>NW_027411977.1:101867025-103067025 GCF_047663935.1 Musca autumnalis | reverse complement strand
GGCTATTCCAGAAAATGTAGCTAAAATTCTCAAAATACCAAAAATCGGGAGGAACCGTTATATGGGACTATACCAAAACATAAATCCATGTTCACAAGTTTTGATGGAGAAGTTTTGTGACCACTTGAAACCTCAAGTATTTCGGTCAAAAAATGTAGCTAAATCTTCAAATACCTAAAATCGGGACATACCGCTATATGGCGGCTATACCTAAACATGACCCTGTGTTAACAATTATGGGTGATATAGCAAAATATGGACCTATGTTGACTATTTTTGGTGGAGAAGTTTCCTGACTTCAGGGAGCCTCAAATGTCATATTACTGCTACTTTGATAAAAAAATAACTAAAAAAATAACTAAAATTCTCAAACCCCCTAAAATCGGGAGGCACCATTATATGGGGGCACTACCAAAACATGGAGGACCTGTGTTGAAAATTGTAGGTGTAGAAATTTTGCTACTACAGGAAACCTCAAATGTCAATTAATAAATAAGGTTAAATTCTTAAAGTACCGAAAATCGGAAGATATTGTTATATGGTGTATATACCAAAACATGCACCTATGTCGAACAATTTTTGAGGGAAAGTTCTGTGACCATTTGGGGTCCTCAAATTTCAAATAACAGGTAGTGCGGTCAAACAATTTAGCTAAGATCCACAAAATACTTAAAACCGTTATATAGGGTATATACGGAAACAGGGACCTATGTTGACAATTTTTTTTGGAAGAATTTCGTGACTTCAGGGCACCGCAAATGTCAAATTACAGCTATTTCGATAAAAATTTAGCTGTCAAACTATCGAAAATCGAAAGGTACCGTTATATGGGGGCTATAGGAAGAGATGCACCCATGTCGACAATTTTTGGCGAAGAAGTTTAGTGAATGCCGCTATGTCGGCAAAAAATGTACCTAAAGTTCTCAACATGCCGAAAATCGGGTGGTAATTTTACATGGGGGGGTAGAACATAACAGTTATTCGGCCAAAAAAATCTAACTAAAGTTCTCAACATGCCGAAAATCGCGAAGTATGTACTGTTATATGGAGGCTATACCAACACGTGGGTCGGTATAACCCATCTTCGAAATTGACCTGCCTATGGCAAAAAGTCACTCGGGTGCAAAATATAGCGATCCAGCTCAATTATTGATGGCGCTAGAGTGATTACAACAGACGGTCATGGCTAGGTCGACTCACAATTTTATTCTGATGAAGAATACAAATATTATGAATGATTATTTAAATTTCATTACAACGGAAACAAACTTAATATACCCTCCGTAATATTGAGGAGAATATAATATCTGTTCACGTTCGTGAAGCGCCGTTAATCCCAGATGAGCGGGCGGCGGGACCGATGCGGTGACTCTGCATATAAAGTTACTTTTCGATATGGCAACACCATATGAGATGTCACTCGTCGGCATAATTTGTGCGAATTTGGGACATTGTTGCGGTTTTTTTGCTACATTAAAGAAGTTGAATTTCGTTGTTCGAGCGCGCAATTATATATGGTGCTATTGTTTTAATAAATTAATTAAAAATACTTGAATATTTTAGTGAATAAAAATAACTTGAATCTGTTTGCGCTTTTGAAATTAATAAAAAGAAATTGTTCTTTATTTACAACCGATATCGTTCGGTAACTCAAAAGTGTTTTCGTTTTCCATTATTTCTTTTGCTAGTGTTGTGCCTTTTTTCCTCTCTTCGTTGGCTCCAATTTTGCTCCCCAGCTGCCGCTTTATTTTGTTGTTGGAATTCGTCCAAATAGTTTCGAGAATAAACATAGTCCTTCGAGCCGGATATGGAGCAAGAGGAGCAAATTTGCCTTATTTTTGGAAAAAAGGTATTTTTTAATTTATTTTTATATAAATTTCAATAGTTTTATTGAAAATTTATTGAAATTAAAATTTATTAAATTTGCAATAATATTGCATTGTTGGCCGGCCACCTAATATTTTAGATTAGTGGTTGGCAACGCGGCTCAACTGATCGTCGTTGTGAGAGAAAAGCAATAACAACTATCACTGTTGTGCTTCTTCTTCTCTATTCGCTCTTTTAGTTTTGTTTTGATTTTTTTTTTATCTTTCGTTGGTCGTATTAGTGGTGAATTGATAATTAATTTTAAGAAAATTAATTAATCTCCTATTAAAATTATTAGTGGTGGAGTTACAAAATAATATTATTTGTGTTTACTATATTGTGATAGAGAAAAATAAATTATTTCGAAAAATACTCCATTAAAGTATTGATTTCTAATTATTGTGTTTGTGGACGGACGGTCATTCTAAAATTTTCTTTGTGTGACATTAGAAAATACATTTTCGTTTGGTTGTACCAGTTTTATATTTTATAAATTTGCGATTCAGTGAAATTAAAAATAACACAGTGTTTTTAAGTGGTGACATTCATTATTTTGCTTCGCTAACATATTCACAGAAATTCTTGATTTTCTCCAATTGATAAACAAAAAAGGAGACTTATAATAAGAAGATCTGTCATATTACTTCCACGGATTATAACTTTTGGTTTGCAATTTTATCTTTTTATTGATTAGCGTGTGGCAAACGTTAGTTTAAAGCGTAGATTGGCAGTTTTGCGTTCGCGTTTTCTTTGGTTTGTGAATTTCGCGTTTTGTTGTTACCAATTACATTTTTACTGTTAACAGAAAAACACTAACAACTAACGTTGGTCTCCTTTTTGTTAGTTGGTTGTGTGTTTTGTTGTTTTGTTTCCTTCTTACTATTATTTTTGCAAATCATTTTTATTATTTTATTAAATTAAAATATTTTTAAAAGTGAACAAGCAAAATTGAGGAAAAACGCAAAATAAAATCGCTAGTGTTGTTGGTAAATAGCGAATAGTTGGAATTGAAAACAGACGGACGTACATTTCTTTACATCTGTTATAATTCGTTTTATTCTTTGGTGCCAAATTTTGATCATCATAATTATAAAAAGTGTGTGACTGCTACCTAAGTAAAAATATAGCAATTCAGTGCATATTTTTCATTTAATCCAAATAGCAGTTTTTTTGTGTTTTTTGGATCCAAGTTGTGCAATATAAGTGAAAAGGAGACTTGTCGTAAAAAGGTGACTCCCCTCTACTTAATAGCAACTTATTCTGGTTGCTGAAGATTCAAAGTTCCTTTGGATTTTCTGGTTTTAGGCAACTTTATTGATTTGCAAAGACATTTTGTTGTAAATAGAATTTTTTTATTTGCATTTAGTTGCTTTTAAAATTGTTTTTTGTCATTCTATCGGGATTTGAAATTTCATTGAAGCAAAATGTCACAGCCAAAAATTTTCTTGAAATTTAGAAAGCTTGCCGCTTTATTCCTAGATTTTGAGCAGGAATATACTGCCATTCTTCCTAGTAACCACACGATGTTCACAATAGAACTGCGAAAGGAAGAATTTAAGGGACTTTGGCAGAAAGTTAAGGCAGCTTATGAACAGTTGTGTGTTGAGTGTGACGGAACAGATGAAGAAACGGAAACCTCAGCACTGTTTAGGCAATGTAGAGAAGCCTACATCGTCTGCGCCGCCCAAATGGGTGAGTTATCGCAGACATTTTCAAACCAATCCGCTCTGACGTCCACACAGCTCACAACTAACCAGGCAACAGACTCGTTGAAAAATATAACTTCCGATCATCATTTGCGCTTACCGCCATGTACTACGGAGATATTCTATGGTGACTATCTCTCTTGGCCGTCCTTTAGGGACATGTTCTCTGCGGTGTATATTGACTGAAAATATATCACCCCCGTTGAAAAGTTATTTTATTTGCGCCAAAGTACGCAGGGTGAAGCCTTGGAAATAGTAAAGAAATCTCCACTCACTAATAATGGTTTTCAAAATGCTTGGGAGAACCTTAAAGATAGATATGAGAACAGGCGAATTTTGGTGAATAGCCAGTTGAAGATCCTGTTTAATCTGGTGGCTGTAAGAAACGAATCTGCTTGTGAGATTAAACGCCTCCAGAGGGATATCAATAATTGTATTTCATCCCTTAAATTGCAAAAAATTGATACTGATAGTTGGGACCCAATATTTGTGTTTTTATGTTCCACAAAACTTCCAGTTAATACTTTGTCGTTGTGGGAACAAACAGTGAGTAATAAGACTGAGATTTCTAAATGGTCGGATCTTAATAGCTTTTTAACCGCCAGGTTTCAATCATTAGAAACCGTCTATGATTTGACAAATACAGTGCACTCAGACGTATATGGTTTTGAAGAAGTAGCTTCTCCAAGGAAGAAATTTAAGCACTCTGGCACAAAATCGAGTAAACAGTCTTGCTTTGTTTGCTCAGAAGAGCATATTTTGAAATATTGTCCAACCTTTCTAAAAATGGACCAGAAAGAGAAGTTTAGTGCTGTTAAAAAGAACAGTTTGTGTATAAGATGTTTCGGCAATAATCATTTATTGAAAGATTGTCTGAGTCGTTCTAGCTGCTCCAGATGCCATGGACAACATCACACTCTGTTACATCGAGAATCGCAGTCGAATTTGGATTCCAATGATGTCGTGGATGTTAGGCCAAGTACCAGCCAACAGGCAAGTGTACAGAATTGTTTTGCCAATACTCGTAGCCAGGTTTTATTAGGAACAGCTATAGTTAACATTGACGTTAATGGTGTTCTATTTTCGGTAAGAGCATTGGTCGACTCAGGTTCCCAAGCAACGTTTATTTCGGAGAGGTTGCAGCGAAAACTGAACTTGCCAGTTGAAAATATCAATGCCAGGATTTCAGGGTTAAATAATGCCTCTACAGGAGCATCGGTGAAGCTATGTAGATTTGTTATGAAATCTCCCCATGTTGAGAACATTGCAATTCGAGTTTCTGGGTTAGTTTTGCCACATTTGACGGATAAGCTGCCAAATTATTCCATTGTCGTACCAAATTCATTTTCGCTGGGTAATTTACCGTTGGCAGACCCAATGTTTGGGACAAGTAGCGAAGTTGACATCTTGATTGGAGGCGATATATATCCACAAATATTAATGGATGGAGTTAAAAGAAATTTGTTGGGGTCCCTAGTGGCCCAAGAAACTATTTTTGGTTGGGTTCTTACGGGACCAATGTCTGAGTCAAATTCTCTAGTCTCATGCTTCACTTTAGTAGACAGTGAATTGTCTCAAAACGTTAAGTACAGTCCACAAATCAAACGTGATAAAAGACGATCAGTTGCTGATTTGCCTTTAGAGGGGAAGGGACTTAGTTCGTCCGTACCCTTATCGTTGAAAGGACAAAAATTGTCTTACTCATGTACCAGGCAAGGACCTCGTTCGTCCAAAGCCTTGGTAAATAATGGACCTCGTTCGTCCAAACATAAATCGAATAATTTTTTGAAAGTTGATTCTCAAAATGGACCTAGTTCGTCCAATGGGAAACACAAAAGTGGACCTAGTTCGTCCAATGATACTGCTATAGGTGGACCTTGTTCGTCCAAACCTATATTGAGTCGAAGTCTTAGAATGGAACCAGGTTTACCGAAGGTCGACATCGTGATGGGACCTACCACTTACAAAAGGAAGCATTTTAAGGATGAAGACAAGACGATTTGTTTGATGTCAATAAATGGGCCCGAGGACAGAAGATAGTTGGTGGATGACAGACCAAGATTGCACTAAAGTCGAGTACGGAATACTTTAATTTGTTGGTCGTTCGGTGTATATTGGTAATCGTGGCAAAGAGCCACATCATTTATTTTAATTTGTTTTGTTTTTTTTTTGTTCTAGTCTTTTCAGAACTTGTGATTCCGAAAGACTGAACGGAGGCCGGAATGTTCACGTTCGTGAAGCGCCGTTAATCCCAGATGAGCGGGCGGCGGGACCGATGCGGTGACTCTGCATATAAAGTTACTTTTCGATATGGCAACACCATATGAGATGTCACTCGTCGGCATAATTTGTGCGAATTTGGGACATTGTTGCGGTTTTTTTGCTACATTAAAGAAGTTGAATTTCGTTGTTCGAGCGCGCAATTATATATGGTGCTATTGTTTTAATAAATTAATTAAAAATACTTGAATATTTTAGTGAATAAAAATAACTTGAATCTGTTTGCGCTTTTGAAATTAATAAAAAGAAATTGTTCTTTATTTACAACCGATATCGTTCGGTAACTCAAAAGTGTTTTCGTTTTCCATTATTTCTTTTGCTAGTGTTGTGCCTTTTTTCCTCTCTTCGTTGGCTCCAATTTTGCTCCCCAGCTGCCGCTTTATTTTGTTGTTGGAATTCGTCCAAATAGTTTCGAGAATAAACAATATCTGTCATTCTAAAACTTTCAAAATAAATTAAATCGAGAGGTAGCGCCAAAAGAAGTTATACGAAAACATGAACTTATTTTGATCGTATTCTGCGTCGAGACTTTATATCCATTGAGAATACAAATTTCAAAGTTGCATCCACTTCAGTAGGGAAATATAGCAAAACTCCTAGAAATACCTTACATGCGGTGGTATTGTAATACAGTATCCCTACTAAAACATAGACCCCAGATAAACATCAAATCTGGATGTACCGTTCTTTGGGAACTTTATAATTATTTAAAAAATTTAACTATAATAGAGTAGATAAGCTAATACTACATACAAACATTTATGCAACTTCTGTTCGATAATCTGGTAAAATACTTAAAAATTCCTTAAAAAGGTGGCGGGGAAATTTCAAAACGTGAACCAATGCTAAGGATTCTCTGCAGAAATGTTTGATACCACTAGCGGAAACTAAATAACAAATTTCAGCTACTTCGGCTGGATAATTGTCTTCAAACCTAAATCTTCAAAATACTTTAAATCAGTCGGTGGTAAGAACCTTCAAAACAATGCCGTGCCTACATTTACTACAGCTTCAACTATACATTTTTTTTTATTTTTATAAATATTTTATATCATATTTTGTATTTTTAATATCTACTTACGTCTTTCATGTTGGTATTGTGTCTGCTGTGGCGGCATACCACTGCCATCGTAAATGCTTGTCGCCTGAAAAATGATATGAAAATGGAAAAAAGTTTTGACATTTTAATAAACTGAAATATTTACATAAATAATTTGGTTAGTAATTAATAAATAACAAAGTTTTTCATCACTCCGTTTACATTAAAATTGTTGTATGTATAACTCATATAGAAACATATTTATTTCATCAAATGTGGTATAGAAAACAGTTTAAAAATATGAATGTATGTATGTTGATAACTATCTATAAATAGCAAAATTATTTTCGTTAGGAAAATGCTGACCCAATTGCAGGATTAATATATGTATGTATATACAGCTGGTAGTGAACAAAAAGATACATACACAAATAAAAACTGGTATATTTATATATTACAGTGTAATCATCATGATGATTATTATTGATCACAGATTAGTAGTTCGTAGATCACACACATTTATGAATGAATCAAACCGATTGTTTGAGATAAGAAATGCATTCTTGTGGTAGTCATTGGCGTATGCTGATTTTTGGTAAAATGAATGATTTGTTTACGAAATGATGCGATACACTACATAGTTGCGTTGATTCAACGCAGGCCTCTGCTGTAGACATCAACAGGTCCAAAAAATAAAGAAAATTCAATCGCCGGACGCTTCATGTCGCCATCAAGGCCTTAAAATTTTAAACGATCCCAAGACGTTTGGTGTGCACAAACAACTTAGTGATAGGTGTATCCAGAGGGTAGTTTTATCTGAAGAAAAGTATTCAATTTTGATGCTTTTGATGTTTACACATCTCTTACTCATGGTTTATGTACCGAAAAAAAATATTTCTGATCCATTATTACACAAGAAAGAACACTTTTGTTTCTGTGCATTTCTCATTACGCAATATGCTCTAAATCAAAGCACTTGATGTTGTTCAGCGTAGGGAGTTTTGATATTTTTCGGAGCTGTAGATGTCCACCGGCAATAAAACTGCGTGAAACCCATCGAATTCCATTCATTTTCCTTAGATACAATATCAATCATTGAATTGGAAATGCAGAAATTTGAATTATCTTTACCATATTTCTTCTGTTTCGGTCTTATAAAGTTATCAAATGTAACTTCTTTGTACTTTTGTTTTAGTCCTGAAAATATTGAACCCAATTCAGTATTCAATTTTGACTTTGTAAATTGTTTCTATCGATTTCTTGATAAGAATACTTTTTGGAGCTCTAATCATCGATTTTCATCATATTCCAAGACCCGAATACAATATTTTGCCCAATATTTGTTTGCAATGGACACACACGGTTTTATTTTTAATTATAAGTAATTTTCTTTACAAGTTTTCCACATCTGACAAAGAATTTGTGCAAATTCTTATGGCGGTTCTATCCTTGTGAACCATTAAAACATGCCAATATTTTGATATTTTTCATAAAGCGGTTAAAAAGTGCCGTTATAACGCATATGAGAAACGTGTTAGGTATTGAAAATATCTGCTACTATATACTCTACATGTGTACAAAAATATAATTTTCAATTCCTCTCCTATGGGTTTTCGTAGGCAAAATTGGTTGGTTCTCTTCAGATGAACCGGAGTGTATGTCGGAATAGTACCATTGTCGGCTAGTTAAGTCTTCCTGAGGTAATTTCCAATATTGATTGACATGAGGCTGCAAAAATATAGCTGTGAGCATTACGAAATTTCTGTCAACAGGTCAATCAAAAAGAAACCTGTTGGACGTCCTAACGATTCGATTAGCTATTATTTATTTTGAACACTTTATTGTACTATACTACTACGATATGACTACGTAGACGGCATGAGCGATAATCGCCACGTTTGAGAAAATGTGGAGGAGTCTGCCAAACTGGGTCCACCGTAAACAATAACAACATAATTTTGACACTATGAACTGATCGGAAGAACAGAAGGCAAGTTGTTGAGTTTAAAAACTAGAACTCATATCATAACATAAACAAAATCGTTTTAATACGATTTTATAACACTCTTGGATTAAATGAACATGACCTAAAAAGTAGAGCTCATCAAATCTATTTCCCAACAATTATATGAAAATATATAATAGAGTGGGACACATTTTAAGATAATTCATACCCAATTATACACATTGAGTTCTTTAAATGAGAAACTAAATGTATATTGTGCCAACTAACCCAAAACCACTGACAATACTTGTTGTATTTTGACATACTGTACACTGCACATGTTGTACTGTGTGGTTGCGGTTGAAGTGCCTATATGCCTTAGACTGTTTTGTTATGGGTACTTTACACGATATGTTTTTTACATATGAGTTGTCACTTTGCATATACATTGTGTATTGGAGAAGTGACAACTCATATGTAAAAAACATACCGTGTAAAGTACCCATTAGATGGTGGCTGGAATAAATTCTTGCAAGAATTCATGTTAGATTCTGTAAGTGCATACTGTATTGTGGACTTAATAGTTTGTTGTCTGCAATTTGGTCGGCATATATACAAAGGTTTGGTTTTGGCACATAATAGCTGTGTTCCTTTACTTACCTGAGGTTACCATTTTAACCATTTGTTACCATTTTTAACCTGCAAAGCGTTCTTTAACCCCGAAAAGTGGCAAAACTGGAAGCAATTTTTAAGAGAGTGAGAGGGGTGAGAGAGCGAAAATGGCTTTCTCTTCTACCACAGGCTACCAGCAAAATTTCTGCAGGTAGAAAATGGCAGAACTGATTTTTCGACTTTTGTTTGACGATTATTTCACAAAATGGACGAAAAACCGAAGAAAAAGTCGAACACTGACAACTAAATTAAAAACTGTGAAATAGAAGACGAAAATTGTTTTTTTCTGACATTACTGCCGGATCTACTATTTTTCCGTTCCTTTACTTTTCTGGTAAAAATGTTCATGAGAGAGCAATTTTGAACAATTGTGACACTTTTCTCTTTTACCACTCTTACCATTAAAAAAGTAAAGGAACAAAGCTAATACAACGAATATTATCAAATATATATATTTTTTTGGTTTTCTTCATCTATGAACTTGTAGTTTGAGAATCCGCAAAAACTTTCCTGTTGTAAGCACCATCCATTAAAAGTAGGTTCAGGCGCACCGTTATATTAGACAATAGTTCCTTTATCTAACTGCTCATTGATATCGTTTGGAGCAAGTGAGAGGTCAAGAGTTGGTTTTCAAGTTTAGTTTTCGTAAGTTGTCCGAATATGTCCCTGAATTTAAATGAAAATTGGATATTTTTCCCACAAAAGCTATGGTCAATTTTACACGCTAAATACTATCCGATCATTATCAACACTTATTGGCACTATCTTCGGCCAAAACTATTATCTCGTTCAAACATTTGTCGGTATTGAACTATAATTGCGACCTCTAGCGTGATCCCTGTATATGCTAAGCTGCAATTCTGTTATCTGACCACATACATCAAGATAATTAGCATCAGAGGAAAGGTCAAGCGTTCCTTTTCTAAATCTACCTTACATGGGTATAACATATTTTCCAGGAATAAAGATATAGTCATTTCACAAGAAACTTTACCAATTTTGACACAAAAGTTCTGGTCCATTTAAATATTATCTGGTGATCGCGTTAAATTGCAAGCGACTTCTCTGTCGTTAAACTAAACCTTTAATAAAATTTAGCGCCGATCAGACTACCATTGCGAGCTACAGAGCCGCTACAAAATTGGATACAACGGCTGATCCAACAAGAGGTATTTTTTCAACAGCCTTTTTTTACAGATCACGCGTTAGTCGTATCACGTGTTCACGTTATTTTTGTTTAGTACTGTCTGACATTTTAACATGGAAAAGTTAACGCCCCTACAACGTTTACAAATTGTTCAACTTTATTACGAAAATTCGCTTTATGTGGGGAGAGTGTTTCGAGCCTAATTTTGTTCAGTGATGAGGCACATTTCTGGCTTTATAGGTATGTAAACAAGCAAAATTCCGAAATTTGGGAAGAAAAGACACTTAAAGAGATTCAAGAGTTGCCACTTCATCCAGAAAAAAATAATAGTTTGTGGGTCGCTGGAATAGTCGGTCTGTATTTCTGCAAAATAATGTCGATTGGGACTTCATCGTTAATGGCGACCGTTATTGTGCCGTGACAACCGACTATTTGATGTCTGAAATTGAAGCTCGTAATCTCGGCGACATTTGGTTTCAACAAAACGGTGCCCCTTCCCACACATCGCATCAGTCTATGGATTTATTGAAAGAACACTTCGGTGAGCACGTTTTTGACCCGTCGATTGGCCACCAAGATCGTCTCATATCACTTCGTTAGACTTTTTTCTGTGAGAATATGTAAAGTCAAAATTGTATGCGGATAAAGCCGCTTCGTTTCCAGTCGTCGGGGAGAACATCAGACGTGCCATTCGCCAGCTCCCAGTCGAAAAGCTTGAACTAGTCATTGCAAAAATTGGACTCAATGGATGGACCGTCTGAGACGTCAATACTTGTTAGACTTAAACTGCAAA
Source organism: Musca autumnalis (assembly GCF_047663935.1). Taxonomy (NCBI): domain Eukaryota; kingdom Metazoa; phylum Arthropoda; class Insecta; order Diptera; family Muscidae; genus Musca; species Musca autumnalis. The sequence continues at coordinate 103,055,577 of NW_027411977.1, read as the reverse complement.
AAATAAATGTCATCAATGTTCGTTCAAATGATAATAAACATTCCCCATTCAATTTGATTTTCTTAACAAAGTAGGAACCTCTAAATGGATCGGCCTTTATATATATTTCACTATCAGCACCAAAAACCATTTTTTTTTTGGTGGGAACTCGACCTTCATTCAATTTCGTGACGATTGGTCTATAATTGCAGCCTGGAGTTTGATTAAAATTTTTAATGTACGGACGGACGGGCAAACATTTCAAAATCGTTTTAACTCGTCGAGATATGAATTTTGGTATGGGTGGTCTACGACGAATATTTTACGGTGTTTCAAGAATTTTCAGAATAACAAGTTTATAATACCCTCTCCACATTGTGGTTTAGGGTATAACAACGAAGTAACCCAAAGCAACAAAATGTATTTTCGTTGTTCATGGACCCCAGCACGATCGAATTTTTGCATAATTTATTTTTCGTGTAGCACAATGTAATTAGCACGTTTTCGTACTCTGAATTTATTTGCTTCTACGAACGTGTTAATGTAATTCAAGTTCATAGGTTGCTAAGCGCACCAGGTGCAGTTAGCATTTTTTTTATATATTATTCTTACTTAAATTTAAAGTTTATTAAAAAACTTGAATAGATCATGTTAGCTTATTTTATACGAAAAGAAAAAAAACTTACTTTGTCCCAATTAAAATAATCTGGATAATCACCAGAGGCATCTTCTAAGCTGGGAAACTGTTGATGGACAGTTTAAAAAATAGCAAAAACGTAAAAAAACACATCGTACAAAATAGAAAAAAGAAATAGCAATTAAAATCAAAAATAATATTTCACATAAATTAAAAATTATATTTTCATACAAAAGAAAAACGGGACAACAAACTATACAAGTTAAAATTAAATCATTTCTGAAATGTTTGGTTGAATCAATTTTGTTTAAAGAATTTGATATCTTTGACCTTTTTTGTTAGTGAAATATTTGATTGATTCAAGCTCGAGGTCAATTTTAGAAATATTGTATTAGATTACAATTCAAGTAATTGCGAAATATTGATAATAAATACAATATTTCTAAAATTGACCCCGAGCTTGAATCAATCAAATATTTCACTAACAAAAAAAGGTCGAAGATATCAAATTCTTTAAACAAAATTAAATCATTTCATGAAATCGATCATTTTAAGTATGGACTTATAAGCATTTTCAATATTGGATATAGTTTTAAAATATCTATTATATACTGCTTTGTTTTTGTGAATCGAATAATTAATGTTAATTTAATATTTTGATTGATAATTTGTAGTCCCTTAAAATTATTTATTTCCTAAAAATAAAGTAAAAGTAACAAAATAAAAGAGACGTCGTTAAAAATTAGTTATAAATATTAAATAGAAAAAATATGAAAATTATAAAGGATAAATAAAAAATGTTGTTTTTCAGTATATTATACATTTTTTTGTTGACATTTGACATCTTCAAAATATGAAAAATTAATTTTATTAAATTACATAATAAAACGATTCGAGAAACAATTCTTCCAAATTACTACTAACCTTTGGTTTCTTTGGAAAATATTTCCTTAATTTTTGCTTTCAACCAAAAATTTTCGACAGTAAAAGGATTTTTGTATCAAATTTCTTTTCGAATCATTTTAGAACAACAGGATATTGATACTATTAAAGAAACTATACTTTTAGCTGAATTTTATATGCACAATTCATTTGATGTCAAATCTCAATATCACATGCACAAAAGAAAGTAAGAATAGAATTTCGAATAACATTTGAAAAAAATAAGCCAATTTACCTTAAACGCCCGATTTGGTTTTCTCTAAGAAAAACAACAAATTATGTAAAATTATTAAAAATAAATACAAAAATGTGTAAAAGCAAAAAATAAAAATCAAAAACATACCGAATCAAAATTATTAAAATCAAGATCATTATAGTCTTGGGATAAGGAATCCTAAAAAAATTGAAATAAAGAAAATAAAATTAAAAAAGTTACACTATTTATGGGTAAATATTGAGCTTAAAATGAAAGTTAAATTTCGAAATTAATATGATACATAAAAAATAAAAAACACAATTAAAATAATGATAAATATGTATACAAATAAAGCACACTACAACAATGAACAACTTACAACAAATTAGGTTCGGTTTTGAGGAAATAACAAAACCGTAGAAAAATACATACAAATGAATAATATTCGAATCTACATTTTGAATGCCCAATCCCTTTACAATTAAGGAGCAATTTACAAACTAGCAGATGAACTTCACAGGAAAGCAGAAAGAATGGGATAAATGACACCTAAAACAGAGAACAGGAAAAAAGCGGTAACAACTTTTTACACGCAGTACCACGGAATATTCTGAACTAAAATATAATAATTAGCTTTCCTTCCGTTACATTAGTACCTATACCCATAATCTGAGGTGGGGATTTTTTCTTTTTAATGCGTCTAAACTCCACGTTTGACTTTGTATGGGGACTATACCAAAACATTGACCTATATAGCCCACTTTCAATGCCAAAAGTTCTACAGATCTACAATAGATTTTACCCAAATTTTATCCATCTACTTCAAAATGCTAGATTAATTTCCACATACGGACGAACATGGCTATATGATGTAGAATTGCATTATTTGGTGGTGGATATATAAAGAAAAAAGTTGACGACGCCTGCAAACATGTTAAGTACCATGATCTGCAAATCGGCACTTGGAATGTCCGGACTCTTTACATCATAGAAGGTGCAGTTTATGCGCTATCAAGTCATCCTTGAAACGAAGAATGAGCTAGGTTTGGTTTTGTGGTAAATCGGGAACATGAAAACCAGGTCTACAGATTTACTCAGGTGGATGAGTGATTTGTCATAATCAGTGTAAAAGCAAAGTTCTTTAACATCAATCTAATCTGTAGCCACGCCTCGACCGGAGGGAAAGATGAACAGACCAAGGATATTTTCTACATATGTCAAGGGAAAGAATATAAACTCTACCCTGGTCATGGCACTAAGATTTTTCTATGATGTTAAAATTGAGAGGTAAATATTTGGTCCCACATTCGCAAATTCAGCTTTCCTGAGATACATACATGGAAGTAAACAGCACCAAATAAAATGATTCAATTTACAAATGGAACAATTCGAATTTCAAATAAAATAAATCGAATTACAAATAAAATAATTCGAGTTACAAATGGAATAATTCGAATTACAAACGGAATTATTCGAATTACAAATAGAATAATTCGAAATACAAGAGGAATAATTCGAATTACAAATGACATTCTCGAATTACAAATGAAATGTTACGAATTACAAATAGAATTCTTATTAATTAATAACAATTAAAATAATTCGAATTACATCTGAAAAAGATGTAGAAACCCCAAATACCAAATAATAGCTAATTCGGTCGGAAAGCTTCAAAAGGCTTGAAATCGAGAGGTACCATTATACATACGTCGACATACATATGTCCTCAATTTTTGGGAACCCAAACTGTCAAATTACAGTCTATTTAGACCAAACGTAACGTAAACCTATTCCCACATCTAGGGCTGGAGAAGTTTTTTGGTCACTGGGAAACCAAATGTCAGCCAATGAAAAATGTAGATAAAAATTGAAAATACCTGAAATCGGCTGGTAACGATATATGGGGGCTTTTCCAATACGTGGACCTTTGTATTTTTGACGAAAAAGTTTTTTAAGCATGAGGGTATTAAAAGCCGGTTACACTTGACTCATGTTTAAAGTCAAATGTTGCGAATATTTCTCAGTCAACAATACTTGCCACGTTATAAGCAATGTTACTTACATAAAATTTATTGCATTTTCCATCATACCATTATAACATACTATAAACAGGCGTTCACACATTCAGCAATATTTCATTCATTGTTCGCCTCACATGTCATTCTCCCAGTTGTATGTAGCTTATACGTGTCTGTCGACAATGCAAGTGGATTAAATGATATTTACAAATGCCATTAATGTAACAATCATTCTGGTAAATGATGAAACAATTCATGGCAAGCAGATCTCCGCTGTAGACCCCTACTAATAGCAACGCCCTCTGCATCTAAATCACTAGACGGGGAGCACACTTAACTATATTTGTTCCACACCGATTCCGTATCGGCAACAAATAAAACACCATCATTAACACTACATATGACCAACAGAAAGAAGAAGATTAAAAGGGACATTATGTGTAGTAAAAAGTGCTTTTGTGTTGATGTTATAAACATTTTGCCATTTTTTCTATAGCTAAGTATTTACGTTAACTCCCATCTTCAGTGACAGTAGTGTATAGTCAATGGAGGTGTGTTTCATTTATGCTATCAAATACAAATAAAAACATGGTAGAAGAAAAATGATGGTAATGAAAGTGACCGGGCGTAAAAGCAAAAAAATAATGAGCAGTACGATGTCTGTTATCATTTATGGACGTTTTTCCTGTGTGAAAGTGGGTGTGGATTAGTATGTATTGGTTTTTGAGCCAAGTTAACGCACTTATATGTAAGTGTTAAATAGCCATAAATGTAATATTTAATGATATATCAACAAAACAAATTTATGAATGAGGTTATATAATGGCAAAGTATGAATACTACTTAAAATAACTATCGGGAAAAAGTTCTTCTTTATATGTAGAAATGTTGAAGTATATAGAAGGATATAAAATGACAAGACGGCAGCATTAGAACATTTTTACAAAAAGTATTATCATAGCAGAAAACCATATAATTCTCACGGTGCTATTGAACCAACTTTAAATGAAAGGAGCTTAAACATGTGAAGTTTTTAAGTATTCTGAAACTACAATGTTCATACCAGGGTTTCGGAGTCGGAGTCGAGCAATTTTGCTGGAGTCGGAGTCTGAGTCGAAAAAAAATAACTCGACTCCGACTCCGGGCAAAATTTTTTCACGTTATAAAAATATAACTTTAAATTTGGAACAATAGCTTTTTTTTAAATCATTATTTATTTTAAAAGAAATCTATAACAAACTATATATATAAAAACAAGTAAGAGAGGGCTATAGTCGGACGGGCCGACCATGTGATACCCTACACCACTTCCCCTGGGCATTAGTTTTACACGGAATTTATTTTATATTATTGCGACACCTTATATTTTGTTTTAAAATTTGTATTAAGAATGAAACTAAAAGAATTTAACATAAGTAAGAAAAGTCTATAGTCGGACGGAGCCGACCATGGGATACCCTATACCCTGGACAATCGCTCTCCACGGAACTTATTTTCAATGATTATGAAAATTTAATTATCAAATATCAGAGTTATCTGGCATGACAAAGACATGTTTGTAGCAGGAAAGGAACATTTAGTTCACACAAACTAAAATGTAATGAAACCCACTTATGTAGTACTACTACTTCCGTTGTTTAACCGCTACGTTTTTGAAATTTTTACCAATTTCACACAAAAGTTTCAGTCCATTTAACCCGCTAAGTATTATCTGATCTTCACGTTGGGTTGTACGCTTCATCCTCATCATAAACTCAAACTTTGTTTAAAATTTTGCCGCTACAAAATTGGTTAAAATTTTGTTTTTGGTCCATTTCATCCCCTGAACATTTCACGATCATCACCAAAAACCCAACCTCCTTAAAAAATTCGTTACAATCGGTCCATAATTGCGGCCTTAAGCTTGTTTACAATTTTTAATGGACGGACACACATCGCTAAATCGCTTTATCTCGCCGAGATATGAATTTTGGCATACCAAATAAGGAGTCTAGGACGAATATTTCGTGGTGTTACAAAAACTTTTGGAGAGACAATATGTAACATGCACCGACGTAGTCAGGGGGGGGGGGGGGCCGCCGAAATGATTTTGGTTTGCATATGATATTAGCTTATGCTACACACATTTTTCATTTCTTCCTAAAATTTTAAACTGTTTTAAATTTGTCGAGAAATATGAAAAGTATTGGAGGAAGTATTACAGCGTATTATTTAACTACATCTGTATACATATTGTCCAAAATGTATGATTAATTTTCTGCATAGTTTATGTCGTTTTGAAGGGTTTAATCGTAATTTGGATTATAGTAGTGTTACTGACTTCAGAACAATGTAATATTTATTGAATGTTTGTGGCATAAAACGTCCAATACTTTGGCTTTTGAACAACATCTAGAAAATCGTTTCTTGTGATTTTTTGATTTTCAAATTTTTGATAACATTAATTCAACAATAAATGAACTCGTTTTTGTAATGAGCTATTCTGATTATTATATAAATTTGCAAAAAAAAAATATATGAGAAAATATCAAAATTTTTTAGTCTTCCATAAAAAAAAAAATTAAAAAAAAAATGTTTAAGCTACATGAAAAATTTTTGGTACATAGATTGGGAAAAAATTCCGTTTCTCAAATCTGTTCGAGATACTAATTTTGGTTTTTGCGCCCAAAAGTTATGGCGGTTTTAATTCTGATAATAAGAAATAAATCTTAAAACAACGCTACTCATTATATTGCGAAACAGTGTTTAGTAAGGGTTCCTACGTACTATATGATTACTGAGGTCCCTTAACATTAGTGACAAAGTTGTAAATTTTTCGCGGAAATTAAGAAAGAATTAAAAAAAATTGCCTGCTTGCAACTTGTTTTATTAAAATTTAAGCTGTTTATGCATCGGAAAAATATTTTAAAAATATGTACGTAATCTAAACATCGCGACGATTCAAATGGAACCAAAAATATAGAAATCTGTTCAGCGGTTCGCACATTTTAGCAAAAACAAAAAAATATATTGAGGGAAGTTATAAAATGTTTGTAAGAGAAAATATTTTTCATTTTTTTTTGTGAGCTAGTTGAAGAAAATGTAAGAAAATTAGGTCGGAGTTATTCTTCTATTTCAGTTAAATTTCACGCAAAAAATCACGTTTTTTATTCTAATCACTTCTCGAGTACACGCAAACATCTAGCGGAAGATATGGGTAACGTTCAAATAAATATTGGGTTCCTTTGAATGCGGTATAATCTTCAAATAAAACTGTATCATTTGAAATGCGTGTAAATCGCGAAATCCTCAAAATCGCTTGATGCGCATGCGGTTTATCAATACGGCGAATTCTTCTCTTTTAATTTGTACACATTTGCCAGGATTTACTTTGGCCGCTAAGATGTAGCGTCGTCTGCAGTTTAGTGTGCAACAATCTGTATAACGCTTATAATTTGCACAAAGTGCATACACTTGTTATGCGCATCCGATTTCACTACCAACCGTGGAAAAATACATCGATCTAATCCTATTTCGATCAAATCCATCAAGAACCGTGGATGTAGCATCACACACTATTTTTAGGATAAATCGGATACAGCTCCCATTCCACTAAATTTTTTAAACCGCTGTTTTCGCAAAACCGCGAGTGATGTGTCAGTTTTTTCATTGACAAGAAAACGATCCAGAGAAAATGATACTAAATCCTCGATATTTTTTAAAAAAACATTTTTCGCACATTTTTCGGTTTTTGCAGTTCTGTTTTCGCCGTTCTAGGGGATGGATTTTCACGATCTATGATTTATATGATCCGGACCGCCGAAAAATTAAATTTCGCGGGGTACCAGCACACTCAAAAGGATATTGTAAATACTGTACCCAAAAAATATGTTTTTTAGAAAAAATATCGCACTAAATTTTGGCCTTTGGCAGTAGATTACTCTCCTACTGTGTGCGCTACATAGCCAATATACACATCAAATTATGCGTAATTGCGAGTACTTTAATCCTATTAATTGTTTTTTGAAATACTCGAATGCGCGTTCCAGTTAAATTAAAAATACGAAAAACACCTAAAATCCGGCTTTAAAATGTCAGCATCCATAAAAGGTGGAAGCAGTGGAAATTTTGAAAAGTGATACATTAGAAGTGTAATCTTCATTTTCTATTCTCCTACTTTTACTTTGGACATACATATGTCCGTCATTTCAACGGTTTAATCAGCAATCAAATAGTAACGAAAAACCTCGTTAGCTTCAACGTTTTTTCATATTTTTATTCATTTACGCGGTCATAACTTCCAGGCAAATTAAATTATTTTGCCAAATTTTTGAGCTTTGTTCAATAAAACTTGAATTGATCTAGCCATGGTCATAGTTACTGGTAAATTGCAATAGTTCGCGTATTATAATAGTGTAAACCTTGGCTTCATGGAAACTAAATTTTTTTGATATTCACTCATATATACACTCCACGTCAGTAGAATAGAACACCTAAATTTTTGTTAATATTAGCCTATTTACACCAAAACGAATGAATCTAAGTTTTTAATCTTGTAGAGATTTAAAGTCTATGATGTTCCGTATCAAATACAGAAAAAATATGTTTCTAGCTCTTCGCGAAATGATTTTCTGATCCATTTTCCGATAGTACTATGAAAAATAGGCATTTATTTCTGGTCATCAGGATAGAACAGTCATTTTATTGTTTCGAATTTTTGAGATATTAACGCCGAATTTTCTTTCAGTCGATAAAGCACGGCTTTCTAATAATTTTTCACCATAGAAACCCCATAAATAATTCCGCGAACTCCGAAATAACAGCGTAAAAGAGTTTAAAATTACAGATAATTGAAGGATCTCGGAATATCAATAGGAGTCACTGAGTAATGTCATTTTTCTTCACAATAAGATAGAATATGACACAGACAACCTCGACGGATACAATCGAGTGCTTCGGATGCTGACAAGATGGAAAATTTTCAAAATAATTGTGAAAAACGTCAAAATTTCTTATAAAAACCTTGATGCGAGTTCAGTTAAAAAAAAAACTACTACATCGTAAAATCCGGTATGAAGAGCATAACCTGGTCCATTTATATTGGAACATAACACTGTTGGGAACAGTCGGGGACACCGAAATAAGAACACGTATAAAATTCAAAGTCCAAAGGTTGTGTTCAATTTGAAAACGTGCTAAAATTTCCTTCATTGTATTAAAATAGCGAATGTTTTCATGTCAGATTATCTTCCTCTAAATGTGGAGCATGTTTCCAAACCTTTAAACGGCAGATTTGTTCGCGGAAAAATCATTTTATTGAACAAAACATAGGTTCTTGTAAGAAATTTTGACGTTTTTCATAATTATTTTGAAAATATTCCATATGTTCCACCGCAGTGATGTCCGTTAAGATTATGTTAAACTGGTCTCTTTGTTTCACTTCGAATAAGTTTCCGAGATACAGCGTACGTTAGAAAATACATCCTATTTCGCACTCTTCTAAAATGTCTATTGAACGAAAAAGAAATTTCCTGCTGATTATTTTTTTGAATAAAGGCAGAAATAGGACGCTATGGAATAAATAAGTACTTTCAATGGATACATAATATTTCTAGGAATTTTCCTATTTCTTCTCAACAAGTAAAAAAGTATCAGTCGGGTTTGCCGAGCCGGGTAAGGCTGTATTGCCCTAAACAGGAAGTACCCTCTGTAAAAAATTCCAAAGTATCCTCGGACAGACTGCACTTAAAAAAATATGTTGAACTTTAGTGGGGGAGTTACCCTAAGGAGCGCCCCGATATGGCGAGCTTAACATGATTTTTCACAAAATATTACTAAATCCAAAGCTTGGACCAAATCTGTTGCTCCGATCAAGAAATATCGTGCCTACCATTTTAGCGAAAAAGTTTGAACTTTTATGGTGAAGGTGCCGAATGTAGTGGACTATCTTCGAACTTTATCCAAGACTCGCTGAAACATTACAAAGTTGGACCAACGCAGAACACGTCGCGAAAGTTGTCGTACACAACAACCATTCCACATTGTGGCAGTAGCGGTTTTTAATAGCTTCTACGCAGTTTTCTTAAGAAGTATGGACTTGTCCCTGAATAAAATATAATGTCGTAACAGGGGCCCGAACACAACCTGTTTTAAAAAAATTAAAATGTTTTGAGAGCAGGTCTTAAACTGTGTGGGGGGTACCCGAAACTGATCTACTTTTGTACAGAATATTATGAGGGCCAAATTTTGGACCCAATCGGTTGATCCGATCCGGGCGGACTCCAAATTGTCTGAATCTGATTAAAAACACACTTGGGGACTAAGAAATTAATTTGGATGAGGCACATTTTTGTCGTATGAAAGTGTGCCTAGAGGCTGAGGGTATAAAAATGTAGATTGGGAAAATTGTGTTCATTGATTTTTTGTGAAAAGAATAATTTTTTACACGGCTTAAGAGTTTTTGTATATGTACATGTATATACAGAAGAATTCAAGACTGGTTGCCAGCGTTTTTCTTGCTTCTAAACAATTTAGGAAAATATCCCCGATAGGATAACAGAATTTGGACGCCAAAATTGGTATACGGACAGATGCATTTAGGTAAATAGCTGCAATTGCTTTCTTTATGAAAACAACAACGTTTGGAATATTAATACAAACAGAACCGTGAAGGAGTCAGAAGTTGCCCATCAACATTCCACAATTCGTCAATTAACAAACCCACGTCTTGGTGCTAGAATTTGTATTTAATAGACCGTCGTGTGGAAAATATAATAACACTGTGCGTAATTTTTGGATCATGGAAAATTTACCATATTCTGACACCGCAGCGTGATTAAAGACCAACAAAGAGGACATGCATCTCGGCGTTTTTCCCATCACTTCACAACTCCTGAATTCTATCTGTCAATACAAAAAATTCAAGTGGATAACGCCATGATGTCCCAACGTTCCCTCCACATGGATTAATTCTCATCTAATCACATCTTCTAATAAATTACTCACAAAATTAGAGTGAAGAATTGAAGCTGTAATTTTGAACTTTTGTTCAAAGGAAAGGATCTAAAGACTTGGATACATAAGCAGCCTCGTCGCCTGGCTTCCTTGCCTTGCTTTATTTCTGACATTTTTATATTTTCATACAATTCTCATCTAATCACATCTTCTAATAAATTACTCACAAAATTAGAGTGAAGAATTGAAGCTGTAATTTTGAACTTTTGTTCAAAGGAAAGGATCCAAAGACTTGGATACATAAGCAGCCTCGTCGCCTGGCTTCCTTGCCTTGCTTTATTTCTGACATAATAAAAATAAAAGAATATAAAAGAAAGGGGCGGGCAACCTTGTTCGAAATTGGCTCGACCTTCTTTATTCTTTTATTTTTATTATGTGAGAAATAAAGCACGGCAAGGAAGTCAGGCGACGAGGCCTTAAACATTCCATGGGCACATGTATTTATTTAACGCAATTTTGGCCGTGGCGTTTTAGTACATTATTTCGGGAAGATTGGATTTCCTAAGAAATTTTATAGATGTAGTATCCACAGCGCTACAACCGCTTTGGCTATATTCTCTGTGCTGAAATAAATATGTATGTATTTTTAAACAAAGAAAACAATATTTTTAAGATATTTGCTTTTATTTTCTAAGGTTTTCCGATTATATTCGCTTTATTTTGTCATTTAACTACGTGGGTCTTACCGAAGTGATATCACTGAAATGAAGTGATATCTGCTTATCTGCCTTTCCCTTTTAATTGCCTCACAATCTGAATCCCCAAAGTTTTTTCATATAAATGAGTTCAAACTTTCCCGCTTAACTACCTTTCTATAAGTACCCAGTTCGGATATTTGCCCGTTAAATATTTCCCCAAAAAGAACAGTTAATAATGTTTTTCTCGGTTTTTTACCCGAACTATTTATGACGACTACGTGAATTGTGATGAAGATGCCCAGTGTTATGTTATGGTGTTATGCTCACTGATGACTAAATTTCTTATTGATTAAATAATATAACTTATATATTTTTAGACTTTTTTTACTATAGACCGTTTTGTTTTTTGTTGAAAAACGGGAAAATTGGTCAAGAAGTCTTATGACATTTCAACGAAAAAAACAATGAAAATTAGGTTATCAGTAATATAAGTCTAAAACAAGGTTTATATAGTAGGCAAATAAAAAGTTTTCGCTAACATGAACTTTCAAAATTTTAGTCGGGTGGGCCCTCCCCGAAATGAAATCCTGGCTACGTCCCTGGTAACATGGGATAAAAATGTGGTTCTCTACACAGAACACATTATATATTAGGCAGTAGGCCCGTTATCTAGCAAACACTTTATTGCAATTAACATTAGAGGAAAAGTCAGTATGTTTTTCCCATATGTAGGCTACTTTGCGAAATATCAAGAAATTAAAATATCGCCCAAAAATAAAATTTTTATATTTTCATACAAAAGTAATGGTCCATTTCACCCGCTAAAGAATATCAGATCATCATTCAAAATTGTAGGCATCTTTTTCGAACTATACTCTTATTCGGTGCAAAATTTCGTGACTATTGATGTATAATTGCGACTTCTAGCGAGTTTATTATTACACTACAAACAAATAACGGGATATATTAGGCTGTAACTCTGTTATCTGATCATGCACACCAACATAATTGGCATCAGTTGAAAGGTCAAGCGTTCCACTTTCATGTATATCTCACTTGTCCAGAATGTCACTTCCAGGAATTAAGATATAAGCTGTATATTAAAAATGTTCACAATTTTCACACAAAAGTTTTGGTCCATTTAACCCTCTAAATATTATCCGATCGCCATCTCAAATTGCAAGCTTCTCCTTTGTGATATACTCTTACCTTATTTAAAATTACGCGTTGATCGGACTATTATTGAGACCTACAGAGCCGCTAGAAAATTGGATAAATATTATGTTTTTGGTCCATTTCACCCGCTAAATATTTCACGATCATCACCAATAATGTTACATGAATTCTTACCAAAACAAACTTATAATACCCTTTTCCACATTGTGGTATAGGGTATAATTATATATTATACTAAGTTAAAGGACAATTCACAGGATATTTATTATCCTTTGAAGTGTAGTCTATTCATCCCTATTTTGTTGATCCGATTGATTCGTTACATTTTTGCAAATATGAGAAGTCATCCTTATCTTCTATTAAAGACATTGTGGTCTCTATGGGAAACCTTACTGAGTACCCTGTGACACAAAATGGAAGTTAAGATCTGGGGTAGGAAAATTCCTTTTGGGAATGAAAGCCCCAATTGAGAACCCCAAAGGATCCCATAGCTGAAATTCCTGAGATATGACATAATGAATTTTTTGATTGACCCCCATCAATCATTGAGAAAATAGTTTTATATCTCTGTTTGGAGATATTGTTTCATCATTTTTAGATGACATGTTTTCAGTTAAATGGAATGAGGAACCTTTCTGTCAAATATGCTGTCCTTCTAGCTCAGTTCTTCCATGTCCTTTTTGTTCTGGAACTCAAAAAGTAAAACAAAATTAAATTTTCTACAAAAATGTTCCACCGAAAATAATACGTAGGTTTCCCATATTCAAGAAATTGACATTGTGACGTTTTCATTGTCCGTTACTTTCTCAAAAATAAAACCGTATATTTATGTATTTCGGGAAATTCGGAGAAACAGTATTGATATGTTCGAATGTATTCCGACGAATGCCCCTTTTAAGGAATATGTAAGGAAAAACTAACACATTATAGTATGTTTACATATAATCGAATTTAACAAACCCACTGGGTTTCAATTGCAAATTCCATTGCTTGTATTTCAAATAAATCCTCATACAAACGGTTAACCCTGCAAAAGGCTATAATATAAACATGGTCTTAGCCTATGAAGGCCAAAATATAGGAAAAAGTTGAAAATTCATAGGAAAAAGTGTTGAAAATATAGGAAAAAGTTGAAAATTTGTGCACATCTTATTAATTTTTGGTGGTATAGGAATTCACTCTCGGAGTCGACCCGGAGTCGGAGTCGGAGCCGGAGTCGGAGTAGTGAAAAAAACTCGCCTGGAGTCGGAGTCGAGCCAAAAATACCTCGACTCCGAAACCCTGGTTCATACATGAAAATAATCAAAAAAAAGGACAAATCGCCGGAGCGCTTTTTAAATAATTCACGGTCAAAGTTCACATTTTTATGTTTTTTTTCAGGTTTTCACGATTTTGCTGGAAAATTACAAGCCCTATAAAAATGGAACTAAAAAAATGTTGTAGCAGTGAAAATTCTCTAGAAGAGTGTCCTTTATGATATTTTCGTAAGATTTACTATTTTTAAGAATTAGAAGTTCAAATTGGGACAATTCACTGACTGCATTGTCTCCTTATAAAACAATGTCATGACTGTAATTTCCCAAATTAAAATTATATATCTGAAAAATAGTGCAACCTAGGAAAAAATTACGAAAGCCAATCTGGTAGAGAATTTTCACAGCTATAAGATTTTCTCCAGGTCCCATTTCGATAAGACTTACCTTTTCAAGCAAATCGTTACAACTTAATAAAAAACCTAAAAATGTGACCGGAATTTCCATATCTCAAAAATGGTAAAACCTTTGAACAAATCTTATAGGTCAATCCTCTAGTTAATTTTGACAGCTACAATATTTTCTTTAGTCCCATTTCGATAGGACTTACAGTTTCTAAGCAAAATCGCGAAAACCTAAAATGTGAACTTTGACCGCGATTTATTTAAAAATTCCTCCAGCGATTTTTTTAAAACTTCCCAGGTGTAGGCTTTTAAGTTTTTGCCTTTTTAGGGCGAAGACGATTATTTGTGAGATTTTTTAATTAATTTAATTAATAGAGCTATATGACCTAAGGAGATTATATTGAAAAAATGATATCTAGCTTCCTGCACATCAGCCACTATGCGACGATCGTTTCGCTAAATGGTTAGGGAAACATCATCAGTAGTGCGATTCTCTAACTCATTTTTTGAGTTACCGACAAAAATCGTTAGCATTAAAACGCAAAATTATGATGAAAATTTAAAATAAAAGATGACAACACTCTTGCTATCGGTAGAACTCTACGACTGCTTTTTATTCGTCGATAATTGTAGATAATTTTCACTGGTACTACATTTTCTTTAGTTCCATTTCGAAAGGATTTGCGGTTTTCAAGCAAAATTGTGAAAACCTATAAAAAAATTCTAAAAATGCGAACTTTGTCCGCGATTTATTTAAAAAGTGCTCAGGCAATTTTTTTGTTTTTTGATTTCCCAAGTGTAAGCTCCTTTCATTCAAAGTTGTTACAAGAGCACCGTGTTCTCTTAGAACGCTATATTTTTGCAGCCGACTTTCTCCTCTTCCATAAGCAGGTCAAGTTACTAATTTGACATTTGAAATTCCCAGTGGTAAAAAAATATCCACCAAAATCTGTCAACATAGGTCCATGTTCTGGTAAAACCAACATATAACGGTACATCGCCATTTTAGGTGTTTTGAGGTGTTTATTTACATTAATGACCGCACTAACGGTAATTTCACATCTGATGTACCAAGCTGAAACAAAGCTTCTCCACCAACAATTTTCAACATCAGTCCATGGTTTGGTATAGAATTCATATAATGGTACCTCCCGATTTTAGGTATTTTGATGAGTTTAGATACATTTTAGGTCTGTAATGTCAAATTTGAGGTTCCGAGCAGTCACACAACTTCTCCACCAGCAACTGTCAGTATAGCTCCCATATCATTTTTAGGTGTTTTGAGGATTTTAACTACATTTAATGACCGAACTATCTGTAATTTCACATTTGATGTTCCCGGTGGTAACAAAACTTCTCATAGGTTCATATTTTGGTATAGCCCCCATATAACGGTAGCTACCGATTTTAATTATTTTGAGGATTGTACCCACATTTTTGACAATGACATTTAAGGTTCCCAGTGTTCGAAAAACTTATCCACAAAAATCTTTAAATATAGGTCCATATATTTGGATAGGCCCTATATAATGCTACCTCCCGATTTTCGGTATTATGAGGATTTTAGCTAAATTTTTTGAAAGAATTACTTTTAATTTGACCACTGGGAACGGCAAATTCCAGGTGGTCACGAATCATTTCTGCCAAAAATGTTGGTATAGCCTCGATATAACGGTAACACCAGATTTTCGTTTTTGTACCCTCCACCATAATATGGAGCGTATAATTAAATTTGTCATTCTGTTTGTAACACATCAAAATAATCATCTGAGACCCTATAAAGTATATATATTCTTGATCAGGATAAAATTCTAGGTCGATATAACCATTTCCGTTCGTCCGTCCGTCTGTTTAAATCAAGATGCAGCTCGAAATTTTTAAGATAGAGCTTTTTAATTTGGTACAGAAGTTTCTATTACTCCTAGGATGTTTGGTATTGCAAATGGGCTATATCGGTCCACGTTTTGATATAGCCCCCATAAAACGGTGCCACCTGATTTTCGGTATTTTGAAGGCTGTTGCCTCATTATCACACCAAAATGGCAGAAATTTGGTATTTAGTCTTCGTTGGGGGTATAAAACTTTCCCCCAGAAATTCGCCAGTACAGGTATGCGTCTTCATATATCCCATAGAGCGTGGTTTTAAAACTTTCCCTAGAAATATACCGGTACAGGTCAAACTCTTCATATAGCCCCCATAGAACGGTACCCCCTCATTTTCTGTATTTTGAAATTTTTAGCTTCATTATCACACGGAAATGACTGAAATTCGGTACTTAGTCTTCGTTGGGGGTATACAATTTTCCCAGAATTTTGTCGGTATAGGCCCACACCTTCATATAGCCCCATAGAGCGAAATCTCCCAATTTTCAGTATTTTGAAGGTGTTAGCCTCAATATACCTCCGAAATGGCTGAAATTTGGTATTTATTCTTCGTTGGGGGTAAAAAACTTTCCACCTGAAATTTGTAGGTATGGGTCAACGCCTTCCTATTGCACCCATAGAAGTGCACCTCCCTATTTTAGGTATTTTAAAGGTTGCGGCTTCAATATTCCCCTGAAATGGCTAAAATTTGGTAAAGGTTCACACTTTGATATAGTCCCTATATAAACGAACGCCCCAATTGGTGATACATTTTCTGACCTAGACAATTCAACCTAAAATTGTGGAAAATTAAATATTCCAAGTTCCGCCCATTTCTAGTTTTTTCAAAATATTCGAGTTAAGATATCTTGAAAGCCTTGCATTTTAGGTATATAGTGTCTTTGGAAACTTTACTGCGCCCCAATTGGTGACGTTTTAGATATATTTTTTGACCTAAACATTCCCATCTAAAATTGTGGAAAATTAATTATTTCATTTTGCTTCAGAATATTTTCTGGTGGAGGATATAAAAAGTTCGGAGCGGTCGAACTTAACGCCATTCTTACTTGCTAATATTTTAAGTTTGTGCAATGTTAAAGGGTAGCACAACGGCCCCGACGTTTGCTTTCACGTGCCATATCTTAAACAATTTATAACAAACGCATTTGACATAGGGAAACATTTAATGAGTGTTCAGCGATTTTACACAAACTCCACAGGGACAAAATGATATCATGTGGCCATAAACTAGTTTTATTTATTTAACTTTTTTACACAGTTACCCTGTCGTTTGGTTGGTTAAGTCTTCCTAACTTCTAACTTCAATAGCAAACACTCTAAATGTACAGCATATAACAACAGTCATTAGTGCTGAATCTGGGTCTTGGTTTTTATGCTTGTTTTCCTTTTTGAACCCCCAGGCCGTTCTTCTCCTTCAGGGAAGTGGTAAAACAACAAAGTCAGGTATTAAAACAAAATAGTTGTTCAGAAAATGTTTTATGTGTGAGTTTTTTTATTTTTTCACTGAGGAGTTTCCTGTTGGATGAATTTCTTGTTGTTTTTTCTTGTTTGTTTGTAATTTTTTGCGATGGTAAGCTACACGTGGTACAGTTATACATTTAAAGAAATTATAGTCTGCATTTGAAGACTCAGCATTTTTTACGAATGATTTCAACGGGATGTAACTAATGGGTACTTTACCCGATATGTTTTTTACATATGAGTTGTCACTTTTTATATACAGAATGACAACACATATGTAAAAAACATATAGAGTAAAGTACCCATAAGCCAGTCAACTGATTTGAGTATCTAACACTTTTTTAATTTCTTTATAGAGTTTCGTATAAATGCTCCTAGTTTTGAATATTTTCCAATCATAATTATAAGATGCATATCTTGTTGTGTAGGTATTCAGCAAATAAATAATAAAATAATACTCTGTCCTAAATACACTGTGCGACAATAAAAAATTACAAGGAAAGCTGAGTAGATTATGAAAGTAAAGCTAAAAATATGAGACACGTGCATCGGCGTTTTTAAAGTTTACATCGGAAAGTAACCAATGTCTAGTTTTTTCAAAATATTCGAGTTAAGATATCTTGGAATCCCTTGTAGAATATTTGATATGATCACATTTTAAAGGAGTTTTTGAAAAATTTTCGAAAAAGGTCCAGAAAGACCCCTTTGATGAACAGCGTGAGGGTTACAATTTTTTTAACAAATAATTCCCCATATCCTCGTCAGTAAAGTTGCCAACGACACTATATACCTAAAACGCAAGGGTTCCAAGATATTTTAACTCGAATAACTAGAAATAGGCGGAACTTGCCCCGCCTACTTTGGTTACTTTCCCATGTACACTTTAAAAACGCCGATACACGTGTCTCACATTTTTAGAACTACTTTCAAAATCTACTCGGTTTTCCAATCATTGAATTTTGTTGCACAGTGTTATAATACTAAAACTTTATGTAGACTCTTAGTGTAAACGTCTTGAAAATATATTATACACTTTTATACCACACAATTTTTACTTATTTTTTTAGTGTAAAGTTGACTGTCATCCGCTGTGTGTGCGGCAATTTTGATGACTTAATTTATTATTTTCAACATCAACAAGGATGCCATTTAAAAATGTATGCTGCTAACGAGTAGGAAATTTTATTTGTCTGACCGTGTAAATAATTAAAATAGAACGGAAAGTTATACAAGTCCACTTAGTTATTACCTTCAAAGGAAACCGGATGTATGCAAGACAGTATGCGTACATTTGGACTTTATTATATTAAGATAACGGAAAGTACATTTAATTGTAATACATATGTATTAATTTAATTTAAAATTCATCTGCAATCACTTTGAATGGCAACTATTAAAATTACCCTAAACTTGACTCAGTAAATTAATAATTTTTAAGGAAGTCCATAAACAGAATGGTTTTTTGGAATATTAGACATTCGAACAGTTTTTATACCCTATACCACAATGTGGAAAAGGGTATAATAAGTTTGTTTTCCCAAAAATTCATGTAACGCCGCGAAATATTCGTCGTAGACCCCTCATGTGGTATACCAAACTTCATATCTCGACGAGATAAAGCGATTTAGCGATGTGTGTCCGTCCGTCCGTCCGTCCGTCTGTCCGTCCATTAAAAATTGTAATCAAGCTAGAGGCCGCAATTATGGACCGATTGTCACGAAATTTAGTATGGAGGTCGGGTTTGGACCAGAATAGAACTGATTAGTTTTTGGCGATGATCGTGAAATGTTAAAGGGATGAAATGGACCAAAAACAAAATTTTTGCTCGATTTTGTAGCCGCTCTGTAGGTCGCAATAATAGTCCGATCGGCGCGAAATTTTAAACGTAGTTTTGGTTTGAGATGAAGAAGTAGCGTGCAAGTCAACGGTATGATCGGATAATATTTAGCGGGTTAAATTGATCAAAACTTTTGTGTGAAAATTGGTAAAATTTCTAATGCACATCTTATAACAGCTAGCCCGGAAAGCTAGTGCACAGGGATAGTGGTATAGGGTATCACATGGTCGGCCCCGTCCGACTATAGTCTGTTCTTACTTGTTTTATTTTGTATTCTTTAGAACCAGAAATCCAAATAGAATTTTCTATGAACATACATATGTATCCACCATATTTATTGGGTGCCACCGTGGTGCAATGGTACGCACGCCCGCCTTGCACGCTGAAGGTCGTGGGTTCGATTCCCCGGCCAGGCAACATCAAACATTTTTCAGCGGTGGCAAAATACCCCTGAGTAATGTTGGCGACATTTCCTGAGTATTTCAGCCATGTAAAACTTCTCTACAAAGTGGTGTCTTAGACACGCCGTTCGGACTCGGTGATAAACAGTAGGTCCCATATCATTTAGCTAATATGAATCGGGGTTCACTCATTGATATGAGAGAAGTCTCCCTTGTCCCTTCAGGGATGTTCGTGGAACAATTATACATATGTATCCCCGTAGTGGCGTTAAGGAACTAAACATAACAATTACACTGTGCCACAAATTGGAACTCAAGGTCTGTGCGGTGGAAAATTCCTTTTGGAGATGAAAGCCCTTAGTGAGTATATTAAGAATCCAAAAGGAAATTTTCCCCATAGGTCAATTTTCTGAGATATCGCGCGATGAATTTTTTGAATTTTCGCCTATGCTGCTTGAGAAAATAGCATTATATCTCTGTTTGCCGTTATTGTAGCTTCGTTTTGAGATTACATGTCTGCAGTCAAATCGAATGGCGAATCTTTTTGTAGAACATTTCATTCTTCTAACTCAATTCCTTTCATGTCCTTTTCGTCCTTTCTTTCTTGAACCGTAGTAAAAGTACCACAAGATGAGATTTTACAGCATCCAAATATTCCACAAAAATATTGCTCAGAGGATTTTAGGTACGGTTCTCATTGACAACTAATCGATATTGTCACGTTTTCATTGCCCTCTTTGACATTTACCCGGTTTTTGTTCAGAAAAAACCTATGTTTTGTTTCTCTGTATATTCGTTATTTGTTATGTATTGGTAGGTAGACATACCCATTGGTTATCGCTTATATTGACATCTGGGATGTATCTGAAATATTTACCATATATAGCTCCCGATATGCTAAACACGTTAATGACAAATTTTCTTGGGGAATAGATCCGGTTATCTAATATTTTGAACCGGATATTGCGATATAAAACCCGGATTTTGTACCGATTTTAAGTAACCGATTAAGGTTATATGTATACCATTAGAAAGCTAATAAAATTGCCAATCAGGGAAAATAAAATTTTTGACAGCATCTTACCTGAGTTCGGTGCTAAAACAAAAAACCCGTATTCTTGAACCGTTTTTAAGGAAAAATATCACTGCGCGTAAATATGAAGATCAAAGCTTGGTGGGTTAAATATTCTTTTTGCCGATGAAAGTGGATGAAGTTAATATTATGATCCCGGTAGGACAGTTATGCCGTAGGTCAAACTTCTGAATTATAGCGAAATGGAATTTATGTTACAGGTTTATTGTCGTGCTCTTAAAGTTCATCAAGAATGCATGCATCACGCCATAACTCAGAAGTTTGACCTACGGCATAACTGTCCTTCCGGGATCATAATATTAACTTCATCCACTTTCATCGGCAAAAAGAATATTTAACCCACCAAGCTTTGATCTTCATATTTACGCGCAGTGATATTTTTCCTTAAAAACGGTTCAAGAATACGGGTTTTTTGTTTTAGCACCGAACTCAGGTAAGATGCTGTCAAAAAATTTATTTTCCCTGATTGGCAATTTTATTAGCTTTCTAATGGTATACATATAACCTTAATCGGTTACTTAAAATCGGTACAAAATCCGGGTTTTATATCGCAATATCCGGTTCAAAATATTAGATAACCGGATCTATTCCCCAAGAAAATTTGTCATAAGCGTGTTTAGCATATCGGGAGCTATATATGGTAAATATTTCAGATACATCCCAGATGTCAATATAAGCGATAACCAATGGGTAGGTAGAGATACCCATTGGTTATCGCTTATATTGACATCTGGGATGTATCTGAAATATTTACCATATATAGCTCCCGATATGCTAAACAATACATAACAAATAACGAATATACAGAGAAACAAAACATAGGTTTTTTCTGAACAAAAACCGGGTAAATGTCAAAAAGGGCAATGAAAACGTGACAATATCGATTAGTTGTCAATGAGAACCGTACCTAAAATCCTCTGAGCAATATTTTTGTGGAATATTTGGATGCTGTAAAATCTCATCTTGTGGTACTTTTACTACGGTTCAAGAAAGAAAGGACGAAAAGGACATGAAAGGAATTGAGTTAGAAGAATGAAATGTTCTACAAAAAGATTCGCCATTCGATTTGACTGAAGACATGTAATCTCAAAACGAAGCTACAATAACGGCAAACAGAGATATAATGCTATTTTCTCAAGCATCATAGGCGAAAATTCAAAAAATTCATCGCGCGATATCTCAGAAACTTGACCTATGGGGAAAATTTCCTTTTGGATTCTTAATATACTCACTAAGGGCTTTCATCTCCAAAAGGAATTTTCCACCGCACAGAAACCTTGTTGCACAGTGTTATTTGTGGCTTTTCGGGTTAGTAACCCAACTTTTGATATTTTTTTGCTTCATCAAGGAATATGTCACCCTATGACAGTGAAATTATCTAGAAAGTAATTCTGCCACTAATAAATTACCAGAAAGTAATTTATCAAATAAGAACATATGTCACCTTTGTCTTAAATATGACAGATCCATCACTAAAATAAACATTTACATTTATACCAAACATAAATATTGGGGGAGGGTATTATAAGTTTTGGCTACAAAGTTGGGTATGCATCGAATAATGGTCGTAGACCCACCTTCATATAAGTGTCAGGTTGTATGTGTCGTCCTTCTGCCAGTCCGTCTATTGACATCTTGTAAGCAAGCTACGGGTCGCCATTTTTATCGGTCGTAACGAAATTTTGGGTGGAAATGAAAGGAAGAAACCTATTGATTTTAGTGATGGTCGGATTACATTCCGGGTACGTCTGTGGACGTAGGTTGTCATACACGGAGGGCGTCGAAATAGTCGCTTATCCACCTCATGTTTCATTTTTTTAACTTCCATTATAGTATGGATGCTATATTATAACGGTACCGGTACTCCATATAATGGCAGCTGCCGATTTGAGCTATTTTGAGAATTTTAGCTTCATTTTGTACTGAAATGGCGGTAATTTGACATTTAATGTTCTTACTAAAAAATTTCAACCCAGATCCATGTTTAGTTATAGCCTCTATATATCGGTACCTTCCGATTTTCGGTATTTTGGGGATTAAGCCAATTTTTTGACTTAACTACTATTTTTTAACATTTGAGGTTCACAATGGTCACAAAGCTTTTGTACTAAATATTGTCATAACGGTACTTCACGATTTTCGGTATTTGGTGAATTATAGACACATTCTTTAGCTGAACTACCCATAATTTAACACGTCACGAAACTTCTGCATTAAAAATGGTTAACATGGGTTCATGGTTAGTTATAGCTCCCATATAACGTACCTCCCGAAATTTGACATTTGAGGTTCCCAGCAGCCACGAAATTTACGCAACAAAAATTACCCATGTGGGTCCATGTTTGGTATAGCCCCCTATAACGGTACCTCCGGATTTTCGGTATTTTAAGGGTTATAGCCACCAGTAATTTCACATCTGAAGTTCCCTGCAGGAAAATTCTGCATTAGAAATTATTAACATAGTGTTGTAGCCACATTTTTTTTAACCGTACTATCTGTTATATGACATTTGAGGTAACCAGTCCGGGCATAGACTCCACGTTTGGGCATAGACCCCATATAACGGTATCTACGGATTTTAGTTATTTTTAAGATTTAGGTAGATTTTTTACCCCACTGGTAGATTTTTTACCCACAAAACTTCTCCATCAACAAATTTCAAGCTTGGTACATGTTTTGGTATAGCCCCCATAAAACGCTAGTGGTCACAATAAATAAATAATTTCCACGATAAATTGTCAGCATTGTTCCACGTTTTGGTATAGCATATAACGATACCTTCTGATTTTTGGAGTTGTGAGCAATTTATCTATATTTGTTGACCAACTATCTGTTATTTTTCATTTGTGGTAACTAAACTCCTGCAATGTTTAGTCAACATAGGTTCACACCATTTTATAGCGCCCATTATAGTTGATATACAGTCAGGGACAAAAGTTTACATACACCCCCTAAATCTCGGGTATTAGGGTTAGTAGTGATTTTTATGAAATTCCATGTATGCAGTTTTATTTCTTCTCAATAATAAACAATATTTAATAGAACGAAAGTATATTCCATAAAACAAATAACGGTAAATTTTACAAAAACCTAAAAATGATGGGGACAAAAGTTTACATACACCCCAAGGAAATATGCGTATTGCCGTGCAATTTATAGAATTAACAGCAATATTTATATATTTTATTGTTTTGGCGAATGCCTCTGGGTGTTTGAGATATATTTTTTGGAGAAAAGAAAATAATTTTTGGGGTCACATGCCGTTATTTAAGGTCAAACTTCTTGTATAGCTTGTTAAAGACGACCCTTGCCTAATTCTTTGCGTTTTTAGGTAATGCACTTAAAAAAACCACAAAATTAGTGTCAGATTGCAAATTTTGAGACCCTATAAAGCTTTGGAGTTGTTCTTGTGCAAAATATTGCTTTTTGGACGTCGATAAATGCCCGCTTTTCATCAGATTTCTCAGGAAGTTAATAGAGTCCGCGGAATTCTTGGTGCAAATTACATATAGAAGGCCTTGAGTTGCCTTGTAATATGGTCTGATACAATCCTCTGAAATCAATTGAATCAGAAATGTGAAATATTCTGTTACAAACCTGTTCCCGAAGCTTCCAAAGCATCAAAATGTAAGCACTACAAAAAAAGCATGAAATTTGTACTGTGAACAACGTCGTTTTCGTATTATGATCATTACCGTTACTATAGGGGCGAAAAATTTCGTATAATTGTACATTTCTGAGTTAATTGATGCCAGAGGATTGTATCAGACCATATTACAAGGCAATTCAAGGCCTTCTATATGTAATTTGCACCAAGAATTCCGCGGAATCTATTTACTTCCTGAGAAATCGGATGAAAAGCGGGCATTTATCGACGTCCAAGAAGTAATATTTTGCACAAGAACAACTCCAAAGCTTTCTAGGTCTCAAAATTTGTAATCTGACACTAATTTTGTGGTTTTTTTAAAGTACATTACCTAAAAACGCAAAGAATTAAGCAAGGGTCAGCTTTAACAATCTATACAAGAAGTTTTACCTTAAATAACGGCATTTGACCCCCAAAAATTATTTTCTTTTCTTTAAAATATATCTCAAACACCCAGAGGCATTCGCCAAAACAATAAAATGTATAAATTTTGCTGTTAATTCCATAAATTGCACGGCAATACGAATATTTCCTTGGGGTGTATGTAAACTTTTGTCCCCATCATTTTTAGGTTTTTGTACAATTTACCGTTATTGGTATTATGGAATATACTTTTGTTCTTTTAAATATTCTTTATTAGTGAGACGAAATAAAACTGCATACTTGGAATGTCATAAAAATCACTACTAACCCTAATACCCGGGATATAGGGGGTGTATGTAAACTTTTGTCCCTGACTGTATGTATGTATATAAGGAGGCTATACAGTTAATGCATTGTCCCAATTTGAACTTCTATATCTCAATAACGGGAAAAACTACGAAATTATCATAAAGGCCACTCTTGTAGAGAATTTTCATAGCTACAACATTTTCGTTAGTCTCATTTCGATGGGACTTGAGAACCTTCTAAGCTTTAAGTTGATCAAAGCATAAACTAAATACGTTACTACCTTTAAAAGTTTCCATGCACACAACTCTTCGAGATGGACGGACATGGCTAATTCGATTCTAAATTGTATAAACTGGATGCGACATTTTGATTCATCTATAAATTGGCCCACCTTAATAAGGATATAAGAATATATATTCAAATTACAGAGACAAACGTTTCCCACCGGATGCCGTGTACTGTGTGAATGACAAAATGTTTTGGTCTAGAATATAATTGGCCCATATCAATGGACCTGTCAAATCCATCATAGACTATATTTTTAGCTTTTCACAAACTTTTGGAATTTACTTAGAATAAATAGATCTATCTAAACAGAATCCCGAATATAAGTTGTTATACGGCATTCTTTTTCTTTTCTTTCTGTTATGTTGCGCGTTTTAATTATTATTATTTTAATAATAAAGATTACGTACAAATTTACATTTTTGCCCATGTGGATTATTAAAATAATATGTACATATGTGTGTATATAAAATTTTATTTTTAATTTCAATGTTTGAATTAAAAACTGTGTCATGGTGACCAGGATAATGGTGTGCCATTGTTTTGTGACCGCGCACATATATACGAGCATGTACATAAAGTTACACTCCAGTTACATGTATGTATATAGTATGTATGCAGTATTTATATGAATTGCCGCATTTATTTCTAAAGATATTTACCAACGTTTGTATGTATGTACATTAGGGTTATAACTTCATAGTTTTTTTTTCACACCTGTAAATAACATAACAATAACACTGTACAACAAAATTAAACTTTTTTTAAACTTACAAGAACGCAAGTGCAGATTATAAAAGAGGACTAAAAAATAGAAGACACGTCTATCGGGATTTTGAAAATTTACGTTGGGAGGTAACCCTGCAAAAATTTGGATCCGGTAGTCATTACGTAACCATTTACAAAGTAATGTAAACAAGCTTCTTTTCGCATTACAGGTAATCTGAAAAGTAATGGGTTACTTCTTAAAAAATTTACAAGTTTAGCCTACTTACTTTACTCCTCACTAAGTAATGACAACGGTGGCACAGTGAGTGTGTGTCCGACTATAAATCTTAGGGTTGTGTGTTCAACGCTCACCGTCGGCACGCGAATTTTTTTAATTCAAAAATAACAGTTCGTGGTGCACATGTGCACTGCACATTTAAGTTCTTAAGCAATCCTTAATATTCGTGTGCGTGGCATAGTGTGTAGTGTCTTTGGCTAGAAATCAGAGGGTTCGTGGGTTCAATTCGGGCAGACAGCGAAATAAATTAAAGTAAACTAAAAGTAAGATGTGTGATGGAATTAAAAACAAATTCTCTACATCAACTGTTTAAAAATTTAAATTTTTACCTTACTTTTCAACTTCTAGCGGCCATAGAATAACTAGTTATTCTAGTGGTCATAAAATAACTACAAACTGAGTGCGACATGCCCTTGTAAAAATAATGGGGAAGAAAGGGGGTTTGAGAGTAGTTACGGATGCCAAAAATCCCTTACGAAACCCATGATTTTGGGAGGACTTTTTCTGCTGGGAACCTACATAGGGGGTCCAATATTTCGCTTTGTGGATTGGCAATATTCGTAGTAAGATTCCTCGTAATCCTTACGTTTTAGGTATATGGTATCTTTGACAATATTACTAAGAAATCTATGCGGAACATTTTTGCGGAATATGTTAATATAGCCAATAAAGCAACATAAGACATATTAAATGAATTTAAGAAACCTCTTTGATATCTTTCACTCAAAATGTGCATTATGAATTTGTATCCCCAATGTTCATATAAGAAAATGTACATTAGTGTTATAAACAAAAAAATATATAAATAAAATTACATAAAAAATAAATACCACGCCAGTACCATGTGCGGAATATTGTCCTGATAACGAAATCTCGTGTTTTAGTTCGATTCGGTGAAAAAAGTTTCCGCACCGAATGCGATTACTCTTGATAATTTTTCTATTTAAAAATTTTAATTAGCTTTGTTGGAATAAATATATGTATATAGAAAAATAAGTACGATTCTCACAGACACAGTCACTAAAATCAGTCTGTAACTTTCGCGAATTCGTTACAAATGATCGAATATTCTCTTGTCCTATAGGTATAATAAATATAAACATAAAATTCGCGAGTTTATAAAGAGAAACAAATTTTGCAATATTTTCAAAGGTGCATAAAATGCTCTCCCAGCAAAAATAATCCTCCCAAAATAATGGGTTTTATAAGGGATTTTTGGCAGCCGTAACTACTTACAAATCCCCCTACTAACCCATTTTTTTAACAAGGGCATGTCGCACAGAATTACTAGTTATTCTATGACCACTCGAATAACTAGTTATTCTATGGCCACTGGAAGTTGAAAAATAAGCTATAAGCTAAAAAAAATTTATATTTTTAGAACAGTTGAGGTGGAATTTGTTTTCAATTTGAACACCCTTCACATTTTTTTATTTTATGTTTTAATTTCGCCCCCTCCTGGATTTGGTCTTGCGAACTTCTGATTTGTTGCCGAACACACTACACACTAGGCCACGCACACGAACATTAAGGGTTGCTTAAGCGCTTGCATGTGCACCACCAACTGTTCTTTGTTTTTTGAAGAAAAAACTCTCGGCCGGCGGTGAGCGTTGAACACACAATCCTCTGATTTGTAGTCGGACACACACGCTCTGTGCCACCGTACTCATAACTTAGTAAGGGGTAATATAAGTAGTAATTTTTGTTTACATCTCTTTGTAATGGGTTACATAATGACTAACGGATGCGATTTTTTGCTGGGCTCAAATATCGCGATTTGATAAAAAAATTGGTCCAGAATGGTTTGATATTGATTTCAACCTAGATTAAAACTATAATTAAGTTATTACGAAAAGCGTATATGTCATTATAACAAATAAAATTAATTAATTAATAAAATTAAGTTATTACGAAAAGCGTATATGTCATTATAACAAATAAAATTAAATAATGCATTACTGAAATTCAATGCATTTGGTGTGGAAACCTTTTTCGCGATAGAGAAATGCTCTACATGGTATATTTGATATTTTGATATTTGCAAAAATTGAAAAAAGTTATAACCCTAATGCACATGCTACATATAAGTGAACATTTTGATTATATGCTGTTCTCACCAGGCGATAAGCGTGCAAGTGTTGTTTTGATTCAGTTTTTTCTAAGTAGTATGATTCTTTTAGTTGCCTATTGAAGAACTTAATCGATATTTTTAAACACAGCTTGATTAAACTTTTTCGGTTTAATTGTTATCTGTTTGAAATAAATGCAAAAGTAATTTAATTTTACCGACAACATTTTGGTTTTGTTTGAAACTGATAATAATATTCTATTAGTAAATGCTAATTGTGAAATTAGTATAATGTCGCTATAGACATGATGTGGAATTTTGGAACTGATAAGTTTTATAATTTATATTTGTATTTTTTTGTCTTTTATATTATGATACAGAAAATTATACGGTATATTTGTTAAAAATTAAAGAATCGCATAGAAAAAGCAGTTTTAAATCAGCAGCAGAACGCAACACAAAACGCAGTTGTCGGGAGGAAGTGTAGTGTGAAACAAGTAAAAATCGCTAAGTTCGTGTCGAACATTTTAAACCAACCATCGTAAAATATTCTGAACTAGAATGGAATAGTTACATTTCTTCCCTGTCCAAATTTTAGGGGAGATATATTATGATATTGTTATTGCAGACATTTTCATATACAGAAAATGTATCTAGAACAAGTACAAAAGTATCAGTCGGCTAGGCCGACAGAGATATATCCTCAGCCTCAACCCTAAAGAAAAAAGTAACACACAATACTTCTGACGTCTATATAATGCGATGTATAACGTTTGGGCCAAATCGGCTTCTGCCTTCGAAGGTTATCTTACGTACTACCCAATTTAGTTGGTGCCGGGAGGCTTATTTGGAGCTTTTGAGTCATTATCTCAAGAAGTTAGGACTTACCGTCGCAATGGGGAAAGCGAATACAAGTTGTTACAGCAAAAAACAAAGGGAATCGAAGGCCAAATTTTGGATTGATTCGGCTGATCCGTTCGAGAGTTATCATGCGCTCCAGCCACTACACATAGCGCCATATGGATTTTTTACAGCTTTCGGACCATTTTCTCAGGAAGTATGGACTTGCCCCTGGAAACCGTACACTGTCGTAATGGGGGCAGCGAATACAAATTATTACAAAAAGAAGCAAACTATTCAAGACTAGGCCTCAAACTGAACTTTTCCGAAATTGTGGAGCTATATAGTCCATATTCAAATTTGATCTATGTCCAGTAGAGATATTACGATATGAAAAGTATAGACCAAATCGGTTACTGCCTTCGAGAAAAAAAAGCGATTCGATAGCAGGTCCTAAACTGAACTTTTCCGAAATTTTGTGTGGGAGGTACCCGAAGAATGGTCCGATATAGTTCATATTGGAATCTCATCTACATCTGGTAGAAATTTCACGATGTGCAATGTATGGACCAAATCGGTTACTCCCTTCAAGTGCTGTCGTGAGCATCATTTTTTCGAAAAAAAAAAATTGAACTTTTGTGGGGAAGGTACCCGAGGGAGTGGATCGACCATTTTTGATGCTGACGTTGTGCGAAAATTGGGAACCTCAAATGTTAAATTACAGCTATTTAATACCTAATTTTTATTTATTTATTTATTTATTTATTTATTTATTTATTTATTTATTTATTTATTTATTTATTTATTTATTTATTTATTTATTTATTTATTTATTTATTTATTTATTTATTTATTTATTTATTTATTTATTTATTTATTTATTTATTTATTTATTTATTTATTTATTTATTTATTTATTTATTTATTTATTTATTTATTTATTTATTTATTTATTTATTTATTTATTTATTTATTTATTTATTTATTTATTTATTTATTTATTTATTTATTTATTTATTTATTTATTTATTTATTTATTTATTTATTTATTTATTTATTTATTTATTTATTTATTTATTTATTTATTTATTTATTTATTTAAGTTAACACACTGCAGTCTTCACGAGCCACTGTCTTGCGATACTTTTCTGCTACACGTGTTGCCGAGTAAGCAATTACGGAGTATTGCGAAAATGCAACATGATATGTTCCCACAGGCACTCAACTTTAACACGAGTTGCATTGTCAACATAATTCACCAGTGGGAAACATATTTGGTAGAGTAATAACGGCGTCGCTGCCAAGATATGGAGACTTAAAGCTAAGAAGGAGAATTTGGAAACGGCAGTGTTGTTCGGGAGTCGTGCGTGTTTAGTTCTAATTTTATACTTAATATACTGATTGTGAAATAATTGTGATTCATATACTGATTGTGAAATTAAAAATCCTTTTTGTAATTTTAAATAAACTTGTGAAATTTAAAAACGGTGTAATTAATTTTCCGTCTGTTGACGGAGTGTTTTTTTATTTCGATATTACGAATAAAAACTCTTAACTGGCGCCCGAGCAGGGACCCTGCAAAAGGTCCTTAAAAAATAAAAAGACAAATTGAAGAAAACTTAAAAATATTAAAAAAACATTGAAGAAACAATATATTGAAAAAGCGAGAATACTTAAAATAAATTTTTTTTTTGACAATATTTAAAATATAATATATTGGAATAGTTTAAAATATTTAAAAAATAAAAAAAGTGAAAATAATCAAAATAAAAATATTGAAAATATTTAAAAAATGTTGAAAAAATTAAATATATTTAAAAAATAAAATATTGAAAAGGTGAAAATATTCAAAGAGGGTGAAAATTTTTAAAAATAGAAATATTGAAAAAATATTAAAAATATTAAAAAAAAAAAGAAAAAAATAAAAATATCCTGCATATGAAACTCTTAATTTTCACGTAAGTACTATTACAATGGAAGATTTAAAGAAGTCAGTTACTGAATTGTCGGGTGCTGTAAACGCCCTAATAAGTAATATCCGGAGCGTAGAGGTACGCCTGGGCAGTATTGAGCAAATGAATGGGCAAAACACTCAAGCCCTGAATACGCTCAATAGTGGGGTCGCAGGCATGTCTCAGAGAGTAGGCGGAAAGGAATTATTTTTTCAATGACTTCTATTCCAATGACACTTATTTAATGAGTTTATATTAAGATTCAGACTATCGCGATCCACTCCCGAACTCCAATTGGTTCTCCGTGAGAGCAGAACAAATTTAAGTAATTGGTTCCTCCAATTAAAGATACATAAGTCAAATTGAGTTTTTCCACGAAATATAAATAAAAACGTTATATTCATAACTATTGCCGACTGTTTTGACATACTACTATTCTACCTCTATATGTTGTTAGAGGTAAGGCGAGTCATTCTTACAAGACCGCTAATGTTTTAAGTAATGAATTTTAGGAAAAAAGGTTTTTCATATATTATTTTTGCTACCGATTATTTATTTATCTCGTTTTCGAAATACTTTTTATTCTTGAGATCGTCTCAGATCCGCATTAAGGAAATATTCGTTAATACAAATTTATTAAAAGAAATCTCAAGCTATATCAAATTTGAGGTAATTTTTTGCTATCGTTTGGGCACTTGACAACCTCCGAAACTATCTTTACGGCGCAAAAAAAGATTAAAATTTATACAGGCCATCAACCGCTTACCTATGCTTTGGGTAACCGGAATTTCAAGGCGAAATTGAAAAGATGGAAGGCTCGCATTGAAGAATATAGCCACGAATTGATTTATAAGCCAGGTAAATCAAATTACGTGGCTGATGCATTATCACGTCTGAAGACCCAAATCAACTATCTAACTTCAGGCATAGATACTGCTAGCGAGGGTGCCAACTCAAAAACCGAAACCGCATCGGAAGGAGTCGCGAGCGATTCGCGAACAGAATCGGCATTCGAGGGTCGCGACGAGAATCAGGCAATTGACAACGAACCAAGGGACAGTGATACTGTAGCAACAATGCATAGCGCAGAAGAAGATAGTTCAGAATTTATACCACACGTAGAAGCCCCCATTAACGTCTTTCGAAACCAACTGATCTTTAGCGGAAGTACATACGCCTATGAAGAACCGCATCCTGGATACACACGCCACTATATCCCCGTCAATAGTCTTTGCAGGGAAGAGCTGACAAAAATACTGAAAGAAAAACTCAGACCAAACATACTTAATGGAATTAAAATGCCAGAGGAAAAACTATCAATTCTTCAAGAAGTGTTTCGTGATCATTTTTCAAAATACAAAGTAAGAATTACACAGAGAACTGTTGAGGATCTAAGGAACATTGACAATATTCTTGAGATAATTGCCAAAGAACATAAAAGAGCTCACCGAAATATTGCTGAAAACAGGCAGCAAATTTTGGAAAAATATTATTTCCCCAGAATGAGCAGCCTGATCCGGAAATTCGTGGCAACGTGTGAAATTTGCAAGCTAAATAAATACGACAGGCATCCATCCGTGCCTTTGTTACAAGCCACCCCGATACCGTCATACCCCTGCGAAATCCTTCATATAGACATTTTTGAAATTCAGGGCGAAAAATTCATTTCATGTTTAGACAAATTTTCCAAATTTGCCAAACTCTTCCATATTAAAAATCGATCGACGTTGCATTTGCGTGAAAAAATTATAAAACTACTGCATTATTTCACGGCTCCAAAAGTTTTAGTTACAGATAATGAAAGTGCTTTTCTGAGTCCTATAATTCAAAATTTCATTAAAATTTTGGGAATCCAGCTGTACCGCACACCAACGCAACGCAGTGAGGTGAACGGTCAGGTAGAAAGATTCCATTCAACAGTCTTGGAAATTTATCGTTGTCTAAAAGCTGAGTATAAAGACCTCAAGCTAAGAGAGCTATTAAATATTGCAGTGGATCGATACAATGACACAGTACATACCACCACTAAGAGAAAACCGAATGACGTATTTTTTAATAGATCCGAAAGGATCAACTTTCAGAAGCTCTTAAACTTCAAGCAAAAAATCAATAACGACCTCTCCACGGAATTGAAAAGGGTACAAAAACTTCAGCTAGAGCGGCATAATGCTAACCGCAAAAGGCCAAAAAAATTCAAAAAAGGGCAAACAGTCTATGTAGCCTACAGACAGAGGAAGGGTAAACAGAAACCTCTTTACGTAAAAGAAAGGATTTTAAAAGATAATAAGGTTACTGTGTCAACCGAAAGTGGTCGTAGAATTCATAAAAATCACATTAGAAACGAAATTCTGCCAAGCTCTTCTAGCTAAAAAAAAAAAAAAAAAATTTCGATCGAGGTTGCTTAGCTTAACAAGAGCATGCCTGTAAGCGAGATAAATCGTACCTTAGTAGGTTGGGGAAGGCATGCCTGTCCTCGACTAAAACGGAATACTACGATCTCCCCATGGCAAGCTCGAGCAACATGCTAAGCAACGCTCATATCAAACGATATCAAATTCTTGAAAGTTAAATCCTTAGAATCCTTTCCATGTTAAAATTTTATGAATTTACATTATTTTACATAAAAATGTATGAAGAACAAAATCGAAAGATAAAGAAATTCTTATACAAACAATTGGAACTGCACCCGAAAGTGAACTAAAAGCCTCTGCAAGTAATGACAATGTCAATGCCCTGGCAGCTCAGCAATGGCATAAGGTTGAGAGGCATAGGTAGTGACATTGTACATTTAGTCATGCTTTGTTGGAAGTACGGTGACATACCTCAAAAAGAAAAAAATAAATAAAAGGAACCCATCGGGTCACAAATATGCATTATTACAAATAAAAGGAACCCATTGGGTCACAAATACAAAATATAAAAAAAAACAACAAAAATAGGAACCCATCGGGTCACAAGTACAAAATAAAAAAAGGAACCCATCGGGTCACAAATACAAAATATAAAAAAAAACAAAACAAAAAGGAACCCAAAGGGTCAAAATAAAAAAAAAAGGAAAAAGCCTACTAACCCTTACTAACAAATATCCCGCTCATAGTTTCATTCAATAGAAACTTTTCCGCCTTCCCGAAATCCTCTCACTCCAATTAACTAACTACTAACACATTAAAATAGAAACATTTGATAATTTCTCTTACAATATAAATTGTGAAAGGCTAATTTTTCTTTATTACATTTCAATATTAAAATACACTATTGAATAATTAGATTTGAAACATCAAATACCAAACAATTACTAAATGTAATTTCTGATTCATTTTCAAAAATTTACACCAATTTATATTCTTAAATTTGTAGCCTTACGAATATATTGGAGTTCCAACAGTAAAATTTAATATTGTTATTGAGGGATTAGAATTAGAAGGATTAGAATACATTATTATTCGAATAATTTGCTATAATTTTCATACTTTAATGTGTTTAAATTTTTCTATGAAATAAGATTTATTTACGTAACGTAACATTTTCCTATTTTGAACACTTTTATGTTTTAATTGATACGATAGACTTAAGCCATTAGACTATAATTATTTCTTAGGTTATGCCTCTGTGCAACCGCACAAGCATATGTCGTATTTAATCTGGACTCTCCTCTTCTAACTATTCGTGATGACTATGGCTGGATGATCAATGGACACTTCAAATTAATTCATAACATCGACTTAAAACGTTATGAGAATATATTAAATCGATTAAAGGACGAAAACGATAAGATGAATGAGACAACCGGCATCAAGGATGTTATCAACTTTCACCTGGAAAGAATTCAAATTCAACTTGATGAACTAAAGGGACCTAAAGTCGAGAGATTTAAACGCTCAATTAACTGGATCGGTTCCGCGTGGAAATGGATAGCTGGCTCGCCTGATGCATCAGATTGGGATGAGATTCTGCGAAGTCAAGACACAATTATTTCTAATAACAACCAGCAATACAAAATCAACTCCGAAATTTCCATGAAAACTCAAGAGATCTTGCGAACCCTTAATGGAGCTGTTACTACAACAAATGATATTCTGGGACACAGCATTCAGGCCAAGTTTTCACAAGAGTTACAACACAAGGTTATGATTCTGAAGGATGAAGTGGGCGAATTAGTCTTAGCTTGCCAAATGGCCAAGGCTAAAGTTCTAAATAGCAACCTATTGAACAAAGAAGAGATAAATCAATTAATAGGTGAAATAGAAGTTCTTCCTTATAATAATTTTATTGAAGCCATTGAATATAGCGAACCTTCTATTTACACCAATGGTACTACCCTGCTCTACATACTGTCGATGCCAAAAGTAGAGGAAACCAAATTCAACCACCTGATCGTACGAGCAGTCTTAAAAAGGGTCAGAAAGTGGATCTAAATTATAAAACCATACTGATGAACAAGGACGAAACCTATGGTATCAAGGGCAATTGTCTACGTTTAAGCACAGCCATGGTTTGCAACAAGGAAATGCTTGATCTGTTGCCAGAGGACGATTGCTTACCACGACTTTTGAAGGGTGGTCAAACAGCTTGCCGCTATGTAACTGGTGGGGAATCAAGGATAGAACTACTCAAAGAAGACACATTATTCCTGGACAACTTTAATGGTAGCATTTGGTCTAACGGAACGTCCCATCACCTAGATGGCTCCTTCATTTTACAAATGGAAAATGAATCCTTGACGATCGACAATAAATTATATTGGAGTATAGCCAGTTCAGGAGTGCAAGTTCTCCCACCTGTACTTACCACCATCACAAAGAAGAGCCTGTCAGTAAACCTTAATCTCATCCATGAAATGGCTTCAACAAATATACAGTTATTGGGGTACCTAAAGGAAAAAACTTCATGGTTTATGACATCTGGATCATTGGCCCTGTCCCTATTAATGGGCCTAATTTTCATAATCTGGAGGAAATTGACAACAAAGACCGACCTCCCTAAACTCAACCTGCGAATACTACAACAAACTTCGTCCTCAAATCCGAATCTGCGGGACGCAGATCTTTAAAGGGGGAGGAGTTAACACACTGCAGTCTTCACGAGCCACTGTCTTGCGATACTTTTCTGCTACACGTGTTGCCGACTAAGCAATTACGGAGTATTGCGAAAATGCAACATGATATGTTCCCACAGGCACTCAACTTTAACACGAGTTGCATTGTCAACATAATTCACCTGTGGGAAACATATTTGGTAGAGTAATAACGGCGTCGCTGCCAAGATATGGAGACTTAAAGCTAAGAAGGAGAATTTGGAAACGGCAGTGTTGTTCGGGAGTCGTGCGTGTTTAGTTCTAATTTTATACTTAATATACTGATTGTGAAATAATTGTGATTCATATACTGATTGTGAAATTAAAAATCCTTTTTGTAATTTTAAATTAACTTGTGAAATTTAAAAACGGTGTAATTAATTTTCCGTCTGTTGACGGAGTGTTTTTTTATTTCGATATTACGAATAAAAACTCTTAACTTTTATTTATTTATTTATTTATTTATTTATTTATTTATTTATGTATTTATTTATTTATTTATTTATTTATTTATTTATTTATTTATTTATTTATTTATTTATTTATTTATTTATTTATTTATTTATTTATTTATTTATTTATTTATTTATTTATTTATTTATTTATTTATTTATTTATTTATTTATTTATTTATTTATTTATTTATTTATTTATTTATTTATTTATTTATTTATTTATTTATTTATTTCAGTCTTTAGAACATAAATTCCTTACAGACTATGATAACAAAGTTAAATTTAATTAAATACAGTAATAAAATACATTTTAAAGTTCTCTTTCGAAATGCAAAACTCTAAATGTTGGTTATATTTCCTTTGGTAGTTCATACTAATCTCATTAATATAATAAAAAGCACGCGTTAAGGGACTATGACGAGCATAATTTGTTCGATGCATTGGTATATTAAAAACGTCAACGTACCTCATTTGCCGCGGAGGAGCATACATTGGTATCAATGATAATAATTCAGAAGAATTAATCGTATTATTCAATAAATCAAAAATAAACAAAGCCGATTGAATTTTCCGTCTATGCTCAAGGGTTTGCAACCCAAGCAACAGACATTTTGATATGTAAGTGGAGGAACCAACGAACTGAAATGATCTTAAAGCATATTTGACAAATACTCGCTGAACTCTCTCAATACGAGAAATATGGTTTTTACTATGTGGATTCCATATTATTGAGGCATATTCAATTTTAGATCTGACATACGCCGTGAAAATTACTTTCAGGGTATGAGGATCTGTAAAATCTTTACCGTTTCGCTTTATGAAAGCTAGCATTTTTCTGGAGTTACCGTTATATGATGCCAAACATGGACCTATGATGAAAACTTTTGGTGGAAATGTTTTATGAACGCTGTGTGATCGGGAGGTACCATTTATGGGGTATACCAACACATGAACCTACGTCGACATTTTTTGGGATCTTTATATGTGTTCGGTCAAAAAAGTAGCAAATATTCCCTTATACATAAAAGCGGAAGTTACCGTAATATGAGGGCTATAGTAAACAGTGGGCCTATGTTGATAATTTTTGTTGAAGAAGTTTTGTGACCACTGGGAACCTCAAATGTCAAACTGCAGGTAGTTCGCGCAAAAATATATATTTTTTTAAATAACTAAAATCAGGAGTTAACTTAATATGGTGCTATACGAAAAGGTGAACCGGTATACCCCATTTCTTCAGGACATAGCTTGAAGATAGCACGAGGGCGGACAGAAATAACTAATTTTACGCTGATCAACAAAATATATACTTCGATGAGATACAAACAGAATTGCAAACCTAGTATACCCTCTATCTTATGGCGCGCACAGCACATTCCTCACAACTGGCTCAATTGCAAAATACACATTTGGACAGCAGAGATCTCCACCAAGGAACCCATGGTATGACACATTGGCCCCGAAGAGACAAAAGCAGCATATAGTGCTA
Organism: Musca autumnalis; assembly: GCF_047663935.1. NCBI lineage: Eukaryota > Metazoa > Arthropoda > Insecta > Diptera > Muscidae > Musca > Musca autumnalis. The sequence goes on along the minus strand of NW_027411977.1, from coordinate 103,017,181 downwards.
TTCTACAATTAGTAGCAAAGCATAGCGTAGGAGAGAAAAGAACATAGGAAAAAACGTAATTTCCGCGGCAAAAAAAAGAAAAATGGAAGTAAGAAAAAATCGAGCTACAATGAAGTCCTAAAATTTCACCAAGGAGTAAAACCGGCACATTTTTATGTAGAGGCGAACAAGGTGATCTGGTAACAAATACATATAGGTGCTCGGAGATATGAAAAGAGCATTTTTCCAAGCTCTTTGCACCCAATAGGATATTTGGTATTCAAAATGGGTTATATAGATCCACGTTTTCATATAGCTTCCATAGAACGGTACCTCCCGATTTCCTGTACTTGGAAGGTTTCAGCGTCATTATCAAGTTATTACGAAAAGAGTATACGTCGTTTTAACAAACAAAATTAAATAATGCTTTACTGAACTTCAGTGCATTTGGTGCGGAAACTTTTTTCGTGATAGAGAAAAAATGACACCGTGCTAGTTTTTCGTGCTCTACGTTTTTCGGCTCTGGTAATCTTTTTGATATTTGCAAAAATTTCAAAAAAGTTATAACCCTAATGTTTTTTGTAGCTATTCTAACAACCACTGAATGCTGATACAAAATATGGAATATTTTGATACATATTTTTGTCAATATGTGAAATATTTTATCAGTTCAATATAAAAAAAAAACGATAAATATTTTAGTCAATATGTGAAATATTTTATCAGTTGTATTTTTACTTTGTGATCAAATAATTTTATCGAATTTCGTCAATATGACAAATTCTTTATCGCCGGATTTTTTTCTGTGTAATGTGGTTGTGCGGGTTCGTATCGTCGGCTTTCCTTTTTCAAAAAGCATCTTGGTCAGTAAGATCGTCTCTAAAAAATCATAAAAAATACCCTTCCCACGCTAGTAAAAAATTTAAGATATGTATTTTTTTAATACATCTATCAATCCCATTTCCCCATCTCGGCATAGGAATAACTTCCCTTTCAAATCTCTGAAATCTATGCCATTCTGTATTCGTCATTCCTCTTTTAACTAAAAGATAATGACTGGAATACGAGGGTAATGAATCTTGAACAAGGCAGATTTCCAAAACACTCCTTACCATTTCACGAAGAACTTATCTTTCCTTCCAAGACAGTTGACTGCATTCAAAACAGTGAAAACCATTTTCCCAAAAGCTAACGTGTACTCCCATTCAAACTTATAATTTTTAACAAAAAAATTATTTTTCAGCATTGCCAGAACAATGATATGTGTACTTTAATCTTCGAATGGTTTATACTTGGTATTCCCATAAGACATCTTTTGGACTCAGGAAAACATATATAAATGCAATTCTATTAGGAAAGTAATCATGATCTAACCAAAAATAATACCATTCACCTGCGCAACTGGACCAGTGAATGTCGATGCAACCATTTAATATATTAATTTCATTTCAGCATCTCGCCATTGGATGTAGTTGTCATTCTCTAAAACTTGGTAATATTCACTTGCGCAACTGGACCAGTGAATATCTTTGCCCTTTTTATCTATCAATTTCATCTTCCCATCTCGGCATTGGAATATCTTTCCTTTTTAGATCTCTGAAATCTATGCCATTCTGTATTCGCAATGCTTCTTTTAACTAAAAGATTATGACTGAAATACGAGGATGATGAGTCTTGAATAAGGCCATCCTTCATAAACAATTTTACCATTCTGAGAGCAACCTATCTTCCGTCTACAACATTTGACATAGCTTGTACAACTCTGGTACTTCATTTATGATCCCCAGCTGTGGGATATCATTAGCAAAAAAATATTTAGCTACGGGTATTAATTAGATTATCGTGTCCAAAGCATAAGATATCTGTGTACTCGAAATCAATTCAGGCGAATATAAATAAATAAAAAAACCATCTTTTCAGAAATAAGCCACAAAATGTAGCAATGAATATCATGACTGTGGGCATTTCATTAACATTTTGAATATTATCAACACTATAAATGTAATTTATACCAATAGCCTTGTTCGTTTGATTGTTAACAAATCCTTCTAACTTCGACCACATGGGAATAAAGAACAATCACGAATATTTTGACTATGCAGTCAAAACTTCACCTGATTCAAAAGGGAGTTTTATACAAGTAATAGCAGGTGCATCTGACCCACCACATATTACTCACAACACAAGAACCAACGTATGGAAGATAACGTCACAACTTTACGATCTTATACCAAGAGTCAAATTTCTAGATCTTAAGTTTCCCACAACATTCAATTTGTATGACATATGTACATACCTAATGCATTTGAATATTCTTGGGTCAGATATACCCATCACAAATATATGACAAATACCTTTTCGATACCTCTATTGTGTCCTGGAACTTATTCTTGAGTTTGTAAAATTCAAAATCCTTTCTCACGTATTTAAAATGTTTAAACAATTTCATCGTCATATTGATTCAATTCATCTTGATTTGATACATTGCGTTGATCCAGTCTGTGTTCAGCATGATTTGAGCTTACAGCTTCTCACAATAATGATTTTCCGGAGAGCTATTCATCACAGCAATTCCAAAGTTTATTAAAATTCGCGACATTCAATTCTTTCAACTAATCAATTTAATCCATTTTCATTCCAAATTTTCCGTTTTTATTTTTATTTTTTCAAATGTCATTATAATTATTTCTAAGGCTTCTATACCAATATATTTTTATGTACGTTAATGCAGTGCTTACACTATATTCTCTCTATTACGAACTTCCCTGTAATGAATACTTCTCTATAACCAAGTTGTTATTAAGGCACACGTGGAAATTCTCAACAAAATAATCTCTGCATAACTTAGTAATTCGTCGGTTCCCAAGTGCTACGTTATAGAGAAGTTCGACAGTAAATATAGATAAGCATATGTAGGTGTAATATAAAAAAAACTTACCGTTTCCTTAGGTTGAGGTATACAAGTAATGGATAAAGCTTCTGGATTACCATAAACATTTAGTTTTTGTAAGAAACCCTAATTAAAAAAAGTAGTTAATGTTAAACATATTTCTTGTATATACAATTCCCCTTTTGTGAACCAAACAATAGATGTTCTTCTTTATACCACACTTGAATTCAGTTGACACTTAATGTTATATGTAATAAGTTTTAACAGTTTTATTTGGTTGCATACATTAAGTTGATGACAATGTTTAATATTTAGTATTATATGTGTTTTTTTATGAAATATTAACCAAACGGGTGCCTACTACATCATCAAGTTGTTATACCAGCATATCAGCATCCTCCTACTGCATGGAGGAGAGTCTGAAATTCAGGTGCAAAAAAAAAATTGCTGTGGAAAAATGAATTAATCATTTGTGTTATTTTGGCACATCATCAGTTGCATCAGTAAGAAAACTGTCAACAAAATTTAATAAATGACAATGTTCTGCCACTTAACAATAAAAACAGTACAGCTGCCAACAACAATGTCAACATAAACGTGAGTATAGAAGCAACTGGCTGGCATAAGAACAACGGTATACAACTGTGTGGTACATCCATGGAGGAACGATGTTCGTATTGCTGCAGGAAGCTCTATTCCAAAAAATATAGAACGACAAACATGGAAATCCTTCCCTCCACCAGCACCACCTACACAAACAAACTTGTCTGAAAACACTGTCATTTACACCGAAAAGGTATGAATTTTTCCAGACTATCATCGTCATAACAATGTTGAATCAGAACTTGAAATACACGAAGTATCGCTTCATCCTGGAATGATAGAACAACTTTCGATGTATTCGTTCATCCCACAAACGTAAGGGAAACAGGCAACCTGCAGAACCTTATTTGATTGTTTGTTTCCAACACTGTGCAACAATATTTATCTTTTAAAAGGGAGAATCTGCACCTGGAGTATGCTCTAAAAACCCACCAGCCTTGGCGTGTGCAGGTGCTTATGTTGCATTTCATTTATTAGAAAAATCATTTGGGGTTCTTTTATAATTATCTTTGTCATTCTGTCTGTAACACATCGAAATATTCGTCGGAAACCCTATAAAGTATATACATATATTCTTGATCATGACCAACAATGAAAACGCGAATATTTACCGTCAAACAGTTTTATTGTTTTCTTAAACAAACCTATTGGCGAGCCACTTTTTCCACTCCGATTGAGACACCTTCAAAACATGGTTTTGGGATGCTTTTACATCTTCAGGCAACAAAAATCGTTGACCACGCCATTTTTTCTTGATGTGCTGGAATCAAATGAAGTCATCGGATCCCCAGTCAGGGCTGTACCGCGGGTGATCCATCAATTCCACGTTTTGTCCGGTCAAACAGGCGCTGGTTTAAATCGATGTGTGCGAGCCCACATTGTCATGATGCAGAATGATTCGCCTTCTGTAGTTCGTTTTTCAAATTTCTCAGGAGATTTCAGGCAAACAAATTGTAGTATATCACTCAAAATGAACCGTCTTATATTTCTTAAGTCGTATAGTCGCCACACGGTCAGTTTTGCTGAAGAAACAGACGACCTTTTGCTTCAAAGTGCTTCTTACGTGAAGAACTTTCGTAGGATTTGGCTCGCTTTCGAAGACGCAGACGGCCGATTCCTGCTTTGTTTCAGACTCCTAAGCATATATCCTAGATTACCAAGTAGGACTATAGAAAAAGTTTGGAGTTTCAATTAACTGACATAGTTTCGCATATGCATTTATGTAATGATGTGCGATATATATATATATATATATATATATATATATATATATATATATATATATATATATTAGTTACCAAGCTTTGCCTTCGTCTGCCACAAAAGCAACATCCTAAGTTCGGCTTAACCAACCGTTAAACGCAGCGTAATTGTTGGATGTGTGACTTCGGTAGACTCCTAATTTTTCAATGTATCTCTTAGGTCAAGAAAGCTCGACTCGAAAGAGAATTAATTAAAATAAGAAATTAATCTATTTTCGAACTTCTAGTGGTCATGGAATAACTAGTTATCTAGTTTTATATCCCGTTATCAAAAATATGTTAGTAGGTCCACTTGTAAATGATTACCACTGCTAAATAATCCTATAAAAACCCATTATTTGGTTACAGGATGTTCTGCTGGATATGTATTTGAAATCGATTGTGTTCGATAAAAACCATGATCACATGTCACAACATGGTAATCAAAATTTGTTTTGGAACAAACGTACTGAATTAATCGCTCTTGTATTTCTAGAACATGTGAGTATATTTCCAATCAACTGGTGTCTCCCGACTTGAAATATTAAGAGTTTAAACTATATTTCAACTATTTTCTCATCAAAAGTTGGTTCTTACATTTTTCCTTCACACTTATTGAATAACATTATTCTTTCAAATTTCACTCAATGAAAATGCAACTAAAAATTTAAAGCAACTCTTTGTTTGTTGCACAATACAAAATCTAAGCATCATTTGCCTACGAACACCGTTCGTCTACTTTTTCCCAAGCTACATCAAGTTATGTTTGTCAAGTTAAACATTTGGTCTGTTCCTTTACTTTTGAAAATAGTAAAACCGGCAAAAGTAGTGAAAGTTTCAAACTACTCCCATATGAATTGTATGGTGTCTAAAGTAAAGGAACGCTTTTCGAGTAAAAAGTGGCAAAACTTGAAAATTCTTGCACGTAAAGGAACAGGGCTATTAACTATAGTTATGTATGTGTCAACATGTTTCGCTTATCATTTATTCTTGTTGTTATTGTAGCGTCGTGTAGTAACATGCAACTGTGACAAAAACACAAAAATGCTGAACATGCTTTCGTTGCTTGTTGAATGCTTTGGGTGACGGAATATGATACAAAAGAATCTTTAGCGGTGGCATCTATATAATCTCGATGATTATGGTGATAAAGTGATGCTGTTAATGCTAGCGGTACATTTGTCTGTGGTAGAAAAATAGGCTTTGGGGTATTATTGCAAAGCAACGCAAAATTTTTCCAGATCGAAATTTGAAGAACTGTTCAAGCTGAGTATTTGCAAAAAAACGCATTTCTGCTTCGATGTTGGTGGTAATTTTAAATCTTTTTATAGCAATAAGACTCCACCGATTGCTACTATTTACAAGAGAAATATAGTAAACTTGTTAAACTCCCATGGCACATTATTATAATCATTCGGTAGTAAAAAAATGGACAATATCGGTGAGATAACTCGTTTTTAATTCTTACAAGCTACTGCAGGTAAAAGTCTTTCGTTGATTTAAAATACCCCTATGGTCCTTATGTTATCCTTAAATCGAACGTATATTACAATAAAATGTAAAATAAATTTGAAAGCAAATTCAATTCCCCAGCCCTGCTGCTTAACACAAAATAATAATATTGGAACAACAAAAACTATGAAATGCATAAATAAATTTTTGGAACAAATTTGGAACAACAAAAACTATGAAATGCATAAATAAATTTTTTAAACATCATTAAAACGTATTTTGTCTATACACTTTAGCCACAATTTATTATTTTTTTTATTCTAATGAAAGTGATGATAAAAGTCACACTGTGCAGTGAGAAAAAACAATAACATCAATGGACTAGGTGGTATGTCCATTGATACTGTAATGGCACAATTAAAACGTTTGGTGAAAACGAAAATTTTACAATACAATTTCAGTGGTGCCAGCAGCTTTTCTGTATAGAAGAAAAAAACTAGCAAACGGCAGTGTAGAACTTTATATACCCTTCATTTTATCGCAATATTATAAAACATTTTGAACTTTTGTTGTTTTTCTCGTTTGAGATGAGCTGAATGATCATAAGGTTTTAACAAATAATAAAGAATGACATGACCACTATAACCACTAGAATAACTAGTTATTTTATGGCCACTGGAAGTTAAAAAATAAGCTATAAGCTAAAAAATATATTTTCTATTTTTAGAACAGTTGAGGTGGAATTTGTTTTCAACACACGTCATATTTTTATTTTATTTCGATCTTTGCTAGATTTGAACACACGAACTTCTACTTTGTAGCCGAACACACTACACACCAGACTATGTAGCATGCATTGGTTAAAAAGGGCTTAAATTGCTCCCTAGATGGATGATGTTGAAGATGAGTCAATTGGCTACACGCAGTTTCACCGGCCTTATTACTCGTGGATTGGGGTGGGGTCTTGCCAATGATCATCGACTAATTTTTGCAAACCTTCAGCTTTAAATTTCTTTATGCGTGCATATTAAAAAAGATAAAGTAGTGGAAAGTGAAGAGAATATCCATAGTCCCCAAAAGAGGTAGAATGACAGAGTTATTCCAAACATAGCGGGTTCACAACATGCAAAGATGTAATCTGCATGGAAGCCCTCCCTACCTGTTTACTATTCTGTCCAAAAACAAACCACAGCATCCATAGTAAACCCATCATCAGTACCCTACCTTGTTTTTCCGACCCCCTTTAAATCAAACTCAAAAGAGTTCTTTAGTTCATACTAACAGAGATAAACATTTTATTAGGAATTAATTTCATCTCAAGAAATATTATAAATGGTATTCAAACTATTTTAATAAACCCCATCAGAGGTGACAAAATCAGTATTAAGAAGCTAGGCTCTACGCATGTAGAATTCATAAGAATTGAAATAAAACAATTATTTGGGATTCAAAACAAATTCAGAAAAATACCCAAAATATATGTGTAATTCTTTCAAACATAAAATTTAAATTAAAAAAAAAAAAAATATTTTAACTATGCATTAGAATATTTGAAAAATAACTTATACCAAAGTTTTAATTTAAATTATGCATTTGAATAGTTGAAATAAAACTAATACCAAAAATTTCAATATAAAAGCAACATGGTGTTAGCTGAGATTATGTTTTTATGTTTAATTTCACTTCTTCACAGATTATGTATGTGTTCATTCATGGATATAAATGTAGAAACGGCCAGGAAATAGAATTTGCGATTTCAAGTAAAATGATTTCCATCAACACGATAATAACATCAAAAGTAATGTTAGCATGTAAAAGGAAAGAAAGTACGTGTGTATGTTTGTTCTCGCGTATATTCATCAAATCAGCTGTTAGGGCAATGACCTATATTAGCTGAAACACTCACACGTACTCATGCATGCTAACGTCGATATGTTATAAAGCAAAATTCAAAACGTCGATATGTTATAAAGCAAAAATTGATAAAAACAAGTAAGAAAAGCGTTAAGTTCGGTCGGGCCGAACTTTTTATACCCTCCACCACAAATTTCAGCCATTTCGGTGGATTAATGCGGCCACAACCTTCAAAATACCGAAATTGGGAAGGTACCGTTCTATGGGGGCTATATGATGGCGTGGACCTATACCTACAAATTTCTGGGGGAAAGTTTTATACGCCTAAAGAAGACTAAATACCAAATTTCAGCCATCTCGGTGTGATAATGAGGCTAAAACGTCCAAAATATCGAAAATCGGGAGATATTGTATTATGGGGGCTATATCAACACGTGGACCTATATAAACATTTTATGGTAGAAATGTTTCTTAGCCTCTGGAAACACAAAATACAAAGTTACAACCGATTCTTTTGGCAAATGGGTCAAATACATTCAAAATATATTAAAATGACGCCTACTTTATAAGGGGCCTTATATGGGGGCTATACCAAAACGTGGACCTATATAACCCAACTTTGGTAGGAATGTTTTCTGACCTCTGAAGACACAAAATACCAAATTACAACCAATTCTGTGGTCAAATGGGTCAAATACATTCAAAATATATTAAAATGACGCGTACTTTATATGGGGCCTTATATGGGGGCTATACCAAAAAGTGGACCTATATAACCCGACTTTGGTAGGAATATTTTTTGGCCTCTGGAGACACGATGTACCAAATTACAATCAATTCGGTGGTAAAATGGGCCAAATATCTTAAAAATTCCTAAAAACGACGACGCGTCACGCGTCATTTTGTATGGGGGCTATACGAAAGCGTGGACCTACATAGCCCGTTTTCAATACCAAAAGTCCTACGTAAATATAACATATTTTCCCAAAATTTCATCAACCTACGTCAATCCGTTCGGACGCTAGAGTGATTTCCACAGACGGACAGACGGACAGACGGACGGACATGGCTATATCGATGTAGAATTGCACGCTGATCAAGAATATATATACTTTGTGGGGTCTACAATGATTATTTCGAGTAGTTACAAACGTAGTGACAAACTTAATATACCCCCATCCTATGGTGGAGGGTATAATAATTAACAGTCGATATTTATATGAAGATCACATGAAATATAACAACAAAAGGCATGGGTATATTCTGGTCGCAGAGCTTAATGGTTAATCGAGAAAATCATTAAACAAAAATCAAAAATAAAAAGTTAGTTATCAATGTAATTAACAAATGCAGTGAAGCAGTGCATTTCAAACTGTATACTCTCATTAACAGAGTTAACAGAGCAATAACATTTTTTTAAAAGCCTGTTGTTGTACAACATTAATACAAAATTAACATTAACTCTCCGACCAGATCTACACCACTCGTGTATATACGCAAAAGGAACCAAACAGACAGAAACAGCCAAAAGGATATTTTCAAAATTTACTTTAAATTGCAAGAAATTTAAATTGTTTTAGAATATTTAAAACAATTTGATTATAAATTTTGACATATATTTTAAAAATGATATGAGGTGAGAGACATAACGGGGTTTACTCTCAGCCTTGGTTGGTACTGTTTGTGTCTGGTTGGTATGAATAAAAGAGATTGAACACTTACTTTGCAATTGGCGCTGCTCCCACGTTGAAAGGCCTTTCGAGGGGGTAGGGATGAATGCATAAAATACCCACAGCAAGCACCAGCCACTTAACAATTTGGTATTGCAATGTTTTAAATGTCCTTTTATGCGAAATTTAACACTTGTTTTATGTTGTCAATTCAATATGTGATCATGAAGTGATTTAGTTTTACTTTAAGATTAATTTTCACTATTTTTTCATATAATATTTTGTTTTATTTTCGACCGTATTAAATGTTTCTCTCGCGTTTTGGAAATATCGCTTCAATTCTGACCGTTCCTATTTAATCACCGTAGTTCAAAGAAACTGTTTTTTTTTTACACACACACACACCATGTAGTAAATTATATCGAAAATGCTTGGATTTTCTTAATTCAAACGAAATTAAATTTATCTCAAATTTGCAAATAAATAGGAATAAAATCTATAACTTTTCTTCACTAACTAACTATATCACATCCTTTTGATTTTTATTGGCGTTTCCAAAGCACTTCCACAAAAATTCCCGTCGGCAAACTGATTAACAACTTCAGCAACGCGATCATCGACAACCACTAAACATTGTTGATGCTTGACAGCTCTCTCTGGGTACGACCAATAGCTTGTAGACTGAAGGGGAAACAATGGTAAGGAACCGGGAACAAGTGTGCTCTACAAACATAAAAATATGGAGGGTTCGAAAAGAAAATTAGCTCCCACATTTACAAATGTATTCATGTGGATGATATGAGCTTACCAAAACATAGATTTCCAAAGAAAGTTGGACAACATCTATGGGGGAAATAAAACTCCAACAATCCTGGTACAGGATCACCAATATGAAACAGGAAAATCAGCCAAACAGAGAAAATCGTAATCGCAACTCCTTAACAGGAAAGTGTCGTTGGTGTCAACCAAAAGCAGTTGCATAAATCCACAGCAAAAATGACTTGAACAATTATGTGGAAAGCCGAACAGACACTTTCTGGATTAAAGGCACGGAAAATATTTTCCAAAATAATTTGATATATTTCTTCCTTATCAAATAGTCACAAGCAAAAATAAAATTATGCAACCGACAAAAGGATACACTTTTTATTCTCGAACAGAATGCAAAGAAATTTAGACACTTGGATGAAACACGTTCAAGGTTGGAACAAAATGATCTCTACATCCACTTCTAAACAAAATTTATAACCTCGGCTATTTCACGGGAGAAATGGCTGAATAACCAATACACTGTAATAATTTACAAAGAAATATGGCTCCCGAAAAAAATACAAAAAACCCAAATTTCACTCAACAGAAGAATCACATAGTAGTATGTGTGTAGATCGCCATAAAAATGAAGAAAATGGCAATCAAATAGAAAGCATTTTTCACCACACTCTGTTAGAAAGGGAAATTTTTATTTTGCTATTGATTTTTTCTCAATCAAGAAAAAGTGGATTTTCACCATTTTCGTGCTGGTATTTCCGGTAGTTAACAAAAACTCCAAAAATATGTCAATATCAATTAGAAAAAAAAAAATAAAAAAATAAAAAAATGATTGAAAACGGAGAAAAAAAAAATATACCAGCAACAGGGATTGAACCCGGGTCCCATGATCCGTAACCCACAACACTCCCTCTAGGCTACCAAGAGCCTAGGAGATTCACTGACCTAGCGTACACAACATCCAATTACACTATGCTGTACTTACATGTTTACAACGTTACAAACTGGAAGAAACAGGAACAGACTGATCTAATTTTAAATGAGGTTCTGTAAATAAAAGGTAATGTAAGCGCATCTCTGTAACCATTAATGTAACTATTAATGTAATAACATTTTGGTAGAGTACAGATTCAAGCAGAGATGTCCAATATTCAATACGAGGGGTGCCAGAAAAAACTTTTTTTAAAGAAGTAACCATTTTTTTAAATAACGAAAATGCTCACTTTATCGACAGGTGCCCCTACATATACCCCCCCACCAAAATCAGACTTACTGTACCAAAGGGATATAAAGGCTGATACCACCTGGAGATAAAGGCTATTGTCTTATATCTTCGGCATGGTATGTTCCAATTAGCTTGCCTTGCAGGTCTTCCAGTTCGTAATAGCAATTGCCAAGTTTGCGTCTTACCCTGCTTTTAAGGAAGGTTGGAGCTAACTTAGCGTTGTAGCCCTTTTCGAAATTACTTTGGCTAAAATTCCGCCTGTACACTTCCTGTCCCACATCATACGACACCTGTCTTGATCGCAAGTTATATTGCCTTTCGTTTCGTTCTTGTTGTTTTCTCATGACCTCAGCGGCTTTAGATCTTACGATATCAAAGGTATCTGGCCTAGAGAAATTCATGGACCTGTCATCCAATAAATTAAGCTGTCTGAGGAGTTTATAAGTCGACGCATTCGTCACCATATGCTGACCAAATGTCATAAAATAAGGTGATGTTCCAATGGAAGCATGCACAGTGGATCGTAAGGCACAAGCAATATGGCTAAGCTTCTCATCCCAATCTTTTTGATCTGGCTTGACGTACGCTTTAATGGCGGAAATTACCGATCTGTTTACCCTTTCAGATGCATTCGCCTGCGGCGAATGAACTGCGGTGTAAACGTGCGATATCTTGTAAAAGTCTAACAAATCATTGCATTTCTTCGCCTTAAATTGAGTTCCATTGTCTGATATAACGCTTTCTGGAACACCAAAGGTATGAAACAAATCCTCTTCCATGTATTTAATGATAACGTCAGCCGTAAACTTTTTTACAGCTTTCAAGAAACAAAATTTCGAAAAATGGTCCAAAACAATAAAGATGCCTATATTTCCTGACCTAGATCGAGGATATGGACCAATGAAATCAACGTACAACCGTTGGAAAAATCTATAAGTCGTACCAGTGTCACCCATTGGAGGTCTCATCACCGTATTTGGGTGTTTTGTACTCTTACAGACCTCACAAGAATTTATGTATTGCTTAACATCATTTACTAGATTCGGCCAGTACAAAAATCTTCGTATCTTCTCCAATGTCTTATTAATTCCAGAATGCGAAGATAATGGGTTATCATGAAATCTCTGAAGAATTTCAGGAACCATACATTTAGGAACCCAAAGTTTCCATGCCAAATCGTCGGCTACTGGATCACCTACCGCATGTTCTGTTCTCCTATACACAAAGCCATCGATAACTTTCAAATCAGGAGTAGAAGCAATATTTTCCTCTACCTTCTTCACCAAATCTCTATACTCCTCTGAAGCGAAATGATCGGAATCTAAATTCACGAAAACTCCACCTTCGTCAATGATCTCCGCCAAACATCCTATTTCCGACAAGTCCTCGGTGTTGGTACGCGAAAGCGCATCAGGAACTATATTCTGCGACCCCTTTCTATGCTCTATTCGGAACCGGTATCCTTGAAGTTTCAAAGCCCATCTAGCCAGCCGTGTGCTTAAGTCAGTCTGGGACATGAGCCACTTAAGAGAGGCATGATCTGTGATCACCGTGAACTCATGTCCCTCGACATAAGCTCTGAACTTTTTAATGCAAAGCATTGCTGCTAAGCATTCTTGTTCGGTGACGCTGTAGTTACGTTGGGCTTGGTTGAGTTTCTTAGACATAAATGCTATCGGAAACTCATCGCCCTCCGCATTCTTTTGCACCAAGACTCCTCCTATACCTGTCTTGCTTGCATCACAGTGTATAAAGAACGGCTGTGAGAAATCCGGACTATGCAAGACAGGGGCTGAACTAAGGATGGACTTCAACTCTTCAAAGGATTTCTGGGCCTCATTGGTCCACACAAACTTTCGATTAGCTTTCAACAAATCGGTTAATGGGGCAGAAATAGCAGCATAATTCCTGATGAACTTCCGGTACCAACCGGACATACCAAGAAATCTACGTACTTGCTTAACGGATCTAGGGATGGGGAATTCAGTAATGGCCGAAATCTTTTCCGGATCGGTTCGGATCGTGCCATCACCAACAACGTATCCTAGGTACCGTACCTCTCTCATACAGAAGTTGCTTTTCTCCACGTTTATTGTTAGACCTGCCTTCCGGAGACACTTTGCCACTTCCGCTAACACCTCAACATGCCTGTCAAACGTTGGAGATACCACTAACAAATCATCCAGGTAGACCAGAACTTCAGTCCTGAGAGACGCTGGTACCACTCTGTCCATTAGCCTGCACATTGTCTGTGGGGCATTACATAGCCCAAAGGGCATAACTTTGAAGTGGTATAGCGGTCTCCCAGGGACTGTAAAGGCAGTCTTACCTTTCGACGATTCGTCTAGCGGTATCTGCCAAAAAGCGTCCTTGAGATCAAGGCTGGATATGAACTCGGCCTTAGGCAACCGGCTCAATATCCCCTCTATATGCGGGAGCGGATAGGCATCTCCTACAGTTACGGCATTCAGTTTCCTACTGTCTAAACATAAACGGTTCTTCCCAGGCTTCCTATGCAACACTATAGGAGAAGACCACGGACTAGAGGATTCCTCGATGACACCTAAGGATAACATGCGATCAAGCTCCTCGTAGATAAGTTTCTCTATCGCCGGAGAGACTGGGAAATGTCGTTGTTTTATGGGAGTGGCATTGCCAGTATTTATTGTGTGACAAAGGACATTTGTTTTACCCAGGCCCTCTTTCGCGAAAGAGGGAAACAAATCTATAGCACATTGGAGCTGATACTTCTGTTCCATGGTCAAGTGTTTCTGATCAAGCATGTTATTACCTTGTACTGACAACTCTAAACTGCTAACATTCTTTAGAAGAGAGGGGGGAAGAAGATCAAACATCCTCCAAAAATCAATTCCTAATATTAAATCTTGGGATAAATTCGGCACAACATATATAGTTATGGGATGGCTAATACCTCTAAAGGAAACCTCAGCTGTAAAAACACCAGCAATGGACTGCGGTTTACCATCAGCTGTATTAATGATTGTGTTCAACTTCTTGTAAGGATACGAAGAACCAAGGAAATCCACTGCTGCCTGTGAACCAAAGCATGTCACTGAGGCACCAGTATCTAGAAGGCCCCTCATAGGTTTTCCTAAAATCCGAACCTCGGCATAAGGACGAATGTCACCAGGCCTTTCAAGGATAGACACAGCGAACATTCTCTTCAATGCCTTTACCTTCTTCCAAAATCCTCTAATCCTGCTGGCAGAACGACTGATTTTAGGCTCTTCATTAAAAATACGACTTCTAACTTTCTTATAATTTTCCCATCGAATATGGATGGGTATGAGAGGGCAAGGTTTTTCCTGAGACGAGGACAAATTTTGACATAAAACATTGTTATTTTGAACAGATTTATTGAATTCTGCTGAATTATTATTAAGACAGTCCTGGTAATGTTGTTCATTCAAGGAATCACTCCTGGAATGATCGGGGGAACGACAAAGAATCTTTAATTTATTTGTGGAGGTTGCTGGCAAGCCGGCTAAAGAACGGCTGTGAGAAATCCGGACTATGCAAGACAGGGGCTGAACTAAGGATGGACTTCAACTCTTCAAAGGATTTCTGGGCCTCATTGGTCCACACAAACTTTCGATTAGCTTTCAACAAATCGGTTAATGGGGCAGAAATAGCAGCATAATTCCTGATGAACTTCCGGTACCAACCGGACATACCAAGAAATCTACGTACTTGCTTAACGGATCTAGGGATGGGGAATTCAGTAATGGCCGAAATCTTTTCCGGATCGGTTCGGATCGTGCCATCACCAACAACGTATCCTAGGTACCGTACCTCTCTCATACAGAAGTTGCTTTTCTCCACGTTTATTGTTAGACCTGCCTTCCGGAGACACTTTGCCACTTCCGCTAACACCTCAACATGCCTGTCAAACGTTGGAGATACCACTAACAAATCATCCAGGTAGACCAGAACTTCAGTCCTGAGAGACGCTGGTACCACTCTGTCCATTAGCCTGCACATTGTCTGTGGGGCATTACATAGCCCAAAGGGCATAACTTTGAAGTGGTATAGCGGTCTCCCAGGGACTGTAAAGGCAGTCTTACCTTTCGACGATTCGTCTAGCGGTATCTGCCAAAAAGCGTCCTTGAGATCAAGGCTGGATATGAACTCGGCCTTAGGCAACCGGCTCAATATCCCCTCTATATGCGGGAGCGGATAGGCATCTCCTACAGTTACGGCATTCAGTTTCCTACTGTCTAAACATAAACGGTTCTTCCCAGGCTTCCTATGCAACACTATAGGAGAAGACCACGGACTAGAGGATTCCTCGATGACACCTAAGGATAACATGCGATCAAGCTCCTCGTAGATAAGTTTCTCTATCGCCGGAGAGACTGGGAAATGTCGTTGTTTTATGGGAGTGGCATTGCCAGTATTTATTGTGTGACAAAGGACATTTGTTTTACCCAGGCCCTCTTTCGCGAAAGAGGGAAACAAATCTATAGCACATTGGAGCTGATACTTCTGTTCCATGGTCAAGTGTTTCTGATCAAGCATGTTATTACCTTGTACTGACAACTCTAAACTGCTAACATTCTTTAGAAGAGAGGGGGGAAGAAGATCAAACATCCTCCAAAAATCAATTCCTAATATTAAATCTTGGGATAAATTCGGCACAACATATATAGTTATGGGATGGCTAATACCTCTAAAGGAAACCTCAGCTGTAAAAACACCAGCAATGGACTGCGGTTTACCATCAGCTGTATTAATGATTGTGTTCAACTTCTTGTAAGGATACGAAGAACCAAGGAAATCCACTGCTGCCTGTGAACCAAAGCATGTCACTGAGGCACCAGTATCTAGAAGGCCCCTCATAGGTTTTCCTAAAATCCGAACCTCGGCATAAGGACGAATGTCACCAGGCCTTTCAAGGATAGACACAGCGAACATTCTCTTCAATGCCTTTACCTTCTTCCAAAATCCTCTAATCCTGCTGGCAGAACGACTGATTTTAGGCTCTTCATTAAAAATACGACTTCTAACTTTCTTATAATTTTCCCATCGAATATGGATGGGTATGAGAGGGCAAGGTTTTTCCTGAGACGAGGACAAATTTTGACATAAAACATTGTTATTTTGAACAGATTTATTGAATTCTGCTGAATTATTATTAAGACAGTCCTGGTAATGTTGTTCATTCAAGGAATCACTCCTGGAATGATCGGGGGAACGACAAAGAATCTTTAATTTATTTGTGGAGGTTGCTGGCAAGCCAGTTGTTTGATTGCACTCCTCGGTGCCAAGCTCTGGAAGTTTTTTGGACCACTTTTGCACTTACTACAATTCGGCTTATACACCTGAGGGGTACCGCAACCGTAGCAGAAAACAGTACGCTCTGCTAAACACTCTTGGTATCTGTGCCCAGGCTTTCTACAATTCCAGCAAATAGACGAGATTTCAGAGATTTCTTCACTCTGCAGTAACTCACTACTAACCTCCTCTTCTAGCTCTAGCTCTGCTGCTCTCCTAGAGAAGTTATTAAACCTGTTACCGGATAATCCATGTCGCCGATTTATGTCCTGCAGGAAAAATTCTCTGCGACGACAGATCTCCCTCAACTGACCAACAGATATAATCCGCATATTCAATATTTCATGTTGAATATCTGGCAGTAAATTCCTACGCAGTATTTCAACGAGCGTTTTTTCATCAATGGGCCTATCTAAGCGGTCAATTAATTCAGTGATAGAATCATAAAAAGAATCAAAAGGCTCATTAGGCTTTTGTTTCCTACAACGAATCAGTTCTCTGAGATCAAAATCAGTTCTGGAGTCCCGGTACTGCTGGCGCAAGGCTTTGCAGAGCCCAGTCCAATGAACTATAAGCACAGACCGGTGGAACCTCCAGAACCAGTCGCTGGCTTTTCCTTCAAAGAGGGCAATAGCGCTCCTGCAAAGGGTGTCAAAATCACCATTCAGCGTTTGTCTAGTAAGAGC
Organism: Musca autumnalis; assembly: GCF_047663935.1. NCBI lineage: Eukaryota > Metazoa > Arthropoda > Insecta > Diptera > Muscidae > Musca > Musca autumnalis. The sequence continues at coordinate 102,999,518 of NW_027411977.1, read as the reverse complement.
TTCAACCCTATAAATGAACTGGTCTACAGGCATACTATTGGAACTCCCATTGAATTTTATTTTCCAGTTGGCAATTATCTGGCTTACTTTATCCGGACGTGTAGATAAGTCACTGCCGGTTATTGGAAAACTATCACGAGATCTGTTTGGAAAATTTCCCTCATTGTTACCTTGGCCAAAACCACCAGCACCTTGAGCATTATCGGATGGAGGCACACCTAGCAGTTCCTCCAACGCCCTCTGTTCAACATCGCCCACATATGGTATCCCCTGACTACCTCTGGGTATTACCGGAGATGAGGAATCACGAGCCTGAGGTGCATGATTTAAATTCAAACGGGCCAAGCCCGCCTCAACTGACCTCTCGACCATGGATGATAATTGAGCAGAAAGAGTCTGAATAAGTAAAGCCTGTTGATTATCCACCAAAGAGGACACTATGTCTCTAACATTGTCGGCTGTAACTCCAGGTTGAGGAGTTGCTGTACCATTGGAAAAATTCGAATTAGGAACGGTATCCTGACGAACAGAGTCTTCTGTCCTATTTGCATCATAGTTCTTTGCTTTAGAAGACGATCTTGTCGTCACGGAAGGGGCCGATTTCTGAGAACTAGTCCCTTTACTGTTACCCACTATTTTAGTATTGCATGTAGGGCAATCAGAGTGTGTTTTAATATAATTGTTGATGCATATTTTATGAAAGGAGTGTCTACAGATGGTTTCAAATAGAACTGCGGGATTTTGAATAGCCGACCTACATATTGTACATAAAAGCACATCCTCTGCAACTGCTGTTCCACCAGCAGCTAAATCTTCAGAACTCCTTTCCAAAGGCATTATTCAAATTAGCAAAAGCAAAAAAAAACAACAAGTGAAAAAAATGACACAATTTAAAAGTAGAAATTTAAATTAAATTAAAAATTTAATTTAAAAAATATAAATAAATCAGAAAAAGGATCAATCGACAAGTTTGATTTGTTCGGGTGATCGGAGAAGGGTAGGATAAAAACAATAAAAATAAAATAATAAACCCAACAATGCGAATAACCAGAAAAGGATAATGACAAAGATAGGATAGACAGGACTATGGATAGAATTTACATTGGTAATAAACATAATCAGACAATGTTTATAAACTCCAAACCGTAAAATATAGATAGGATAGAAACAAAGCTTCTTTTAAGATATTGACGTTGAAGTCAGCACTAGTACAAGAACCAATAACTGAATTCGTTCAACCAGAAAATCCAAAGAAAACTTCTAAGCAAAACAAATAGAACAGAATAACCTCAATCCTGGTAATATGTCCTAGCATCTCTGCGATTGAAACATAAAAATTCCGAAGATTCTAGTTAAACTGGCGGAAAAAAATGAAAATTATAGATCAAAGGAAAAAGTGCAGCAGAATAAAAGAAAGAAAATTTATAGGAACCGAAGTGGAAATACTACGAAGTTCTAAAACAACAAGAATTCTTGAAGAAAATTGTATGAATTTTATACCACTCGGGCCCCACGTTGGGCGCCAAAAACTGTAGCATGCATTGGTTAAAAAGGGCTTAAATTGCTCCCTAGATGGATGATGTTGAAGATGAGTCAATTGGCTACACGCAGTTTCACCGGCCTTATTACTCGTGGATTGGGGTGGGGTCTTGCCAATGATCATCGACTAATTTTTGCAAACCTTCAGCTTTAAATTTCTTTATGCGTGCATATTAAAAAAGATAAAGTAGTGGAAAGTGAAGAGAATATCCATAGTCCCCAAAAGAGGTAGAATGACAGAGTTATTCCAAACATAGCGGGTTCACAACATGCAAAGATGTAATCTGCATGGAAGCCCTCCCTACCTGTTTACTATTCTGTCCAAAAACAAACCACAGCATCCATAGTAAACCCATCATCAGTACCCTACCTTGTTTTTCCGACCCCCTTTAAATCAAACTCAAAAGAGTTCTTTAGTTCATACTAACAGAGATAAACATTTTATTAGGAATTAATTTCATCTCAAGAAATATTATAAATGGTATTCAAACTATTTTAATAAACCCCATCAGAGGTGACAAAATCAGTATTAAGAAGCTAGGCTCTACGCATGTAGAATTCATAAGAATTGAAATAAAACAATTATTTGGGATTCAAAACAAATTCAGAAAAATACCCAAAATATATGTGTAATTCTTTCAAACATAAAATTTAAATTAAAAAAAAAAAAATATTTTAACTATGCATTAGAATATTTGAAAAATAACTTATACCAAAGTTTTAATTTAAATTATGCATTTGAATAGTTGAAATAAAACTAATACCAAAAATTTCAATATAAAAGCAACATGGTGTTAGCTGAGATTATGTTTTTATGTTTAATTTCACTTCTTCACAGATTATGTATGTGTTCATTCATGGATATAAATGTAGAAACGGCCAGGAAATAGAATTTGCGATTTCAAGTAAAATGATTTCCATCAACACGATAATAACATCAAAAGTAATGTTAGCATGTAAAAGGAAAGAAAGTACGTGTGTATGTTTGTTCTCGCGTATATTCATCAAATCAGCTGTTAGGGCAATGACCTATATTAGCTGAAACACTCACACGTACTCATGCATGCTAACGTCGATATGTTATAAAGCAAAATTCAAAACGCGAATTAAAAATAATTAACAGTCGATATTTATATAAAGATCACATGAAATATAACAACAAAAGGCATGGGTATATTCTGGTCGCAGAGCTTAATGGTTAATCGAGAAAATCATTAAACAAAAATCAAAAATAAAAAGTTACTTATCAATGTAATTAACAAATGCAGTGAAGCAGTGCATTTCAAACTGTATACTCTCATTAACAGAGTTAACAGAGCAATAACATTTTTTTAACAGCCTGTTGTTGTACAACATTAATACAAAATTAACATTAACTCTCCGACCAGATCTACACCACTCGTGTATATACGCAAAAGGAACCAAACAGACAGAAACAGCCAAAAGGATATTTTCAAAATTTACTTTAAATTGCAAGAAATTTAAATTGTTTTAGAATATTTAAAACAATTTGATTATAAATTTTGACATATATTTTAAAAATGATATGAGGTGAGAGACATAACGGGGTTTACTCTCAGCCTTGGTTGGTACTGTTTGTGTCTGGTTGGTATGAATAAAAGAGATTGAACACTTACTTTGCAATTGGCGCTGCTCCCACGTTGAAAGGCCTTTCGAGGGGGTAGGGATGAATGCATAAAATACCCACAGCAAGCACCAGCCACTTAACAATTTGGTATTGCAATGTTTTAAATGTCCTTTTATGCGAAATTTAACACTTGTTTTATGTTGTCAATTCAATATGTGATCATGAAGTGATTTAGTTTTACTTTAAGATTAATTTTCACTATTTTTTCATATAATATTTTGTTTTATTTTCGACCGTATTAAATGTTTCTCTCGCGTTTTGGAAATATCGCTTCAATTCTGACCGTTCCTATTTAATCACCGTAGTTCAAAGAAACTGTTTTTTTTTTTACACACACACACACCATGTAGTAAATTATATCGAAAATGCTTGGATTTTCTTAATTCAAACGAAATTAAATTTATCTCAAATTAGCAAATAAATAGGAATAAAATCTATAACTTTTCTTCACTAACTAACTATATCACATCCTTTTGATTTTTATTGGCGTTTCCAAAGCACTTCCACAAAAATTCCCGTCGGCAAACTGATTAACAACTTCAGCAACGCGATCATCGACAACCACTAAACATTGTTGATGCTTGACAGCTCTCTCTGGGTACGACCAATAGCTTGTAGACTGAAGGGGAAACAATGGTAAGGAACCGGGAACAAGTGTGCTCTACAAACATAAAAATATGGAGGGTTCGAAAAGAAAATTAGCTCCCACATTTACAAATGTATTCATGTGGATGATATGAGCTTACCAAAACATAGATTTCCAAAGAAAGTTGGACAACATCTATGGGGGAAATAAAACTCCAACAATCCTGGTACAGGATCACCAATATGAAACAGGAAAATCAGCCAAACAGAGAAAATCGTAATCGCAACTCCTTAACAGGAAAGTGTCGTTGGTGTCAACCAAAAGCAGTTGCATAAATCCACAGCAAAAATGACTTGAACAATTATGTGGAAAGCCGAACAGACACTTTCTGGATTAAAGGCACGGAAAATATTTTCCAAAATAATTTGATATATTTCTTCCTTATGCAACCGACAAAAGGATACACTTTTTATTCTCGAACAGAATGCAAAGAAATTTAGACACTTGGATGAAACACGTTCAAGGTTGGAACAAAATGATCTCTACATCCACTTCTAAACAAAATTTATAACCTCGGCTATTTCACGGGAGAAATGGCTGAATAACCAATACACTTTAATAATTTACAAAGAAATATGGCTCCCGAAAAAAATACAAAAAACCCAAATTTCACTCAACAGAAGAATCACATAGTAGTATGTGTGTAGATCGCCATAAAAAATGAAGAAAATGGCAATCAAATAGAAAGCATTTTTCACCACACTCTGTTAGAAAGGGAAATTTTTATTTTGCTATTGATTTTTTCTCAATCAAGAAAAAGTGGATTTTCACCATTTTCGTGCTGGTATTTCCGGTAGTTAACAAAAACTCCAAAAATATGTCAATATCAATTAGAAAAAAAAAAATAAAAAAATAAAAAAATGATTGAAAACGGAGAAAAAAAAAATATACCAGCAACAGGGATTGAACCCGGGTCCCATGATCCGTAACCCACAACACTCCCTCTAGGCTACCAAGAGCCTAGGAGATTCACTGACCTAGCGTACACAACATCCAATTACACTATGCTGTACTTACATGTTTACAACGTTACAAACTGGAAGAAACAGGAACAGACTGATCTAATTTTAAATGAGGTTCTGTAAATAAAAGGTAATGTAAGCGCATCTCTGTAACCATTAATGTAACTATTAATGTAATAACATTTTGGTAGAGTACAGATTCAAGCAGAGATGTCCAATATTCAATACGAGGGGTGCCAGAAAAAACTTTTTTTAAAGAAGTAACCATTTTTTTAAATAACGAAAATGCTCACTTTATCGACAGGTGCCCCTACAACTACGCGTACGAACATTAAGGGTTGTTAAAACCTTACATGTGCACCACCAACGGTTTTTTGTTTTTTTTTTAACAAAAAGTACCCGGTCGACGGTGAGCGTTGAACACACAACCCTCGAAATTGTAATCAGGCACACACGCTCTGTGCCACCGTACTCATTACATAGTAAGGAGTAATATAAGTAGTTATTTTTGTTTACATAACTCTGTAATGGGTTACATAATGACCAACGGATCTGAATTTTTGCTGGGCACAGTCGATCTATCCATGTCCGTCTATTGTAATCACTCTAGCGTCCACAATAATTGAGCTAGAACGCTGCATTTTTGTATTTTTCCATAGTTAGGTAAAGTTCGAATATGGGCTATATCGGTCAACGATTTGTTATAGCCCCCGATTCCTCCCAATTTTACGCATGTAATGTCAACATAGGTCCACGTTTTGGTATGGCCCCATAGAACGGTACCACCGATTTCAGGTTTATTTTTTAGTTTTTATCTAAATTTTTGGGCAAGAGCGTATGTACTATGGTATTTATGGTTTCCAGTGATCAAAAACTTATCTGTGAAGAATTGTGGACACAGGCCCACGCTGTGGTATAGTTTTTAGCTGACCGAATAAGCTAAAATTAGATAATTGGGGTTTCTAGTGGTCAGAAACTTTTTCCACATAAAATTGTGGATATTGGTCCCTTGGTAACAGAAAGAAAATTAATTACTCCAGAATATTTCATGATGAAGGGTATTAAAAGTTCGGTGCACTATGGAATATCTTCAGGTTAGCAAAGGGTAGGTCCATTCTGAGAGTGGCGTATGAAAATAGAGGCTAGAAGACCAGTATCTCGACGTTTCTTTATGTTAGTTGAACATTTTTTAAACGACTTTTAAAGTTTCCCAATTTCGATCAAACATAAAGAAATGGCGCGATACGGGTCTTCTAATTTACCCCCTATCACCCGCCACTCTCTGAAAAGACCTAATTTTTGCTAACCTGCAAATTTTTAAACAGTGCTATTGAGGTGAATTCACACTCACATGACACTCAAAATTTTTACTTTGCCCGCTGCAGGGATTGAACGTGCAAACTTCTGATTTGTAGCTAAATATTAGGGTGATCCCTCTTATCCAACCACAAGCCTTATGCAACTTTACATAGGAGCATCAAACACACAAAAGAGCTAAATATTCATGTTGTCATTGGAGATGATGAATTTTAGTGAGTGTCCTACTTGACGCAGAATATGTATAAGTCTGCATAGTCAAGCTCGCAGCATTGGTTGCTTTGGGCAATGTTGATTGGAGATTCATATTTTTCCCGTGGCCATTCAAGCATTTGAGAGCTTTTGGGTTATCATTCAGAGCTACAGATATGTAGTTCTTCAAAATCTTCAGCGCGGAACAATTGACTACTGAATCAATGATCATGTCATGGGTAAGAAATGAATGAACATGTTTTACGCAATCTGTTCCAGGTGTTAGGCATCAGAATAAACACAAGACGAAAGAGTTAGAATGGTACGAGATTTCCAACGTGTATTGCTGATGTTTAATCTGCTTAAACTTTGCAAAAATAACTTCACTCCTCTTAGTGAAGTGATGAAAGACAAGAGTGAGACCATGTTGTCTACCCAGATACCAGTTTATTTAATCTTAGTTTTATCATTTCCAGAGCCTAGTTTCAATTGAGCACTAATCGTCCGATGTTTGGTGATTTTTTTCCACACTAATCGTCCATGACAACGCGATCCAGCAGCTGACTTGTGTATTGGGTGACGAAATTTGTTGTGCTATCATCCTGCGAAGAGACATGCTGGTATAGAATTGTTTGATAATCTCTGTTCCATTGTTATTTCGAATGACAAACAAAATATACCCTTAATTCTACGTTTGTGGAAACATTTGTTGAAGAATCAATGTTTTTAACAGATACATACAACATACTTTCCATTCATCGATGCTGTGATGTATACTGTAAATGGTAGCTATCCCTTTGTTACGTACACATGTATGTATATATGTACATCATATGTTTTTTGTATGCCCATATATTTGGGGTTTTGTTGGGTTTGCCTTTATTTTCATTGTTCGTGATGGTCAATATTTTCTTTTGTTTGTGGGTTTATTTGAATTGTCCAAAAGCTGTCAATAGTTTCAATGGCTCAATCACCATGCTGGCGATTAATTTTAAAAACTTTTTTAAACTAGAATTTAAACAAGTAAGAAAAGCGTTAAGTTCGGTCGGGCCGAACTTTTTATACCCTCCACCACAAATTTCAGCCATTTCGGTGGATTAATGCGGCCACAACCTTCAAAATACCGAAATTGGGAAGGTACCGTTCTATGGGGGCTATATGATGGCGTGGACCTATACCTACAAATTTCTGGGGGAAAGTTTTATACGCCTAAAGAAGACTAAATACCAAATTTCAGCCATCTCGGTGTGATAATGAGGCTAAAACGTCCAAAATATCGAAAATCGGGAGATATTGTATTATGGGGGCTATATCAACACGTGGACCTATATAAACATTTTATGGTAGAAATGTTTCTTAGCCTCTGGAAACACAAAATACAAAGTTACAACCGATTCTTTTGGCAAATGGGTCAAATACATTCAAAATATATTAAAATGACGCCTACTTTATAAGGGGCCTTATATGGGGGCTATACCAAAACGTGGACCTATATAACCCAACTTTGGTAGGAATGTTTTCTGACCTCTGAAGACACAAAATACCAAATTACAACCAATTCTGTAATCAAATGGGTCAAATACATTCAAAATATATTAAAATGACGCGTACTTTATATGGGGCCTTATATGGGGGCTATACCAAAAAGTGGACCTATATAACCCGACTTTGGTAGGAATATTTTTTGGCCTCTGGAGACACGATGTACCAAATTACAATCAATTCGGTGGTAAAATGGGCCAAATATCTTAAAAATTCCTAAAAACGACGACGCGTCACGCGTCATTTTGTATGGGGGCTATACGAAAGCGTGGACCTACATAGCCCGTTTTCAATACCAAAAGTCCTACGTAAATATAACATATTTTCCCAAAATTTCATCAACCTACGTCAATCCGTTCGGACGCTAGAGTGATTTCCACAGACGGACAGACGGACAGACGGACAGACGGACGGACATGGCTATATCGATGTAGAATTGCACGCTGATCAAGAATATATATACTTTGTGGGGTCTACAATGATTATTTCGAGTAGTTGCAAACGTAGTGACAAACTTAATATACCCCCATCCTATGGTGGAGGGTATAAAAATATAAGCTTGTATTAATTGATGATTGTTTTGAAAAGAATGTGGTTGAAGTTAATGTACGAGTACAAACTAGCCTGGTTTTAACTCAAAAAGATTTTTTATGTGCCAACGTTTGGGTACAAACGGATTATGTTAACACTTGCCACTGGGGCCTCATAGTTTCCATAGTAATTTATATGGAGCCAATGGCGAAATTTCACGAAATCGGTCTACAGACCAAATTTATTGTCCAATCGATGAAAAATTTTACCAGTTTAATTCTGTGGCTAAACAAGTAATCCTAGAAAAAAACATTTGAAAACCGGGTCAGATTTTAATATTAGCTACCCAGCAAAATTTGAAGGAAGGGGTTCCATGCGATGACGTGATTTCATGGCATCTTTTGCATTGGTTCAAACGAAGTCTTGAAAGATCCGATCTTTTCATTAGCATTTGAACCAATGCAAAGGAAGTCGTGAAAGATCCGATCTTTTCATCAGCATTTGAACTCATTCCGTCGATCTAATTGAGATGAATTTTGTGTTTTTATACCCTCCACCATAGGATGGGGGTATATTAAGTTTGTCACTACGTTTGTAACTACTCGAAATAATCATTGTACACCCCACAAAGTATATATATTCTACATCGATATAGCCATGTCCGTCCGTCTGTCCGTCTGTGGAAATCACTCTAGCGTCCGAACGGATTGACGTAGGTTGATGAAATTTTGGGAAAATATATTATATGTACGTAGGACTTTTGGTATTGAAAGCGAGCTATGTAGGTCCACGCTTTCGTATAGCCCCCAAAATGACGCGTGACGCGTCGTCGTTTTAAGGAATTTTTAAGATATTTGTCCCATTTTACCACCGAATCGGTTGTAATTTGGTATTTTATGTTTCCAGAGGCTAAGAAGAATTTCTACCATAAAATGTTTATATAGGTCCACGTGTTGATATAGCCCCCATAATACAATATCTCCCGATTTTCGATATTTTGAACGTTTTAGCCTCATTATCACACCGAGATGGCTGAAATTTGGTATTTAGTCTTCTTTAGGCGTATAAAACTTTCCCCCAGAAATTTGTAGGTATATGTCCTCGCCATCATATAGCCCCCATAGAACGGTACCTTCCGAATTTCGGTATTTTGAAGGTTGTGGCCACATTAATCCACCGAAATGGCTCAAATTTGTGGTGGAGGGTATAAAAAGTTTGGCCCGACCGAACTTAACGCTTTTCTTACTTGTTATTTATACAAATTTTTCTAAATATATAAGATTAATTATTTACAATATGCTTGATGTTGTCTGAGACTCGAAATCACAACCAACGTTGCTAAAACTCTCGTCGTAATGATAATGTCATTACATAGGGTTGGTGAAAATGGCATTCCAAAGCATTGGTGGAAATGACATACCAAAGCATTGGTGAAAATGACATGTCAAAGCATTGGTGTAAATGACATGCTTTGGATACAAAAATGAATAGCATCTTTTGGGGTCCACGCTCATATAAAATTTATCGATGAAGATGCTAAAGGGATGACATGCCAGACCACTTGCACCCATGATTGAATGGCATCTTTGGCATCGAACATTTTGCTGGGTATATATATGTCCCAAATGTCCCATGGAAAGTTTGATGCCCCAGTGTTACGTGTTAACATATTCCGATTGTACTCAAAATTTGGCAATATTAAAATCTAACAAAACTAAACACACATACAAAATCCGACATCGATTTTTTAAAACCACCCAAGTACAAACATATATATGTAAGTATGCGTGTTCTTGAAATATTGCATTTGCTTACGACCTTTAATTGTAAAGTTGCATTTAAGTGGTTAAATTTACCTGAGCAACGAATCTCAGTGAGAGGTTGTCATTCTATTTATTTATTTTTCATCGCATTGAAATAATAATTTGCGACACAATAAAGTATATGGCGAAAAACAAAAATGTTTTACAATCGATGAATCCTAGTGTTTCTTCTCGAAACTATTTGGGCAAAATCCCAACAACAAAAAATAGCGGCAGCTGGGGAGCAAAGCTGGAGCCAACGAAGAGAGGAAAAAAGGCACAACACTTGCAAATAAAACAAAGAGAATAAAAAACACTTTTTATTTCCGAACGATATCGGTGTAAATGAAAACAATTTCCTTTTATTAGGTTTTGAAAGTTCAAACAAATTCAAGTTATTTTTAATTATAAAAACTTTTTAAGTAATTATTTAAGCAATTGCGCCAAATACGACTGCGCGCTCGAATCACGAAAATCAACTATAATATTTGTAACTAGAATTACAACAAAAAACTAATATTCGCTCAATATTATACAGCGAGTGACAGCTTCCAAGGGGGTTGCCATATCCAAAAATAGCCTTTTTCCCAGAGTTGCCACATCAAAATGTTATCTCCAGAAAATGTTGCCACTTCGTCTTCGCCGCCAAGGTATCCAAAACCAACGGCGCTTCACGAAAGTGAACATCCCGGCCCCCGTTCAGTCTTTGGGAATCACCGGTTCTGAAAATACTCGAACAAAAAACAAAAACAAGAAAAAATTAAAAATGGTGTGGCTCTGCCACAATTACCAATCTATACATCCAACAACACGATGCAATGCTCTAGGTCTGTTTACAACCTTTTGTCTTCGGCCACATGGTCCATCGATTGGCATCATTAAATTCGGACTGTCTCCATCCGTAAAAGTCTTCCTTCTGTAAAAGGCTGGCATACTATTAGTTGCGACCTCAGGGCATCTAGGTTCCATTCCAGCTACGCCTTTGGACGAACGATTTTCACCATTGGCATTACCATTGGACGAACTAGGTCCACTTTTGGTTTTCTCCTTGGACGAACTAGGTCCATTTTGAGAAACAATTTTCGAAAAATTATTCGATTTAACTTTGGACGAACGAGGTCCATTATTTGTAAGGGCCTTGGACGAACGAGGTCCTTGCCTGCTAGATGAATAGGACGAACTGTGTCCTTTCATTGATTGGGATACGGACGAACTAGGTCCCTTTCCCTTTAAAGGCGGCATTATGTCAACTGATCGTACATCTATAAAGTTTTCCAGTTCCCGACGTCGAATTTGTGGACTGTATTTCATAACATGAGGTAGTTCACTATCTACCAAAGTACAACATGAGACCAGAGAACTTGCCTCAGAAATCGGTCCCGTAAGGACCCAACCAAAAATAGTTTCTTGGCCCACAAGAGAGCCCAAAATATTTCTTCTTACACCATCCAACAAACTCTGAGGATAAATATCTCCTCCAATCAGAATATCAACTTGGCTACTTCTACCAAATTTGGGATCAGCTAGAGGCACAATCCCCAACGAAAATGTATCAGGAAAGGTTATTGAATAGCTGGGCAAATTTCCTGTTAATCTTGGCAAAACAAAAGCGGATACACACTTTAAAATCTAAATTATGCGGAGATTTTAAAACTAAATTGCATTTTTTCACTGAAGATCAAGCTGATGCATTATTTAGTCCCGAAACTCTCGTATTAACTGTTTTAACGGGCAAACTCAGACGTCGCTGCAATTTCTCAGATATAAATGAAACTTGAGAGCCTGAATCAATAAGAGCCCTGGCAGTATAACAAATTCCATTAACATCTATTTCAACAATTGCTGTTCCCAATAAAATTTTACTACTAGTGTCGGCAAAACAATTTTGTATACTAGCCTCGCTATTCGAATTATGTTGAGTCTGCTGAGTAGTGCTAAGCCCATTATACCCTTCAGCGTTGGATCCAAATTCGATTGGACTAATTCCCTATGCAACATAGTATAGTGTTTGCCTCTACATATGGAGCAACAAGAGGTGCTTGAACAATTTTTCAACATATGATTGTTGCCAAAACATCTAATGCAAAGACTATTCTTTTTAACAGCCCGAAACTTTTCATCTTGGCTCATTTTCAAAAAAGTTGGACAATATTTCAAAATATGATCTTCAAAACAAACAAAACAAGACCTCTTGCCCAATTTTGAACCATAATGTTTCATTCTTTTACTCGGAGAAGGAATCTCTTCAGAATCAGCTATTTCTAGAGACTCGGTGTTTTTCAAATCAAAAACGGTTTCCAACGATTGAAACCTGGCAGTTAAAAAATCATCCAAATCGGACCATTTGGAAATATCAGTCTTATTTCTGACTGTTTGCTCCCACAACGACAAAGTATTAATAGGCAGTTTGGTGGAGCACAAAAACACAAATATTGGGTCCCAACTATCGATGTCAATTTGGTGTAATTTAAGGGATGTAATACAATTATTTACGTCCCTTTGAAGTCGTTTGATTTCACCGGCAGATTCAGTCTTAACAGCAACAAGATTGAAAAGAATCTTCAGTTGGCTATTTACTAAAATTCTCTTGTTCTCATATCTATCCCTAAGATTTGACCAAGCATTCTCAAAGCCATCATTTGTCAAAGGCGATTTTTTGACAATTTCCAAAGCTTCCCCTTGCGTACTTTGGCGTAAATAAAACAACTTTTCCACCGGCGTTATTGATTTGCAGTCGATGTACACTGCTGTAAACAAGTCCCTAAAGGACGGCCAAGACAAGTAAACGTAGACGATGGTCACTAAATGAACTCTCCAAACTTTCAGTTTGGTTAGGATTAACTTTTGTAGACGACAAATTGGACTGATTTATAAAGAAATGAGATAACTCGCCCATTTGGGCCGCACAAGTCATATATGCTTATCTACACTGTCTATAAAGATCCGCTGCCTTTTTCTTTTCTTCAGCCACACTACTCTCAATACATACATCTTCATATGCTATGTTGATTCTACCCCAAAGCCTATCGAGTTCATCTTTTCGAGGTTCAACATCAAATATAGTCACACTACCCTTGGTGGCATTAAAATCAGTCTCGAATTCTAAAAGCAAACCGGCAAGTGCTTTAAATTTTTGAAACGCTTTTGCTTCTGCCATTTTTACCTTAGAAATGTCAATATTCGAATAGAAAATTAAAGAAATTCTACTTGAGAAAAAATTAAAACGCAATAATTTGTGCAATAGTGAAGTAACTTGTCGTAAAATATCTCTTCGAAACACAAAAAGTGTTTAGAAACAACAACAAAATACCAAGAAAATTTACTTATTCCACCACTAGGAAATCAATAATGTGTTATTGCAAATTTAAGGACGACTCACCTTGTGATTACAAGTCTCCTTCTGGCTTAGACTGCACTTGTCAATAGCAATAAAGAATGGACGCAATAAACAGCCCAGAAAAATTTGCATCAAAAACACACAAACTTGCTATTTTAATATTAGCGATCACTGTCACAAAATTATTTATATTTTTTGCGTTATTCCTCTATTTTGCTTTACCACTTTTTAAAAACTATTTTAAATTAATAAAATAATAAAAGTGATTTGCAAAAGATAAAAAGAAGGAATATGAAAAAATCAAAACACACAACAACACACAAGTCTCTTCTTTGACTGAGCAATATTTTCGGTAAATAAATATGCAGTCAACAAGGATTTTTGGTATTTTGCACAAACAATTGTCGAAACGTTATATAATATATTTCGTTTGAGATGTATTATCACTTTCTTCAATGTTCGAAAACAATTAAAATCTTCACAGCGAAAAATTTTTTTGTATAAAAATGTCCGTCTGTCCAATACAGCAACACTATGAGGAGCAGCACTAGCATCAAATGTAACACAAATTTTTATTTAAATATCTCACAACGATCACAGGAATATTTTTTTTAAATATTCACAATATGTTTATTAGTACTTTGCACTCTTTTAATTGTTCTTATTAATAAATAAAATTTATTATTTTTCCACTTTAAATCCTAATGGAATGATAAATCAAAACAAACTAAACAAAGAGCGAAAAGGGAAGAAGAAGCACAACAGTGATAGTTGTTTGTGCTTTTCTCTCACAACGTCGATCAGTTGAACCGCGTTGCCAACCACGTATCGGAAGTATTAGGTGGCCGCCCAACAATGCAATATTATTGCAAATAAATTATATTTTAATTTTAATAAAATTTCAATAAAACAAATGAAATTTATATTAAAATTAATGCAAATAAATACCTTTTTTCCACAATGAGGCAAATTTACTCCTCTTGCTCCGAATCCGGCTCGAAGGACAATGTTTCTTCTCGAAACTATTTGGGCAAAATCCCAACAACAAAAAATAGCGGCAGCTGGGGAGCAAAGCTGGAGCCAACGAAGAGAGGAAAAAAGGCACAACACTTGCAAATAAAACAAAGAGAATAAAAAACACTTTTTATTTCCGAACGATATCGGTGTAAATGAAAACAATTTCCTTTTATTAGGTTTTGAAAGTTCAAACAAATTCAAGTTATTTTTAATTATAAAAACTTTTTAAGTAATTATTTAAGCAATTGCGCCAAATACGACTGCGCGCTCGAATCACGAAAATCAACTATAATATTTGTAACTAGAATTACAACAAAAAACTAATATTCGCTCAATATTATACAGCGAGTGACAGCTTCCAAGGGGGTTGCCATATCCAAAAATAGCCTTTTTCCCAGAGTTGCCACATCAAAATGTTATCTCCAGAAAATGTTGCCACTTCGTCTTCGCCGCCAAGGTATCCAAAACCAACGGCGCTTCACGAAAGTGAACACCTAGTTTCACCCATTCAGAATTCGCGAAATGTTAGCATATTCTATATAGTATGATAAACATTCTTTAAAATGATGTGTTTTAGGAGGGATCCCATAATATCGACCATTAAAATTAATTTACGTGGAAGCTGTGTTGGCATCAATGTAGAAAAATAGGTAAAAATGGGTTGAAGCCAACAAGTTTTTTTATGCTCCATTCCGATTTCTGGCTTAACCTTACATTTTATAGACATATGCCCAAAGAAAGACTCAAAGAATACTTCATGGGCAATATGATACTGGTGTATCATTTTTCGATATATCCACTACATCCACCTAAAATTGATGCTGACATTTTGAAGCCGGAATTTCGGGGTTTTTTGAATTTTTTTAATAATCCGGACGCGCAATAAGATAATATTCCAAACTCATAATAGGATTATAAAACTCGTGATTTTACGTCGTTTATGGCTTATCTCATGAGTGTGCTCCTTACAGCATCCTAGTAATTGGAGTCTAAAATCCAATATTTGATGTGTGATTTTTTTTAAAAACTTATTTTTAGCGTTTAAAATTTACAAGTGTCATTCAATTTCCTTTGTACCCCGCGTGAATTTTGTTTTTTTACGCGACGGATCTAATGAGCCCATCCGCGATCCAATCCATCCACTAAAACCTCGGATATAGATACCCTGAAAATAGGAAAATCAGCAAAAATTTATTTTGACAAATCCGCGTACCAATCCGCGATTTTCTTTAAATTTTTTTACGTAAATGGAATCCTTTATACGCGATTGCAATATTTGCGAAACGTCATAAATTACAGAGATTCGCGAGTAATATAGGATTTTTACCAAAAATAGAAAGTGGAGGCACATCCGCGGTTCTTGAAGAATCTGATTAAAATATGTGTAGATAAACATATTTTTGATGGGTGCTACTGAAACCGGATGCGCATCAAAATCGTATGCAAATTGCGCGATTTTTACCCACTTTAATGTTTTTTGCATTGTGTGATGCAACTGGCGGCACACTTTGACCGCAGAGTGAAACATCGAAGTATGCATAAATATTGAAAGAGATTGATTCGCTGTATCCAAAAACGGATGCGCATCAACTGATTTTAACTTATTCGCGAATAATAGGCTTTTTAATTTCCACATTTTTTGAATGATTGTAATTTCAATATTACTCTTAATTTCCTATCCTTATAAGTTATCACAGTAAGCAAATAAGCTTTCACGATGGTAAACCATATTTCTTGATGAAGTTTCAGTAGTACACATTAATTATTGTATGGGATTTTAGCGAAATAGTTGGAGAACTCCCAAATATTTTTTTTTTTTAATTTTTCGAATCAAACCAAAAAATATATTTGCAACAATATTTTTCAACAATAAGTTTTTCTCTTTTGTTGTTGCTATAATATGCAATTTATGTAACCAATCTCTATAAATTTGGTATCATATTTTTATACGCATTGTCTAGATTCCGCATACATTTTTATACCCTCCACCATAGTATGGAGGGTATATTAAGTTTGTTTTTCCGTTTGTAACGCATTGAAATACTCATTTGCGACCCTATAAAGTATATATATTCTTGATCAGGGTAAAATTCTAAGTCGATCTATGCACGTCCGTCCGTCCGTCCGTCCGTCCGTCCGTCCGTCCGTCCGTCTGTGGTAATCACTCTAGCATCCACAAAAATTGAGATAGGACGCTGAAATTTTGGGAAAATGCGTCTTTTGTTTGCAGGCAGGTCAAGTTCGATGATGGGCTATATCGGTCCACGTTTTGGTATAGCCCCCATATAACGGTACCCCCCGATTTACGGTATTTGGACGTTTTTAGCTACATTTTCAGACCGATTTAGCTATAATTTGACATTTAGGGTGCTTAAGTGTCAATAAACTTACATAACAAAACTTGTGGACATAGGTCCACGTTTTGGTATAGCCCCCATATAACGGTACCCCCCGATTTACGGTATTTGGACGTTTTTAGCTACATTTTCAGACCGATTTAGCTATAATTTGACATTTAGGGTGCTTAAGTGTCAATAAACTTACATAACAAAACTTGTGGACATAGGTCCACGTTTTGGTATAGCCCCCATATAACGGTACCCCCCGATTTACGGTATTTTGACGTTTTTAGCTACATTTTCAGACCGATTTAGCTATAATTTGACATTTAGGGTTCTTAAGTGTCAATAAACTTATATAAATAAACTTGTGGACATAGGTCCACGTTTTGGTATAGCCCCCATATAACGGTACCCCCCGATTTACGGTATTTGGACGTTTTTAGCTACATTTTCAGACCGATTTAGCTATAATTTGACATTTAGGGTGCTTAAGTGTCAATAAACTTACATAACAAAACTTGTGGACATAGGTCCACGTTTTGGTATAGCCCCCATATAACGGTACCCCCCGATTTACGGTATTTTGACGTTTTTAGCTACATTTTCAGACCGATTTAGCTATAATTTGACATTTAGGGTTCTTAAGTGTCAATAAACTTATATAAATAAACTTGTGGACATAGGTCCAAGTTTTGGTACAGCCCCCATATAACGGTACCCCCCGATTTACGGTATTTTGAAGTTTTTAGTTACATTTTCAGACCGATTTAGCTATAATTTGACATTTAGGGTGCTTAAGTGTCAATAAACTTACATAACAAAACTTGTGGACATAGGTCCACGTTTTGGTATAGCCCCCATATAACGGTACCCCCCGATTTACGGTATTTTGACGTTTTTAGCTACATTTTCAGACCGATTTAGCTATAATTTGACATTTAGGGTTCTTAAGTGTCAATAAACTTATATAAATAAACTTGTGGACATAGGTCCACGTTTTGGTACAGCCCCCATATAACGGTACCCCCCGATTTACGGTATTTTGAAGTTTTTAGTTACATTTTCAGACCGATTTAGCTATAATTTGACATGTAGGGTTCTTAAGTGTCAATAAACTTTTATAACAAAACCTGTGGACATAGGTCCACGTTTTGTTATAGCCCCCATATAACGGTACCCCCCGATTTAAGGTATTTTGACGTTTTTAGCTACATTTTCAGACCGATTTGGCTCTAATTTGACATTTAGGGTTCTTAAGTGTAAATAAACTTATATAACAAAACTTGTGGACATAGGTCCACGTTTTGGTATATATATATATAACGGTACCGCCCGATTTCAGGTATTTTGACGTTTTAAGTCACATTTCTAGACCGAATTAGCTATAATTTGATATTTAGGGTTCTTAGTGACCAAAAAACTTATATTCGAAAAAATTATGAACTTAGGTCCATGTTTTGGTATAGCCCCATATAACGGTACCTTCCGATTTTCGGTATTTTGAGAACTTTACCTACAAGTTTTAACCGAATTATATGTAATTTGAACATTTGACATTTGTTGTTCTTAGTGGTCACCACACCTCTCCACCAAAAATTGTCAAGAAAGGTCCATGTATGGATAAAGCCTCACATTTTCAGACCGATTTAGCTATAATTTGACATTTAGGGTGCTTAAGTGTCAATAAACTTACATAACAAAACTTGTGGACATAGGTCCACGTTTTGGTATAGCCCCCATATAACGGTACCCCCCGATTTACGGTATTTTGACGTTTTTAGCTACATTTTCAGACCGATTTAGCTATAATTTGACATTTAGGGTTCTTAAGTGTCAATAAACTTATATAAATAAACTTGTGGACATAGGTCCACGTTTTGGTACAGCCCCCATATAACGGTACCCCCCGATTTACGGTATTTTGAAGTTTTTAGTTACATTTTCAGACCGATTTAGCTATAATTTGACATGTAGGGTTCTTAAGTGTCAATAAACTTTTATAACAAAACCTGTGGACATAGGTCCACGTTTTGTTATAGCCCCCATATAACGGTACCCCCCGATTTAAGGTATTTTGACGTTTTTAGCTACATTTTCAGACCGATTTGGCTCTAATTTGACATTTAGGGTTCTTAAGTGTAAATAAACTTATATAACAAAACTTGTGGACATAGGTCCACGTTTTGGTATATATATATATATAACGGTACCGCCCGATTTCAGGTATTTTGACGTTTTAAGTCACATTTCTAGACCGAATTAGCTATAATTTGATATTTAGGGTTCTTAGTGACCAAAAAACTTATATTCGAAAAAATTATGAACTTAGGTCCATGTTTTGGTATAGCCCCATATAACGGTACCTTCCGATTTTCGGTATTTTGAGAACTTTACCTACAAGTTTTAACCGAATTATATGTAATTTGAACATTTGACATTTGTTGTTCTTAGTGGTCACCACACCTCTCCACCAAAAATTGTCAAGAAAGGTCCATGTATGGTATGTATGAGGTACCCATATAACGGTACCTCCCAATTTTCAGTAATTTGATGATTTTAGGTACAATATTAAACCGAACTAATACTATGTTTACATTTACGAAATCCTCTCGATTTCAACTGTCAATTCCATTGCTCAAACGTCAAATGAAATCCAATCGATTTCAGATGAGTTTTCATTTGACGTATACACAAAGGAATTGACAGATGAAACCGAGTGGATTTCGTAAATGTAAACATAGTATAACTGTAATTTGACATTTGATGGTTGTAGTGGTCACCACACATCTGCATCAACAATTTTCAACATAGCCCCAATATAACGATATCTTCCGATTTTCGGTACTTTGAGGATTTTACTTAAAATGTTTAACCGAACGTAGGTCCATGTTTTGGTACAGCCCCAAAACAAACCTCCCGATTTTCCGTACCTTAGCTTTATTTGTTGGACGAACTTTCTGTAATTTGAAATTTAATAGCCAACAAAAATTGTTCATTTAAGTTCATATTTTCGTATAGCCCACATATAGGGGTACATCGGAACTAGCTGTTAATGACATTTTTAGTTCCCACGTTATGTACCGATTTTCGGCATTTTGAGGATTTAAGCTACAATTTTTAACCAAATTAGGAGTTATTTGACATTAAAGACTCTCATAAAAAACTGTCAACATAGGTCCATGTTTTATTATAACCCATATATAACGGTACCTACCAATTTCTAGCCCACCAAACATTGTCAACATACATAGGCTCCATAAAAAAGGGCCTCCCGAATGAAGCATTTTATGTACATTATCTGACATTTTAACGTACCCACTTAAAGTTGGGGACAGGAATGAAAACTAATTATTCCATTTTAGTTCAGAATATTTTATGGTGGAGGGTATGAAAAGTTCGGCCCGGCCGAACTTAACGCTTTTTTACTTGTTTTTCTTCCTTTTGCTGGCACATAACAAGAAACTAAACAAGGCATTGGCTCCATAATGCTTGGTCGTTGCAATCAAACTAGCAACAATACAAACGGAAATCAACAGTGACATAAGTACAAAACGTCAACATTGTTGACAATGCACTATTCGCTGGAACGCATTGCTTCGCAGAATGGTAGACGAAAATAAAGAAAACACAAAAGTGTTTGTTGCCATTTTCTATCCCTACAATCGTAGTTTTTAGTGTTTTTTTTTTGTTTGATCGAAAATGTTGGCATATCTTAACCCGATGTCTTTGAAGAGATAAAAGAATTGGTTTTCTTTTCCATTGCGAAACTATAAAATGTTATGATTTCGTGAAAGTGAAATGGCGTATGACATCCTGATTGTGTCTAGTGTGCTAGAAACGTAGAATAAAGTGTCCACATTGAAAATAAAGTTGTCAGATAGAAGTGGATGTAATTTTCAAAAAAATTTTCAAAATACCAACTAAAAATGACACTTGAGCCACAGATTAGGAACGGATTGCAGCTGACGAATAATTACAAAATAAAGGTTATTCATTATAGAAGAATTTCATTTTTGGTTCTGTATACTGGTACTAGACATTGTAGAATAATATCTTCTGAATTCCTTTATGCGAGGCATCGCAATATATAACATGTTTGTAGAAATATTTATTAACCTCTGGAAACAGAAAGTGACAAGTTTTATTGGGACGTATATAACCGAGGACTTATATAACACGGTTGTACCGATTTACAATTCGAAAGTTCTCGCTGATCTAGAATGTTTATTTCAAGGAGTTACAAACAGAACGATAAACTTAATATACCCTCTGTTATGTTGTAGAGGGTATACAACTTTTTTTTAATTCATTGAAGGTGCTCAAAAAGAAAATTGTTTTTTAATAACACTCTGCTCCACCAAAATTATGCAGGGGTTATGGTGGATCAGTTCGACTTGTTACTTTCCATTTAAGACGAAAATCCCTTTGGTAGCTTATAACGATAAATGTAAAGAAAAACGAGATTTGTTACATTTTCAAACTTAAACGGGGGTTACGTTTTTTTCATAACGGATTTCTACCAATTTCTACCAGTTTCTTTAGAAAGTTCGAATATTGCCTTCAAAACAACCCATATATATTTTTTAAATCTGTTAGCAAATGGATATGTTATAGTGGTTGAAGTATGAAAAATACATTAAATATTAGTATGTCTGTTCCTGTAATGCAAGAATCTACTAATTTTTACTACTTTTTTCGATAACATAAGGAAAAAAATGTAAAAAATAGTAGCTTCTTGCTGGTTCTGGAACAGAACAAGTATTTATATCTTAACATTAGAACCTCCGTGCGTATGATTGTTACTATAATCTTTCTAATTAATAACAATCATATGCACTGTTCAGTGTGACCGTTGTGCCACTAAAGTATCAATTTTGACACTTTTTTTCGGCTTTGACACTTCTGTGCCACTTTTCTATTTTGATACCAAATGTGCCACTTTTTGAAATTTTGTGTCACTTTTTCATACCTTGTGCCACTATTTTTATATTAAATTCATTGTAATATAAACTCTCCGCATAAATCACAAAGAGGAGTAGAAAAATCGTAGAACTACACGATTTTGAAGTAAGGTGTTGAAGTAGCGTGCAGCATGTTTTTATATTAGGTTGTTTTTATACTTATATATATATATACTTACTTCTGTAAAAGCATTTTTTCGGTTTGTAGGAATGAGCGAAAAGGTTTGACAGTGATAGTCAGACAGTTTGGTCTGCATAACGGCTACACTCAAGTTTCTTTCTTATCAAGTGAAGATATTTGCAATGTTATCCCATCTACATTAGAACAATATAACTTTCCGTGAAAGAATTTTGTGGGAATTTCTAGGGATAATGCACTTAGTGTCATTCTTACATCTTGTAATTAAAGTCCATTTTTGTTATCCTTTACTTTAAGAAAGGAGGATTGGCGTTTTTTATTTAGGATGACGACTTCCATTTTGCTTTTCAAAATAGTCAGGCCTAATCCCATAGTCGTTGCTTTAATATTTTATTGCAAGTGAAGTTGCTCGAATTTAGTTAGTGCCAAAAAAATTCTCGATCAGAGCGTTTCTTTGGACACTTATCTATTTGAGCGAGCAATTGACACTTGGGTATAACAAGTTTCTTGTTGAAAAACAAGAAACAGGGGAACTGATGAAGATCTGTGGCGAGATCTGAAATTATAGTCTTCCCTGCCTTACCCCTTGGTAAACATCGTAATTTTTCCACTAATAAATTAAAGTTGTTTTAATAAAATATTAAATAAAACAACGTCTAAAGGCCTGGGTACATAAGCTACCTCGCCTGATTGCCTTGCTTTCCTGCTTCATTTCTGACATAATAAAAATAAAAGAATAAAGGCCGATTAAATTTCTAACTGGGTTGCCCTTTCATTTTTTATTCTTTGATCAGAAACAAGCAGGCAAGGCAGATAATGTAACTAGGCCTTAAGCCTGACTATTTTGAAAAGCAAAAAAAAAAAAAAAGAAAAGTAAGAAATAAAGTTTGCATTATCAGGGATTTGTTACATCTTCCATTTAGAATAAATGTTATATTTTGTAAAAATATGATAACATCAAGCTACATAATCAGTATACAACAAACATTTTGAAAGTAATTATTTAATTAATAATTGCGATTCAATATTATTTTTGGGTTATTAGTCCGTAGAAGTTAAATGAAAATGTGAAAAAAGTGTGCCACCTTTTGTGCCACTTTTCGAAAGACTTGTGCCACTTTTTTCAGAAATGATACTTTTTGAAAATTTCCAGCGGTCACGCTGGCACTGTTATATGTCAAAACGAATGTATGTATGTGGGGGAACGACATCGCACTTTTGTGAACATTTTTTTTATTCCTTTTTTATTCCTCTTGGGAACATAGGACTTCTACAAAGTTATTCCATCTTAATCCATCATGACATAATACTTTAATTTCATCGAATGATTTGTTTGTCTTCTTCAGGTCTGCATGCACTGTTCTCCGCCAAGTATTCTTTGGTCGGCCAGTGCGCCTTGCTCCTTGGGGGTTCCATTCAAGGGCTGCCCTTGGGATAGCTTCTGGGGGCTTTCGGAGGGTATGCCCAATCCATTTCCATTTCCGCCTCATGATTTGCTTTTCAATCTTCTCTTCATTAGTCAAGGTAAGCAGATCAACATTGGAAATTGTTCTTGGCCAAAATATTCCACATATTATCCGTAGGCATTTGTTGACAAAAGTTTGCAGCCGTTGGGATATGCTCTTAGACATGAGTCATGTTTCGCTTCCGTATAAAAGTGTGGACTTAACGCATGAATTAAAAAGTCTTATTTTTGTTTTAAGGGAGATCTGAGTAGCCCTCCAGGTCTTGTTTAGACGACCAAAAGCAGATCTCGCTATATCAAAATGGAGTCCTGGACCGACAACTCTCTTTGAGAACGTTTTGTCGACCCAACGAAGGTCAAATACCATATTTCCGCCATTTTGATGGGGTAATGGGGCTAAAACATTTAAAATAACAAAAATCAGAAACTAGCGTTTATGGGGCCTACATGGAAACGTTGACCTGCACCGACAAATTTCTGAAGAACAATTCTGTAAAAGACTAAGACTAAATACCAAATTTCAGCCATTTCCATGGAATAATGAGGATAAAACTTTTAACTTTAAATGGACCTGCACCGACAAAATTCTGGGGGAAAGTGTTATAGCCCCAACGAATATTAAATACCACACTTCAATCGTTTTGATGAGATTATGAGTCTAAAACTATTAAAATACCGAAAATATACCTATCTATTTTCGGCATTTTAAAAGTTATAGTCTCATAATCTCATCAAAATGATTAAAATTTGGTGGGATAATGAGGCTAAAACTGTTTAGATACCGAAAATTGGGAAGTTCTATGGGGGCTATATCAAAACGTGGTTCTATACCTACAAATTTCTGGGGCAACGTTTTTTAGCCTCAACGAAGATCAAATGCCACAATTTCAGCCATTGTAATGGGATTATAAGGCTAACATCGAAAGATACCGATCTATGGAGTCTATATCAAAACGTGGACCTTCTCCTTTTTAAATAAGTTTTATACCCGCAATGAACACTAAATACAAATTTCAAAGAGTGGACCTGCAACGACAAATTTCAGGTGTATAGTCCCAAGGAAGTCTTAATACAAAATTTGAGTCATTTCGATAAGTAATAGTACCAAAACCTTAAAAATACCAAAAATTAGGAGGTACTGTTCTTCGATATCAACACGCGGGCTTATACTGACACATTTCTGGGGGAAGGTTTTATAGGCGGAGAGAAATACCAAACTTCAGTCATTTTGGTAAGATAGTGTGCCTGACCATTTCAAAATACCGAAAATCGGGAGATACCGTACTAGTTGGGCTATATCAAAATATAGACCAATCTAAAATCCTAGGATGGGCTATCTTCAAACTTGATCTAAGTTCAGACCAAAGACACAGGTGTATAAAATGTCAGCACTCTATCTCAACTCACTCGGAGATAGCGTGACTGCAAAAGACGGACGGACGAACATGGCTAAGTCGCAAATGATTATTTCGATTAGTCACAAACGGAATGACAAATTTAGTATACCAGCCGTATTGTTAAGCTTGGACGGCAACCCAATAAAATACTTAACAAAAACAAACCCAACCCAACCTAGCGTTAAGGGTTTAACAACAGAGGGAAAGTATGATGCGCTTATTGCTTAACCACTCATTATTACAAGCAAAAGCAAGTCATTACTTTAAGTAATGGGACAGACCAGTGGTTCACCAGATGCTGAATAAAAAACATCTATTTGTTATAAGTTTGATTGCAATGCCAGTTTTCTCAACAACTGTTATCAAAGATAAGATGTTACGAAATATGCGTACATGTCCCTAAACTATTCAAAATAACACAAAAAGATTGTCAAAAATGATTGCATTGAATAAGTTGTTAGCTTTGGAGCACTGAAATGTTGTCATTGGTTAACCTTTGAAGAATAATGGTGTGTTTCCGTTGGAGACCAACTCCAATAGAAAGAGGTTTGACGTATTTTTTTCCTTTTTTGATTTTTTTAAGGTTTGGGTTATGCAAAAAATAATGAATAGAAACAGAAGAGAATGCGTGTGGTACTATCGAAGTTTGACAGTGGAAAGTTGAAATAGATGAAAAGTGAAATAGTTTTTTTTTTAAGAAAATCAAATATTTTTTTTTACTTTGTAGATGTGTTTTTTGAAAGTTTTGTTTTTTTTATTTTTAGTGATAGTAATTTTTTTCTTCAAAGAACATTGAACACAGAAACAAACAAACGGAACCAACAACTACCAGTTCAAGCTGCACGCTTCCTTTCAATATCGTTTTGCTCTGTTCTACTTGTCCTTCAGATAAGTGTGAGTTTTACACTTTTTTGTACGGCCCTAGTTGTGTGGGTACTCGCTTTTTTTGTAAGTTGCTTGTTTGTATTTAATTTTCATGTGAACGAGAAATGATATTTTTCTTGTTTTGATGTTGATGTTCATGTTGGCCAAAGATGTTATCTCATTCTGGGACCTTTTGTTTTTATTCCTTTTTGCTGAAACAGCACAGATCCTAATTTTGCTGCTTTTGATGTGAATGACTGCCATCGCTGTTTGATATGTTTTCCCCAAAATAAACCAAAACGATACTCCAAATACAACATAGGAAAATGTGATGCCTTATCGCTTTCTATCATTAAAGATTAGTTATATTCCTGTTAAAATAAATTTGGTGGAAAAATGTTCTAAGGCGGATTAGGGTCTATCACAAATGGGAGTGGAGATTACATATACACTTGTATGGTTTTGTCAACAAAGCATCCACGTTTTCTTAGATTCTTCTAATTTATTTCCTTGGTACCCTAAGAAAACACGACAAATTAAAGATAAGCGTACATAGCGTTGGCACATCGTAAATTACCAACCAAATCTCATGTTACCGTTTTCCATTTGCCTAAAGGGTTGGGTTTTCATAAAATAACATCAAAGAAAATGGAAACGTCTTTGTGGGATATTAGTGCTAAAAATATTATCTTATGTTTAATTGCAAACATAGTTTAAACATCAAGAGATCATAAGAACATCCTGTAGCATACACAGACACAGCTGTTATAATAAGATTGCAAAATATAAATTTAGAAATACTCGTACATACTATTTATATAAATGATCTTGGAGGGTTGGCGTTTTTTATTTGGGATGACGATTTCTATTTTGCTTTTCAAAACAGTCCGGCTTAATCCCATAGTCGTTGTTTTAATATTTTATTAAAATATTTTATTTTAATATTTTTATTTTTAATATTTTATTAAAACAACTTCAATTTATTAGTGGGAAAACTTTAAAGTTGTTTTAATAAAATATTTGAACAACGACTATTTTGAAAAGCAATTTAAGTGATCTCAATAAAAATTGTCTAGGACGAACCGACTCAGGTCCGTAAATAAAAAACTGTTCAACAATTTAGAGTATATGAACGGTTTGGAATTTACGGACCTGAAAAGGAGAAAAAAATGGACAAAAATCATAAAATTTTGACCTTAGGGAACCATTACTAAAAATGTTGTATGTTGTTTACTGAGATCATAAGAACATTTTTGCACTATTGTTTTCCTGAATTTGAAAGGTTTAGTATATATGGACCACAACCAGAGAAAAAGGATAAAAAGCCGTATTTGTTTAAAGTTATTTCACAATTTTGACCTTTAACAAGTTTCTACAGAGTTCGTATGTTTGTTTTTTGTTTATTGGGATTTTAGGTACATGATTGTACTGCAATTTCTTCAAATTTTAATGATTTAATATGTATAGATCAAAACCCAAGAAAAAAATTTAAAATATTTTTTTATGGATTTTATGTTTTTATGACAATAGCTAAAACTTTGTCTCCGAGATTGAATCGAAATTCTTAACCGTTTGGATGATATGAGGATATACGAAGGCCCCAAGTTTTTTGAGGGTCCATAACGGCGAAAGTGCAAATTATAGAGCAGAGTCAGAATATGCTTCATTTATTGCACAGAATATGTTTGCAGCATCAAGAGGTCCCAAAATTGTTCAACATATTCTATAACGTTATACGGAGTAACACTCTCTGACTTGCTGAATTTATCAATTTAATAACTGTATTGTTATCCATATTAACTTATGTTAAATCGATCATATATTTAACTACACTGTGCTATGCAAAAAAAATATTCATGCTATCTCATGTCAAATTTCTATCGTGTTGAGGTCCCTGGATAACGAAAATACATTTTGTTCCTTTCGTGGCTTCGCTTTTTGTTTTATAACGGTAAATGTAGTGAAAAACGGAGTTTCTAGGATTTTCAAATTTAAACGGGCATAACTTCTATTTTTCTCAACTGATTTATATTCTTTGTTTTTTTTAAGAAACTATGTAGTAATATTTTTCGAACAAACTATTTAGTTTTGAAATCGGTTAACAAATGGCTAATTTACATTCGATGAAGTGCGCATCAAAAAACGGCAAAATGCTTTTCCACTTGCTCTTGGGCTCTTAGAAGATACCAAACATTATAATAATATATTTGTACAAAAAAAAAAAAAAAAAAAAAAACAATTAAGTAAGCTTCCGAAAACCGGAGAAACTAGTGAAATCGGTTGAAAAATAGATAAGTTATGCAATTTTTTGTGTTTTACCTTTTTTATGCAAGTCCGCACTTCCGTCCGTCTGTGGTAATCACTCTAGCATCCACAAAAATTGTGATAGGACGCCGAAATTTTGGAACGATGGGTCTTTTGTTTTTGGGTCAGGACAAGTTCGAAGATGGACTATATCGGTACCGCCCGATTTCATGTATTTTGGCGATTTTATGGACATATGTCTACGTTTTGTTCAAAAACAAAACCATACTTTCTGGTGGAGAAGTTCCTTTATCACTGGAAACCCCAAATGACTAATTATAGCTAATTCGGTCCGAAAATGTAGATAAAATCACCAAAATACATGAAATCGGGCGGTACCGTTATAAAGGGCCTATACCAAAACGTTGACCGATATAGTCCATCTTAGAACTTGTCCTGCCCCAAAAACAAAAGATCCATCGTTACAAAATTTCGGCGTCCTATCACAATTTTTGTGGATGCTAGAGTGATTACCACAGACCGTCGGAAGTGCCGACTTGCATAAAAAAGTAAAAACACAAAAAATTGCATAACTTAAATTAAGCTTAACTCTAAACGAGAAAATTAATAAAATCATTAAAAAAAATGATCTTCGCCCTAACAGGCAAAATTTCAAAAAATAAAAAATAGGCTGAGCCCGGCTGGGATTTGAACCCACGTCCTTGAAAACATATCAAAAAAATGTTGTCACGGCGTGTTAGCGTTCAAAGCCAAAACTCATAACTTCAAAGGCATCGCAAAAAGCGGTTGTTGTGAAGAAAATACATTTCAAACGGCCAAATATCCGTTAATGTATAAAAACACATTTGCATTTGAAAAACGATAAGTTCTAGGACAGAGAAGCCATTACATAGTCGATACGTCCGAAGATTTGCTTTACCACCAATGAAACCAGGTAACGTAATTTGGTGACTATGTGGGTTCGAGTCCATGGCTTTCCTTTTTCACTTGCAAATAATTTCAGATCATTAAGCTTAACTCTAAACGAGAAAATTAATAAAATATTATTATAATGTTTGTTATCATCTTAGAGCCCTAGAGCAAGAGGAAAAAGCATTTTCCATTTTTTGATGCGTTTTTTCGCATTTCAACCAATGTAACTTATCCAATTGTTAACCGATTTCAAAACTTAATAGTTTTTTTCAAAAGATATTACTTGTTTCCTTAAAAGAAAGAAACAAAGAAAAAAAAATTAAATGTGAAAATCTTAGAAACCTCGTTTTTCACTACATTTACCGTTATAAAACAAAAACAAACGAAGTAAGCCAAAGGAACCAAAGGTATTTTCGTTATCCAGGGACCTCAACACAATAAAAATTTTACATCAGAACCCATGAATATTTCTAGTCAACTTCTGCTGCTAACGTATCTCATTGTGTGTACACTAGGGTTATGACTTTTTGACATTTTTCCTCAAAAATGATTTCCTGTAGCAGGGATGAATGAACTTTTGTCTATTAATCACTATGCTATCGTTTATTCCATTGAAATATAAAAAAGTTCACGCACAAATCGATTTTAAAAAAATAATTTTTTGAAAAAATATATGAAATGAAAAAAAAAATTTTTTTTCAAAAAATTATTTTTTGTTGCACGAATGAATAAATATAAGCCTACTAATAACTATAATAACGTTTATTTCATTCAAATATTAAAAAAAGTCGCGAAAAAAGTCACTTTGAAAAAATTTTAAATTTTTTGTTTTTTGTTAAAAAATTATATTTTTGAATAAAAGCGTTTACGACATTTTTACGATTCTGAGAATTGAAGAAAAATAGTGGGAAATAAATGTTATGTCATCTTAATTATCTCATTTGGCTCTAAAGTTTATTTTCAATTATATATCTGTTTTCGGTGACTTCAAAAAAATGTCCATAGTTTTGATAAATTCAAATTTTAAAATCATTTTGTGCGTGAGGTTTTTTCACCGAATCACCTTATAATTAAGATTTTATGTAATCTTATGGCAAAACTCATCACGCTATGATACAGGGATATGAGGTTGTAAAAAAGTCATAACCCTAGTGTACACCACAAATCATAAATATATCATTACATTAAATTAAGATTTTTACATCTTGTGGTGTGTGAATAAAACTGTAATAAATACATAACATTTGTTGCATTTACTAATATTGAAAATTTTAATACGTTTTTAGAAGATTGATGTGGAATTCCCAAATGTAAAAATTATTTCGTTACAACATTCCTGACACTTGTATGCAAGTGCAGACTAACATTTGGGAAATGCTTTGAAATCTATATATATAAAAATGGTGTAAAAAATGTATAGTAATTCATAAAATGAGAACGGCTAGGCCGATTTCTGTAAAAATTTTTGTCAGTTATTCGTATTTTCGAGGAGAAGGTCTTTACGGGACAAAATTTTGGAAAATCTCTCTGGAAAAGTCGGAAAATTGGAATGATCGAAAATTGAGTTTTTGTATGAAATTTTATTCCTTAATAGCGAGACGAAGTTCGCCGGGCCCGCTAGTATAAAATATATTCCTACTTGACTAATTGTAAAAGCATGATTACATCCCCTTTGGAATTTTGGCATAGAATTAAGAACATTACCATACATTTTTCTATTTATACATACATATATTTGATGTATTTATAAGAGATTTGCTTTGAGTGCGATTGTGTGTGAATGATCACAAATAGCAAAAAGCCAATCCACCTCCAAAATGATTTTTTTTTTTTCGAAAAACTATGGAAATTGAACAATGAAATTTGAAGAAGGCGTTTTTCAAATGGAGATCTTTTATTTTACATTCAGTGAACATTTTTAAAAAGTACGTCCTGTTCATGTGTAAGAAGGGAGAAAGGGAGCTCCTTTACCTCCGCTCTGTCCTAACAGCTAAACAATTTTATATGGTATTTTCAATGTCTGGCACAAGAGATAGTTACAAAAAGTTGATATATTTTTAATTTAATAACTTCAAAACTACCGGCTTGAAAACGTTTTTTCCTCTAGCTGCAATGAATTTACTTATGCTTTTGTTTAATTCTTAAATAACGTTTATTTAAAATGTGTTATATCATTTAAAAGATAGAACGAAAATCCACATCACTTATGAAGAAAATTAGGCAATGGTCATAGAAATCTATGAAGAAATCCAGAATTTAACCGTGATCAAGAATATATACCTTAAAGGGTCGCAATTGGGAAAACGAACTGAATATACACTATGGTGGAGGGTACAAAATGGAAGGTATATATATTCAGTTCGTTTTCCCAATTGCGACCCTTTAAGGTATATATTCTTGATCACGGTTAAATTCTGGGCCGATCTGCGCATGCCCGTCCGTCCGCCTGTTTCTGGTAATCACTCTAGCATCCCGAAATATTGAGATAGGACGGAGTGAAATCGGACAGTTTTTTCTAAAAGTGGTATTCGTTTTTGCTGTGTTGATGCTGCTCCCCAGCAAAATATTTCAATACATCTTCAGATATTTTTGACTCTGGAAACGTTCAGAGATATCGCGCATTGAAAATTTATATGCAAAGAAATACTCATAACTTCTTTAATATTGGTACTAATTGAAAAAAAATGCTTCGCAGTGGTATTGGATTCAATTTTTGCAATTTTGCATTTAAAATCCATTTTCCAATGATTGTACTCTTTGATTTTCTTGAAATATTTTGTATTAAACTACAATCAATTCTGTATTAATATTATTTATGACTCTTCTACATTTTTTCTTAAAAATGATTTCCTGTAGCACGGATGAATAATATTTTTCCTATTAATCACTTAAATAACGCTTAATTCACTGAAATATAAAAAAGTTCACGCACAAAATTGATTTTAAATACTTTTTTTAAAAATGTATGAAATGAAAAAAACACCTCAAAAATTATTTCCTGTTGCACGAATGAATAAACTAATACTAATAACTCAAATAACGTTTATTCCGTTCAAATATTGAAAAATGTCATGTACAACCCTCTTCGAAAAAAATTATTTTTTTTTCTTAAAAAATATATCTTTGTCTTCTAGTAGATACGTTGTGCTCGTGTAAGCACTTTTCGTCGTAAGTGATTTGTGAAAATTGTAAAATTTAATTTCCTCTTTTTCAAAATAGTTTTACGCAACAATATGGCTAAACTTAATACTATCGGCATGGCAATTTCCTAAACGTATGGTGTTTGCAATTGCTTAATGGTATTAAGGTAGATGTCGACAAAATGTTGGAAATCCAAAAGTGACACTGTGCCAAAAATGTGTGTTTCAATACGCATAAAGTAATTGTAAGCATAAAACCTCTGCACAAGCCAATTGTTTTTACTTTCCATTTAAGCACTATAGCAAAAAACCAAGTTCCACTACAAACCAAAAAAAAAAAAAAAACAAGTAAGAAAAGTCTATAGTCGGACGGAGCCGACCATGGGATACCCTATACCACTATCCCTGGACAATCGCTCTCCACGGAACTTCTTTTCAATGATTGTGAAAATTTAATTATCAAATATCAGACATGTAATGTATAGTACTTATGACCGAAACCAAGAAGTTATCTAGCATGACAAAGACATTTTTGTAGCAGGATAGGAAAATTTAGTTCACACAAACTAAAATGTATTGAAACCCACTTATGTAGTACTACTACTTCCGTTGTTTAACCGCTACGTTATTGACATTTTTACCAATTTCACACGTTTCAGTCTATTTAACCCGCTAAGTATTATCTGATCTTCACGTTGGTTTGTACGCTTCTTCTTCATTATAAACTCAAACTTTGTTTAAAATTTTGCGGGTTATTATTTTGACCTACAGAGCCGCTACAAAATTGGTTAAAATTTTGTCTTTGTCATCCCCTGAACATTTCACGATCATCACCAAAAACTAATCATTTCTATTATGGCCCGAGCCCAACCTCCTTAAAAATTCGTTACAATCGGTCCATAATTGCGGCCTTAAGCTTGTTTACAATTTTTAATGGACGGACACACATCGCTAAATCGCTTTATCTCGTCGAGATATGAATTTTGGCATACCAAATAAGGGGTCTGGGACGAACTTTTGGAAAGACAATATGTAGCATGGGATAAAAATGTGGTTCTCTACCCAGAACCCATTATATATTAGGCAGTAGGCCCGTTATCTAGCAAACACTTTATTGTAATTTACATCAGAGGAAAGGTCAGTATTTTTTCCATATGTAGGCTACTTTGCGAAATATATATGTCCTCAAGGAATTTAAATATCGACCAAAAATAAAATGTTTATATTTTTCATACAAAAGTAATGATCCATTTCACCCGCTTAAGAATATCAGATCATCATTCAAAATTGTAGGCATCTTTTAAGACCTATACTCTTATCCTGTGTAAAATTTCGTGACTATTGATGTATAATTGCGACTTCTAGCGAGTTTATTATGACACTACAAACAAATAACGGAATATATTAGGCTGTAACTCTGTTATCTGATCATGTACACCAACATAATTGGCATCAATTGAAAGGTCAAGCGTTCCACTTTCAAGTGTATCTCACTTGTCCGGAATGTCGCTTCCAGGAAGTAAGATATACGCTGTATATTAAAAATTTTCACAATTTTCACACAAAAGTTTTGGTCCATTTAACCCTTTAAATATTATCCGATCGCCATCTCAAATTGCAAGCTTCTGCTTTGTGATATACTCTTACCTTATTTAAAATTACGCGTGGATCGGACTATTATTGAGACCTACAGAGCCGCTAGAAAATTGGATAAATATTATGTTTTTGGTCCATTTCACCCGCTAAATATTTCACGATCATCACCTATAAGAATAGGGATCTATTCTGATCTGAACCCGACCTCCATACAAAATTTCGTGACGATCGGTCCATAATTGCGGCCTGGAGCGTGTTTACAATTTATAATGGACAGACGGACGGACGGACGGACAGACACACATCTCAAAATCGCTTTATCTCGTCGAGATATGAAGATTGGGATACCACATTGGGGGTCTCCGACGAATATTTCGCGGTGTTACATGAATTTTTCCCAAAACAAACTTATAATACCCTTTTCCACATTGTGGTATAGGGTATAAAAACTGAATGGCACCTCCGTCATACCTAAGTGTCTTAGCGGAAAATCTTTAAGGTCAATTAAAACAAGTAAAAAAGAATCAGTCGGCTTTGCCGACAGAGATATACCCTTAGCATGTGTGAAGGTACCCTAAAACGAAGACCGATTTGGACAAAATATTAGGAGATCTTTGGATCCCCTTGGACCAAATCGGCATGTCCGTTTAAGAGATATAGTGCGTACCATTTTAGTGATTTTTTTTTAAACTTTTGTGGGGAGGTACCCGAAGGAGTGGCTCTCCTTCGAACTTAAACCAAGTTTGGACAAAATATTACGAAGGCAAAACTTTGAGCCGAAGAGGCTGATCCGTTCGAAAGTTACCATGCGCTCCAGCTCCTGATATTGTATGGGTTTTTACAGCTATCGGGTCATTTTCTCAGGAACTATAGATTTGCCGCTGAAAAAAACGTCGTAATGGGGCAACGAATACAAACTGCTACAACAAAAATCAAAGGGATTCGAGAGCAGCTCTTAAACTTCACTTTTCGGAAATTTTGTGTGGGAGGTACCCGAAGGAGTTGACATATATAGTGCATATTCGAACCTAATCTATGTCTCGAAGAAATATTGCGATGTGCACAGTAAGGACCAATTCGGTTACTACCTTCGAGAGTTACCGTGCGCACCATTTTAGCGAATAGTTTAGAACTTTTGTGACCAGAAGAAGTGGACCGATATGGCTCATCTTAAGCTAACCTTAGCATAAATGCTGAGGGTATAAAAATATAACGTTGTTCCATGGAAATGCATACAAATGTTTGGTATGTATTTATTTGAAATTACGCAAATTTCAATCCGAAATAAAAACGAAATTCCGGGTGGGACCGACTATACAAGACCACCGACGCACAGTATCATTACAGCGGCCAAAAATGGTCCAAACAAAGTACATCGGAGTACAAATATGTCGACAGAAGTCGATAAAAAACATTCCAATTAGAAGGATTTTGAATTTTGGCATTGATATGTCGAGTAGTTTTGTCTATATTAGGGTTCAAATCCGATAATTGTTGGCAATGTGCATTTTTCTCCATAATTTCACCACATGAACAACATTTATTATCTTAAAATATTTGAATATTTAAGGCAACGGTCTTTTTAAAAATTATTTTTTAGTTTGCTTTGGATGTAATAGGTTTGAATATTTGTTCGGAAGTAAATAGTAGCCATATGGTGTTTGTAGTTACCCTGGTCGGGAATTCCTAACTCATCAATTCTTGAAGCAAATTGTAAAATTAGTGGATTGGGAAAAATTTTATAAAAGTGTATATCGATATTATTTGTTATTTGAGTTGTGTGAGTAATTCAAATGCATAAAGGCGCAGAGGCTAAATCTCGAAAGTGAATGATGATCGTTCGCATCATATATTTTTGTGAACCTATTATGTACCAAATAATTTTGCCTTTAAAGGATGGGATCAAAATGTGAACTTCGATTTAAAAAAATGGGCCGTTTTTGACCATTAATCGGTGAAAAAAGATTTTTAAAGAAATTTCTCTTATTTAAAGACAAAATTTTGATGTATTCAATAAGCCTACAAAAACATGTGAAGACTGAACACCAAATTTCAGTCATTTCGGTTGGATACTGGGCTAAAACTTTCAAAATACCGAAAATCGGGCGGTACCGTTCCATGGGAGCTATATCAAAACGTGGAACAACTTGTTAACAAATCGTCAACCATTATTGTTGTTCATTCGGTAAGCGCTTTGTTCAAATATCCAAATTTGAATAAACTAAATAAAGAACCATTACTGTTCTTTACAAGTCACTTATACGCCCGTGTTTTATTTCTTTTTCTTCCACTCCTGCCAAAACTGCAACCGGAGGAAAATATTTCGATATCCAAAACACAGCAGTATATCCAGCATCTTCTTCCCTCCAGAAACACCCAATACCGGCATTTTCATTGGTCCTTCGAGCCGGATTTTTATTGCTGTGTAATTTTTCCATCCATCCAGACATTTTTTCAATCCATTTTTCATCAAAATCAAGGTAAGTTTGTGCTTTTATTATCCAAGTGAAAATACAATAGTGCATATCAATTTCAAGTGTTAAAGTCAAAGTGCCAAAATGAAAACGCCAATTGTGGGTGTTCTCACTAGAAAGAGGGGTGGTTGGATTCTTGCCGTGAGCCTCGAAAATATTTCAGTAATGGAAATATTTTCCTCAAGATTCATCCACCAAGAAATGTAGAAATGGAAAAAAGGAAAGAAAAATGCAATGTGTTAGAACTTTGGAATAGAACAATAATGGTTCTTTATTGAATTCAGTGAAACAGGAACGAACGCTTACCAAGGACAACAGTACTGGTTGATGCTTAGATGACAAGTGTTTATTAAGAAGAAAATTACAATGCAAGTTCAGTAAGGAAATTCAGAGAGAGAATGAGAGCATACAAGGTACAATTAGGGATGCCGAATAGAAATATTTCGGGATACTGAAAAATAGAAATAGGGTTGCCAGTTGGCGAAATCCGGCGTAAACATCCCGGGCCCCTTGCAGTATCACTGCAATAAAACATGCCTCGACTGTACCGTGTACTCTCTCATTACGTAATATAAATGAAAACAAATTTAAAATAGAACAATAAATTATGAAGTGAATTAAAAGTTTGAACTTAAAACTAATGAAATTATAGTTAGAATATACTGCTACGTTGTTTCCATGGTGGGAGGACCCATTGCGGAGTAGATTAGCGGCTCTCGTTCGGAATATTGAATGCGTAGAAATCTGGAAAGGCAGTTTGTGCTTTGTAGGGAGGAAAATACAATAGTGTTTACAAATAATCGGATGAACAGAAGTGAATTTGAAACATGATCTTGAATTCGTATTTCGGAAAGAGTGCATTTGTACTTTTAAGCAGTACTTTGTACTTTTTAAGCAGTACAACAATACGGAAAGTGATTTTTTGAAATATAATGTCGAATTTGTGCCACTGGATGAGTACAAAAGTATAGAAAACGGAAACTGGGAATATAATTTTGGAATTGTACTCTGGAAATAGTTCAAAAATATGGAAAATATCTCTTGGAAAGGAAATGTTTTAGTTGTACTTCGGATATAGTACACTAAAGAGGAAGAATGGAAATTGCATTCGGTTGGAATTAATGCATGGATGATTTTCGGAACGGACAGTGTTTCCACTGGAGCAACACTTACTTTGGAGGAACCCAGGTGAGCGTATGCGGACGTACATGTGGCTAATCGCAGGTGGATCGAAATAAGGGATGAGATTCTTGGAACTGGGAAGAATGCGAAAGAGTGTACATCAGTGTATGCGGAATAGCTATTATGGCTACGAATTTTGACCCAATCTGGAGACAAATTATATACTCGCCAAGCTGAGGGAAAAATGAAAGTTGTAAGTGGTTCGAATTGGATTACAGCTTCATCCGACTGTGTACTACAAAGTACATAAAGCAGACTCTTACTTGTGCTTGTGAATGGAATATCATTGAAAGAAAAATGGAATAGTACAGTACGATTTACATACGACAAATAATGTGCCGGTTTGTAAATGGAATTCATGAATTGCATCACCTGGGTGGTTGCTATAATGAATTATCTGGGATGGAGTATGATTGGAATGACAAAATGTGGGTATATGAGTAACGAAGTTGCTTCGGATGAACCTCAATTTTGGAGAATAGTTTGGCAACTTTGAACCCCGCAATAGACTCAACTTTGGAGTCTTATTGCCGAAAATAATGAAATTCAACTTTGGAATTAGTTGGAATATATTTAATGAAATGTTAGCATTTGTGGCGACATTCATTAAGGAGTAATTCGTCTTAGAACAAAGAGGCATGATTGGAAATGTCTCTGTCAATCGAATAAACTTTGGAATTAGTTTATCATATTCCGTATGGAGTGGAATATGAATGTTGTCTTTGAAACAGTTAAGTATTCTATCGGATTTACAATACCCACGGATTGAAAGGTCATTGTGTGGATCAATGTATTTGGAAATTGATTTATCACACTCCATCACGCCAGAAAAATTCATGTTCTGGAATGGAATAAGAAGCCTCTCGGAAGTGGAGGACTTCTTTGGATTTGAATCATGGAATACAGGAACTTGATGAGTGACACGGGAAGGAAACTCATCCTGGGGTGGAACAACGGATGCATAAGAGGACCTCTCGGAAATGGAGGGCCACTCTAAATCGTAATCACGAAGTACAGGAACTGGATGAGTAACACCGGAAGGAAACTCATCATGTATTGGAAAAATGGATGTATCAGGAAGCCTCTCGGAAATGGAGGGCGTCTTTGGATAGGAATCAAGAAGTATAGGAACTGGAAAAGGAACACTGCCAGGAAAACTATTCAGGAACAAAAGATTGGATGTACAAAGAACGCTCTCGGAAGTGGAGGGTTCCTTGGGATTGAACCAAATAAGTGTTGAAACTGGAGAAGAAACACCGGAATGAACATCTTTCACCAAATCAGAGCCTACCAGAGCACCTTCGGAATTTGGAATACACGTTTGAATGCCTCCACTTGAAGAAGTGGACTGTATTGGAGAATCAGAAATTTGAGTGGAGCCGACATTCAAAGCAGGATCGGAACTTGTGCTATGTAGCTGACTTGATGAATAGGTGTTACTAGAATCATCATACAGCATAACATGATGTCGCTTTTGACAATGGACACATGTATTGTTGGATGGACAACTTCTCACACTATGTGTTTTGGAGAAACAGTTCCGGCAAAGTGTAAACTGCTTAATCTTTGCCGAACGTTGTTGTGGACTCATAGAAATGAAGATAGGACACTTTCGGATGGTGTGCAATGACGATGAACATAGCCGACATTTTGGATCAGAACATTTGCTTTCAAGAGGAATCGAAATATTTGGAATCGTTGCATTTGGAATACTACTTACGGATAATGAGACGTTTAGATTCTGAAGACTGACCATGACTTCTGTCAAACCCGCCATGCATGTGGAATGAATGGTTGAGGCAGTTTGGAATTTCTCGTGAAGTCTGTCTAACCTTTGAGAATTGTCAGACCTAGTATCTATGTGCTCTTGAACACATTCATCGTAGGCGGATTTTATGTCTGCGAATGTGGATTCCAACTCGTCTATGTGAATTCTCACCAGCTGAGAAGAAGTATATGGAATAATGCCACTATTCACACAGGAATTTAATTGTACAAGTCGGCTAATGGAGCCTACGAATTTAGGATAGGCCATTTTGCAATCGTTCAGGAAAATGTTAGAAGGAGGAAATCGTAGCGAAGGAAGTAAATAAAAGTAATCTCGGTGATACGAGTAGAAAAGGAAACGAGAAAAAGTAATGTTGGAAAATAGAAGTCAGGAAAACTAAGCACTTCGGAAAGACTTGGGAAATCTTTTCCAGTTGGCTTTCCGGAAAATAGCAGCAATTCAAGTATATGTATATAGGAAAATATTGAAAAACTTGGGTTTTTGTAAGTATTCACTTATGTGGAAAGCGCCCCTAGTGGTTGCAGTATACACTACGTGGCAAGAAAAGTGCAGGAAAGCACAGATATTGGAAAAGAATTTGGACAAGTGTCGAAGAACCGGAAGAATTTCGTTCAATAATGCAAAGATTGACGTTTCAAAGGTACTTTATTATTATAAAGCGACCCCTTGCGGAAGTACGCGACACTAGGAACTCGAAATAAGAAACTCAGTCGATGATATTGAAGAATTTCCCAAAGAAACAGTAAAATTCCGAAATAAGTGGAAAATTTTATTTATTGAAGTATTTTCCTTTTTATGGGGCGACACCAAGCTGTGGAAAAAGGCACTATAGGTGACGACAGGTGGTGGAGATGGATAACTTTTCCAAAGTATCCGGGATAACGACAAACACCACAGGAAATTCGGACAAATAGGAAAAAAATTAAGAATTATCCGGGTACTTTTGTGTAAGAACAGAGTCCTCTAGCGGTGGTATGCGACACTACGTTTCCGAAACAGAAAATGCAGTCGTCGATTATACAGAATTCTAGAAAGAATTTGCAAAATTCCCGAAAAAATGAAAGTATAATGAAAAATGTGTTCTTTGGAGAAATTAAGTTATGTGTGGAGCGCCACCTATCGGTGAAAATATGAACTAAATTTGACGGCGAGTTGTGAAACTAGATAATAACTCCAAAGAACTCGGAATAATTTCGAAAGTCACGAAAAAATAAGAAAAACAAGAATAATTTCCAGGTATATACGTATGTGAACAGCGCCCTCTAGCGGCAATATGGCGAACTATAACTGGGTAGGAATGAGTGTCTCGACTCCTCACTTGTGTATACACGTTAATATATAATAATATATATGTCACAAACAAGTTATAGTGCGACCATGTAAACGGGCTTGCTGTAGGGTGCACGTATAAACGAAGAGAACAGCAGTGAGAACGGTTTGATCACTGTTGAGTGAAACCACGAAATAGATCACTGCTTGTTGACTGAACGAGTAAATGACTCAACAGCGGTCAACGAGAATAAATGGAATGAATGTTGGTGTGGGTGTTTATATGAGAAAACAGTTCTGTTGGTAAAGAGACTGCAATGCTGGTTGGGTCTCTAAC
This sequence comes from Musca autumnalis, assembly GCF_047663935.1. Lineage (NCBI taxonomy): Eukaryota > Metazoa > Arthropoda > Insecta > Diptera > Muscidae > Musca > Musca autumnalis. The sequence goes on along the minus strand of NW_027411977.1, from coordinate 102,958,853 downwards.
AACAACTACTACTGTTGTAATTACTGACCGACTATGGATAGAAATAAAAACACCAACAAACTAATAGAAAAGGAGTAGCAATATGCAAACGAAATGTTCTCGCGACAAAGTGGACAGAAAAAAAGCAATGCAGAGAACACACTGTCGAGAGTCGAAAAAAAAATTGGATATTTGAATTGTATTTGGATGCAAGGAAATATAAAAATGAAATTTAAGAAAATTATTATTTCAATAGGAAAAAAATAATAATTTTCGAACCAATTAAAATGCACAAATTAATTGGAAATTGAATGAATAATTAAATATTGGAATTTAATTACACGGAATAAATTAAACTTTTTTTGGAGAAATTTGGAAATCGAATTCAGAACACTGTGCGCGAAATAAAATAGAAAAATCAAATTGCCGACGGCAAAACGCACTTGAACTTTGGACTTGAATATCACCTCTTGTATGCACTATTGTTTCACTTTAGGGCAGGAGGAGGCATTGTGACTCACAAGAGAGCCAATGTGCTCTAAGTGAGCGTAAATTTGTTATCGCTCACAGCCTGTGTAGATGATAACACGTTGTGAACAACAACAAATTTACGCTCATTGAGAGCACAAGAGAGACCCAAAAATGTTCTCTGCCTCACTCTGCTTTAGGGAATCGAATATACAAAGCACAAACTTACCTTTTTATCGATGAAATTGAAGATGGAAAAGAATGGAGATGAAAGTATGGATGAACTTGACGAAATCTCAGCAACAAAAACTCGCAATCCGGTTCGATTAGGACCAAAATGAAAACGCCAATTGTGGGTGTTCTCACTAGAAAGAGGGGTGGTTGGATTCTTGCCGTGAGCCTCGAAAATATTTCAGTAATGGAAATATTTTCCTCAAGATTCATCCACCAAGAAATGTAGAAATGGAAAAAAGGAAAGAAAAATGCAATGTGTTAGAACTTTGGAATAGAACAATAATGGTTCTTTATTGAATTCAGTGAAACAGGAACGAACGCTTACCAAGGACAACAGTACTGGTTGATGCTTAGATGACAAGTGTTTATTAAGAAGAAAATTACAATGCAAGTTCAGTAAGGAAATTCAGAGAGAGAATGAGAGCATACAAGGTACAATTAGGGATGCCGAATAGAAATATTTCGGGATACTGAAAAATAGAAATAGGGTTGCCAGTTGGCGAAATCCGGCGTAAACAACCAACAATTCTCTGTAGAAATATTTCGCTAACCTGGCTAGGAATAACTACCACATATCAGCTACTTCGGTTGGATAATGAGGCTAAAACCTTAAAAATACCGAAAATCGGACGGTACCGTTCTATGGGGGCAATATTAAAACATGGACCTATGTCCATTATTTTTGAAATTTTTTTCAACTGGGAAGCCTGCACCTTAAAATTCAACCTAGTTGGTCGAAAATTTTAGCTAAAATATTAAAAATATCGAAAATTCGGAAGTACCGTTATATGGGGACTGTACCAAAACGTTGATCGACATTCCCAATTTTTGGCCCTCGACGTTGTAGCCTACAATTAGTGCATTTTTAATACTATTGGGCAATTTTTGTAAGCAAAGGCCCGAAAATGGCAATAAGAAAAGTTGTTTCAGTTTCGGCCATATGTATGACATATTCAAAGGTACACACAGAAAAATGTTTAGCATATTTTTGTCTACGGTAAAAAACTTTGTTGGCGGAACCATATCATCAATTCCATTATTTCAGATAGTAGAAAAAAATCATATCATGAAGGAAAACACCGAAATATTAGTACTAGTGTTGTTAACACTTTTACAACAAAGTTTCCCCAACAATGGCTAAAAAAGATGTAGTGAAACAAGTATAAAAACTGTGCACAAATGATCCTGCAAACTTAATTCTGCCGCTGGGACGCTATCCAGAAAATCTACAAATATACACATTTAAATGCATGGTTTGATTCGAAGTAGATTTACACACTGCCGTTACAAAAAACTCTTAATTTACATTCGAAACCATAAGCCAAAAGTCATTACGTTGATGGCATTGGAGTTGAAGATGTGCGGCAAAAAACTACATACTTTCAAATCCAGCCAATAATCTCTCCATTCTTTATACACTCACATAGACTCTAAAAATAATGGAAAATACAAGCATGTTTTTTCCCTCAAACTTTCGCAGAGTTTTGTGCCAAAGATAACGCCATTAAGAATGAAGTAAGCTCGTAAATTTTTATTGTCAAACTATTTCAAAGCAATTAACAGCTATAAACGAGAGGCGATGAGAGAGAGTTGAAAAAAACATAACTAGCTATTCCATAGCAATGGTAATAAGCTATCCGCCAAAACTATAGCATTATTAAGTACATTTTCACCAGTTATGTACGTTAAAGAAATTTTAATTTCGAAAATCTAAAAGAAATAATTTATTGTCAAGCAAATTGGTTTCAGTAGAAACAAATCAACAGAAATCTAATTTTGCAATAGATGATAAACTTATTGATCGATTTTTCTACATTGTCAGGCTTTCCGGCAAATTTTTAAGAAATACATATTGACTCTGCATGCAACACAAAATCGTTTTTTTTTTCTTAAATACTTCTTCATAATTCTTCTGAGTTTTCTTTTGATTTCTAAAAACACTGTAGCCAACATAACGACCACAGAAAACACTTTCGCTAACCCCATAAGCAAGGACGATAATTAATTTTGTCTGCTAGTGGTTTGAGCAGTTGTGCAGTTAAAGAGAAATTAAAACGTATCCAATGCTTTAAACAACTCCACTGAAGTGGCAATAAAATAGAGGTTATTAAGTCATTAAGCCACTAATGCTGTACTTAAACAGAAAATTTACCGAATTTGAAGGTATAACTACTTATAGGCGACTGTTTGTTTGTTAGTTACAATTGCAAAGAAAATTATTGGGAATTTAGAAACGTTTAAAGGTGGACTTTTTGGTGGTGTTATATAATAAGTGTGAAAACAATTTTGACACATAAATTCTAAGAAATCGCAGTAGAGGAAACTGTTTAGAAAACAATTGAAAAAGTGTAAAGTTCGGCCGGGTTGGACATTTTATATCCTCTGCCATGAAATATTAGGAACTAAAATGAAATTATTAGGAAGTTTCCTGACCGCTAAGGCTTATTTACCAATTAGAGCAAATTTGGATCGAAAATGTAGACTGAAACTTCAAAATACCTAAAATCCGGCGGTGCAGTCGTATAGGGACGGACCATTTCAAAATGTGGATCTGCGTCCCCAATTTCTGGCGATGAAGTGCTTTGACAACTAATAAACTCACATAGCAAATCGCAGGTAATTCGGTGTGAAAATTTAGCTAAAAACCTAAAAAAAAACCAAAATGTGCAGGGGGCCTATATGGACAACTTTTGGTGGAGAAGTTTCGTGACTGCACGGATCCTTAAAGTTAGTTCTGTCAAAAAATATAGCTAAAACAATTGATATATCGAAAATCGTGATATAAAGAAGGTCGGGAGGTACGGTCGATCTAAACCTGAATATATATTGACAATTTTTAGAGAACACGTTTTGTGACCACTGGGTATCTGAACAGTGAATCTACAGGTCGTTCGGTCAAAAGATATAATTAAAATTCTTACAATACCGATAATCGGGAGGTACCCTTATAACGGGCCAGTACCAATGTTGAACATTTGAACATTTTTGAATATTTATGTGACTGCACGGAGCCTCAAATGTCAAATTACAGGTTGTTCGGTAAAAAATGTAGCTAAAATTCTCAAAATACCGAAAATCGGGAGGTACCGTTATATGGGGTTATACCTAAACATGGCGCTATGAGCTATACAAATTTTTGGAGAAGAGGTTTTGTGACCACGTGCAACCTCAAATATCCAATTACAGGTCGTTCGGTAGCTAAAATTCTCAAAATACCAAAAACAGGGAGGTAAAGTTATATGGAGGCTATTCCAAACGATGGACCTATATTGACAGTTTTTGGTGGAGACCCCTGAGAACCTCAAATGTCAAATTAGAGGTACTTCGATTAAAAATTGTAGCTAAAATTCGCAAAATAACGCAAGTCGGGAGGTACAGTCATATGAGCGCTATACAAAAACGTGGGCTGATATAGCCCATCTGCAAACTTGACCTGCCTATAGAAAAGTGACTATCGGGTGCAAAAATATAGTTTTTTATCTCAATTATTGTAGACGCTAGAGTGCTATACAAATACGTGGACCGATATAGCCCATATTCGAACTCGACCTGCCAATGGAAAAACGACTATCTGGTGCAAAAATATGATGATGTTCTATGTCAATTATTGAACACGGTAGTGCTTACAACAGACGAACATGCCTATATGGACTCAGGATTGTATATATTTTATAGGGTCACACATGAAAAATATGCAAAATCAGGAGGTAGCGTTATATGGGCGCTATACCAAAACATGACCTATTTTGACAATTTTTGGTAGAGAAAGTTTAGGACCATTGGGAACATCAACTAGCAAATTACAACTAGTCCGGATAAGAATTGTAACTATAATTATCGTAATACCGAAAATCGGAAGTTACTATACTATAACAAAACGTGGACCATTATAGCACATCTTCGAACTTGACCTACGTAAGAAAAATATTACTTATGTAATAATATGTATTGTAGAAGTTTTTTGTTCCCTTTGAATCCTGAGAACCAAATAAAATCCAACTAGTTACCGTTACATGGGAGCTAGTCCCAAAACGTGGGTCCAAGTTTACAGTTTTTAATGGAGAAGATTTCTGTCCAATAGGAGGCACAAATGCCAAAGTATAGCTAGTTTTGTCCTAAAATGTAGCTAAAAACTTCAAAATTCCTAAAATCGGGAGACCCGTGACATGCGGGCCACAAAACGTGGCCATATCGTCGGTGTCATGCTTAAGTGTTCCATACGCCATTCTTGGTTTTTTGAGATATAGATGGTTTTCTGGTTTTCGCGTATACTCTTTCTGAATTTTTGTGTCGGCTTTTTCCTATCTGCTCTAGTTTCCGAGATGTCCACCTTTCGGACCGAAAGCATAAGTTCTTTTCAGGTATGAAATTAATATTATAATAGTTTACGAAAATTTATTTGTTACTTTGTTCCATGTGATTTACAATATTTTGTAATTGTGTCATCAGTGTGGATATGGAACAATTCCACAAAAATTCTTTTAAAAAAAAACTCTGTATAACTATTTTATTCCAAAAGATATTTCTCTAAATTTTGGCAAAGATGTTCTATGTCGTCACCTGAAATGCCCAAAGAAGTAACCCTCAACGTAACCCTTTATTCATTGAACAACATTATTAATTTGCTCTTAAATGTATGTCTGTATGTATTTTAATCTGTGATGTGTGATGATTTGCGTTAACATGTAGCAGTTGTATATACAATATACATATAACAACAGAGAACTAATTAAGCAATTTCTTTTGAACATTTTCTGATTTTCTTTTTTTTCCAAATATTCTTTATGTTGAACAAAAGGATTTGTTGAGGAGTTAATTAGAAAATTTCATAATGTCCATTCTCTAAGTTGAAATTAATTTTCCATTTACTTCAATATCTTTTGTTTTTGGAATCAACATGAGATCGATATTTCATTATGCTTATTTAATATATTATTAATTATAATGGGAGATTACCAACATTCCTCAGGCTTCACAAACAGAAAGAAATCACCATTGACAGGACAAAGATATGTAATGTGAATTGTTTCTTCTGTATTGAATATATGTAGTTTAATTATTTTTTGTTTTGTGTATGCTACCCACACAGAGAAAAATTTTGATATTACAATCGAAGTGTATTATTAGATTTTGAAAAATTAAGTAATATGTTCGTTCTATTTCGTATCAAATTGAAGCCAACGAATTAGTTTTAGTTCTCAATTGTCACAGTGATTACAAAAGGGTCAGAACTCAGAATTTTACGCTTATAAAGAATATATGTATACTGTGGTTATAATTTGTTTGCATTTTTTGCAAATATCAAAAATATAACCACACCCGTATAGAGTATGTGGAAATGTTAAGAAATACGTTGTCACTTTTCTCCTACCGTTAAATATGTTCCCGCACCAATGGCATACAAGTTTTCCGTTACACCTTTCCTTTTATGTTTTCCATCGTAAATCGTTATTAAATAAGATATTTGTTATCAAAATTTAATACAACCTTCAATATCGGACCATATAATATAAGTCTAATACAGAATTTTGACCAAATCTCGTATATTTTAACTTAACTAAATAATATGTATGCATATAAATGTTTGTTCAACAAAATGAAATCGAAATTTTAACAAAGAGAAAATTACCAAAAGCCTTTAGAAATCCTTGCCGGTGGATCCATCGGAGACTTCATACGACATTTTAACCATTTCTGTTAAATTGGTTCTTAAGGGGGGCTATATACCCCCAACAGAGTCTATAAGCCAAATTTTAGTCTTTTAAATATATCGACTAACATTTTATGCAGCTACTTTACGAGTATAGGGTCTCCGGCGATTATTTTGACACATGGATAGCCCCTATTAACCCATTTCGTTCCGTTAAGAAAAAAATCCTTTCAAGGAAATTAGTACCCACTGATGTCAGAAATCTACTTAGAAAAATTTTCCGATTTTGCGAACATTGGCCCTTACCGTTATGTGTAGAAGTAAAAAATGATTTTTTTTGCTGTTTTATTGACTTATTTTAGCATTTTTAATGAAAAGTGGTACTGAGTCTTATTTGAGGCTACAAAACTTTACCCGGAAATGTGTCAGTACTGGTCCACGTTTTAGATCACCCCCCTCCGAACGGCACCGTCCAATTTTTGGGATTTTTCAGGGATTTGGCTGCATTATCCTACAGAAATAGTTCTAATTTAATACATATTTAGTATTCTTTGGGGCTGCTAAACTTACTGCGGTAATTTGTCAGCACTGGTCCATGTTTTATATAGCCTCAGTCGAATGGTACCTCCCGATTTTACGGGTTTTTCAGGATTTCCACGTTTCGATATATAGGATAAGAACCAGTGTTCGAAATTTCGAACAGTCAACTTTGCACATATGTAAAGTCGCGGTTGTGCATGTAAATCATGTTCTTTATATTTTGTGAAACGGTTACCTATATTGGCAATAATTCCCTGATGATTATTGTTTAAATTTCATTTTTTTTAATAATTTCTTAAAATTTATTTAAAAAGAATCCAAAAAATTAGCTTTCAAGGGATTTTTTTTATTTGCTGACAGATGAGACTTAATATATATACTAAAACTTGTTTAAAATTTTAACTTTTTCATCCATAAATATTTTTTTGAAAATAAGTGATTTTAATGTTTGATAAATCGAACACGAAGTACGAAATGGGTTAATAATGCTTCAGTCTCATCGTGGAGGGTATAACAATTATACAAACCGTATTGATGTATGGCTCGGAAGCATGGGTACTTGAAAATCAATAATGTCCGACTATATATTTAATATATTTGTATGGAAGCTGAAATTACTCCATAAACGTCCCTTAAAGGCACACTCCGTAGGCCTATGCTTGAGAATACTAGTAACTTTTGGTACGTTTCTAGCAACAATTGAATTTTTTTGGAAACTGACAGTGTTGTATAGGGAGATTTTAGCCTGATTAATACGAGGATTTAATTTTGTGTGCTAAATCTGGCTAATTATGACCGGAATTACCAAATAAATAATGCGATAAATCCGTATAAAGCATTCATACCTAAGTGACCTATTAATTAACAAATATACTCTATTTGTGGGTCAAAAATTACCTAATTTCATCTTTGTCAAAATTACATATTGTTCCATTGGAACAAATTTCGAAAAGTCGTAGCTGGAAGTTAATTTCATACAACAACAACAAAAAACTATAAAAAAATTCACTAAAATCAAATATGTGGATTTTATTTGGCAAGATATTTCTCATATTTTATTAATATTTCTCTTCATATGTTCGTATTTCTTTTCATACACTACTGTCATTCTGTCTTTGCTGCTGTATGGTGTATATCATAGCATCGGCAGGGCAATAAATATCACAATTTTATTATATCAAATTTGTCAATATATCTTTCTTGTGGCACCACAGTCTAGTTATTGATGCATGCTCTCCAATGGTATGTCAGTCTATCATATTCAATAGACATACTTTGACAGATTTGGGACTATTTACTTTAAGAACATTCCATATATTCAGATGCTGATCATTGTATGATTGTGTATGTAAGTGAATTTGTCAAAGGGAAGTATGCGTTGTTAAAAATATTAAATTCCATGAACCATACAAAAGATGAACATTAAAAAATTAATTGAAAAAACTATTAAATTGATAACAAATCACACATGACAGAAGTACTTAAACTTTTTCGAAATGGTGTCTTCCCCATGGAAAATAGTGACCATTTTTCTTTAAATAAAAAACACATACTTTATAGAGAAAATATTGTTGCTCTACTCTCATGTAATTCGATTTTATTGTGTCCTTTTCGGCTTCCTGTAAGTTCAGAATACTCAATAAAAGCCAGACTAGTGGTGGTGTCCTTGTAAGTGAATTATGTATACATTCGGTGTTTCACCCACAGAACAAATAAAATACTAATAGCAAAGAACACATCTTCACATCTTGCTTCAACACAAAAAATGAGAATTATCATAACCTATTTGTCATATTGAAAATATGTAAGTTAAACCAGGATATTTTCCCCCATAATATTTATTGCCAAACAGCGTTCTGCGAATTTTAGATGGAACAAACAAACACCTACACATGTATATTTGTAAGTATTCAGTGAAAGAACATTTTGACAGTTTTTTGTTAAAGCTCAATATCATAAATCAATTGTAGATTGATTTATAGCGGAAGATAACAATCAGTTTTGCTACTCCGCACTAAATAAGAACGCCAAGGTAAATTCCAATGATAAATCTAAATTATTCCGGAAACAATAGATTTTATTATATATACTTAAAAAAATCAATTCAATACAGCACTGAACTGTTGACGTTGATCATTATAAGAACTTTAATGAAGAGATAACTATTTTCCTGCTTTGGAAAGCTTAACAACAAATGGAGACAATGCACTGTATATCCATGCCCAGACGGCAAACAAGAGAATGAATGACCTATCATATTAAGGACGGTTAAACAATTAATTGCATTAATTCTTGACCATATATCGTCAATTTTCTGCAAGAATGCTGCATATCTCCAACGAAAACTAATAAATAATAATAAATCCTTGAAAATAACGAAAATCGGCGGTACCGTTCCATGGGGGCTATATAAAATCGTGGACGTATATAGACAACTTTCGGGGGGAATGTTTTGTAGCCCTAGAGACGACTAAATGACAACTAATTCGGCGAGATAATATGGCTTTCCTTCCAAATGCGGAAAATCAGGAGGTAGCTTTCTGTGGGGGCCAAATTAAAACGTGTACCAATTTCTGTGTGAAGTTTTGCAGTCTCAAAGAAGACTAAGATATAAGATAATATGGTTAAAGCCTTGAAAATACCGAAATTATGGAGGTCCCTTTGAATCAAATTCTGCCAAATCGCTGGGAGAAAGTTTTGAAGCCCCAAATAAGACCTAATATCCAAATTCATACATTGCGGTAAGATAATGTGGCTCAAACTTTCAAAATACAGAAAATGAGAAATACAGTTCTATGGGAGCTACAGTCGAAATCGCTTTTAAGGTTGGTCAAGGGACCGACCAAACGATATTTATAAAAGAGGTGAAAATATATTATGTATAATGACTTTTGGGTATAAATACATAGCTTTTCTAAGTAAATAAATAAATTCAATTAAATTCTATATAGGAACAACAAAACGAACGTTAGGAACTAGAATTTTAGAACATTAACAGACATTGAAAAAAAAAGAGACAACGGTCTTTGCACAAGAAGCAATAAGCACTGGTTACTCTCCTGATTTTGAACATGTCACAATTTTGGACAAAGAGAGAGTTGAAAAGAAAAGATTGATGATTGAAAGTCTGAGAATAAAACAAAACATTGAGAAAACAATGAATCTAAAAGAAGATACCGACAACACCAGTTCGTGCTATGGGTATTGTCATCAAATAAACTGTGGGAGTTGATATCTCCAAGGCGTTTTTATATTTATATTGTTTTACTTTTTCATTTTGTGTGCCACCGTGGTGCAATGGTATGCACACCAGCCTTGCACGCAGAAGGTCGTGGGTTCGATTCCCCGGCTATGCAACATCAAATTTTCAACGATGGCAAAATACCCCACATTCATGTTGGCGACATTTCCTGAGTATATCAGCCATGTAAAACTTCTCTACAAGTGGTGTCTTAGGACACGCCGTTCGGACTCGGCGATAAATATGAATCGGGGTGAGCTAATATGAATCGGGGTGCACTCATTGATATGAGAGAAGTCTCCCTTGTCCCGCCTGGGATGTTTGTGGAACAATTATTATATATTACTTTTTCATTCTATATACATTCGTAAAAATTACTTACAGACAAAATAATAAACAAGTAAAAAAGGGTTAACTTCGGCCGGGCCGAACTTTTTATACGCTCCAGCATAAAATATTCTGAACTGAAGCGGAATAATTACTTTCTTTCCTGTCCACAATTTTAGGCGGAGATATTTTGTGACCACTGATACCTAAATAAGGTAAAAACCATACAAAATGTATTCAATCGGTCGAGAACCGTATATGGGGATATATCAAAGTGTGGACCTGCATATCGTCGGTGTCATGCTTAAGTGTTCCATACGCCATTTGCCCGTTTTGAGATAATCGCATTTTAAAGTTTTGGGTCACAACTGTGTGGAGCTGACTAAAGCAAATATTTATATTTTCGATTTGAAATATTAATAATAGCATATAGAACATATTTGCAAAAATTTAGAGGAATATGTATTGGAATATAAAAGTTACAGAGATTTTTTTAAAAAAAGAATTTTTGTCGATTTGTTCCATATCCGCACTTATGACACAAATGTGAAATATTGTAAATCACATGGAACAAAATGACAAAAAAAATTTCCATTTTTGCCTCAATAAATCAAATACTTCTAAATCAAAAATTTAAATTCTGATTTTTGAAATGTGTTTTCAAACTTGTAAGTTTTTAAAATATTAATTTCATTGCTAAAAAAAAGTTTATGCTTTCCCATCGAGGAGTGGCTATATCAAAAAGTAAAATATGGCGTATGGAACACTTAAGCATGACACCGACGATGTGTTTTTGGGGGAGAAGTTTTCTGACCACTGGGAACCTCAAATATCGAATTGCAGAGACTTGGGTCATAAACTGTAGGTAAAATCCAAACAAAAAAAAACGACAATCGGGAGGTAACGATGGACCTATATTAACAGTTTTTTGAATAACAGATAGTTTGTTCAAAAACACCGAAAATGGGGAGGTACCGGTTTATGGGGGCTATACAAAAACATGGACCTATGTTTACAATTTATATAGGGGGCTATACATAAACATTGACATATGTTGGCAGTTTTTGGTGAAGATGTTGTGTGAACACTGGGAACTTCAAATGTCGACTTACAAATAGTTCCGTCGAAAATTGTGGCTAAAATCTTCAAAATACCGAAAACCGAGAAGTACCGTTATATGGGGTCTACACCAAAACATGGACTTATATTGACAGTTTTTTGGTGGAGATGTTTTGTGACTACTGGGAACATCAAACGTCAAATTACAGGTAGTTCGGTCGCAAAAGGTAACTACAGTCCTCAAAATACCGAAAATCGGGAGGTACAGTTAAATGGGGGCAGCTCCAAAACATGGACTACTGGGAACCTCAAATGTTAAATTACAAATAGTTCGGTTAAAAATTGTAGTTAAAATGCTCAAACTACCAAAAATCGGGAGGTACGCTATATGGGGGCTACACCAAAACATGGACCTATTTTGACGGTTTTTAGTGGAGAAATTTGGTGACCACTGGGAACCCCAGACGTGACACCTCATCTCACAATAACAGACATCCAACACATTTAATTTCGTACTTTCATCCTTTTCCATTCTTGCAAGGATAGCACACACTGTGGTAAAGGGTATTATGGCTTTGGGGATTTGTATGTATGTGGATGTGGTATAAGGTGGATAGTTTCTCTTTGGGATATACATAAATTGAATCACTTTCTGAGTCGATTTATTTAAGTTCGTCCGTCTGTTTACAACGTACAGGTCGCATTTATTGTCTAATTATCTAGAAACAAGTAAAAGAGTATCAGTTGGCTTTGCCGACAGAGATATACCCTCAGCCTGTGTATATTGAAGCAATTTTCCCAAAAAAACGCATGTATTTAGAGGGTTTTTAAAATGTTGGGCGTTTGAACCAACAAAAATTTTGAATAGGATTAAAGATCAAAAGTTTTGCGGAGGGCAAGCATACCACTCAAGAAGTATGGACTTGCACCTGAAAAAAATTTTACCATCGTATATGAGGAAGCGAATGCAAGTTGCTTCAACAAAAATTAAAGTGATTCGATATCAGGTCTTACCGGGGTACCGGATAGAGTAGACAAATACAGTCCATATTTGAACCTGTTCTATATCTGGTAGATAAAGTATGGACCAATTCGGCCACTACCATCAAGAGTTGCCGTACGAACAATTTTTCCGAATATTTTTGAACTTTTGTGGTGGAGGTACCTGAAGGAGTGGACCGATATGGCTTATCTTTGGACAAAATATTACTAAGGACAAATATTGGACCGAATCGGCAGATCCGTTAGAGAGTTATCTTGCGCTCCAACCACCTCACACGGTGTTATAGGGGTTTTTTGCAACTTTCTAGCTATTTTCTCAGGAAGCATCGACTTGCCCCTGATGAAACTTGTACAGTCGTATGGGGGCGGTGAAAAAAAGTTGCTACAACAAAAATCAAAGCGATTCGAGAGATGATCCTAAACTGAACTTTTCCGAAATTTTGTGCAGGAAGTACCCGAAGGAGTGGACCGATTGAAACCTTATATAAGTCTGGTACACATTTTTTGATGGGCAAAGTATGAACCAAATCGGTTACTCCCTTCAAGATTTATCCGAACATTTTCGAGAGTTATCGTGCGCTCCAGCCAGCCAGACAGACAGACGGACATTGCTCAATCTACTCCAAATTGTGTGAAACACATGCGGTCCAAACATACTTGGGGTCTAAAACCGTTATTTCGATGAGCCACATTTTGCCCGTATGAAAGTGTATATACCCTCGTTAGCATAAATGCTGAGGGTATAAAAATTGGTGCTGTATGTCCAAATTCAGATTTTACGTATTTTGAAGAATGTACACGCATCGTTCAAATGGAATAGACTGTAACATTGTATTTCAGATTCTGAAAAGGTAGAAAGCATTGATATCTCATTAGTATAAAATTCCGTTTACAAAAAAACAATATTCTTCAGTTAGCATATTCCACTTCTGCTATGAATAAGCCTTGACGTTGCGGAAGAGCTTAGTACCTTCATAAACAGCATGAAACTAATTATTCCATCTCACTTCAATACAACTCATGGTGGAGGGTACAACAACACCATCTTAACCTGTTGTTCTCTTTTTTCGTTTTTGTAACGATGCAATAATGTTAGCTAAGGGAAAAAATTCAAAGTATTCTCCTTTTTATCTGAAGAATAGTTTCTTCTCTTAGAGTAAAATGCAATTACGGTAAACAAATGGAATCTTTTGTTATAAGAACTAAACAAATTATTAAACCTGTTTGGATGTTATTTTAACTTTTTTTGTAGAGAAAAAGGAAAATAAACCAGAAAGGCATTTTGGCCGTTTCTTTGTTTGAGATTTTTTAAAACAATAGAACGAAAATAATCCTTTGAACCGGTATTGTGTTTCAGCTACGATTACGATTTTCAGAAAAACAAAAGATTTTTACAATTTCTTATATGGAGTCTATTGTATGGCCAAACGTTAGGGTTCTTTTGTAATAATTTTATATATATATATATTTTTTTGTTTTGTTTATTGTTGAAGATTTAATCTCATTTCGATTGTTTGAGTGGAGTATTCCCCCATTGGCTCAACTTCATTTATTACCCTCTATTACAGAGAGTAATGTTTTTCAAAACGAACTGACAGTGTTGCAAAATTTTACTGATCGCTACCAATAGAGGGTAATAAATGAAGTTGAGCCAATGGGGGAATACTCCACTCAAACAATCGAAATAATGTTATAATATTTAAATTTCATAGCAATCTTCAAGACATGAGGCGTTCAGAGCACACTTCGACTAACTCCATAAAACAAAAAGTTGAGAAAAGCAATGATGAAATGTATATTGTTTTTTAAAATTCCCCTGATTATATGGATTCAAATATATAATGTAGAATGCATAATAGCAGGTATAGTTTTCATCTAACGGTATATAAAATAAAATAAAAACAATAGTCAACAAACAATCGTTAGTAATGTTGTGGTAATGGTGGAGTTAATCGAAGTGTGCACTGAAAAAGGTAATAAAGTTAGGTCTTGAATTTTTTTATTAACGAAAAACTTAGTTTTTTACACATATATAACAGGTTTTACATAAAAATTAATGTTGGCAGTTCAGTTATAAAACAATATTTGTAATTAATTCATGTTAGCTTTATGTTAGCGTCATTCTTCATTCTTCATGGCTAGGTTTACGACGTTTCCGACGTATGTAATATACGTCAAAAATGTATGTTATATACGTCATATTAAGGCCATCTATGGTTTCAACAAAAACCGAAAGGACATTGCATGTAAAAATGTACACGTTGCGAGCAGAGCTACATATGAATGTGGAGTTAATCGAAGTGTGCACTGAAAAAAGTTGCATATTATTCAGTGGTCAATAAAAACTTGTTATTTAAAGGTGCTCATCTTTATTATTCAGAAAAGATATTATAATCATAAATAGATATGGCGATATCAAAGGCTTTGACACTAAAATCTCAAAATTTTCAAAAAGTGGAGTTAGTCGAAGTGTGCACTGAGCGCCTCACATAGTGGTGGCATGGATATGATATTACATAAATTTGGACCCATTTTTTGCTTGTGCCTTCTTTAATTTAATTTCGTTTTAGATTTATTTGAGAAAAATTGTCGTATATTTCAAGGAGAATATACCCCTTCCCTTGTAATTGCATAAAAATTTCTAGAAGTACGTGACACTAGTTATAGATGCATGTGTATATACATATGTGCATTAGACTGACAAAAAAGCAAAAAAATGAACTCCTACCCCCTAAATGTTTTTTTTCCATTTGATCCAAACTTTATATATGTAATTTTATGATGATTGGTTAATGTTCACCCGTGCCGACCTAGAGATCTTTAGTTCCATAGTAATTTGTATGGGGCCAAACTTCTCTACAAGTGATGTCTTAAGACACGCCGTTCGGACTCGGCATAAACAATAGGTGCCATATCATTGAGCTAAAATAATTTGGGGTGCACTCATTGATGTTTGTCCCTTCTGTGATGTTTGTGGAACAATTATTATATTATACAGGGCCCAAATTATCAAAATTGGGCATATATGCATATTTGAGCAATATCAAAATCTGGCCCGATTTTTATAGATTTTTTGTAGGATTAATTTTTTAGCTATAACAATGAACTGGTAAAATTTTTTCATCGAGTGGAAAATAATTGTGGCCTGTAGACCGATTTTCTGAAAATTCGGCCTTGGCCCCCTCTCAAAGTATGTACTATGAAAAACAATAGTGGTCAGGGGTCAGAGTTTAACGCTAACCGATCGCCATAAATTTAAATTTTAAAAATCATATATTTTGGATAAAATGGGAAAATAATTTTGAGTCAGACTGATGTACATACATACATTCATACAACAGCTACATCTCAATTTCAACCAGTTACAGCTAAGTTCTTACGACAAAAAATTAAGTTCATAAAATAATTTAATCTAAATAGAATTGCTATCTATTATATTTCCTTCTGTGTACTTATCTTTAAATCTATATATATGTATGTACATATATAAAAAGCTGGAAATACCCTACTCAATTCAAAGCAACTAAATGGAAACCAGTACCAACTTAAATGGATCTGAAAATATAGCAATAACTTTTAGATAAACTTAAAAGTATAAATTTCAGATTTTTCGCATTACAATGGCCAAAGCAATAAAAGCAACACCAACACCTCTGTGCAAAACTATTAAAAGAAATAAAATCCGCATAAAAAAACTCTACTTCTTTCTTTTAATACCTGCATAAAAATGTTAGAAACTGCGATAGTAACCTCCTTAGAAAATCAAAAGTAGAACTTGCTAAGGAAAGAGCTCCTTAACATTTAAACACAAAAACTGCTTCTCAATGAAACTTTCAATAGCCAAAGTTTAAAAAGGGCTACGCAAATACTTCAATAGGTAAAGGTAATAAAGTGGTAACTGTTATTAAATGGATAAAGATGTTAGTGGGGTATACGGTAATAGAAAAAGTAGACAAAGGATAAATTAACATCAAATCAACCTTTTAAATACTAACTTGAAGATTTTCATTTAAATCCAGAGCAGTTGTAGTAAATTACATTGAAACAAGTAAAAAAGTATGAGTCGGCTTTGCTGTCACAGATATAGTAACAGCCTTTTTGAGTTGAAGCTTTCATCTATGGACAGATTGAATACCCGGTATACAGTCAAAATCCTTTTCCCCAAAAATATGTATTTTAGGGGGTTTCAGAATATTGGAAAATGTTACACAATTTGGTCTATAACAAATGTTAGCAATTAGCTTACTGATTTGAACATAAAAACTTGACTACGAAAGTATGGATTTGGATTGAAACTCAACAGTGTTGCGGAGGGGGTACCTGATGTAATGGGCCGACATTGTCTATTCTGGAAGTGGATCTTACTTTGGAAGTCATTCAATTCGATTGATATTGCACCCACCAGACATTTCAGAGCTTTGGGACCATTATGTCAGGTAGCATGAACTTGGCCACGAAAAACAAAAAAATCGCTGTAAACAGTACAAAAAAGGTAAAAATTGCCAAAGGATCCTCGAACAGATCCTGAACTGCACTTAAACAAAAATATTGAACTTTTGTGACTTTTGATATGACCTGTTTTCAAACTTAGTTTGAACGAAATATTACGACTTGCAAACTTTAGACCAAATCGGTTGCTCCGTTCGCGTGGTATATGTGCCGGAAGGAGTTGAGCGATAAGCATAATTTTCGAACTTACATATAAAGTTTGGACCAACGCAGTATGAGTTTCAAAAGTTATTTTCCTAGAGAGTATGAACTTACCTTGAACAATTTTTTATGACCGTGCAAGTTGAACGAAGTTTGCACAAAATACTATGAGAACCAAATCGATTTATCCGTTCGAAAGGGACATACTTGGGGTCTAAACCCATTATTTCGATAATACAAATTTTAAGTCGATACAACCATGTCCGCCCGTCCATTAGTCAGTCCGTCTATCTATTGAAATCATAATACAACTCGCAATATTTAAGATAGAGCTTTATAATTTGCTACTTAAGTTTTTATTACACATATGACCTTCGGTATTGAAAATGGGCTATATCGGTCCACGTTTACAACTACATCTCCCGACATTCGGTATTTTGAAGGTATTAGCCTCATTATCTTACCAAAATGGCTGAAATTTGGTCTTTGGGGCTGCCCGTAGAACGGTACCGCTCGATTGTCGATATTTTGAAGATTTTAGACACATTATCCGACGGAAATTACTGATATAGGGTACTTAAAGGGTGATCTGTTTAGAGGTTCCTAGTTTCGTTAAAGACAAAAAAAAGACAGAAAAATCAAATAGAATGGGGAATATTAATTATCATTTGAAAGAACACTCGATGACATTTAGTTTTAGCAGATTATGTCTAACAAATATTGGCCGAGGCTACGTCTCAGACGCTCAATCTGTTGAGTCCAATTTTCAATGACTCTTTCAAGCTTTGCATCTAGAAACTGACGATTGGCACGTCTGGTGTTTTCCCCCAAGACCGGAATCGAAGCGGCTTTATCCGCAGTTATCTTTCAATAAATCCATTGATTGAAGTGATGTATGGGAAGTGGCGCCGTTTTGTTGAAACCAAATGTCGCCGATATTACGAGCTTCAATGTCAAACATCAAATAGTCGGTTATCACGACGTTTATAGCGGTCGCCATTGGCGATGAAGTCCTAACCTGCAGCATTTTGAAGAAATAGGGTCCGACGACTCTACCGACCCACAAACCGTTATTTTTTCTGAATAAAGTGGCAGCTCTTGCATCTCTTTAAGTAGCTCTTCTTCCTAAATGTGTAAATTTTGCTTCTTTACATACCTTTGAAGCCGAAAATGTGCCTCATCACTGAACAAAATTAGGCTCGAAACACACTCCCCGCATATCGCGAATTTTCGTAATAAAGTTGAACGATTTGTCAACGTTGTAGAGGCGTAAACTTTTCCATGAAAAAATGTCAAACAGTACTAAACAAAAATAACATGAACACGTGACTAGACTCAAGCGTGATCTGCCAAAAAAGGCTGGTGAAAAAAGTACCTCTTGTTGGATCACCCTATGGAACATTGAGGGAATATATGCGCGTTTTTTATATGGCATCCATAGAACATGTATTGCGAGTTCTCCGATTGGAAGGTACTACGATACCGCTCTATGTGAAGTCTTTTAAATGATTAGTATACTGTAGTGACTGTAACGCATTATCAATTGGTAGGAAAGCTCCACCAAGAAAATTACCAATATTGGTTCATATTTTGGCATATTCGCAATATGAAGATACCTCCAGATTTTTTTTAAGGGTTGTACATAGATGTCTCATTGGTATCAAACCTTGTTCCTTTTAAAAACGAAAGAAACTAATTGCTCCATTTTACTTCAATGCAACTCGTGGTGGGATTATAAAAATTCGGCCCGGCCGAAATTATCGCCGCTCATAATTGTTTGTTTGGCGTTTTGGACACATATTGGTCATGTAGCTTCGCGACGTTGCACGTGGTATAATTTGAATATATTCATTTGTTTGGCACTACGATGACACAAATATGGCTTTCAAGCTCATTTAAACAAACGAAATAAATCACGCATATTTTTTTTCCTCTTTCCAACTTCAGCTCCGCTCGCATCGTTCAGGTTTCATAACCTCTTTTGTTATTATTATTAAATGTTTCTGCAATACCAAAAAATATTTAAAGAGCACAAAAAATATATTACCAAAATGTATGTGGAAGTTAATGTGGTTTTGATGCTTTGGTTCTTTGATTTGTATATAATGTATAAGGCCGGTCTATGCTGTCACAAGCAGGGTTTCGGAGTCGGATTCCAGCAATTTTACTGGAGTCGGAGTCTGAGTCGAAAAAAAATATCTCGAGTCCGACTCCGGGCAAATTTTTTTTCTACGCTATAGAAATATAACATTAAATTCTGCACATCAATATTTTTTTTTTCAAAAATCATTATTTATTTTAAAAGAATGCTATAGGAAAACATACATACAAACGGTATATTATACTAACTTAGAAGACAATTCACAGGAAGTCTACTCTATTCATCCCTGTTTTGTTGATCCGATTGACACTTTAAATTGTTGCAAACAAAAGGTCGACTGGACTTCTGATATTGTCTGTATGAAAAGTCATCCTTGTATTTTATTAAAGACATTGTGGCCTCTATGCGAAATCGTACTGAATACCATGTGTCACAAAATGGTTTGGAGTCGGAGTCGTTCCAAAAATACCTCGACTACGAAACCCTGTTCACAAGGACACATGTGTTTGTTGTTCAGTATGGAATTTTTTAATTTATATTGGCTGTGCCAGGTCTAGTTTATTCTGTGTGTGTGAGTGACAGAACAAATATTATTTTTGGAATTTTAATGGTATTTTGAATTATTTAAAGAAATTTATAATTTACATTTAGGCAAAATATGGTTCTGATGATAGAATAGAGACATATGGTGTCAGGTTTCATGCTTTAGAGAATATGTAGTTGTGGGCAGCTAATTAGTAACAGTAAAACTAAATGAAATTATTATTTGAATATTTCTATGAAATATTTTGGTGAACACACTGTACATCAGATTTCGCAATGCCAAAACTGATAAGATTCCCCTTATGTGGTGGAATGAAAGCCCACTTTTCTAAAAAATTATATATTTTAGTCTGGTCAAAATTAACGTTAATTGATGTAAACTATTATACCACATTTTTGTGTTAGTGAATAGTGAATTAACTGATTTCATGAATAAATGTATAGACGGTTGCACGAGTCAAATCAAAAACACTTAACAACATTTTAAAAATGCGATTTTTGGAGGAAAATTTCGAAATGTTGTTGTATATTTTCATCTGAGGATCTATATTTCCCAAATATCCGCCAAAGACAACGCGAACTTAATTAGTGGTACCTTAAAAATAGATTGTGTCATTGACAAAAACGCTCGGTGTGAACATTTCTGTGTCTATACTTTAATTTGTCTGTGGAAAAGGGCCAATATATTACAATACTCATTATATCCTACACCACTATGTGGAAAGGGTATTATAAGTTTGTTGTTTGTAGAGACTTCTCAATCATAAATAAATTCCGCGGAAAACTAGTGCCCAGAGGAAATGGTGTAGGGTTTAACAGGGTCGGCCCCGTCCGACTATAGCCCTCTTTTAATTATTTTTTATACGATTTAGCCCTTACTTTAAACCAATGCATAAACTATATGTATTCATAGTTATTAGGAGTGGTGGTGCAGGGAGGGCATCACATAGTTGACCCATTCTGTCTACGGCATTTGTTTACATATTTAATATTGACAAAATGTTATATTCAATCAGTGTTTGACAATCACATGGGTCAGTTATCAAAAAAGTCCATTATTTGTAATTGCTTAAGAACATTTACAAAATACATATGCTTTTTTCATCATGTAATTTCCAAAACATTCCTGTTGACCAGTAGATATATCTGCCAATTATCGCAATTTCTTTTCATTTTTTACAACATACATAGGCAATAGGAAAATGGAAAAAAACTAACTAATGTACAGAAAGAGAAGATATTATTACAAATGAAAATAATTACAATCGCTTGGACAAGGAGTGTACACAGAATACAGTCAACAAAAAACTTCTACGAATCTATGGTTTTTATTTAAGCTGGAAGATCGGGCAGGAAATTGCAGCAAGAATAATAAATGTACCATATACAATTGAATGATGCACATAGAAAATGAACCAGCAAAAAATAAGGTTATGGGGTAAATAACTTATTTATTGCTGGTTCATTTTGTAGCTTATTTAAATAAAAATATACAAAAAAATAGCTAAAATCGGGCGGTGCCGCTTTATACCAAAACGTGGACCCAAATCCACAATTTATAATAGAAAACATTTTTGGTCACTGGGAGCCCTAAAAGTCAAATTACACCGAAGAAGTAGATGTTAACATCCAAATAGCTGAAATCGGGAGATACACTCAGATGGGGGTTATTCCAAAATAATTTTGCCCCCTATATGCCAAATCATAGCAATTATGTTAGAAAAAGTACCGGGCGGTACCGTTATACGGGGGCTACACCAAAACATATAAATTTTGGTGTTATTTGTTTGACCTAAAAGAACCCTTAATGGCAAATTTTGGTTAGTTCGGACTAAAAGTGTGACTTTAAAACGTCAATAAACCTCATTAACCAACACATGAACGTGGACCTATGGTGAAAATTTTTTGTGGAGAAGTTTTATTATCACTACGAACTCTAAATTCTAATTTATTGCAATTCGATCTGAAGATGTAGCTAAAAACGCCGAAATATTCGAAATATGGTGGTACCGTTATATTGAGGCTATTCCTAAACATGGACCTATGTCCACAAGTTTGCGTAAAAACTTTTTAACCTCTAGGAAGCCTATTTGTCCAATTATAACTAATTCGGACTGTAAGCGTGGCTAAAAACTTCAAAAAGATCAGATCGGACGTTTTGGAAAATATTTTTTTTTACCTCTAGGAACCCTAATTGCCAAATTATTACTAATTCGGTCTGAAAATGTGGCTAAAACGTGATAATATCCGGAATTGAGCGGTACTGTTATATGGTGGTTAAAAGTTGACGTGAGCCGATATGAACCATCTTCAAACTTGACTTGACTGCAAAAATATCAACTTTACAACGAAGATATTGCAATAGTCGCTAATACAACCCAACTTTTCATTTTTGCGATTGTAATTATAATGACGAATATCACAGATTTGGATGGGGAGCTTCCAAAAGCAAAGCCTGACTATGAAAGTAGAATATCCCACCATTACAATGATGCAAAGAAGGTTGGCGTAGGTGGCCAAATAACGGAGATATAGCAATAGTCGGGAAAACATCCCATTTTTCAATTTTTTTCGAAATCGTGCTACAGGTCGCAGCAATGATCGGATCGTCACTAAATTTTGGGGGTTAATGGGGATCCCACAGAGGAAGAAGCCTATTGATTTTGATGATGGTCGGATAATATTCAGGGGTCGGAATGGGCGAAAACTTATTTGGAGAAATGTCAACGTTTAATTTCAAAGCCAATATCTCTGTTTTTAAGAGGTATATCAAAAGCAACGAAACTAGAAAATATCACCTTTACAACGATGTAAAGTAGGTTGTCGTAGGTGGTCAAACAACAGAGATATTGCAATAGTCGGTAATGCATCCCATTTTCCGATTTTCTTGTAATCACGCTACAGGTCGCAATTTTGATCGGATCGTCACGAATTTTTTTGGGTGTTGATGCGGGTCCCTCAGAGAAAGACGCCTAGTTTGGTGATAGTCGGATAATATTCAGGAGTCGGAATAAGCAAGAAGCTTATGTGGAGACATGTCAACGTTTCTTTCTTATGCGAATATCTCCGCTTCCAAAAGGAAACCCCGTCAATGGAAGAAGAAAAGATCTCCTTTATATTGATGCAAAGTATGTTGGTGTAAGTTAGCAAACGACTGAGATATCGCAAAAGTCAGTAATATATCCAATTTTTCCATTTTTTGTAATCACGCTACAGGTTGGAATTTTGATCGGATAGTCACGAAATTTTGGGATTTGATTGGGGCCCCACAGAGGAAGAAGCCTATTGATTTTGGTGAGAGTCGGATAATATTTAGGGTTCGGAATGGGGAAAAACTCATGTGGAGACAAATTCAAAGTTTTATTCTTTGTGAATACATCGGCTACAAGTAGGGGTATTCCAACGGCAAAGCCTGTCAATGGAAGAAGAAAATATTTCCTTTACATTGGTGTAAAGTAGGTTGGCGAAGGTGGTCAACCAAGAGAGATACCACAATAGTCTGTAATGCATCCAATTCTTCCATTTTTTGCAATCACGCCACAGATCGTAATTTTGATCGGATGGTCACGATATGTTGGTTGCTTATGAGGGTCCCAGAGAGAAGGAATCATATTATGTTTGATGGTAGTCGGATTATATTCCCTAAAAGAAATGTTTACCAGTGAAAAGCTTATGCACAAGGGTAGTGGTATAGGGTATCACATGGTCGGCCCCGTAGTGCAAATCCATGCCGACAATAGGCTTAACTTATTTGTGTACTTACTTAACTTGGTTTGTAGTCGTTTTAGCTCCAAAGTGGCGATTGTGTTTATACTTTATAGCTACCATTGACTGATGATAATGAACAACCTTACCAAACAAATTGTATAATGATTTCCCTGCATTTATATTCATACTTGACCATGTTTGTCTATGCGTACGTATATATGTATATAGAAAATACACATATATATGTGTTTATGTATGCCACAATCAAAACCCAATAGAAAATTGAGTCTTCGATGACATTTTCGTCGACGATTCGTTGATGAAATTTCCGAAATTGTCGTGCACGACACGATGCATGACAATTTCTTGCAATGTGTCACCAGAAAAAAACCAAAAATACTCAAACAAAATATGCTATGAAATAATTGTACATACATATATCTAGAAATTGTTCATATTTCAATACGACTAAAATCGTTCAAACATTATTGTTTGAATTAAAAATTCGCGACATTTTTCTAAATATCGGGAGGTAAGTGAGAAATAGTATGACTGTCATACATATGTATGTATGAACTTTAAAACAATTATTTTGTTTGTTTCTTTAACATAGGATGAAACAATCAACATAGAATTGGAAATTTTTATTTGGAGTCTATTATATTGAAACGCGATCCTGGAAAAAATTAAAAGGAAGTATATAAATGACATTTATACATGTATTTTTACATAACAAGATTGTTCATAATGTTTTATCCCAGTTGGAAGTTGTCTGCTATGTGTCTTCAAAGTTCGACGACGGCTCGACGACACAACTGTCGCAAAACTCGTGCACGATAAGTTGAGCGACAAGGTAAGCGAAGTTGTCTTCATGGACGATAGAATAAACATTAACTTTTAC
This sequence comes from Musca autumnalis, assembly GCF_047663935.1. Taxonomy (NCBI): domain Eukaryota; kingdom Metazoa; phylum Arthropoda; class Insecta; order Diptera; family Muscidae; genus Musca; species Musca autumnalis. The sequence continues at coordinate 102,934,450 of NW_027411977.1, read as the reverse complement.
CAAGGCACATTACAAGACATTTTCGTTCAGAATGTCACACATCGCACATGGAAGAGTGACAAATTTGGTGACACCGTCTTGTTTAAAGACAATTTTGAAATTATTCGTTGATGAAACGGTCATCGCAGATTCAATTTCCTACTGGGATTCTTTGCAGAATTCGCACACAAAGTCTTGCCATCCTAGAAGTTGTTGTTCAAGAGAGTCTTGGGCCGTTCTGGATTATAGACCACACTGCCGCGGAAATGCTTTTATATTATGTAGTTTATTTTTATATGTACATAAATTTTATATTTTTTATGTTAATAAAATTTTAAAAACATACATATGTATGTATCTAAATAAATTTATCTTTTGGGGGGTAGTTGGTGACAAATTGCAAGACACTGTCTGCAAAAGGGTCGTTAAGGAAATGTAGGGTTTTTGTCTTCGAAGTAGTCGTCGACGACAGCTTCGCTTACCTTGTCGCCCATGTTGTCGTGCATGAATACTGGGACACTTGTATGAAAATGTCGTCAACGATCCCAAAGGGCTGTCTGCAAAGAGTCGTGAACGAATTGGAAATGTCGTGCACGAGTCATCAATGTTGTCTTGAAGACACTTTCTATTGGGAACTCCCCAATAGAAAATCGATTCGTTGACGAAATCTATGAAATTGTCATGTACGACAACTTGCATGACCATGTCTTGCATTGTGTCTTGGCAATAAATCCAAAAAATGCTCAAAAAAGCTAGCTTTGAAATAATTGTACAAATATTTATGAAAATATTCAATTTTCTATATGTAATAAATTTAATATGTATTATAAAATCATAAAATTCGGAAACCGCGTCACGATGTATACAATTATTATTCATACAAAGTGCATTAACTAAAAACGGTAAGTAAGAATAAGTATATTAAATTACATTAAAAATATTTGTAGTTATTCTTTAAATACATGTATTTAGGTTGAAGGCATGGCGAACTCTGAAAATCCCAATATAAAGCACGTACATATATGGTAAGATTTTCGAATATATTATTGGTTATTTATAACAGTCTTTTCTTTTTGCAGAATCAGAATCTTTTTTTTTTTTTTTTTTTGCAGAATCAACAAATTGAATGAGATGTCTCCTTCAGTCGGCTGGGGAAAGAAGTGAGGCGTGGTAAACCTGGAAGAAAGTGGTGACATGCAGAACATGCGGTAATTAAGTGTAAATAATTTAAGATAAAATTTGTAGACATATATTTTATAATTTAATAAAAATAAAAAATTGACACACGACAACAAATGAAATTGTCTTTAGTAGGGTCGTTAATGACAAATAGCAAGACAATGTCTGTAAAGCAGTCGTCAACGAAATAACGGGTTTTTTGTCTTCCAAGTCGTTATCGACGACAGCTTCGCTTACCTTGTCGCCCATGTTGTCGTGCATGAATACTGGGACACTTGTGTAAAAAAGTCGTCAACGATTCCAAAGGGCTGTCTGCAAAGAGTCGTGAACGAATTGGAAATGTCGTGCACGATTCATCAATGTTGTCTTAAAGACATTTTCTATTGGGTCTATAGTTTCATTCTCGTATATACAAACGTGTGTATGTAGCTTGCAACTGATTATAAACGACTCCTAATTTAAATGTGGTGGTCATGTTTTGTGGTAACCGTGGTAGCCTGAAGATATTAGCTGTCGTCATATGAGTTTTAATACACATACATACATACATGTATGTATGTTCCCAGCAAACCAATCGTACCGACTCGTAATGAAATCGGAACAAAATTCGGACGCTAGGTCCGACGTCGGGTCCGAAATCGTAACGATATCTTAACGAAAGTTGTATGAACTGGTTGACATAATTTCAGAATTCGGAACAAAATCCTTGGGAAATTCGGAAAGCGAATTTTTCCCCCGAATTTTCGTACAGTTTTCTGAACGATTTCGGTAAAATGTCGTATGCAAACCAAATGTCGGATGTCCCACATATCGGAACAATTTCGGAAGCAAAATCGTTCAGATTTCGTATCGATTTCTATACGATTTTTCGTAGGAGAATTCGTTCAGATTTCGTTCCGATTTCGGAGAAAATGTCGGAAGTAAATTTCCCTTCGAATTTGCTAATGTTTTTCTTCCGATTTCGTTACGAATTCGGATCGATATGTCGGAAACAAATTTCCCTTCGCACAACAACCACCTTTTGTATATATCTAACAAGCAACATTTTAGTTTGTTGTCGAAAAACAAATGGTATTTTAAATATAAATGCAACATATAATAATTCAAGGTAGTGCTGATAGACTCAACACATTCGTACACAAAGTTTACATTGTTCTACTATAACTACAATATGATAACAACAGTGAAAATTATTAGATATCTTTGAAATTATAATCTTCCAATAAAAAGATAACTAAGAAAATTTATCAATAAAAAGAAGCATCAGAGAAAATTTTTTTTCTTCCATAATCATACGAAATTATTCCAAAATCGTTCAGAAATCTTTACGAAAGTTCGGAAGGTACCTCAGATTTTCATACGACAGTATTCCGAAATCGTTCAGAAATCTGTACGCAAATTCTGAGGAAAAAATTCGAATTCCGAATTTCCCAAGGATTTTCTTCCAATTTCGTTGCGAATTCTGACCGAAATCGATCCGATTTCGCTCCTACATTTCGTTACGAAATTATGTCAACCACTTCATACAACTTTCGTTAAGATATCGTTACGATTCCGGATCAGATATCGGACGTAATGTCCGATTTCGTTACGGTATCGGTACGATTGGTTTGCTGGGTTCCGAATCTTCGTAAATATTTCTGAACGATTTCGGAATAATGTCATATGAATATCGAGGGAAAAAATCTTCTCTGACGTCTCTTTTTATTGATAAATTGGTCTTTTTTTATTGAAAGACTGTAATTTCAAACGTATCTAATGATTTTCATCATTTTGTAGTTATAGTATTTATGTATTTATGTCTTTGAACAATGTAAACTTTGTGTACGAATATGTTGAGTCTATCAGCACTAGCTTGAATTATTATATGTTACATTTATATTTAAAATATTTAAAAATTGTATATGCGAATTTTATAGCTGACCAATTTGTTTTCGACAACAAACTAAAATATTGCTTATTAGATATATACAAAAGGTGGTTGTTGTGAGAAAAGAAATTTGTTTCCGACATATCGATCCGAATTCGTACCGAAATAGGAAGAAAAAAATTAGAATATTCGAAGGGAAATTTACATCCGACTCTCTCCGAAATCGGCACAAAATCTGAACTAGTTCCCCTACGAAAAGTAGTATAGAAGTCGGAATGAAATCTGAACGATTTTGCTTCCTAAATTATTCCGGTGTGTCGGACATCCGACATTTGGTTTGCTGGGTACATATGTACTTCCAGATGCATGCATCCATGTGAGTGCATGGTCAAGTATTGTGTTCCACACTTGGGACGATAGAGGCATGTCAAACCTACACCTTTCTGTCCGTCCCACTTCGTTCGTATGTGTATGTGGACGAGTGTTGTGCATTAAGCGGTTGCGTATGGTGTTCATATAACAATTTGAATCATTGAAGTTTTCAGTAAATTTCGTGTCCCGCAGCTCTTTGAATATTTGCTTTAAGAATTCATTTGCCATGCAATATGGCCCGATGTCCTTACAGTGGCTCGGTTTTCATGACATTCTTGTGCTTTCGACATAAAATAATTCGTAATAATTTCCATGCTGTTGTTTGCTTTAATAATTCATTTCGTTCTGCTTCTGCTTCTTCTTGTTTAAAGTTGTTGTTTGAAGTTATTGCATGAACAATTCTGCTTTCATTTCATCGAGTTGATTTAAAAAGTTTTAATTCTTGGTCTTGTTCTTTTTTTGTTTTCCTAGTAGTCTAAATACGCCTTGCCAACATCGTGAGGATGATGATGATGTTGGCTAGCAATGTTCGTGTTTTGTTTTTTTCCTTTTTTCAATTTTTCCTTTCTTATTTGCCTTTCATGTTAAATAATGTTATGCTTTGTGTTTTGTGTGGTCTGATTTTATTTCCAAATATCAAGGCGGTGGTATTTTGATGAAACAGGAAATTTATGGTAATTTCCTAACTATTGCAGTAGGTTGGCCAGGCACGTTAAAATGTTTAAGGAAATTATTGCAGTTTTGTTTTGTTCGGCTAATATTACATTTCATGTTTTCTAGATTTGTTTGTACAGATTAGCAATTATTATGGTCCTGTTTGAACTTAAAATGGCATATTTTATCCTAGTGCATTCATTCAATGCAAAATTGCAAGACATTGATATTAGTTTTAATTGAGGGTTATAGCAGGTATTAAACAAATAAAGGAAATCTTTTGTTATGCAAAACCATTAGAACTTTTTCTGCTATTAGCTGCTATAAAATTTTTTAAATGTTAGACTTATATAAGAATTGATTTACCAAATTAAAATTAACATGACAAAGTAAATAGAGTTCGGTAAAAATTGTAGATAAAATCCTCAAAATACCCATAATCGGGAGGAAAAGGTATTTTTGTGGAAAATTTTATGACCACTGGGAACTTCAATTATTGATATTGATTGTTCGGTGAAATGCAGCTAAACTCCTCAAATCGGGAGGTACCGTTATATGGGGGCTATACCAAAACATGGACTTTTATTGACAATTTTAGTAAAGATGTTTTGTTTGAAAAATCCGGAGGCGCCGTTATGTGGTGCCTATACCTAAACATGGACCTATGTTGACAAATTTTGGTGGAGAAAATTTTTGGCTACTTCGAACCTTAAATGCCAATTTATAGCTAATTCTGCCTGAAAATGTAGATAAATACGTCAAAATACCTTAAATCGGGTGGTACTTCTACATGGGGCTACTACAAAATAGTGTCGACCAAGAAGAGAGAACACAAAAATGTGAACTTATTTAAAATATTGGTAACTTTTGGCTGTGCGTTTTGACGATTTCAAATCTTAAATGCCAAATTATAGCTAATTCGGTCGGAAAATTTAGCTAAAATGTCAAACTACCTGAAATCTGGTGCTATTGTTATATAGAGGCTATATATATAATATGACCCATGTCAGCAATTTTTGGTAAATACGTTTTTCGAAAACTAGAAACTCTAAAAGCCAAATTATATCTAAATCGATGTGAAAAGGTACCAAAAAATCGGATGCTTCCATTATATGTGTGAAAATATCAAATGGTGGACCTATACATAGATATGTTGACAAGGGTATAAGAGGTTATAGAAATTTGTGTAGATTATTTATGAATAAATGGTTATTTCATTATTAAGATCAAAGTCGGTCGGCGTCGACCATATGATACGATATGATAATAATGATTTTCCCTTCAGTTATGAAAGAACTTAGCTCCGCCGCCAAGTCGAGGGTTATTCCTCGGAGTCGCATGGTATCAAATTTTATCAATATTGAACAGAAAAGATGTGTTTAGTGGTTCAAATATGTCAAAGCTGGAAATATACACGCAGAGAAAAAATATTTTTCGCTTTTGTTGGAACAAAAATATCTGTTTTGGTTCCAAAAATGTATTTGTTTTGTTCAAACATTGTAATCCAAATCCAAAAATACCATATTTTGTTCCAAACATAGAAAACAAAAACAACTTTCGAATTTCCGCAATATTGTAAAAATCGTTAACAATACCGATTGTCGGAACTATCATAATCTAATTTTGTTTACAAAAAGTATTGTCAACCCAGAAAACCACCCCAGAAATTTTTGATTTGAGTGTATATACTTCTCATATACACTTTTCGCATAACTTGGTTATAAATGTCGCGTATAATATTGCAATCATTGATGAACACAATACATGGTTTGCTGCATTGGCTGACAACAAAGACAAACAAAAAGCCACAAGCACCCACCATAACATAAGGAATAATTAAACACCATAACAAACTCCGGTATAACACCAAACACCAAACCTCAAAGCACAATGTGAAGATAGAAGAATGAAACAAATAAAAACAACAGTCTCCTTGTTGGTATACATACACACAAAAACAAATATAAAGGCATCATGTCATACAAACAAAACTCACCATAATTGTTTTTTCAACACGGCTTCGAATAGCGAGAGAAGAGAAAAAATTGTCGAAGAAAAGAGAGAACTATTGTCCAGTTGACAAAAACAATTTTTGGATTTAACAAAACCCAATTGTTGGATTCACAATACTACATTTGGAATTTAACAATATCTTTACAATACATATTTTGCTCTTCGAATATTGTTGGATCAATCATATTTTTTTCTCTGCGTGTATATGGAAGCTCTATCCAGCTATATGATTGTCAATATACTTATTGGGTAAACCTACTTCTAAATCGAATTCCATCGCACTTTGCAAATTTCATCGAAATTAGGCGACGTAGTGTATGTGGAACATGATTCACACGATATAGGTTGAAAATTTTTATGAGAGCTTTAACCAAATCTGAACCGTTTATCACCAAAATCAATAGGGTTCATCCAATATGTACAAAATGATCTTCCACAACTTGTATCCGAATTGTACACTAAATGTTACCTGTACGTTGGAAGCAGACCGGTAAAGCCACTTAGAATCTGATCTTATGCATATCTGTAAAAGCAACTGTCGGCCCCTCTTGTTTCCAAATACACAGAGCTATAATACCCCTTACCACAGTGAGCTCTAACACAATTTCAGTTTACTAATATAAAGAACACCTTAAATTTTAAATTTAAGCATTGTATTCATAGAACGTTTATGTTAGTTACCGAATTAAGTCACCTTGAAACAATAATCTTGTGATTAGCATTTCTATCGCGCCGTTTTCTATGTGAATACGTCACTTCTACTAATTCCGAAAGCTAATAAGGTAACGCAATGAAATTTTTCAAGCTTTGTTTATTTATGGCTGGCTGAGGCGCCAAACCGGCAAAACGTTTGTATCCGCTAAGTTGGAACAAAAATGTAGTGCAAAGGAAGGAAAAAAATAACGAAATCAAAAAAATGTTGAACTTTAAACAGCTTTGCGTTTGGCAAACGTCTAAAAAAAAACCTGCAAGGCATTTGGGCATGAAATACTTTAAATAAACCCCTTTGACCGCACAACAAATTGCCTACTATAGATTGTAGTAAACTTGACGGCAGCTTATATATACGCACATGTATATATATTTGTTTACAGTAGGTGTATTATATAAGTTAATGCAGACGATAAATGCAAGTTGGTTTTGGTTTTCAAAATTTATTATTAATATGTTTGGACTCCACTGTATAGATTTTATATATTTTGTATACAAATATATATGTATATACATATATACACTACATTTTTGAAGACATTTTCAATCGTTGTTTTGGACGGAACAACAAAAAACAACATTTTCCACGTTTTATTTTGCACGAGTACTTGACTTCCACTAGAAAACATATGTTCGAACCGACGTCTATAATTAACAGCAATTGTTTTATGATAATATGACATGCAACAATGCTTGCCCATAGTTTATGGGTGTTTAAGCTCGGTGGCTGAACTCGTACCTGTGAGTAGCGGTATTTTGCTAACGTATGTAGCAAGATATGTAAACAAAATCATCCTCTAAAGAGTTTGAGGTTCGTAAATATTATATTTAAAATCTGAAATGATATAAATGCGATATGTAAATTGGGAAGAAAAAATCTTGACGAAGCCCGCAAGCGCCTCAAGACCCTTACCTAAAATCGCTTTGTGTCATTACATGGGGCTATATTCCATGTACACAATTTGGGTGGAGAAGTTTTCAAAAAACCCCATATACCTAATTATAGCATATTCGCGGAGAAATGCCAGAAAGTCTTCCTATTTATGTCCACAATTTTTAGTAGAGATTTTTTTTTGATCACTGGGAGCACTAAATGAAAACTCCCAATATAAAACGAACATATAGATAAAAATTTTATACTACTTAAATCGGGTGGTACTGTTATTTGGAATACGTGGACCACTGTCCAAAAATGCCATAATAGCTGAAATCAGCAGGTAACGTTTTATGAGGGCTATTTCAAAATGGGCCTTTGTCCATAATATTTGTGGAATAATTTGTTGAACCGCTTCTAACCCCAAATGGCAAATTAGCTAAAATTTCGGTCAAAAAATGTGAACCTATTTCGAAAAAAATTTTGTAGAGAAGTTTCTTGGCCGCTTCTTACCGTAGGCCGATATGGCCCCTCTTCGAACTTGGACTGACTGCAATCAGGTTTCCCTTTTTTCCCGAAATACCACCTACTCACACTTCACCTACCTGACAGAGGGACATGGCTAGATCGATCAAGAATATATGCTTCGTAGACGTCAATGCGTTACAAAATGAAGAACAAACTTAATATCAGGAATATTGTCAATTATTTCATATCCCATTTCAGAAAAAAAGGATAAATTTAGCATCGGCTGCATCTTAGCACTAAAAACCTATAAAATATCGCTAATTTGCGCAAAGTGAATACAATTTTTGTCCGCATCCGATTTCAGTGTCCACCATGAAAATCTACATCGATATATATCTTTTTCAATGCGATCAATCAAGAACCGTGGATGTCGCATCACACACTATTTTTTGGGATAAAATGAATGTAGCTCCCTGATCAGTGAAGTCAAATCTCTATTTCGGCTAAAACGAAGATACTGTATTAGTTGTTTCATTGCAGTGGAAACGAAGCGCAGAAAACGCGATAAAATACGCGATATTTCCAAAAACAATTTTAGGTGATTTTTCTACTTTGGACTTTCTTGTAACTCGCGTTTTAGTAGATGGATTTTCACGGGGAATGATTTATTAGATCCGGAACGTAAAAAACTAAAATGTGCAATCAAGTACGAGGAAGTCGAACGAAATGTTCGCACAAAATTTCCGCATTTGGATGTAGATTTCTATGAAGATGTGCAGACTACATTCACATTAGTCGTATCAAATAACTCAAAATCGCAAGTACTACAATCCTATATATGATTTTTTGAAAAACCTGTTTGCGGAATGAGATTAGAAGAAAATTTCAAAAAACACTGTAAATCTGGCTTCAAAATGTCAGCATCATTTAATGGTAGAAGCAGTTCAAATTTTGAAAAGTAATACATTAGTGAGATGATCCTTATTTAGTTTGCTTCTACTTTTACTTTGACAGGAAAATGGAGAGAAGTGTGGTTTACTCACAAATCGAGAGAAAACAAAAAAAAAACATGGTGGCTTCAACCCACTTTTACCCATTTTTTAACATAAACACAGCTTCCACACAAATTATCTTTTAAGGCCAATATTTTTTGCCACGTCCAACAACATTTCATTTTATCCAAAAATATTTAATTTGTATAATATAGAACCACAAATCGCGTATTCTAAAAGGGTAAATCTTGGCTTCAGCTATGTTAAATTTTCAAAAATATTGGTGATATACCCTCCATATTATGGTGGAGATTAGAAAAATACAAGTAAAAACAGAGTTAAGTTCGACGTCAGTCCATTTTATGGCCTGTTGCTTAACACACATTGAATTACATAAACACAATTTTAGAACTTTGCAGAAATACAACAAATATTTTAATAAAAGTATTCTTATCTATTAAACAAACTTTTACTAAATATCATTAAACTCTAAAAACATATATAACTATATCTGCTGGACATTAATTAGAAGAAAAATGATCTAATTACAAAAAAAGAAAACAAAGGAAATAAACAACCACAACCAAATAAAAGAAAAATCTTATTTCCGCCAAAATGGAATTTCATTTCCATTCATAATTTATCTCAACACATACAAATATCCCACACTCAAAAACAAAACACCTTTGTAGCATCACGCAGTCGTGTTCATTATGGTTGGGAAAACATAAACTCCAGAATAATACTGTATTGTAGTGAGCTGTTTTCAATGGAATGCATTGAAAACAAATGATTTTGCCAAATGAAGTCATTGTTTTTCGTATAGCCGGAAAAAGGACTGGTGAGTTAGCATACCTACCGTACTAGTTTGTGTGATTCTGTGTGTCGATTCGTACATAAACAAGTAGGTTGAATTAAAAACAGAACTTCTAGTCAAACCACATCCGTATTTACCAATGTTTGTTTGTATTCTCATAGTTATTTAAACAAATATTTAGAATATTGAATGGAAATTGCATTAATTAGATAAAAACCCAAAAATACGCTACACCGTATTATACACCATAGCAGGGACGTACGCAGGATTTCATTTCGTGGGGGGCACAACTTGACCAAAAATCATGAAAAATTCAAATGTTGTGTAGCGTTACGTAAAGCTATTTTAAGGGGTTATGGCCACTTATAAGCATGAGAAAAGCCATTTTCATGCATTTTTTATAAAAAATCTATTAAACCTTAAGTTACCTTCTATTTTTTTTTTTTTTTTTTGAGAAATCTTACATTCAAATGCCCGCTTATAAAGCACTGTTTTTACTAAAGCAGTTGGCGGTACCCACTGTAGTTTGAAAAAGAATAAACCGATCAGCATATATTTGTGTGGGATCATTACGAACCTAATAATATTGTCCATTATCGAAAAGGAATTAAAAAAATCAATTTTTAAAAATTTTGGACAGTTAAAATCAAAATTTCGATTTTAACAAAAACAAAACACCGTACAAAATTGATATTTTTTCTGACTCCGTCAGCAGTTTTTTTTAAGGACTCTCTCGGTTAAGCACATGATTTATGTGTACAATAATCCCACAAAAACATATAAAACGCCAATTTACATTAGGCGAGTTTACTTGTAAGTAAGGGGTATGGAAGTGGAAAAAAATTGCTCGTACCGGCAATTTTCAGGCAATTCCTTTTATATTTTTCATTTTTGACATTATTTTCATTGTTTTGAAAACAAAACTTGCAGAAACAGAATTGCCTGTAGAAACAGAGTTGGCTGTATAAACGCAAGAGGCAAGTTTGAAAGAGAACGAGAAAAATTGCCGCAAGAAAAATCGTTTAATGTAAATTGGGACTAAGGATACAATTTTAAATATTTACATAGTAGGATATTTAGAATTGAAAATAGACAATATCGGGCCACGTTCGGTAATGTCGACATGTAAAATTTATTGAAGTATATTGAAGTTTTTAATCATATAGGTCCACGTTATGGTTTATCGCAGAATTTTACAACAACAAAGAATTGCCGTTGTCTTTGCTATAGCAAGATTTTCACTATTTCGACGATCTTAGCCTAATTATACCCTCAGCCTTTAGGCTAAGGAAGGTATATACACTTTGATACGATGAAAATGTGCCTCATCGAAATAATGGTTTTAGACCCCAAGTATGTTTCGACGAAATGTGTTTCAGACAATTTGGAGTCGATCTAGCCATGTCCGTCCGTCTGTCTGTCAGTCCTGCTGGCTGGGGCGCACGATAACTCTCGAACGGATCTGCCGATTCGGTCCAAAATATGGCCTTAGTAATATTTTGTCCAAACATAGTTTAAGTTTGAAGATAAGCCATATCGGTCCACTCCTTCAGGTACCTCCCCCACAAAAGTTCAAAAATGTTCGGAAAAATTGTTCGTACGGTAACTCTTGAAGGGAGTGGCCGAATTGGTCTATATTTTACACATCCTAATATATCTACCAGATATAGATCAGGTTTAAATATGGACTATATTTGTCCACTCTATCCGGTACCTCCCACACAAAATTTCGGATAAGTTCACTTTAAGACCTGATATCAAATCACTTTGATTTTTGTTGAAGCAACTTGCATGCGCTATCTCATTTACGATGGTAAAAGTTTTTTAGGGGCAAGTCCATACTTCTTGAGCAAACAGCCCGAAGAGTATAAAAAACCCCTGTGGCACCATATGTTGCGGCTGGAGATCCACTTCCATAACGGTCAATGTCGATCCATTCCTTTTAGTATCTCCTCCGCAAAACTTTTGATCTTTAATCCTAATCAACATTTTTGTCTGTTCAAACGCCAAAAATTTTTAAAACCCCCTAAATACATACGTATTTTGGGAAAAAATTGTTTCAATATACACAGGCTGAGGGTATATCTCTGTCGGCAAAGCCAACTGACACTTTTTTACTTGTTTTTAAGAATATCGGCTGTCGTTGTCGTTGATATGTTTCCAAATGAAAACATTAAGAAAAATTTAACAGTTTTGGAGATATGGTGCGAAATGTATACAAATTATGGAATTTTTAGATATATTATAAAATTTATTTATTTTTTTTTTATTTCTCCAAATATTTTATTTTGGCCCTTATCTACAAATTTGCTGCAAAGGTCAGAAGAAGATTTACATTGGTTTCAGAGATATAGCCCGAGTTGTTTAAAAAGTCGATATTTAACAATGTTTAGATGGGGCCATAAAATCCAAGCTGTATATGACTCAACAAAACGGAACTAGGGCTTTTGTACTTTGGGTCTGTACTTTCAAAAAATCCTCACTTCAAATTATTTGCACAAGATTACCTTAAAAATGTTGCACAGTGTTATTTACCGAAAGAGATAGATTCTGATACCAGGATTATTTTTACTTTTAATATTATGTTACAAAAGAAGCGTTATAATTTGTTTTCTTAATTGTACGATTATAAGTTTTTGGACTCGATGACAAACACTTTGATGGACTTAGTTCTATATAGTTTTGACAAATAACAATCGATCCTTATTGAACCCCACATAATTATTCACTAATAATTATTTGAGAGACACTCCTCTTGATAGTTACCGCTCCCATAAGCTTTTTAGTTGGCCACCGTAGTATTTAGAGCTTTGTCAGGAAGCATAAACGTGTCCACGAAAAGTAGGATATCGCTGCAAACAAGACTACAAAATGTCCAAAGAATCATCGACCAGTCTTTAAACTGCAGTTATGTTAGACTTTTATAAGAGACCTGAAGATGTTGTCCAAACATATTCTCTTGGACCTTGATGTACTTTTGAAAGTAATCTTGCGAACCATATTAAGTTCGATTTTAGACCGAATCGGTTAGTCCCTTCGACCATTTTAGTGAACATTTTTGAACTTTTATGGCGGAGGTACCGATATGACTTAAATTTAATTTGGACAAAACATTACGAGATCCATAACTTGGACCGAGAGTTATCATGAGTTCCAACCTGCCAGACAAACAGAGATACAGACAGACGGACGGTGGTAAGTACTTCCATCTTTGCTGAAACGAATATCGTCCAAACATATGTGAAATCATAAATCATTATTTTGATGAAATCTATACGATACAATCCTAGTGTATTTAATCTCGTAATCTAAAGTCTGAGGTTACAATTATACTTGGGTAAGTACAAATCAAGTGACGCACAAAAATTCATTTGTCTTCATTATTTTCTCATACTGTTTAGCAGCAAATTTGTCTAAAACAGAATAACAAAATTTTGGCGATGGCAGTAAAACAAATTTCTAATTGGCTTTCAATATGTAGTCCACGAAGGACCGACCCTTCATACATTTTATTCAATAGATTTTTTTATATATATTTCCATTCCCATAATACTGAACTCGTTATTTTTGTTATAACCGGATGAGTTTTAAGCCTCGAGAGCACTATACAGTTCGAATAAATAATAGACATGGGGTATATTCGTTAAGGAATTAGCATTTGATAGTGGTATGATATGACATGATGAAGTAATTCAGATTTTATTGGAAAACAGCTTACAAACAAAAATTTTTATAATATTTTCTTACAAAACTTGTTAATGATGTACATTTTCTGTTCAGAAACTTAAGAAAATATAAGTTTTAATTTGAAATGTACAAAAATTTTTATGAGAAAATAATATAATAACTAGTTACAGTAGCTTAAAAAATTTTGTTCGACCAAACCATTTCGGGGGGGGGCCCGGGCCCCCAGTGCCCCCCCCCCCCTGCGTACGTCCCTGCACCATAGTATACAGTGTATTGCAAAAGTATGTGACGTATGTAAACTAGACAGGCAAGGAACCATTGGGTTAATTTGTTTTAAATAACTTTAAATATTTGAAGATAGTTAGAATGACCCACTAAAAATTCCATCCCCAATTCCATCAATCCCACGGCAGCGGGTTCTTACGTACCGGATTGACCCGAAACCAAAAGTGTTTCGGCCAGCGGCTGCAAACCCAGCATTATATGCTGCTACAACAACAAGAACAACTAAAAATTCCATTACCAAACAACAGGTTTTATAGTAATATAGTTTGGTAGTCATAACTACTTACAAATAACACCCTACTAACTATTATTTTAACAAGGGCATGTCGCACTGACTAATTACTTATTTTAAGGCCACTAGAAGAAAAAAGCTGAACAGATTTCATGTATTTTAAGAACAGTTGAGCTGAATTTTTTCCAATTTCAACACACTCAACATTTTTATTTCACTCTCTGCTGGATTTGAACATGCGAACTTCTAATTTGTAGCCACGCGTAAAAGTGCTTTTTAAACGCTTACATGTGCACCATCAGTTCTTCATATTTTTTTCTAACAAAAACATGTTTGCCGACGGTGAGCATTGAACACACGAAACTCAATTTTGTAGTAAAGAGTAAAGTAAATTGTTTTGCCTTGTAAAATTTTTAATAAATAAATCATTATTTTTCAGTTTCCTGGTAATGCAGAAAGAAGGTTACCTGTTTACATAATTTTGTAATGGGTTATTCGGCTCATGTGACTTCCAAATGTTTTCTGGGAAGATGATTCTATAAAAGAAACCAATGGAGGAATAAGCTTGATTCCTGAAAAATTCAAACATTGGAATGCTGCCGTTTTCTATGAAAAAACACTGAATGTTTGGATATTGTAAATTTCACACTTTTACCGGCCGTTAAACAATCAGATAAATTTAATCACGGCATGCGTCTATTTGTTTTTGATCTGCAGCTTTGGTAGTGATGGGGTTACTATGCGTAATTTGCCTTTGTAGTACTTTTATGGCCTTTGTCTAGCAAAGGATGACGAAACACAAAGGATATCACATCCTTTATTTGTTTGTGATATTCATTGTTACAGACATATTTAATAGGGGAATGACAACACACAAAACAGGTGTTTAATCCAGCCTGAAGTGATCAGATGTTTAGCTGCGAAAGCAGAAAGTTTAGGTGGGACACCAAATGTTGAGTGCACTGTAAATTTTAGGATATGTGGAGCATCCACAATAAAGCGTAGCTTTGTTGTTGTTTCCCTCGAAGAGGTTGCGCGCTGTAAATAAACGAAAAGAAAAGAAAAACACAAGGGTTTTTAGTATTGATGTTTGATATGTTTATTGAACGTTTGCTCGTAAAGCTTTTACCTTTTTTCGGTAACAATAATTGTTGTAAGTATTGTTAAGTGGACGGAGTCCGTGAACGAAGTTCGTCTATTCTGCCTGGTGTCGAATTCACACTCAACTGAAACGCAGCTTTAACTAGACTTTGGCGGGCGAATTGTCAATCTCCCTTGTCAGAATATGTCAATAATTGACGTAGTAGACTTTTTCTGACAAGGGGGGTTGACACATGACTAAAAGTTAATCGTATTAGAATAAAAATCACATTTGAACTTTAACAACAGGAAAACCAGAACAGATTCTGAATAAAAAGTCTTATATGAAACGTCAAACTCCAAACTATCTACATACATGAATACACATACATAGATATATTGGCAATATTTTTGAAAATTTAGCATAGTTGAAGTGAAGATTTACCCTTTCATAACTCACGAATTGTGGTTGTATATTATACACATTACATGCTTTTGGATAAAATTAAATGTTTTTAGACTTGGCAAAAATATTGGGAGAAGTCTCCCTTGTCCCGTATGGGATGTTGTGGAATAATGTTTTTTTTTTTTTAAATGTTGGTCTTAAAAGTTAATTTGCTGGGAAGCTGTGGCTATACTTAAGTTAGAAAATGTGTACAAAGGGTTTGGAGCCAACGTATCTTTTTTGATCTGCGTCTACCATTAAATGACATTTTGAAGTCAGATTTTAAGTGTTTTTTTAAAAATTTCTTCTAATTTCATTCCGCAAACAGTGGTTTCATAAAAACATTTATAGGATTGGTTATTTGATATATGTTTAGTTTACACAGCTTCAGAGAAATTTGTATCCAAATACGAAAATGTTGTGCGAACATTTTTCTAAAAATCATATTTTTCGGGCCTTATTTTTACAATTGTCATTCGATTTCCTCGTATTCAATTGCAAATTTTAGATTTTTGCATTACGGAGTTAATAATTCATTACTAGGTTTTTTAATGCTAAGATGCAGCCGATGCTACATTTTAGCGTCCAAATTTTATTTCGGATAATATATATGTACAAATTAAAAGGTATGGTCTTGCTATACATGAAAATCACATGTGGACAAAATGTACGCAAAATTTTAGCGTTCTACCTAAATTATCTTAAATTATCTAGAGTGATTACAGCAGACGGCCAGACAGACATGGATAGATCATCTTAGAATTTTATGCTGATCAAGAATAAATGTACTTTATAGGGTTGTAAATAATTAGTTCTATGTGTTACAAACAGAAAATATATTTAATATACCCTCCATACTGTGGTGGAGGGTATAAAAATACTGTATATAATACGAACTGTAATAAAGGTACTAAGGTATTCGTTCATATTAAGGTTTTTTCTTTGTGGTGTAGAATATCTTAACTGATGAAGATTTCTTTATATTGACCTTTTAAAAGAGCGCAAATGGACCGTCATCGTTGTTCTTTCCAAAAAATGTACAAATATTTACAATAATCCGAATTGAGCTTTTATATTCTCTGATAGCACACATTTCTAAATTACGGCAATCTCAAACTGAAAATTTCACAAATATAAAACAAGTAAAAAAGCATTAAGTTCGGCCGGGCCGAACTTTTCATACCCTCCACCATAAAATATTCATACCTGTCCCCAACTTTAAGTGAGTACGTTAAAATGTCAGATAATGTACATAAAATGCTTCATTCGGGAGGCCCTTTTTTATGGTGCCTATATCTAACTGTTGACAATTTTTGGTGGGCTAGAAATTGGGAGGTACTGTTATATAGGGGTTATAATAAAACATGGGCCTATGTTGACAGTTTTTGATGGGAGCTTTTAATGTCAAATAACTCCTAATTTGGTTAATAAATTCAGCTAGAATCCTCAAAATATCGAAAATCGGTACATAACGTGGGAACTTTAAATGTCATTAACAGCTAGTTCGGAGGTATCTGGGCTCTACGAAAATATGAACTTAAATGAACAATTTTTGTAGCAGAATTTTTGTTGACTTTTAAAATGCAAATTACAGAAAGTTCGTCAAAAAAATAAAGCTAAGGTACGGAAAATCGGGAGGTTTGTTTTGGGGCTATACAAAAACATGGACCTACTTTCGGTTAAACATTTTAAGTAAAATCCTCAAAGTACCGAAAATAGGGAAGTATCGTTATATTGGGGCTATGTTGAAAATTGTTGATGCAGATGTGTGGTGACCACTACAACCTTCAAATGTCAAATTACAGTTAGTTCTGTTAAAAATTGTAGCTAAAATTGCCAAATTACTGAAAATTGGGAGGTACCGTTACATGGGAGCTATATCCGAACATGGACCTATGTTGACAATTTTTGATGGAGAGGTGTTGTGACCACTAAGAACTTCAAATGTCAAATTACTGCTTGTTTGGTTTAATATTGTAGCTAAAATCATCAAATTACTGAAAATCGGGAGGTACCGTTATATGGGGGCTTTCTTGACAATTTTTGGTGGAGAGGTGTGGTGACCACTAAGAATTTCAAATGTCAAATGTTCAAATTACAGATAATTCGGTTAAAACTTGTTGGTAAAATTCTCAAAATACCTGAAATCGGGCGGTAACGTTATATGGGGGCTATTCCAAAACATGGACCTATGTCCACTAGTTATATAAGTTTATTGACATTTAAGAACCCTAAATGTCAATTGATAGCTAAATCGGTCTGAAAATGTAGATAAAAACGTCAAAATGCCGTAAATCGGGGGTACCGTTATATGGGGGCTATACCAAAACTTGGACCTAGGTCCACAACTTTTGTTATATAAGTTTAGTTACACTTAAGAACCCTAAATGTCAAATTATAGCTAAATCGGTCTGAAAATATAGCTAAACCCGTCAAAATACCGTAAATCGGGGGGTACCGTTATATGGGGGCTATACCAATACGTGGACCTATGTCCACAACTTTTGTTATATTGACTTTTAAGAACCCCAAATGTCAAATTATAGCTACATCGGTCTGAAAATTTAGCTAAAAACGTCAAAATACAGCAAATCGCGGGGTACCGTTATATGGGGGCTATACCAAAACGTGGACCTATGTCCACAACTTCTAATTTATAAGTTTATTAACACTTAAGAACCCTAAATGTCAAATTATAGCTACATCGGTCTGATAATGTAGCTAAAAACGTCAAAATACCGTATATCGGGGGGTACCGTTATATGGGGGCTATACCAAAACGTGGACCTATGTCCACAACTTTTGCTATATAAGTTTATTGATACTTAAGAACCCTAAATTTCAAATTATAGCTAAATCGGTCTAAAAATGTAGCTAAAAACGTCAAAATACCGCAAATCGGGGGGTACCGTTATATGGGGGCTATACCAAAACGTGGACCTATGTCCACAAGTTTTGTTATATATGTTTGTTGACACTTAAGAACCCTTAATGTCAAATTATAGCCAAATCGGTCTGAAAATGTAGCTAAAAACGTCAAAATACCGTAAATCGGGGGGTACCGTTATATGGGGGCTATACCAAAACGTGGACCGATATAGCCCATCATCGAACTTGACCTGCCTGCAAACAAAAGACGCATTTTCCCAAAATTTCAGCGTCCTATCTCTATTTTTGTGGATGCTAGAGTGATTACCACAGACGGACGGACGGACGGACGGACGTGCTCAGATCGACTTAGAATTTTACCCTGATCAAGAATATATATACTTTATAGGGTCGCAAATGAGTATTTCAATGCGTTACAAACGGAAAAACAAACTTAATATACCCTCCATACTATGGTGGAGGGTATAAAAAGACAAAATAGCTTGGACAATACCGGTTAACCCATATCGGTGGGATATTGATACTACAACCTTCAAAATCCCAAAATCCAAAGGTACAGTTCTATGGGTGCAATATTAATACGAAAAGCTATACTGACAATTCTCTTCTGATGAGTTTTATATCCCCATCGAATACTAAATACCAAATTGCATCCATTTTGGCTATATGAAGACGTGGTGCTGCAAATACAAGTTTCTGGTTGAATGCCCAAATTTAAGCCATTTCGTTTTTAAGCCACGACCTTCAAAATTATCGGCGAGTCCGAACGGAGTGTCTTACGACACCACTTGCAGAAAAGTAGTTCATGGCTGTAATACTCAGGTAAGGTAAGCCAGTATAGAAGGGATTTGCTACCGCCGAATTGTTTACTTATTTCATTTCATTTATTCAGTCAATGGAATATACATAATTCCGTACAGACTAAGAATTCATGAATACATTAATATTATTATATAAAATTAACTATAGGGTAAGGCATAGTAAA
The DNA here is from genome assembly GCF_047663935.1 of Musca autumnalis. NCBI lineage: Eukaryota > Metazoa > Arthropoda > Insecta > Diptera > Muscidae > Musca > Musca autumnalis. The sequence continues at coordinate 102,914,918 of NW_027411977.1, read as the reverse complement.
TAATGAATTTAAATATGTCTTTAGAAGTACTAAAATCAATACAATTTGGTTACGGATTGAACCGCAGACCTTCTGAGTGAAAGGCCGACGTTTATTTCGACTATAGAATTTTATTTCTTTTCAGACAATTGCTTATACTAAAGAAAAAAGATATAATGATAATAACCTCGCATTATTATAACTCAGAAATTTGGTCTATGAAGAAAATTTCCTTTTGGGTTCTTTATATGCTCACTAAGGACCTTCATCCTCAGAAGAAATTTTCACTCCCAGACCTTTAGTGTTATAGCTTAAATAATCCATTATGTAGTAAGAATGTTTTGCTGGGTAGAAAATAAAAAACAAACTGGAATATTTATGTACATATCTTAGACTTTTAATGGAGAAGAAAATGCAAAAAAAACTAATATAATAAAGTAGATCACTTATAATGGTGATAACTTTTACCACACAATGTATACTAAAATAACATTTTTCTCATGTTAGCATGTAATAACTATTTCATCAATCATTCGAACGTTTATACAATTTTACTTAAGGACATCATCTCCATCATTGTCATGAAGATTATGTGAAATCCCTCTTTAATATCCTGTCCCTTATATATGTATGTCAATGTGGTGAATGCTGTATTAAAAATATAGGTACAAACATTTCCTTTATTTCATCATAAATCATAAGCAAGAGCGCATTTAATATGTTAGGAATTCAACTTTCTACGCCTAATACATGTAACGCCTACGAAATAAAACTTTAAAAGTGTACAAATATATCTAACTTTAAAAGTGTACTAATAATTTCTTCTCTTGTTTATTAAGTTCAGAATACACAACGAATCTTCCATATTTCAAGTTAATTAGGTTTATTATTGATTTACCAAAACTTCCGTAGGCTACGTGCATTTTGGGGCCTTATTAAATACATACCTATGAACATACTATTATATACATATATACTAACATATGCACTATTGATGACCTACCGCTATATCAACAACGCAATATGTGCCACACACACTCAATATGACACAAAAGTTACCACCAAATAGCCATAATTATTCCTTATTATTTAGTTAATGAACTGCAGAAATTTGCCCATTAATATTCCATTTACTTTAAAGATAAGAACATACGATTATTTGGCGTCTAAATACATTCGTGAGTGAAGGTGAACGCGTGGAAAATTTGCTTATAGGACATAAATTTAATTTCGATAATAGATTTTGACGGGCATGGCAAAAGACAACAGCAGCAACAACAACATCAGGCACGGTTATTAACTGTGTGTGAATAATTGTTAATTATACAACCTAATTGTGATAAATAATGTCACTTGCAACTGTGACAAAATTTTATTGTATTGAAAAGATAATTAAATGTTATTAACATTAATAATCAAAACGTTTATAAAATGTCGTTGATACATTTTGTGTCAAATTAACTGTTTTGAAAGTTTGTTTTTAAACTAATGTAATAAATAACTACTTTTAAAGAGACACATCGGATTGTTCCAAAAAAAGGAAACATTTTTGATTGAAATGCTACGAATCCCACAAGGCACCCTCCCCCTCTTGGCGTATAACACTATGCAACACTGAAAATGCAAACAACTTCTAGTATGCATTTTTTGAAAGTACATATTTAGACTACAAAAACCCTAGTAGGGTTTTGTCCTGTCAGATCCAGTTCGGATTTTATGGCCTCATCTAAACCGGGCTAAATCTACAGTTTTTTGCATTTATCAGGCCTTTATCTCAGGAACGAATAGGAATTTGGCCTTGCTGTATTTAGCAATATTGTAGCCCCAAACTAGTAGAACTTATCTTTTGAAAAAAAAAAACATAAGAAAAACTCCACCTAGGGCATCAAAATCTATAAAATATAGAAAGTGTTACATAATTGCTGAAATTCTTGTCAGTATCGGCTAAACTACTGGGAGTTGAACCAATTAACCCTTTGCAAAAATCTCCCAAATAAAGTTCTCAAGAATTCTTTAGAACTCTAAAATGCTTACTTCATGTTGTTTCAGCGGTATTTTGCATCATATCTTTTACAACACATATTTCAAACACAGTTCACACCAACAGTTTATTCTCGCATTTCGGATTTCACTACATTATTGACATTTTTATTAAATCGTCGTTGAAAAATGTACTGAAAACAACGGCATAGACGTATTTTGCAACAATGACATGTTCTGAAGAGTTGTGTATTACATTCCAGAGAATATTTTTCCAAAAGAAAATATTCAGAAAAAATTAAAAATTGTGGCATTTTTGCATATATTTTGAGATTTGAGGCAGCAAATGTTGTTTTTCGAGTTCATTATTTCTCCAAATATTTTATTCTTGTCCTTATCTACAAATTTGCTTCAGAGGTCAGAAGAAGATTCGCATTGATTTCAGAGATATAACTCCGAATTTCTTTAAAAACTCAATATTTAACCATGTTTAGATGGGGCCATAAAATCCGAGCTGGATCTGACACAACAAAACCCAACTAGGGCTTCTTGTCGTTTGGGTCTCTACTTTCAAAAAATCCTCAGTTCGAATTGTTTGCACATGATCACCTTAAAATGTTGCACAGTGTAATTAAATATGAATACTTCATTATTAGTTGTTTTTTACCGGTTAAAATATATTTTTGATATCACAATATATATCCACAATGATATATTTTGTAAATACCCTAAAAAGCACAAAATCGCGTGCATTGCCAAACATACATACATATGTATGGTACAAGTGCACTTTTTTGGACGATAGATCCCCAATAAACCCACAATGTTCTCTTTGAAAATTTGTATATAGCATTGGAGCAGTGTCCGTCTGTCGAAAATTTCAACATCCCAGCAGGGACAAGGAAGGCTTCTCTCATATGAATGAGTGCACCCCGATTTATACTAGCTCAATGATAAGGGACCTACTGTTTATCTCTGAGTCCGAACGACGTGTCCTAAGACACCGCATGTAGAGAAATACTAAGAAAATGTCACCATCATTACTGAGGGGTATTTTGCCACCATTGAAAATTTCATGTGGCCTGGCCTAGGAACCGAACCCGGGCATTCAGCGTGAAAGGCGGGTGTGCATACCATTGTACCACGGAGGCACCCTTTTAGATATGTCAAAACATGCAGATTTTACATTTTTTGATTTTTGAAGAATAGACTTCGGAGACATTTAATATGCTCAAAGCAAAAAAATCATTACGTATATTCGTTCCTAATATTATTCCATAGAGTGGAGCTATATTTCAACTTCGCATCCGCCTTGTACGCAGAATGTCGTGGGTTCGATTCCCCGGCGAGGTTACAATAAACGGTGGTTAAATACACCTCACTAATGTTGGCGACATTTTCAGCCATATAAAACTTCTCTAAAAGTTGTGTTTTAGGTCACGCCGTTTGGACTCGGAGATAAACTGTAGGCCCCAAGCTTAATGCGATAAGGTGCCAGAATCGACAAAGTTATTTCTTACAATAAGCTTATTTGTTTCATAAAGGAATTTTGATTTGCTGAAAGCTAAGTCCCAGGGGCAGTGGTATAGGGTATCACATGGTCGGCCCCGTCCGACTATAACCGTTGCTTACTTGTTTTTTTTTTTTTTTTTTGTTTGTTAAAAAATAATATTTTTGAAAAGAAAATGTTTACGCCATTTTTATGATACTCAGAATTATAGAAAACTATTGAAAACAAATGTTATGTCAGTTTGGCTATCTTATGTGGCTCTAAATTTTATTTTCAATTATATATCTGCTTACAGTGACTTCAAAAATCGCCCATTATTCTGATAAATTCAAATTTTAAAATCATTTTGTGCGTGAGGTTTTCTCGCCGAATTACCGTATAAGTAAGTTTTCATGCAATCTTATGGAGAAACTCATTACGCTATGATACAGGGATATGAGGTTGTAAAAAGTCATAACCCTAATACATATTTTATCGGATCTAGAGACAGGTAACTCAAAAGGAAAAGTGTTGCATATTCTCAAACTTTCTACATATAGAAATACAGTCGAACTTCTCTATGACGTAGCACTTGGGGACCGACGAATTACTACTTTATAGAGCAAATTCGTTATATAGAGATTATCTTGTGTAAGAAATTCCACTTGTGCCTTAAAAACAACTTCGTTATAGAGAGGTAAGTGTTTCAGGGAAATTCGTTATAGAGAAGTTCAACTGTATCTCTGATATTCTATCTGAACATTTTTGTCCAAAAGAATCGATAATCGAGACTCTGATCACTACATTGTTGCATCGAACATTTAGAAGTCACATGAGCCGAATAACACATAACAAAAAGAAAAAGGGGAGGTATTATCACGAGCCAATGCACAGTGGTCCCACTTGTATGGAAAAAAGTGCTAAAAATAGTTCTAATCGATCTACCGCCTCCAAGTTTTAAAAGTAGAAAACTATTTTTAGTAGATGTAGGTCTATATTTGGGTATAGCTCCCATAGAAAGGTACCGCCCGATTTTTGGTATTTTGACCATTTTGGTCAAATTTACCAACCGATTTAGAAGTTATTTTACATTTTGAGTTCTGAATTAATAAACTACCTTCAATATAGGTCTACGTTTAGGTATAGCCCCCATATGAATGTACCCTCAGATTTTCGGTATTCTGACAATTTTAGCGAAATTTTCCAACTGATTTGGCTGTAATTTGGCATTTTGAGTTCTGAGTGTACCAAATACCTCCGTGCAAAAAATGGTCAATATCGGTCTACGTTTAGATATAGCCCCCATATAATCATACCACCGATTTTTGAAATTTTGAGGATTTTACCCACATTTTCCAACCGATTTGGCTGTAATTTTCCATTTTGAGTTCTGAGTGAGCAAAATACCTCCTTGCAAAAAATGTTCAGTATAGGACAAGTTTAAGTATAGCTCCCATATAAACGTACGTCCCGACTTTTCGGAATTTTGACGATTTTACAGGCGAGGTAAAAGAGGAATAACTTAGAGGGTGGCAGATGCGGGCAGCTGGACTTTTTTTAATCGTAAACTAGTAATTTTCCCCTGCATTTACAAAAAAATCCGAGACTCACAAATGCTCACAACATTAGTAAAACTCAACATAAATTAACAGTAATTATATTAAAAATAGCAGAAAAAGCCATTTATAAAGAATTTATTTTTAATAAAGTTAGAAAACGAACTATGAATTTGTTTTTTCGTAAAAACATTGTCAATGCCATAAACTATAAATTTCATTTTGAAAATTGCACAATTGCCCCCCCCAATTTTTTTTTTTAATTTGATTAATAACCTACGAATGCTTTGCGGATGTATTTTTCGTTTTTAAGGCCTCACATACAAATCACATCTTCTTCGACTTAACTTGTCGTATAACCACTGTAAATTTACAGAGAATATTTATTTCAAACCCAAACAGATCAATTTTTCGATTTTTGTCCACGGGCGGAACCACTATGCAATAAGGTGAATTGACTATTCCACATTACATCTCTGGGATGAGCGACAGATGTATATTAAGATGGGGCGATTTGAACACGTTATTGGCCCCATCGCTTTTCCGATTCCCAGGATTGTACTGAGCAAAAAAGTCCACTAGACCATATTTCTACGGTAAAAATCAAGGCTCAGATACCCTTGATTATCGTCATCTTTAACCAAACGATAATCTCATCATCAATACCACATCTTATAATTCATACTTCACTTCAACTCATCAACCAATAACTCTGAAATATCTATCACCTTTACCTCATCATCTCCAAGCAACCCAGGATGAACACAATGGACTAACGGTCTCCGAGTGAGGCAGTCACATATACTATTAAATGGTTGCACATCCTTAGGTTGTAAGTTTAATACTTACCTATTTTGAAGTTTTTATCTACTAGCCTCTATTTATATTGTAATTCACTGTGTGTGTTTTTTACACAGTGAATTAATAATATAAAAATCTTGCACCTTTAAAAATTGTTCCACAAACATCCCAGACGGGACAAGAGGGACTTCTTGCACCTAATAAAATAATATTTCTCTTTGAAGTTCAGTTCACTTCTATTGTGTTCTATTCTGCTTTCACTTGAGAAAATTCTTCTTCAAAGTCCATGTAGTAAACTATAAATTATACACAATTCTAGCGTTTTGCATGGAAAATTTATTCAACAATAAAAAATACATTATTAAGAAAAACTTAACTGTTGCTTCAATTGCTTGAACATCCGAGAATAATAGATAATAATGAAAAATTTATTCAGAAAGAAAAAATACAGCATCAAGAGCATTTTTTTTTTAATAAAATCTTTGAAAAGATTGTTATCAATGGAAAAATGCCAGGGTACAACATGTTCAAAGGTGAATTGAGTGTAAGATATATAATTGTGTAGAAATAACTTATAAAGTTAGAGAAACTTCCATCGAATTAAGTTGGAAACGTGGTAAGCTCGCTCGAACTGATTCCGGTGACAAGTAATTATGGCGCGTAGCAAATTGATAAGATCTCCGTAGTTGCAGAGAAGGAATATGCTCAAAGCAAGCATATTTTGACTGGTAGATTTAAGTTAATTTAGATGAATTCCTGTTAAATTACTTTTTGTAACATTTGTGTTATTTTTTTGTTTAGGAATTTTGTTTAGGAAAACATCTTATAAACTGCTTCATTTTTAGATTATGAAACTGGTTTAGAAATTATTGTACCAGCCGGACAATAAAGTAACTAAATTGATAATAAAATAACCACAGCTTGGGAATCATATGAACGTGCATCCGAACCGAATAATCCACCAAATTTAAAGTGGTATTTTCTCCAGAACAGAATTATTTAAATAAGATAGGGAATTTGAATTTAAGATAGGCAATAGCTAAACCTATCGCCGGCTTACAAAAACTCCATTAAGTAATACCCACTAATGCTGGTGCACTAATTGCTTAATTATCTAATCCTAAAAAACAACAAAACAAATGCTAATATATTTAACTTTTTTTGGTTAAATAACAAATGTTCCACACTGGTCTATAGGAAACATATTATTGACAAATTTAAAAACTTTCCAAATAAGACATACAATTTTTGTAATTAATAGTAGTTTAATACAAACAAAATTTAAGAAAATCGAAAAATACAAGCATTGATAAAAATCGATTTTAAATATTAAATCGCGAAAATTGCATCCAAGCCCACAGTTCAAAATTTTCTTCCATTCTTTATTAGATAGATAATAAAAAAAATATAGAAAAAGAATTTTTCTATTAGGACCAATATTAAAGAAGTTATGAGTATTTCTTTGCATATAGCTTTTATAGAATTCGAATGTTTCAAGGCGCGATATCTCTGGAACCGATAATCCAAAAAATCTGCAAATATACTAATATGTTTTGTGAGGAGCAGCATCAACACAGCAAAAAATAATGGAAATCCTAAACCACTTTTTGCAAAAGTGTCCGATTTCACTCACAAATCTCCATATATATTCTTGATCACCGTGCATTTCTACATCGATATATCCATATCAGTCCGCCTTTGGAAATCATATGTAAGTCCACGTTCTAGAACAGCTCCCATGAAACGGTATTTTCTGTATCGGTAACAAAAAGGCGGAAATTTGGTATTAAGTTGTTTGTTTTTAAGTTGTTTGCTACAAAACTTTCCGCTAGAATAGAGCTTAACCCCCAGTTTTTGTAACTCATTTTTGTTCGTTCGTCTATATTCGTAATAATTTAGGCATTCATAGCTCAGCCCCCAGATGACATACACATCTAATTTTTCGTATACCCGTTCCATATATCATTTAGGATTCCTCATTTAAAAATCAGCGCTCTACATTTGCGCTAAAGCGAGTAAATCTATCTACAAAATTTGACAATTCGCGTGAGAAGAATAACAATTTTTACAAAAACTGGGGGTAATACTTTCATAAAAATAGGAAACTAATTTTCCCATTTTATTCAATACAAATCAACAGAACTTAACTGTGCGATCTTTCTTGTTATTTGATGCAAATCGTATTGGGGAATAAAACAACATCTACACGGGATTAATTCCGTAGCAATAAATACAAATGTATGCTGGGTCAGACAAAATAATTAAATTTAATAATGTAATGTCGATGGAGAGTCCTTATTTAAATTTTTAATTCTTGATAACGTTACTTTAACCATGTCCAGTTGATATCAATTTATTGTATTATCAACACAACTTCCGGAAATAGTTACTTTAAAGGTCGACTAATTATCATATGATTATCGCTTTTACATGGGAAATATTTTTCATACATCAAGAGCTGTAACTTAATACAAAGACATAAATACAACAAGATAAGACATTTCTTTTGCTATCATTCTTCAGTGAATGGCTTTTGAATTTAACATAATGTTAAGTTACTATATGGTGATATAACATTTTTTTCTTTTATACATTTTTACGTATTTAACCGAATTTACCGATCCAATTGACATGGAATTATTCTTGAATAGATCCTTGAATTCATAAATTTCGTTTCTGATACCATTACATGAAATGTGCCTCCTTGGTTGCGATTTTGAATTAACTGCAACCTGTTAAGGGTAATGTTTCTATACAAAGTTTCGTAAACATTTTTTTGTTGCATGCATTTTGTCAGGTCTTTATTACTTTATGTCTTTGCTTAATAATGATAAGTTGACATCACATTTTTCGAATTTTGTCCACTGCGGCAACACTGTGCGACAGGCATGCCTTCAATGTATGTATGTATGAATTCTTGTATTTAGTCACTTCGAATAATGTTTACATTACAGAAAATCGTATATGCCAATATTACCATACATGCTTATATTCGAATACATATTTATGTACTTGGTATTGTTTTCCTTCTTACGAAACCGAACAAAAGTCTGGCAAAATCAGCGAAAATAACATCAATTCCTGTACTTATCAATACGATTTTCAAATTAAAGTGTGTGTAGTAGGGAATATTCTTCTCTGGGGATTTTATAATGGCAAATAAAAGATTGCAGTTTTGTCTAGAAAGGCGGTTAGAAAACAAAGGCCAGAAAGATTGCAGTTTTGTAAAGACAATAAAGATCCGACAATTGTTCACTAAAGTTGTGGAAGAAAGGAGGCAGATTAATGTGGGTGTGTGTATGTATATCCTTGTGTGAATAACCGACAAACTTTCTTTCTCAACACACAGGCAAAGTTATTCCCCAAAGCACAAGACAGCACTTTTGTACTTCCAAATATAAAGTTAAGCAGCAATAAGAACAAATAAAACAATCAAAGTTTAATATTTGGTTTTTTGTTTTGTTTTTGGTATTTTTGACGGCAACATACAACATTTCACAGTTTATATTTTAAATACAATTACAACATAATGTATTCTTCATGTCATTTTTTCAGTCATTAGTATTTTAACAGAATATGAAGTAGGCGCTATGTTCTTGAAATTTCATTCATTTATTAATTTTTAAAGGTATTTTTTGTTATTTGTTGAATTTTCAATATTGCAAATGATTTGGCATATAATTAAGCCAGTCACCACTTCCATGCTGGTTTATTTTTGCCTTTGTTTACTGCCACTAAGACTCAAAACTAGAGACAGCTTTAAAAGCACTAAACAGCTTTAGTAATTAATGTAGTTTTGGTAAAATTAGGTCATTAAAGCTATATTATGAATGGATATTATTTCAACACAAACCCTAAAGGAGTAACTATAGGTGTCTATGTGTATTCTCCGAATTAATTAAAACCATTTCAAAATTTATGTAGTTTTGGTAAAATTAGGTCAAAAAAGCTGTATTATGAAAGACTTTAATTTCAACACAAACCTGAAAGGAGTGCAGTGATAGTTGAGAAAAAATAAAAATGTATTTTTTCTCAACTATCACTGCACATTTATTTACCTTCTACATTTCGTCGTTACTTGTTCGTGTTTAATTAACATTGTTTTATTTAAAATGGTGTTACAAATTAATTTACAAAGCAACAGCAATAATATTATAGGAACATGAAGATTTTCGACTTGAAGCAACTTTAAATTGAAGGAGCTTACACCTGGGATGTTTTAAGCCGCTACATATGATACCTTTCGGGCTGTTTTCTCAGGAAGTTTGACCTGCCCCTGAAAAAAACTTTTAACGTCGTAAATAAGGCAGCGAATGCAAGATGCTTCAACAAAAATCAAAGTGATTCGAGAGCAGGACTTAAGTCCTAACTTATCCGAAACTTTGTGTGGGAGGTACCCGAAAGAGTGGGCCGATTGAGTCCATATTGCAACCTCACATAAGTCTGCTAGAAGTTTTAAACAAACCCACTTGTTGCTATCGACATTAGTAATTTTGACGTTTTAGGAATTCAGAAAAAAGACAGGGTTCTATAATTTGTTTTTTTTGTAGTTTTTTTGAGTAATAATCTTTTTAAGTTGTGGAGTCAAATCAATCGCCAACTAAATACGCGTTTTCCTCGAAACTGGATTTTTTGAGATGTGTTACTCTTTGCGTAAATGAACAATATGTTGAACATTTTTGGGGAAAAGTTTTAAGGTCACTGGGAACCTAAACGGTCGAAATACAAAAAGTTCAGTCAACAAATGTAGTTAAATTTCTTAAGAGACATAAATTGGAAGGGAACGTTATATGCAGGATATACCACAAAATGAACCTATGCTGATAACTTTGATGGAGAGGTTTTGTGACCACTGGGAACCGCAAATGTCAAATAACAGGTAGTTCGATAAAAAATGTAGAAAAAATTTCAAAATACCCAAAATTGGGAGGTACCATTATATGCGGGCTATACCAAAACATGGGCCTATATTGACATGAAATGATATTTCAGCTAGTTCGGTTAAAAAATCGAGCTACAATTCCCAAAGTACCGAAAATCGTTAATTTCAGTTATATGGGGACTATAACGAAACATTGAACTATACTGACATTTTTCGGTAGAGAAATGTTAGGACCACTGGAAATTTCGGAAGTCAAATTAAGGGTATTTCAGTCAAAAAATGTAGCTAAAACCCTCAAAATATCTAAAATCGGGATGTACATTTATATAAGGTTTTTACCAAACCATGGATCTTTATTGACAATATTTGGTGTGGAGGTGTTAGGACCACTAAGAACTTCAAATGTCAAATTACTGCCTGTTTTGGTTAAAAATTTTAGCTACAATGTAACATGACAAAATGATCACAAACATAATACCAACAACATTACGACCCACTATATAACAACATAATGCCACCCACACTGATAAAACCCCTAACGATACAAACAGTACATATTGTTGGGTAGCGATTCGCTACTATGGGACGGTGCGTTATAATGCAATGTAATTAATCATCAGCATGGCAACAATGGAGTAATTCTCAATCGCTTTGTGCAAACATTCACTTAAGTATTCCAGTTTGTGATGGAACGAACAGGCTTGCTACTGCAGGAGTGTAGAGAGGTTGAGAAGTACCTTTGCGCGGTGGCTAATACATTCACTCCACCTTCGGGTGTTGTTCCACTCTACATTCGGGTGTTGTTCCACTCCACTTCCGGGTGTTGTTCCACTTCACATTCGGGTGTTGTTCCACTAGTCCGTACTCGTAGTATTCTGTAGAGGTTAACTTGAACTAACACTAACGAACGACGACCCGAACAACCGAACCGAGTACTGAATCACCGTGTGGCCGAACCCCTACTACACGAATCCTCGAGTGACCGAACACCGAATCACCAAGTGGCCGAAAAGATACGTACACCGAGTGGCCGAACACATACGAACCCCGAGTGGCAGAACATCTGCAACACGAATCATGAAGTATTCGAACACCTACGACACGAAGCGCCGAACTACCCTACTACGAGCCCCGATTCCGTTCAACCAAACAACGACGCATAGCATCCACAATCATACTCAACAACGAATCATCGAGTTCCGGATTATCTTCAGATCGCCTACTACCGAACGACATATTACCGTGTTCCCGAATATCTTCAAATCGCCTACTACCGAACAGCTTATCACCGACTTCCCGATTATCTTCAAAACGCCTACTACCGAACAGAGAATCACCGAGTTCCCGATCATCCTAGCAACGAATCCCCAAGCCGGTCGTTCTCCCGTCTACTACCGAACACCGAATCATCCAGTTCCAGGGCATCCACGAATCGCCGCATCCGAACCTAATAACGAGCCGTTGGGTCGTAGTTTTTTTAGTTAGTTTTACATCAACAAAATATCCGATTTAACCCACACGAAAGGGAGATTATTCGTCTTATTGTTCGGTGGACCTTAATGGCCCACACACGACTATGTCTACCCCAGTCTACGACACAACCACATTACAAATACTTAAAACGGGCGGTACCGTTATATGGGGCTATACCAAATCGTTTAAATTAAAATAGGACCGTTATATGATAGCTATTATAAAAAAACATGGACCTATGTCCGCAATTGTTGATGGAGAAATTTCTGTATCACTAGAAACCCTAAATGCAAAACTATAGCTAATTCTGTCTAAACATGTATCTAAAACGTCAAAAAAACTGAAATAGGGCGGTAACGTTCCAAAACGTGGACGTATGTCCATAATTTTTGGTGGAGAAATTTTCTGATTACTTGGAGCCCTAAATGGCAAATTATGGCTAGTTCTGGCTGAAAGTTTAGCTAAAGACGTAGAAATACGTGAAATCGGGCAGAACACCTACATTGGGGATATACCAAAACGTGGGCCTATATCCATAATTTTTCGGCCAGAAAATTTAGCTAAAAACTTCAAAATACCGGAAAATGTTTGGTACCGTTATATATATAGTTTTTGTGGATACTAGATTGATTACCACATACGATCGCAGGGTTTTTTACAGCATCGGATCTTCTTTTCTCAGGCAGTGTGGACTTTAGCCCAAAAAAACGGCCTCCATTACTTTCGTGCACTTTTCCGAAATTTTGTGTTGGAGGACCCGAGGGAGTGGGCCCATATAATCCATATATGTTCCTAATCTATGATGTACCGGAGGGAGTGGACCGATATAGTCCGTCTTCGAACTTGATCTATGTATGGGCAAAATATTACGACTGTGAAATTTTGAACTGACGAACATTGCTAAATCGACTCAAAATTGTTTGAAACAGTTTTCGTCGAAACATACTTGGGGTCTAAAATCATTATTTCGATGAGGTCGTTTAAAAGTGTATATGTATACCCATTTTAGCCTGAAGGCTGAGGATATATGTAGGTAACGACCGAATCAGTGGCAAGAATGTGGTTTCAAAATACTAAAGAAGAGCTTTCAGGCAAGGATAGCTTCATTATTTGATTATAAAAGAAAATTTAATTTGCAATTAAATTGCAAGTAAAAAATAAAAATCAAAATAATTTAAAACAATTTTGAACATAAAATGAATGAACTCTACATCGGCCGCTACGTTATTTTAATTTACAGCACGTGAAAGCCAACAGTAATCAACCTTGCCGAACATGTCCTCTAAACATTAAAATATGGACAAAATTAAATTTGGATATTTTGCACCCAAGAGATATGGCAAATTTCACCAGCTAAGTATTTTATTTTAAATCTACAATTTTTGGCATTTTCCTTGAACTAAACTCTTACCTTTAACGTGTAACAATTTAGTCCGATTGATTGATTGAAAGAAATCCAACCTTGCCACTTCTGGGAAGTTCATAGATAACATTTCGTATATTTGCTTCTTAATATTTTGTACTTAGCGTCGTTTTCCGTTGTTCATGATATTTAATTTCACAGTAATAAAAAGTAGAAGGTGAATATGAGAAATTAACGTGGCAGCTAACATTAGAGCATTTAAAATAAAACAATGTACAAGATACCACATAAATGTAGATAGATGTAGAACTGCGGAAAAAGAGAACTTTTTTAAGTGTCTTCATGAAATCAACTTCAACGTTATTTAACAATGAAAGAATTGTTACAGAAGTTCATAATGATGCCATAAGACAGACATGCTACACAAACTAGACACAACTAAGAATTAGGAGTGTTGCAGATTATAGAAGTAGATACAACTACATACATATGTTATTTCACTGCAATGCATTATCTAAATAGTGTATGTGCACTAGGGCGGCCTAATCCCTAAATTGTTCCATTTGATCCAAAAACCTTATACATGATATTTTAATGCATATATGGTAAAAAAAAACCAAAAATGCTTTACAATCGATGAATCCGAGATTCACCCTTTCAGAATTTGCGAACTTTTAACATATTCTATATAGTATGACTAAAATTCTTTAAAATGAAGTGTTTTAGGAGGGATCCCATAATGTCGACCATTAAAATTAATTTACGTGGAAGCTGTTTTGGCATCTATGTTGAAAAATGAGTTATTGGCTTCAACAACAAGTTTTTTTATACTCCTTTCCGATTTCTGACTTAACCTTACATTTTATAGACCTACGCCCAACGAAAGACTCAAAAAAATACCCCATTGGCACGATTTTTCGATATATCCATTGCATCCACCTAAAATTGATGCTGAGATTTTGAAGCCGGAATTTCGGGGTTTTTATTTCTTAAAAGTCTGGAGCGCAACAAGATAATATTCAAATCTCATAATAGGATTATACAACTCGTGATTTTACGTCGTTTAGTGTATATCTCATGAGTGTGCTCCGTACAGCATCCTAGTAATTGGAGTCTATCGACCAACATTTAATGCGTGAATTTTCTTAAAAACCCTATTTTTGGCATGTAAAATTTACAAGTGTCATTCAATCTCCTTTGAACCCCATGTGAATTTAGTTTTTTTACGCGACGGATCAAAAAATAAAAACCGTTGTGGTTTCGGATCGCCCTAATGCGCACACATTAATACTTAAATATGCTTGTACCTTTGTATGCTTGAACACAGGTATACGTCGGTGTAACAAATTCTATTGTTATAGTTTTGCAACTAATTTCTGTAAATCTTCCTAGAGAAATAATGCGATTTTCATTACTAATTCTCTGCATTAGTACAATTCATCATTCTTAAGTTTTCCGTTTGTTCTACATCCAAACATCTTCTTCAACTTCATTGTTTTTAGATCTCTTAATGTTCTTAAATGAGTTTACTTCATATTTTTGCTGCTGTTATTATAAATTGTGGATAAAGTTTGTTGACTTAGAATGTACAACGCATGTGTAGGTATGTTTGTATGTACAGATATGCTTAGGTTTAAATAAATTGGGTAAAGAACAAAATATGGGGAAATTAATGAAATTCATTTACTAAGCATGACCCAGACCAGATGTAATTAAAGTTTAGGGCTACCACCTTCAAAATTTCAATAATCGGGAGGTATCATTATGGCAGCTATATGAAAAAGTACAGCTCTACCGATAGTTTTCTGACGGAATATGTTTTTACCTTCAACGAAGACTAAATACCAAATTTCATACAATTTGGTTGAATAGTGCGGCCAAAACCTTGAAAATACCAAAAATCGCAAGGTATGTACTATGGGGAATATATCAAAACGTGGTCTTTCACCTACCATTCTCTGCGGGGACGTTTTAACCATGAACTACGAAATATAACCAATAACAAATTCCACCCATTCCAACGGATTTAGTAGCGTATAAAAAGGTGGCCCTAAATTCATTACGAGGGCTACTGTATACGTTTCTTGCCTAATAACGAAAACAATAGTTATCATCAACAATGGTTTTATTGATTTTCAAAATATTCTACAGAGAACTTTTTCCCCTCCGAATGAGAGACCTCTTAAAATGGTTTCGGAATGCTTTAATAGAATTTTCTGGTGTCGAAAATTCGTTCACAACGCAATTTTTCATGACGTGGAGGAATAAAACGATTCGTCTTCTATTGATCGATTTTCGAACTTCTACGAAGATTCTAAGAAAAGAAATTGTGGTATGCCACTCAGAATTGACCGTCCTACGTTGCTCAAGCGAAACAGCCGGACATAGCCAGTTTTGCCAAAGAAACAGTGGACATAATCAGTTCACGCATGGCATCAATGTTTTCTAAAACAACGGTCGTTTTTAGACTACCTTCACGGGCTTTGTCTTTGCGCGAGCGTGCACCCCGGTTCATACAAGCTCAATGATATGGGACCTACTATTTATCGCCGAGTCCGAACGGCGCACATTGGGGTAAAATCCATAAAAACGGAGATTAATTCAGGGAATTATTTGGGGGTTCAAAGCTTTTTATTTTTCGAATCTCGGTGTCCCATTAATCTCAAAAAACAATTTCTAACCACAAATTAAAGTTAATAAATATGTTTTCTATTAACATTTCAGTTTTATGTGCTGCCATTTTCAAGATTTTTTCTAAGAAAACTACAAAATTGTTTTAGTGTTTTGTTTTTTCATCTGAAAGAAAATATTATATAGTTTTGTAGCAAATGACCCTCTACGAAACACTCTTTTTATTAAAGCGGCTTGCGTGACCACTCTAACTAGGAAACGAATTAACCTATCTTCCTATGTTTTTGTGGGCTTATCCAGAATATAAAAATCTTGTTCTTCATAGGCGGATTTCACAAAATATTAGTTTAAAAAATGGTGGACAGTCAAATTAAGATTTTTTTAAATACAGATTGGTCACCGTTTTCACAAAATGCCATTTTGAGAAAAACGCAATGGATTTTTCGCTTTCAAAGCTCATATCTCAGTCATTTTTTTCAGATCCAAAAGACACAACAATTAATATTGTGTGCATTTTGTATTTCAGCTGCAATTAAATTTTTGTAATATTTACTGATATTTCGAAGTTTTAAAAACTTTTCTGGGTTTTCTGTGTTGATTTCATTTGAATTGCCAAAGCTTATTTTGGTTTGCCAATAACATTGTGATACAAAAGTGGACAGAAATTACGGGGGTTCTGATGCATAAATTCTGTTTTGTGTGTGTCTATAGAAGACGAAAATACGTTTGATGTCTTTGGGTCACTTCGTTTCTTGATATTGTAACGGTAAATGTAGTGAAAAACGGGGTTTCTTGGATTTTAAACTTTAAACGAACATAACTTCTTTAAAAGTGAACACAGTGTCTTTCGAACAAGCCATAACTGTATAAAATCGGTTAAAAAAAAAAACAAGAAAATGCTTTTTCTTGTGCTCTTGTCTGCGTAGAAGATTTCAAACTGAGTAATTATTTACTCTAAGCAAGAAGGAAAATTAGTTAGCTTTCCACAATGGGAAAAAATAATGAAAAGCTTTGACATTTTTTGCGTTTTAACTTTTCGGTTTTTCATGTAAGTTCGTCCCTCCGTATATTTTCATAGCAGAAGTAGACATTTGCTGGGATTACCGTATCACCTGGTAATTGCACCTTGAGTTTAAGTTTATATGAAAATTAAAACAAACTTTCATTAGAACGAAATGAACTCCAAATTGTCGACATTAACTTCCATCGCCATCATTTCATATATATCATATATAAAGTTCCGATTATTTTATATAGAGTAATGGTAAACCTGTACACATAGCCTTATCTAGGGTGAACACAGCCATCAATGCAAAACATGACATAATGTACAGCAAAACCAGAAAAAAATAAAGACAAAATCCCAAAAAAGCAAAAAAAATATGACATAACTCAAAATGCACAAAAAACGGCATGGGGTTTTAGTGGAAATTCAATTCAAGTTCACGGCCTTATCGACACCCATTTTTCTATACATTCTCTAATACATTTCAAAATTGTGGAAAATATTGACATATTTTGAAGATTTTTTAGGCATATTTCTACAAAATTTTGTGAAAGCAAATTTTACCCAAAATATTAAGAAATACATCTACTTGATACATCAATACTAAAAATGACACTTTTATATATTAAAAAAAAAACTACGTTATCACCGTTCACAACTACCCAAATTTGTAATTTTTCAGCTTATCGCCAAAACTTGAAAAATTTCTCAATTTTAACACAGTGCAACAAGATTTCATAATTACATGAAATAAACGTTATTTTCGTTATAAGTATAAAAATAATAATAATTTTGTAGAAAAAATTTTTTTCATCCCATTAATTTTTTCAAAAAATATTTTTTTTGAAATCGATTTGTGCGTGAATTTTTTATATTTCAAGATAATAAACGTTATTTTAGTGATTAATAGACAAAAGTTTATTCATCCGTGCTACAGGACATCATTTTTGAGAAAAACATTGAAAGTTCATAACCCTAGTGTGAATACCATGCACCTCGGTGGCACCAATCACCAACATACAAATATTTAAATGCATTGCTGTGATAATCCCCCTCGAAAGTTGGGGAAAATGATCACACGACATCAGATGTGAGTGGCTGGAAATTATCAAATTCCTTCATTTCAATTTATATGAACATTATTGCATATTTACCTAGTTAAGCTAGTACCTGTCTTCTAGAATCATTTTTAGTGCATACGCATATACAAACGAACACTTTTTGCCTTCTAGTTCTCAGGTAATAACACAGAGTGCTTGAAACACCAAATTACAGTACATATATCGGTAAGTACCTTCGAGATATCGGTAGGTACCTTTATATGGTATGATCCTATACCAGAGAATGGGCCTGTGTAACCAATTTTTGGTAAGGGTTTATGAAGATGTGCTATCCTTTAATATGCACAAAAATTGTGTATCGTTTTATTGATTAATGTGTAAACATTTAAAAAGCGCCAAATGCTCATTTGAAATAATCTCCTTTCAGGCGGACATATCCCTCGAATTTTCGGAAGTACATAAAAATATTTTGTGCCAGTGTAAATACCAAACATTCTTCTTTCACATTGAGTTTCATATCATATGAAAAGTCTGGTTAATTAATTTTTACCTGGTGATACTTTCTATACGATTGCAATATGAGGTCTTTAAAATTTCTGTCTAAAAATACATTTAAAAACTACCCACTTAAAATTTTCATTTAAATACATATAACTCACATTTGTGGTTACATTGCATACAATTTGTTTTCAATTTTAAAATGAAACTTGGCAACTATTGCCACAAAAATAAAAACAGCATTTCAATTAACAAATTGATAATTTTATAAGTTCAACACTCACACTCACTTTAATTGCAAACACAGACAAAAACAAAACAAGATTTCGAAATGGTCGCACTCGCATTTATTCATTCCCAGCAAAATGTTCGATGCCAAAGATGACATTCAATCATGGGTGCAAGTGATCTAGCATGTCATCTTTTTAGCATCTTCATCGATGAATTTTATATGAGCGTGGACCCCAAAAGATGACGTTCTTTTCTGGATCCTAAGCATGTCATTTTAACCAATGCGTTGACATGTCATTTCCACCAATGCTTTGGCATGTCATTTCCACCAACCCCTTGGCATGAAATTTTCATGTATTGTTTGGAAAATGGAAATGCTGTATTGAAATATGGTTTTCATGAAAAACAAAACTCTTTATTAATTCAAACGAATTCATGAAATAGCTACAATTAATTTATCAGTTTAGTTTTTCAAAGGTTTACATCCAAAATTGCAATGTAATCACCACCGCTGCAACGCAAAAGATTACTTCCTCCGTTCTCCGCAACTGATATTCTTTCATCTTACAAAAGGTTTTTTCAATTATCTTCCCATCACCAGTTCAGATTTCAAAATGGACTCCAAATGCACTACTTTAAGTATTTTTATTTCGTAAATTACTTTTATTTTATAATTTTGTTATTTTATAACAACATTTTGGTAATTTATACTCTTTTGTTTAGTGACGGAAATATGTAGGGATCTACAACCCGGCTTGCTTTAGGGATCTCTAAGAACAAAATGTAACGAACGGGGAGGAGAGACTTTTTATGTAAAATACCATTTATGCTTAATTTATTTTTAATTGTTTCTTTCCAAAAGTAGTTTCTTCTTTATTTTCAGATTCTTGTTCCTTTTTGTTTCGGACTTTTTTTTCAAATTCCAAGAAGCGAGATTTGATTGATTTCATTCTATGTCAGATTTAGAACAGACAAGGGAACTTTTAAAATAGCAATGTGTGCAGTCCGATTCTATTTTTAGCTCGATGGTTGGGACTTCATATAATACCAATTGTTTAGAAGTTTTAGTTGTTTGATATGCAGGAAATGTAAGACAACATCACGACGACAGTTCTAACAACATTGGTCTGTTCCAGAAACTGCAAGAATCTACTTATTTTTACTACGATAACAATTTTTCCTTTATGTTATCGGAAAAGATAGTAAAAATTAGTAGATTTTTGCAGTACTGGAACATACCAAAATGAAAATAAACAGGTATGTACATAAAAACACAAACATCATCTCTATTGGATCGATGGAATGGGTACCAATGCTGATGAAAAGATCGGATCTTTCACGACTTCCTTTGCATTGGTTCAAATCCTAATGAAAAGATCGGATCTTTCACGACTTCCTTTGAACCAATGCAAAAGATGACATGAAATCACGTCATCGCAAAGAACCCCTTCCGTCAAATTTTGCTGGATTTTAAGGTCTGTTTAACACGCAAAACATTGCATTGAATGAAAACCAACAAAGTATATAGTACATATCTAGAATTCTCTGAGGTTCATGCTGCAAAAGAAATCGTTTTAGCGAAGATAATAACCAGTGTAAAGTAAGCGCACAACGCACATCAACCATAACTTACATATAAACGTGGAAATTTGTCAGTGTTATACATATGTTTGTTCGTACGTTTGAAATACGTAGAATTCATTGTATTACACCGAACGAAGAACCAAACGAAACGAAAAAACGGAATTTACTCATATCCGTTTCCGTGGTTTTCAATTATTGGATTTTTCAGAGTTACTGCATGAGGTAATCCAGGCTGTGGTGCTGTAAACGGTTCCATTTCTAAAAATTCGAAAAAATATACTTTAAATGAATAGCGCATTAAGTTGGCTTAGAACAAATAAAATGGTGGAAGTTTTTTTATTTCTTTTGCGGAAATTTCCTGTTATCAAAACAAATATGAGGAAGTACCAACGACACAATAACTAACAAACAGTCGGCAAGGTCATGTGCTGAAAATGAGTGTTAAATATTCAAACATTTGTTTAGACAAAAGAAAAGAAAAATGTAATTCGACAAATTTTTGATAAAATTTCGATATCCTAAAAAAATTGCTTATAAATGGAACCACTAGATGAAATTCTTAAAAAGCAACAAGTATGCCGGTTACTTCCCCTTTGAAACAAACAAATTTCGGCTACATACCCATTTATGTTCACACAATCGTCTCAGAAGGGGCAAGGGATACTTCTCACATAACTTTTTATAACCGAGTCCGAATGGAGTGTCTTTACACACCTCTTGTAGAGAAGTTGAATGTTCATGAATGTTATCATAATTTATGAACATTCAATCAGCATTTTGAAATCATAATTTTTTGGTGAAAAACTGAACACGGGTATTCTCATTTCAGTGAGAATTGACACTTACTTCTCGCCTTTCAAAAAACAAACATCAGAACAAACTAATATAATCATTACTCTCTATAAGTAGAGAGTAATATGAGGTTAAGTCCAGGGCTGTCAGATATGTCGATTTCTCGCCAAACGTGGCGATTTTTCAACGCGTTTGGCGACTTAATTTTTGACTTGGCGACATGGCGATTTTTTGGCGGATTATAGAATAGTTGGCTATTTCGTTGGCTAATTTTGGGAAATGTCCTCTTTTTTATTAATGAAACAATTTTATGTTCTATTATGTTCTTGGTCCATAAATATTTCACGATCATCACCAATAAAAATAATAAATAAAATTTCGTGACGATAGGTGCATAATCGTCCACATGTTCAAAAAAATCAAACAGGCTATAATGTGTATACCCGAACATTTTGAATTAAATACTAAAAAACCCCACTATCTGCTAAAACAATGCAATATGGAGTTTTTATTATTTATTTCAAAAGGTTCGGGTGTAGGCCACTCCTCGCCTCAATTGTGGCGAGGAGTTTGATTACAATTTATAACGGACAGAAGGACACACATCGCTAAATCGCTTTATCTCATCTACGGCTTCTGCGGCGAATATTTCGCGATGTTACATACATTTTAAGCAAAACAAACTTATAATACCCTTCTCATATTGTGAGTACCCAACAAAAACGTCATTACCAAGTAATGACTTTATTCAGTAAATGTTGGCAGTAGTAACTACTTACAAATTTACCGTAAAAGTCATTGTTTTTACCAGGGTTTCGGAGTCGAGCCATTTTTAGATCGACTCCGACTCTGGAGTCGACTTTTTTCACGACTCCAGACTCCGGGGTCGACTACGGGGGAAATTTTCAATACCATTCAAAATGAATAATATTTTTCAAAATATATTCCTTGAAAGAACATTCGTTCCAATATAATACAAACTACAAAACATGCACATAATTCTTGAACTTATCCAATGAAATGAAAACTAAAAAAAACTGAAGTTAAGTTCGACTGGCAACCTTCCCCGCGAGAAAATCTTTAAGCTTTGAAAAATATCAGCTTGAAGGGCCTATAAAAACGTTGACCTATATAAGAAACAATATGTGAAATTAAAACAATTAGGTTTGATAGGAATTCTGTGCGAATTGAAAATATATGACATGGAAAAATCGACAAATAAATTATTTATTGCGGAGCCCAAATGATAGTAAATATTCTTTGCTTCATCCTCTAACTGAAGCATAATATGAATAAACTGATCAACAAAAATTTTTGTTCATAAACTGTTTATATAAGAATTAAAATATACCGTGTATTAATAAACTTGGGAAAAAATTTGTCTCCAGCAAAATTGCTCGACTCCGACTCAAAGACTCCGGCTCCGAAACCCTGTTTTTTACATGGGAATGTTATAGGAAGTACATCCTTAAATATGTTTTTAAACACATATCATGGCACAATTACCAAGGTAGTGGTATCGCAAAATTTTGAATATGTTATGCCAAAATTTTCTTTATGTTGTTGGTGAAATTACAACAAAAATATTTTTATACCCTACACCACTATGTGGGGAGGGTATTATAAGTTGGTTTTGCCCAAAAAGTTTGTAACGCATCGAAATAATGGTCGTAGACCCATACTTATATATACCAAAATGAATGTCTCGACGAGATGAGTCGATCTGGCTATGTGTGTCCGTCCGTCAGTCCGTCCGTCCGTCCGTCCGTCCGTCCGTCTGTCCGTCTGTCCATCTAAACCTTGTAATCACGCTACAGGTCGCAATTTTAATCGGATCGTAACGAAATTTTGGGTGTTGATGAGGGTCCCGGAGGGACCGGAGGGGTCGGATAATATTCAGGGGTCGGAATAGGCAAAAAACTTATGTGGATAAAAAGACAACGTTTTTTTTTCCAAAGCGAATATCTCAGCTTCTTTATGGGGTGTCCCAAAAGCAAGACCAGACAGTTAAAGTAGAAAATATCACCTTTCTAATGATGTAAAGTAAGTTCTCGTAGGTGATCAAACAAAGAAGATATTACAATAGTCGCAAATAAAACCCAAATTTTCATTCTTGCGATTTTAATTATAATGACGAATATCACAGCTTTGGTTGGGGACTTTTCAAAAGCAAAGCCTGACTATGAAAGTAGAAGATCCCATCTTTACAATGATGCAAACTAGGTCGGGTAGGTGACCGAATAACGGAGATATTGCAATAGTCGGTAATACATCCCATTTTTCCATTTTTTTGGAAATCACGCTACAGGTCGCAATTTTGATCGGATCGTCCCGAAATTTTAGGTGTTGATGGGGGTCCCGGAGGGGAAGAAGCCTATTGATTTTGGTGATGGTTGGATAATATTTAGGGGTCGGAATGGGCAAAAAACTTATTTGGATAAAAAGACATTGTTTTTTCCAAACCGAATATATCAGCTTCTATAGGGGATATACCAAAAACAAAACCTGACAATGAAAGTAGAAAATATCACCTTTTTAGCGATGTAAAGTAGGTTTTCGTAACGAAGATATCGCAATAGCCGCTAATAAAACACAACTTTTCATTTTTGCGATTTTAATAATAATGACGAATATCACAGCATTGGTTGGGGACCTTCCAAAAGCAAAGTCCGACTATGAAAGTAGAAAATCCCATCTTTACAATGATGTAAAGCATGTTGGCGTATATGGCCAAATAACGGAGATATCGCAATAGCCGGTAATACATCCTATTTTTTAATTGTTTGTAATCACGCTACACGTCGTAATTTTGATTGGATCGTCACGAAATCTTGGGTGTTAATGGGGGTCCCACAGAGGAAAAAACCTATTGTTTTTGGTAATGGTCGGATATTATTCAGGGGTCGGAATTTGATGGTTGGCGTACATCCCACTTTTCCATATTTTTTTTGAGTTATTCTGGCGATGCACGTAAATGCGTTTCAATAAAATTGACCTGTATTAATGAAGACATTCAGAGCAAAGGCGCTAATCTATTCCAATTTTAATATTTTGAATTTTACCGTTTAAAAGCTTATGCACAGGGGAAGTGGTGTAGGGTATGACATAGCCGGCCCCGACCCGACTATAGCCTTTCTCACTTGTTTATAAATTGATTTGACGAACAGCTGGTGTGATACCAATACCTTGGTAATTGTGCCATGATATGTGTTTTTTTAGATTTTTAACGATAGAAGGTAAAAAAATAGCTTTGAATTGTTAACGAAACAAGTAAAAAGTAGTCCTTACCGACAGAGAAGTATAACCTAATCCTGTGTGAGTAAGATTTTTATCTATGGACAGATCGGCCGGTAGAAAATATATACAAACGTTCTGTATGGAGGCTGAAATCAATATATTTAAAATATCTTTTTCACTTGTCTCTTCTTTTTAATGAATGACAATAAAAATGGGAATTATATCCAAGCAAAGTGCGATTCAACAATTATTATTTTCCAAATTTTTAAGATTACAATAAAAATGAAAATTTAATATTGCCCAAGATACCCTAAAGTGCGCTTTAAGCTTTTAAGCATTTATCTTGCACGTGCCTTAATATTGTCTTTGTGAATTTGTACGTTTTTTTCTGTACAGGTATCGATTAATGTACATTGTACATATTACCAGAAGGTTTTCTGTTTGTGATAAAGAAATACTTTTAAAAATGCCTCAGAAAACTTTTACTGTTTAATGGGATCAGAAGTATTATGGCTAAGACGCAAAGGAAAATATTGAAATTGAAGTTTGCAAACTTAACTTGAAGAGTTAGCGCAAAAAAATATTTAAAGGTCTGGCGTTGTTCGTTTTCAAGTGGAACATTTGACCCAGTGATATTATTTGCTAAAAGAGCAGGGGACTGATATTTAGCCTTCCGTTTCTTTTAATACTATAAATTTTAAGTAAATATACTTTAACCTGTTTTTACTAAGAGTCGCATTTTGGAATTTAATAAAATAAAGCTTAATACAAAATTTTAAAACGTTTGACTTCTTATAAGACAAAAAGTTTAACATTAATGACATGTTTCATATAATTTGATTAAAACAAACAATGTGGTCTATGTCCGATATATGCATGTGGTCAAAACAATGCAAACAACACTTCAAATATGCATGTTCATAAAATAAAAAATCTAATGATTCCTTTTCGACATAAATTACAATTTTAGTACAGCATTTGAAGTTTTTATTACCAAATAATATGAATTTATTATTCTCCAACAATTAAGAGTATACCATATTGAATAAAATTATAACAGACAGTATTTTGTCTTTTAACATACCATGGCTACAAAAAAAGTAAATCATAGAATAATAAATCATAATTAATTGCATTAGAGCGAAATGAATGGATAGTTAGTAAGATTTAATTGCTTTGCAAAATATCAACATATTTTTTCTGTAAAGATAAGAGAAGTCTTGAAAATCTTTTAATTTTATTGATTGTTCTATTTAATTTTAGATGAGTTTTGTTATGGTTATTATGCAAAACGTTGCATTTGTTTGAGCTCCCGTTCGACTATAAACTTGAAGATAATGATTTCTATTACGCACATTACACGGTGATCCGTAAAACCTGGCCACAATCGAAGAAAAATGTATAAATTTACACTGAATATTTTTAAAGGTGTTTCAAAATAGCTGTGTGTATACTGAGAAAAAAACCGCAAACACAATATTTGTTTGGCTGCAAACAAATGTATGTTTGGATCCAAACATATATTTGTTTGCAACAGTCCCTAACATAACATATGTGTGGATGCAAACATATATGTATTTGTTTGACCCAAACATTTTTTTGTCCGTGCAGCTATGAAAGATACAAAAAGGTATCAGTCGGCTTTGCCGATAGAGATATACCTTCAGATTGTGTGTAGGAAATTTTGTGTAGAACTTCATGAAATTTTGTCCGATCCAGGAAATGTTAATTGTGGTGTCCCTCAAGGACCGATTTTGTCACCACATATGTATATATAACATATTTATGCACGATTTTCCTCACATTGAAACGGATTATACCGGTCTCTTTTAAGCTTACGATTCCCTTTTCTATGCTCAGGATTAGTCACCAGAAAATGCTTTATGTAAACTAAAACATCATTTGGGGAAAATTGCACAGTTTTACAAGAATTGAAGTATAAAAATAAATGCATCAAAAACTGAAGCAATACGTGTTAGGAACGCATCTGGAAAATATAAAAAAAATTGTGGTTCCTAAAAATAAAATCCTAAAGTTATATTTTAATGAAGTTGAAATTCCTGTAGAAGGTACACGGTGCTCTTGAAACAATTTTAAATGGAAGGTGCTTACACCTTGGAAGTTTTTGCGGATTCTGCAATGTTTATAGATGAGAAAAATCAAAAAACAAAAAAAAAAAAACGCCGGAGCGCTTTTTAAATAAATCGCGATTTAAGTTGATATTTTTAGGGGTTGTTTAGGTTTTCACGATTTTGCTTAGAAACCGCATTTTGCCCGTATGAAAGTGTATATCGTCACCATAAATGCCCGAAGACGTAACTCACAAAACCAAAACTTAACAGGAGTAGCAAAAAACGTTATAAAATTAAAAACTGTTTTATGGAATATAATTTTTATGAGGGCGAGTATTCGGGATATTATCAATCCTATACGATTGGTAGTAATAAATGGAACCAAAACAGCGGAAACGCTTGGTTTTGGGATCCGTCATTACAACAAAATCTGCAATATTATCCCATTTCCCGAAATTCCATTTTTGAATAGTATCGTTGTTTTTGAAAGTAGAAGCTTGAAATTCAGATCCCATCAAAAAACGAATTTCGATTTGCGAGTGGGTTTCGTCTTCGGGCATTTTTGGTGACGATATATCCTCGTTAGTCTAAAGACTGAGGGTATAAAAAATATACTTTTTGTCAGTAATTTTGTTTAATAACCGTTCAAAATTTTGTATAAAACAATTAATACATATGGGGCCTTTTGAGTGATATCGGACACTTTTTCAAAATGAGAGTTTTGATTTCCTTTATTTTTTGGATCGGAATATGTACTATTTCGGTCTCCGAGGCTTTTGTGAAAGTCGATTAAACATATAAAGGATTTTTCATATCGTTATTTAAATAAAAATTAATGCATGTGTAATGCATTAATACGAGCAACAACTAACTTTTATATAATGATTTTGTATTTAGCAAAACTACTAAAACTCTAATTCAGTTCTGTATACATAAAGTGGTATATTAAATATTTACAAATGACTTTTATTTGTCTGTATACAGATTACTACAAATTACGTTTCCATTGAATTTGGTTTCAAATAAATACAATTTAATTGAATGTACATTTTTAATTTGATTTTAATTATTACAAAACAAATTTCCAATTTAAAATCATATTAAACAAATTCATGTTAATATTTGGAGTTTGTGAACTGAATTATATTGTCAATACTAGTGGTATGAATTAGAACAAGTAAAAGAGTATCAGTAGCCTCTTCGAACAGATCCTAAACTGTACATAAACAAAAAATTTTGCATTTTTGTGGGGGACGTGTTGTCAAAGGGGTTTTTACATCTTTCGGGCTATTGTCTTAGGAAATATGGACTTGCCACTGCAAAAAGTTGCACCGTCGTGATGGAGGCAGCGAATTTAAGTTGTTACAAAAAGAAGCACACGATTTGAGAGCAGGCCTTAAACAGCACCCTTCACAAATTTTGTGTGGGAAGTACTCGAAGGAGTGGACCTATATAGTCCACATTCAAACCTGATATATGTCTCGTAGAGATATTATGGTACGAAAACTATGTACCAAATCGGGTACTCCCTTCAAGAATTATCGTGTGCACAATTTTTCCGAATATTTTAAAACTTTTTTCTAAACCTTTCGAAAAATTTCCTCAGAAAGAATGGACTAGCCCCTGATAAAACTTGTTCCGTCGTAATGGGGGCAGAGAGTACAAACTGTTACAACAAAAATCAAAGCGATTCGAGAGCAGGTCCTAAACTGAATTTTGCGAAATTATGTGTGGGAGGTACCCGAAGGAGTAGACGGATAGAGTTCATATTGAAATCTCTTCTATGTCTGGTATAAATTTCACGATGTGTATGGAACCAAATCGGATACTCGCTTCAAGAGTTATCGTTCGCACAATTTTTCCAAACATTATCGAAATTTTGTGGGGGGAGGTGCTGAAGGAGTAAACCGATATGGCTCATCTTCGAACTTAAACTAAGATTGTACAATATATTACTAACGCCAAATTTTGCACCAAATCGGTTCATCCGTTCGAGAGTTATCGTGCGTACCAGGCAGCCAGAGAGACGAACGGACATGGCTAAATGGACTCTAAATTGTCTGAAATACATATCCTCCAAATCTACTTGGGATCTAAAACCATTATTTTGATGAGACAAATTATGCCCGTATGAAAGTGTATATACCCTCGTCAGCATAAATGCCTAGGGTATAAAAAGGTTGGATTTTTAGTATAACCCTGCGTTTACAAACAATGAACGGAAACAAACAAAACGATTCCCGTACCAATCACACAAAGCCACAAAATTTTCAGCTTCTCTGAATCGTTTCACTCTCACAACCAAAACAAAAACACAATCTTTTCAATGTAAAAATATAGAAACCGTACGATTGCTGAATTGTAACTTCGGCTATGCTTTGCCGAGTTGTTTCATTCACCACCGAAACAAAAAGTATTTTTGGGAAACGTTTCCCGTGCGTATTGTCAATGACACACTCAGACACACGCACATGTGATTGCTTAACAACCCTATAAGTTAGCATCAGCATACCACAGTGAATTTTATCAATCACCAATCAGCATACCACAGTGAATTTTATCAACCACCAAACGTTTTTGATTTATTCACATGTGTTTAGTACTATTCCGTTTTCTATCTGCTCTTGTGGAGTTGAGTACTTTTCGTTTTGTTTGCACTCACGAATGTAATCAAAACAAAACTAAACAGCGAGCTCGGCCAACGTGGGTTATGTTTCGTTTTGTATTGTTCCTATGGAAAATACGAAACGAAACGATTGGAAATGTTATTTAAAGTATTTTTACGTACGCTGTTTACAAATGCCAGTATTGGCAAGACAATAGCAAAAATACAAACCTTTTTCACAAATACATTTATAAATTTTTAAATATGTATAGAGAAAAATATTAATGTATTGGTGAAAATGGTTTGTAAATTTGCTACTGTCTTGCCAATACTGTCTGTGTGTAAACGCCTAGTAAGAGTATATATCGCCGGTGTCATGCTTAAGTGTTCCAAACACCATTTTCCCGTATTGAGATAATCGTATTTTAATGTTTGCGTCACAACTGCTTGCAGCTGACTGAAGAAAATATTTATATTTTTGACAAGATGTATTAGTAATAGTATATAGAACATCTTTGCTAAAAGTTAGAGAAATATGTGTTGGAATAAAAATGTTATAGAAAATCGTTTAAATATTGAATTTTTGCAAAATATTGTAAATTACATGGAACAAAGAGACAAATAAATTTCCCATATTTACCTCAGTAAATTCAAACCTTCTAAATCGAAATTTAAAGTTCTGATTTTTGGAATATATTTTAAAATTCGTAAGTTATTAAAATATTAATTTAATACCTGACATGAACTTAAGCTTTCAGGCCGAAAGGTGGATATCTCGGAAACTAGAGCAGATAGGAAAAAGCCGACCAAAAATTCTGAAAGAGCAAACGCGAAAAACCTGGAAACTACCTTTATCTCAAAAAGTTAAAAATGGTGTATAGAACACTAAAGCATGACGCCGACGATATGTATAAACGACAACTAAATGCAGCATATTTTATACTAATTTCAAATGGGGTCCTATTCGAAGACCTTGTAGTGCTTTCTAAAATTGTCTTCTACATAGTCGTTTACAAAGAGATCATTTGCTGTGAAATAAATCTTCTGGTCTCCTAAAAGATACTCAAAGGTTTTCTCTGAGGAGACTTTATAGTACTCTATAAGAAGGCCTTCAGGACATATATTTATGTTAACAAAAACTTCTGGTCCTCAAAAACGTCTAATCTTCTATGTATATAAGAAAACCTTCCGGCCCTCTGTGAGAAGACAGCTGTCTATTCTATAACAAAAACGTCGGATCTTGTATAAGAAGTCATTTTCGTATTCTGCAAGATAATAACATTAAATACACTGTGCAAAATTTTTAAGGTAAACTTGTGCAAATAATTTGAGCTGAGGATTTTTTGAAAGTACAGACCCAAACGGCAAAAACCCTAGTTGGGTTATGTTGTGGCAGATCCAGCTTGGATATTATGGTCCCATCAAACATGATTAAATATTGACTTTTTAAAGCAATTCTGGGCTATATCTCTGAAAACTATGTGAATCTTCACCTGACCTCTGAAGCAAACTTGTAGATAAAGGCAAGAACAAAATATTTGGATAAATAGTGAAATCGAAAAGCTACATTTATTGCCTCAAATTTTATAAAATATCGAAAATTTCCATAATTTGTATATGTTTCGCACCATATCTAGAAAACTGTTAATTTTTTCTTAATGTTTTCTACAGGAAAAATATTCGTTTGAATGTAAAACACAACTCTTCAGAACATGCCATTGCACACTGGTCCCAACCTGCGACAAAAATCGAAAAATCGATATCAGCTAATCTCAGCGACAATTCAGCAAATTGTCTCTAAACATATCATATCATATTTATTCCAGCACTGTTTTTGTAATTTATAACGGTATTTAACAAAACAAAACAGAAAACGTTGACATTTACGTATGATCTCTTAAAAACTTTAAAAACATCAGTACAAGGCAAGTACTCATACAAGGCAAGTAACTCAAAACTTAAAGGATAAAATTATTTTTTTTCGAAATGGAAATTTTAGTACAAGATTTTCTAATAACTTTTACATAAAAAATTTTACACATTATTCCCATAAAATGTGCTGGAAATCACATTTTTTATAATACTTCTTTGTGGATTTTTTTCCAAGTCCTAAAAATTGAATTTGAGTTTTACTAACTTCGCCATCCTTCGCCACTCTCCAAATTTTTTGAAGAATGTTCAAAATAGTGTCAAGTTTACAAAAAATTTGGTTCCAGCTGCATATATTTGCATTTCCGTGTGTGACATTAAAAATACTGACGATGCCTCCGGTCGTTTCAGTGAATATGCCGTATTCTCAGTTTCTTCTTAGTTTTGTGTTTTAATTGTTTGTTTTGGTTTTTTTCTTTAAAGATTTAGACATTTTTGTTTTGGGATCTAGTTATGAGTGCATTTTTTTACATATATAATATATTTTTGATGTATTATGCTACATATAATATGAAAAACAATAAAAATGTAAAGTTCGGTTCCACCATGAAATATTCTGACCTCAAGTGGAATAATTTGTTTCCTTTCCTGTCCACGATACCATTCGGAGACGTTTTTTGACCATTAAGAACTCCAAATAGCAAATTACAACCAACTCGAACCGAAAATAAAGATAAAAACTTCAAAATAACTGAAATAGGGATGTACCGTAATATGAGGGCTATACCGAAACCTAGACCTAAGACCACAATTTTTGGCGCAGAAGGTTTTTGATCATTGAGAACTCCAAATGGCAATTTAAAACCAATTCGGGCCGAAAATGTTGATAAATTCTTCAAAATACCTGAAATCGGGAGGTACCGTAATATGCGGGCTATACCGAAACCTGGACTTAGGACCACAATTTTTGGCGCAGAAGGTTTTTGATCATTGAGAACTCCAAATGGCAAATTACAACAAATTCGGGCCGAAAATGTTGATAAAATCTTCAAAATACCTAAAATCGGGAGGTACCGTAATATGAGGGCTATACCGAAACCTGGACCTAGGACCACAATTTTTGGCGCAGAAGGTTTTTGATCATTGAGAACTCCAAATGGCAAATTACAACCAATTCGGGCCGAAAATGTTGATAAAATCTTCAAAATACCTTAAATCGGGAGGTACCTCTACATGGGGGCTATAGGAAAAACTGGACCCATATTGATGATTTTTTGGCTACAGTATTTTTTACTTATTTTTAGCATACACTGAAAAAATCAGATTGATCCGACGATTATAAATATTTTTGTCGCACCTTCCCATACAAGTGGGACCACTGTGCATTGTTGTAAAATGCCTCTATCACCTTGTTTTCAGTATATTTTTCAACGACGATGTAATAAATATGTCAAAAATGTGGTGAAATCCGAAAAGCGAGAACAAACTGTTGGTGTGAATTGTGTTTGAAATACGTGTTGTAAAAGATATGATGCAAAATACTGCTGAAACAGCATGAAGAAAGCAATTTAGAGTTTCAGAATGTTGTGAAGAATTCCTGAGAACTTTATTTGGAACACTTTCGTAAATGGTTGCTTGGTTCAACTCCCAGTAGCTTAGCTGATATTGACCAGAATTTTAGCAATTATGGAAAATTTTCTATATTTTATCGATTTTGATGCATTTTCTTAAGTCGTCTGTTCACAAGATAAGTTCTACTAGTTTAGGGCTACAATATTGCCAAATACAGCAAGGCCAAATTCCTAATCGTTTCTGAGATAAAGGTCCGATAAATGCAAAAAACTATGGTTAGGTTTAGATGAGACCATGGCGGAATAAGAAGGTGTTACATCCATAACAATAATCGGGCCATTTACCACACCAAACGTCAAAATATCGGATTACTGTGAATTGCTTGTTTACCTTTTGTATGTAATTTTATTCGCAATAATGCATTTTGACAACAAATGTGATAATCAGCTGTTTTTTCCGTTGTACCTGTATTATTGTGCCATGGATGAGACCATAAAATCCGAACTGAATCTGACAGGACAAAACCCTACTGAGGTGTTTGTAGTTTCAGTTGTTTGCATTTTCTGTGTTGCATAGTGATATTGATCTTCTTGTCTGGGTTTCAGTATGAAAATGTTTGGTCATCTCCTATAGGAATATCTTCCGATCTTTTATTGGAAGAACCTGTTGTTACCTCTGCCATAATATTGGGGTATAATTATACATATTTGTCTGTCTGTTGAAATCAAGATACAGCTAGTCTGTTCTATTTTCGTTTTAGCTCCAAATTTATCACAGAGCAAAAGCACACAATAACCACGAAATACGAAATTCGTTCAATTTTGCCAATAAATATATATTTGAATTGGTTGCAGTCAATGTAATTTTGATTTTGAATTATAATGTGGATATACCCTTGCAGGTTTCCTTCTGAAAATGATCTGGAATAGAAGCAATTATTAGTTTGGAAAAAACATACCTATCCACGCAAGAGTATATATGAATTTTAATGAATTTAAAATCCATATTTGCAGTGGCTGCAAATTAGCAGTAATATGGTGGCAGCTGTATAAATACATACACACATAAATAGGAATAAGAGGGTTATACATTTTTAAAATGTTTCAAAGTATCGAGACTATAGGCGTATAGGACATGAACAACTATGCAATGCATTGCAATGTGATGTAAGTTTCCTAAGAACTTCAGCCATTCAAAATTTCTTAATATGTGCTGTTTTAGTGCGTTCTACAGGACGACTGGATACGGCGAAAAATTTAAAGAGAGTAGTCTTCCCATATCGAGTGTGGTATGTTTCTAGGAAAAAGTCGTTTAACCAAACCGCCGAATTCATATTTAAAACATTTTTTAATCAAAACAAGATTCTCCACAATTACAAAAAAAAAATAATTATATCCCTAATGTATATTCATTACGTCAATATGCGTTGTTCATGTTGTCTGCCAATTAAGTTTTAATTAAAACGTAAGAGAATTAATTAAAATGTATAAACAAATATAAAAATCCAAACTGATACCAAATCAAAGTAAACTATACAAAAAAGTAACTCACATACACACCAAACCAAATAGCCAAAATGAGAAAAAATAATTAAAAAAAAAATGAATGCCAAATGATTTCTCATAAATCGAGTTAATAAACAGAAACTGACGTTACCAGTAAACAAACAACAAAAACAAATAATAGTCTAACCAACTAAATACAGATACATGTGTATGTATTTTATAGTATATCAGTAAAAGATGAAAAAAAACCACAATATTTAAAAAATTCACATCAGAAGAAATCGGAAAAAGTAGTTGCTACAAACGTATTGAGGATTTTCCTTACGCTATTTCCCTGCAAACATTTTCTATCGCCTAAGAATAATTCGCCACAATATTTAAAAAATTCACATCAGAAGAAATCTGAAAAAGTAGTTGCTACAAACGTATTGAGGATTTTCCTTACGCTATTTCCCTGCAAACATTTTCTATCGCCTAAGAATAATTCGCGATTCTCCTGGGCGAATAATTTGTCGCAGGCGATATCGCCTAAAAATCTTCCGAGTATCACCAACCTAAAGTAAGTGTTTATGCAATGCGAATCGTGACCAAGATTCGCTGACGATTCATATGGAAGATCTTAAGAAGAAGAAAATATAAATACCTATAAAGAAAAAATTAAAGGAAATTTATTTTACTTTCTTCTTTTTTTATTTGTTGTCTTTGATTTTTAACCCCTTTTGTTTTCTTTTCTGATTTGTTATAATTTTAATTATTCCTTATGTTGTGTGATTGTATACTGGTTCTCATTCACTTTCTTCATTTCATTTGGCAAACCCCGGACATGTGTTGTGTTTGTCAATACTCATAATATTATTCGTGCCATTTATATCAAAGTTATGTAGAATGTGTATATGAAAATTATATGCAACCAAATCAACAATTTTAGTAACAATCGCGTGATCGGGGTTCGGAAGAATAATATATTATTCGCCTGCATTAACAATAGCGGAACATAATACAAATTCGCGGAAAGATCGCCGAGAAACATAGCAGAAGATTCGTCGTAGCGATTGAATATAAACTATAATTTTTGAGAATCGTCTACGAATGGCAAATTACTCGCGTGGGTGAATTTTATATAAAAATTCGCTAAAAGATTGCCGGAAAGAAGCGCGGAAGAATCATTTGATCAACAAATCGTCCAACAATCTTCCAAATGTTTGCAGGGTAATTACAGCAAAAATGCAGTGAAATTAGGTCTCCACATTGTATGTGTGTGCAGATATGGAATGTTTTTATTTCGGTACATATGACATTGATGGCTACTTCCAAAATATACAATTTAAGATAAAATATTTCTGTGGTATTCACAGAAAACGACATAAGTCAAACAATCAAAATTTTCAATTGTTTTTGTAATATCAGACTAGTAAGTAATATAGGCCATACACAAGTTTTGAAATTCCGCTTTGATCCGGAGATATAGCATCAGAATCGGAGTAGGAGGATTTTTTCCTGGGTAGAGGATGCTAAAAAAAATTCGGTAGGACTAAAAATGTTTCGATTTTAAAATATATTTATACCCTACTCCACAATGTGGGAAGGGTATTATAACTTTTTTTGCTTAAAACTCATGTAACACCGCGAAATATTCGTCGTAGACCCACAATGTAGTATACCATTTTTCATGTCGCTACGAGACAAAGCGATATAGCGATACGTGTCTGTCCGTGTAATCAAACTCCGGTAGTGGAAATCTGTAACTAATTTTTTTGGGTTACCGACAAAAATCGGTAACATTAAAACGCAAAATTATGAATGAAAAGTATCAATAAAAGTTGACAACACTGTTGCTATCGGTAGGATTTAGCAATAGCTTTATTTTAGTTGTTAACTTACCGAAACATTTCGTTAATTCCAAATTATAAGCATCTTCATTTTACCGATATTTGTCGGTAACTCGAAGAATGAGTTACAGAATTCCACTACAGGACGCAATTTTTAACCGAAATTTTGTATGGAGGTCAAGTTCAAACCTTAATAGACACCTATTGTTATTGGTGATGATCGTGAAATATGTATAGGGCATGGTGGAATAATATGGTGTAACACCAGAAACAGCTGATCTTCATACCAGTTGTCAAAATGGGTTATTGTGAATAAAATCACATACAAAATGTAAACAAGCAATTCACAGTAATGCATTATTGTGAGCAAATTTGACGTTTGACATGATTTAATGTAACACCTTCTTATTCCACCATGGCATAGGGTGAAATGGAACAAAAACAAAATTTTTACCTGAATTGTAGCTACTTTCAAAAAATCAAAAAATTTTATTGGCTTATTTTGAGTATGTTGCAAAAAATTTCAAGTGGATCGGAGCAAAATTGGCTGAGATATGAGCATTGGAAGGGGATAATTTATTGTGAATTGCATTTTTTAAGTCGGCACCAACGATAGCTCCGAATTGTTCGATCTTTATATGGTTTGGTGAACTTATTTCATACATACAAAGCTTGTCTTTAAGCGAGACAGATTTTTTAAATTTTTTTTCGCCGGATTTTTGGACAGAAAACGTTAAATTTTTTTCGGTAAAAACAAAATTTTGACTTTGACAGCTAACAGTTTTTTTAAATCGATTTTTTAAAGTTCTGTTTCGCTCCAAGACAAGAATCTTAGGTTCTTAAAACGCCCACAAAAATATACCATAATCGGCTCATTTATTTTATATATACATTTCATTTTATTTTTATATTTTATTTTGTCTGGAACCAAATAGTTTTTTTGCGCAAATATTATTTTAAAGGAGATAATGTATATTGCAAATTTTGATTCTGTTCACCATATAAAACAACAACAAATCACATAATTTCGATATATGGTAATAGTTTCATAATTATCTGATGGTCAATCCAACCACAATCTGCTTAACTTGACATACGAATTGTCAAAAACTAGGAAATTTGCCGATGTACACAACAGCTGTTCACTGGCAAAAGCAAATGTTCTCTCATTAATTGTTCTGCCGCTGAGCAAAAATTTTATAAATTTTGTTTAATTTCCAGTATTCCAAACAAAGAATGAAATAGTTCGAGTACTTTTTGACGGTATTAATGACGACAATTTATTTTTGAATGAAGATATGAAAATGTGTAGAAAGAAAAATCAAAAAGTGACAAAAAGTGCCTGAGTTGTGTTTCATTTTTTAACACTTCTTAAACAAAAAGAATCTCCGAATGTTTCATGCAAATTTTGTGCATTTAATAATTAATAGAAATCGTATGCAAGTGATCGAAAAACCAAACAAAAGAATGTATCGCTCATTTACTCAAAGAGTGACACATCTCGAAAAATCTAATTCCGAGAAAAACGCGTTTTAAGTTGCCGACTGAAATTTGACTTCCCAACTTAAAAAGATTATTATATTAAAACTACAAAAACTACTTGGACCATATTTTGTAAAGAGCTAGCCAGATATCAGTGCTAAATTTCTGTGTAAGTTAAAGCATGATTTGAAGTGCTTTTGTGCTTCATAACCTCAAAAAACATTCTAGATGATTTATGCCAAATTCCTAGAAAATAATCTGTACCTCGTTGAGTTTTAGAGATATCAACTTGAAAATTTGGCACAAGATAAAGTGGAAGTCGTAGAAAAAATAGAAATTGCTAACTCAGAAAAGGCATTTTTGAGATATGCCACTCTTTGAGTAAATGAGCGGCATGTGTGTATAACCTAAACATCTGTTGTTGGTGTTTCATAATGTTCTTCAACATAAACATGTGATCGGTTTAAGTATGGACCAAACGGAGAGATAACAGAGAGAACTGAATGGTGTTTTTTATTGTTATAAAGTATTAGTGTATTCTATATTATACTTATTTATTCTATTATATCCAAATCTTCTAATGGGCAATTAATCACAAAGGTATATATAACAAGTAAGAAAAGGCTATAGTCGGTACGGGGCCGATTATGTAATACCCTACACCATTTGACCACCTACGCCAACCTAGTTTGCATAATTTTAAATATGGGATTTTCTGCTTTCTTAGTCAGGCTTTGCTTAAAGAAGTTCCCCAACCAAAGGTGTGATATCTGTCATTATTATTAGAATCACAAAAATGAAAATTTGGGTTCTATTAGCGATTATTGCGATATCATCGTTGTGTGATCACCTACTACAACTTACGTTACATCGTTTCAAAGGCGATATTTTCTACTTTCATTGCCAAGTTTTGATTTTTATATACCCCTTATAGACGCTGAGATATTTGCTTTGGAATAAAATTTAGACTTTTTCTCCAAACAACTTTTTTGCTCATTCTGACCACTAATTATTATCCTACCATCACCAAAATCAATAGGCTTCTTCTCCTGCGGGACCCCCATCAACACCCAAAATTTCGTGACGATCCGATCAAAATTGCGACCTGTAGCGTGATTTCCAAAAAAAATGGAAAAAATGGGATGTATTACCGACTATTGCGATATCTCCGTTAGTTGGTCACCTACGCCGACCTAGTTTGCATCATTGTAAAGATGGGATCTTCTGCTTTCATAGTCAGGCTTTGCTTTTGGAAAGTCCCCACCCAAAGCTGTGATATTCGTCATTATAATTAAAATTGCACGAGTGAAAATGTGGGTTTTATTTACGACTATTGTAATATCTTCGTTGTTTGATCACCTACGAGAACTTACTTTACATCATTAGAAAGGTGATATTTTCTACTTTCATTGTTAGGTCTTGCTTTTGGTATATCCCATATAGAAGCTGAGATATTCGCTTTGGAAGAAAACGTTGTCTTTTTATCCACATACGTTTTTTGCCCATTCTGACCCCTGAATATTATCCGACCATCACCAAAATCAATAGGCTTCTTCCCCTCCGGGACCCTCATCAACAACCAAAATTTCGTGACGATCCCATCAAAATTGCGATCTGTAGCGTGATTACAAGGTTTAGATGGACAGACGGACAGACGGACGGACGGACGGACGGACGGACTGACGGACTGACGGACGGACACACATAGCCAGATCGACTCAGCTCGTCGAGACATTCATTTTGGTATATATAAGTATGGGTCTGTGACCATTATTTCGATGCGTTACAAACTTTTTGGGCAAAACCAACTTATAATACCCTCCCCACATAGTGGTGTAGGGTATAAAAATACTACTTATTAGAGGCAATCACAACATGTTTCTGCTGCTACCACGACATTTTAAAATATTTCAAAAATTTTATTATTAGAATATGATAGATGTTACCATATATCTATAATATATATTTTTCTTTCAAAATATGGTGGCATGAATCATATTTTTTCTCTGCGTGTATCGTTGGCACCGCAAAACTCTTTTCACAGACAGCCATTTACCACAAGACTATGTAATATTTTTCAAAAACAAAAACTCCAAAAGTAGTATAAAATGTGCTCTTTCCGATGTAAACTTTAAAAACGCCGATACACTTGTCTTATATTTTTAGCTGTACTTTCATTATCTACTCGGTTTCTCCCATCATTTTGAAAAAAAAATTTAATTTTGCTGCACAGTGATCCTATGCAATGTCACATACATATGTATATGCATGTGGTTCTACAGCTAGTGTTCAATTACATATGTATCTGTTTACAGCGAATTGAAAATAGTTGCCTTACAATATGAATAAAAAGGTTTAAATCATTTTATCCATTTAATCTGAAATAAAAACTTGTTGTTACAGTCATCACGTTAATACATACATCTCACGGTTTTACTTGTTTGTACGTAATTCATAAGTAGATATGATCAGAAAGTCCTTTTTAAGAAAGCACTTCAGTATCCTCTAAAACGATTCCCCTGATTAAACAATTAAAAATTTAAACTAAAATCTACAAAAATATTCACTTATTTTTGTTTTAACAAAAACCGATAGAGAATTGATGGTGAAATGATCAGAAAGTCCTTTTTAAGAATTTCCCAATGTTTATTACAATTACTGATATTTTTAAAGGATACGAAGTATCGCGCTAGTACCGTATTAAGTTTTGCAGCTATTGCAACTCAAATTACATGTACATTTCAGCCAATTTATATATATCTGTTGTCAGATTTTTTTGTACTTTAATCTTCCATCTTGAAGATGCTTTAGTCCATGTCTGTTCCCTATTCGTGTTCTCCTTCTTTAGCTTCTTAAAATTGAATATGTGAAATAGCTGCACACAATGAACGAAAAATATACAAATACACACTTATGAACAAATGCATTTATATTCACATACATACATACACACATACATACATGCATATACATATGTACATATATTTATATATGCATATGTATATTAACTTAAACACATAATGTAGTAGTGAATTTAGTGCAGCCGTGCTCAAGACCATGTTTTTCCAAACGAAAGAGAATAAAACACAATTTAAGAGAAATTATGAAAGAACGAGTTTTGGACGTTTCTTCGATGTATCATCCATTTTTGCACTTCAGTATCCTTTAAAACGATTCCCCTGATTAAACAATTAAAAATTTAAACTAAAAGTCTACAAAAATATTCACTTATTTTTGTTTTAACAAAAACCGAAAGAGAATTGATGGTGAAACATTTCACTGTTCTGAGCAGGGCTGATTTAGTGATATCAAGTTAGTGTATATATGTAGCTGATGTGAATGTGTTTAAAGAAGCCACTCATTCAAATTCACTGAATTGCATCCTTATTGCTTTATAAGGAAAAGGTGCCAAGCAAATGTCATTATAGGGATTTATGTTTGCATCAGCTCGCATAGACACATGCATATCTTTATAACCACACCCATACAATTATGTGGATCTAACAATAGTTATTTTCTATATATAAGAATTTATTTCAATACATACATACATGTCTACATATAAGTTTTTATTGTATATAAAGAACATATAAAATGTACATAATTAGAATTTTTAAGTGTACTACTGCACCATCACATATACAACAGTAAAATAAATTATCTTCCATAAATAATTTAAATGTCATTCAGGAATGGCATTTGAAAATGTAGAATATTACACCGAAACATTGACGAGAACAATACAACATATAAGTACAATAGGGCGACCCAAATTTTTTTTCCATCTGATCCAAAGACCTTATATATGAAACCTTATGGTAATCGGTTAACGTTAAAGGCACGGGTCCACCCGAGCGACCTTTACATCCATAGTAATTTTTATGGGACCAATTTTCAGGATTTTTTTAAAGGCCAATCAATGTAAAAACCTTTCCAGTTCATTGTTGTGGCTAAATAACACTGTGCAACAAAATGGAGCTCAAAATCTGGGGGTGGAAAATTCCTATTGAAGATAAAAGCCCTTGGTGAGGACATACAGAACCCTGAAGGGCAGATCCGCTGTGAGTCGAACCTTTGAGT
This sequence comes from Musca autumnalis, assembly GCF_047663935.1. NCBI lineage: Eukaryota > Metazoa > Arthropoda > Insecta > Diptera > Muscidae > Musca > Musca autumnalis. The sequence goes on along the minus strand of NW_027411977.1, from coordinate 102,873,341 downwards.
TATGGCGGGTTGAATTCTGAAATTCAGTTACGTAACATTTTACACTTGCAATAATTGGTCACCATCTCAGAATTCAACCCGACATAACTCAAAGGTTCGACTCACGGCGGATCTGTCCTTCAGGGTTCTTTATATCCTCACCAAGGGCTTTCACCTCCAATACGAGTTTTCCGCCCCCCACGTCATGATCATAATTTTTTTTCACGCACAGAAATGTATCCTCACAAACGTTAAGAAACGGTTCAAAAATACGGTTTTTTTTTGTTCCAGCACCATAACCGCTTAAAATGTGTAATGCATGTTAATCATATCTGATTGACAATTTTAATAGCTTTCTAATGATATACATACACGGTTAATCGGTTCATAAAAACCGGATAAAAATTCGGTTTTAATATCAGAATAACCGGTTCCATAATTCGGATATCCGGATCTTTATTCCAAAATATAATGAAATTAACGCGCGTAGCAAAACGAGATCCAACTGTTTTAATGACTCCGAGAATTCTAGGTCATTAATAGGTTAACAATAATATATTGAAATAAATAGATATAGGGCTGTCTGAGCAAGATTCGGGTAAAAGTGAAAAACGACCGCTTAAACAAGATTATATCGATTTTATGTCGTTGGGAACCGTACCTAAAATCTTTCGAGCGACATGTTAGTAGAATATTCCGAAGCTGAAAAAAATCATCTTGTGCCACTTTTATTACGGTTCTTGAAATAAAGAACGAAAAGGACATTGAAGAAAGCGAGTTAGAAGGTCAAAATGTTCTACGAAAAAAATCCTCATTTGATTTCTGGGATACATGTTATCTTAAATATAAGTTTAAATAACGGCGAACAAAGATATAACGCTGCTTCCAGATGGCTTTTCGCGAAAGTTCGACTCACGGCGAATCTGTCATTCGGGGTTCTGTATATACTCACCAAGGGCTTTCTCCAATAGGAAGTTTCCAACCCCCCCCCCCTTCCAATTTCGGTTCACAGTGTAATAAGTCCTACAAAAATTTGGATCGGATTTTGATATAACTTTATATGGCCAAAAGTATGCATATTGAGTGCAACCATACATTTTTTTTAGCGATTGGACGATAATTGTGGCCTTTAGAAAATTTTGATGGAAATTCACCTTTGGCTCCATAACATTTCATATATAAGGGTTTTGGATCAAATGAACAAAATAAGAAAGTATCAGCCAGCTGTGCCGGCGGAAATTTACCCTCAGCCTTGGACCTAAAGAAAAGTAGCAGGTACACTACTTCTAACGTTTATAGGTTTTTTTTGCGTTTTTGGGCCAATATCTCAGGAAGTATGGATTTGCACCCGAAAAAATTGAACCAACTTAATTAGGGCCGCATACAAAACTTGTTGCTGAAACTGTCATTCCAAACTTTGTGTGAGAGGTACCCGGAAGATTGATCCGATGTAGTAAATATTCGTACATAATTCGAAGCAGAAGGAAATAGTACGACGTACAACGTTTGGGTCAAATCGGTCTCTCCCTTCGATGGTTATCTTACGTAATACTAAGTTCACTTGGTGCCGGCAGGCTATTTTGAGATTTTCGGCCATTATCTCAGGTAATATGGACTTGCCCCGAAAAAATGCGCCATCTTAACAGGGGTCGCAAGAAGAACTTTTTGGATAAAATTCAAAACAATCCGAGACGAGCAGTTAATTTGCACTTTTCCCAAATTTTTGTGGGAAGTACCCAAAGGACGGGACATCAGTCCATATTCCAACCTGATATATGTCTAGATTTTTGTTGGTGCCGTCAGGGTTTCATGGAACTTTTAGGTCATTACCTCCTGAGAAGTATGGACTTGCCCCGAAAAAATTTTACCATCGTAAATGGGGCCGCAAGAACAACCTGCTAAAAGAAATTTCAAAACGATCCGAGAAGTGCTTTTCACTTCACCTTTTCCGAATTCTGTGTGGAAGTAGTATTACCATATGCAATTTTTTTGACCTCACTTCGAGGGTTATCATGCGCACCATTTTAGCGAACATTTTTGAACTTTTGTGAGGGAGGAACGGAAAGAAGCAGACCGATATGATCCATCTTTGAATTTAAATTAAGTTTGGACAAAATATTACGAATGCCAAATGTTGGAATGCTGATCGATTGCTTCTTTCGAGAGTTATCGTGCGCAACAGCCAGCCAGTTAGATAAATAGACGGACGGGCATGGCAAGATCGACTCCAAATTGTCTGCAACAGAATTCGTCCAAACATTTGTTGGGGTCTAAACCCATAATTTCGATGAGACACATTTTTTGTCGTATCAAAGTATATATGCCCCCTATAGCATAAAGGCTGAAGGTATAATTAGGGGATGGGAGTTTAATTTTTTTTGGTACGCCCTAATGTCCAAGCTAAAATGGTTCACTATATAAAAACTTCCAGAACTAAAAGATTCTCAATGTTTTAATATACATACATATCTACCAGTTCGAATCATTAAACAGTTTTTCAATCGGTTCTATTATTATATATTTTTAAATTAAATATTTGGTACGAGTATACGAACATATTTTACTCAAAATTGTGTTTGCATGCGTCCCCATTTAAAACACACATTTTGCAGAAACATGTATTTTTTATACCCTCCACCATAGGATGGGGGTATATTAAGTTTGTCACTACGTTTGTAACAACTCGAAATAATCATTGTAGACCCCACAAAGTATATATATTCTTGATCAGCGTGCAATTCTATATCGATATAGCCATGTCCGTCCGTCTGTCCGTCTGTCTGTCTGTCCGTCTGTCCGTCTGTCCGTCTGTGGAAATCACTCTAGCGTCCGAACGGATTGACGTAGGTTGATGAAATTTTGGGAAAATATGTTATATTTACGTAGGACTTTTGGTATTGAAAGCGGGCTATGTAGGTCCACGCTTTCGTATAGCCCCCATACAAAATGACGCGTGACGCGTCGTCGTTTTAAGGAATTTTTAAGATATTTGGCCCATTTTACCACCGAATTGGTTGTAATTTGGTACTTTGTGTCTCCAGAGGCCAAAAAATATTTCTACCAAAGTTGGGTTATATAGGTCCACGTTTTGGTATAGCCCCCATATAAGGCCCCATATAAAGTACGCGTCATTTTAACATATTTTGAATGTATTAGACCCATTTGACCACAGAATTGGTTGTAATTTGGTATTTTGTGTCTTCAGAGGCCAGAAAACATTCTTACCAAAGTTGGGTTATATAGGTCCGAGTTTTGGTATAGTCCCCACATAAGACCCCTTATAAAGTACGCGTCATTTTAATATATTTTGAATGTATTAGACCCATTTGACCAAAGAATCGGTTGCAACTTTGTATTTTGTGTTTCCAGAGGCTAAGAAACATTTCTACCATAAAATGTTTATATAGGTTCACGTGTTGATATAGCCCCCATAATACAAATCTCCCGATTTTCGATATTTTGAACGTTTTAGCCTCATTATCACACCGATATGGCTGAAATTTGGTATTTAGTCTTCTTTAGGCGTATAAAACTTTACCCCAGAATTTTGTAGGTATAGGTCCACGCCATCATATAGCCCCCATAGAACGGTACCTTCCGAATTTCGGTATTTTGAAGGTAGTGGCCACATTAATCCACCGAAACGGCTGAAATTTGTGGTGGAGGGTATAAAAAGTTCGGCCCGACCGAACTTAACGCTTTTCTTACTTGCTTAAAATTAAATATTGAACAATTGCCCCTCTTTTGAAGCCGCCCTTAATATTGTCGACCACCCCTTAATATTGTACTATTAGTAAAAAATATTCAATAGCCCAGATTTATTTGAATTTCATATTTTAATAACGATAACATGTTGGGTGAATAACTAAAATATTTAAGACAAATAAAGAATCTTTCGTATACGAAAACGTTTGTTCAAAATTCAATGCATTACTGCTTGAGGTACTTGACTTTATCTCCAGTTTTTAGGCGTCATAACTTAGAAAAAATGTACAACTTTTTTCTTCTTTACCCAACCATAAAAATGCAATGGAACTTTTTTTATACAAAACTGCAAAAACCAAACAAATAAAATATTTCCCCATATGTACAAAAAAAATCCAACGCAAGAAAACCGAAAGAAAAGTGCCAAGGGCAACAAAGCAAATGAAATATCTACATTTTACCCAATGCGAATACTTACTATGCCACGCCAGAATGTTGTATAAGAATAATGAAAAAATATGTGTGGCAGTTGCACACTTTTACAAAAAAAACAACAATTTTGAACAACAAAAAATGTATGTACTTCCATATCAGTATATTAAGGCGCTTTATACTCGTATATAGGGTTTCTTTGGCTTATTTCTTTCATGCGCCTGGGTAGTCAAAGTTATTTGAAACTTAAAGTTCAGGTTGTAGAAGTTGCAGACAATGACATGACATACATGTGCATAAGGGCTATTACCAAAAAATACCACGCCAAAAACGTGTGGGGAACATTGTCCTGATAAGGAAAACGCATTTATAAGGTCGATTCGGCCAAAAAAGTTTTCGCAAAGAAAGTGATTTCGAAAGGCCTTTTGATAGCTTTTTCTTTATAACGTTGCTGATTTCAATTTTATTTAACATCAATTTTATTTAACATCAAAGTTAAAATAAACGCTTAAAATACCGCTATTTGGAGATAGTAATGTATTGTCCTTATGAAATGTCCTTATGGCTGATAGACGACACTCTCAGGCATCATCCTGTGAAAACAGAACATTGTTTCAAGCTATTCCCTAAAAGTTTAAGATAATAATTCTACCTACACAATATCTGTTATAGTTTCCGAGAAATATCTATTTTTTCTCCAGAAATTTGAAAAAATTATATATTTTCTACAATTGCGAAAAAATTTTCGTCTTTAGTTAGTTTAGTTTCAATATGTTTACTATCGAATCCCATACAGAAATTAACAATAAGTGACGACAAAAAATTAGGGTTTTGGCCAGGAAAATCGATTCCTGAACCACTGTGCAGCGGCATTTTCAATATTTGCAAATAGTTATAATTCTAATGTACATACATATGTAGTTCAGTTATTATTATTGTAATGAGTACCAGTACATAGAGCAATAATACATATTCAGCAATGTAATTTTCATCAACTGAAAACTTACTTAATTTTGAAAATAATTCATGGCATAATGATGATGCTAACCGTTAGTGAGGCCGCGTATTCGAATTTATGGCAGGCCAACATGACATTTTCTTGTCAGCTGTGGATTAGGTATTTCAATCATTTCAAGCATATCTTCAAGTACCCATTTTAATAATCTAAATATAATCTAGATGCCCTCGTTTTTAGATAAGAAGTCTCCTGATGTCCCTTCCGGGAAAAATATTGAAATAGTTTTTTTTTCAAAGCTTTCACCATAAGATGGTGCATTTGCATTTTTTATTGTTTTATCAGCTATTTAATGAAAAATAGACATTTTTTTTCTTTTTTTTATAGCGTTACACGTTCTGGTATAGCGTTACACGTTTTGGTATAGCCCTCATATAAGCCCAGCAAAAAAAGTCCTCCCAAAATCATGGGTTTTGTAAGAGATTTTTGGCATTATTATTATTATTATTTATTACAAGGGCATGTCACACTCAGTTTGTAGTTATTTTATGACCACTAGAAGTTGAAAAGTAAGTTGAAAAAAATTCTATTTTTAGAACAGTTGATGTAGAGATTTTTTTTAATTTCATCACACGTCTTACTTTTATTTTACTTTATTTTATTTCGCTCGCTGTGCGAGTTGAACACACGAACCCTCTGATTTGAACACACGAACCCTCTGACACAAGTTACTATGCCACGCACACGAACATTGAGGGTTGCTTAAGAACTTAAATGTGCAGTGCACATGTGCACCACGAACTGTTATTTTTTAATTAAAAAAAACTCGCGTGCCGACAGTGAGCGTTGAATACACAACCCTAGGATTTATAGTCGGACACACACTCACTGTGCCACCGTCCTCATTACTTAGTGAGGAGCAAAGTAAGTAGGTTTGCCTTGTATTATTTTAAGAAGTATCCCATTACTTTTCAGATTACTTGTAATGGGAAAAGAAGCTTGTTTACATTACTTTGTAATGGTTTACGTAACGACTACTGGATCCGAATTTTTGCTGGGAGGGTACCTCAGGATTGTAGGTATTTTGAATATTTTGCTAAATTTTTTGACGAAACTGTCTGTATTTTGATATACTACGTTCCCAGTGCTCACAAAACTTCTTCCCCAAAAATTAATATCATAGGTCCATATTTTGGTGTAGCCCCCATATAATTGTACCTCCCGATTTTAGGTATTTCGAGAATTTTTCTAGATTTTTTAACGACCTATCCGTAAATTGACACTTGAGGTTCCCAGTGGTCACAAAAACTTATCCACCAAAAATTGTCAAAATAAGGGCATATTTTGGTATAGCCACCATATAATGGTACCTCCCGATTTTAGGTATTTTGAGAATTTTTGCTACATTTTTGAACGAACTATCAGTAAATTAACAATTGAGGTTTCCAGTGACCACAAAACTTCTCCTGCAAAAATTGTCAGCATAGGTGCAAATTTTGGCATAGCCCCCATATAATCGTACTTCGGGATTTAAGGCATTTTGGGGATTTATTGCTCATTACATTCTTTGACCGAACTGCCTCTAAATTCTCCACCAAAAATATCAACATAGGTACACGTTTTAATATGGCCCCATAAAACGGTACCATCGATTTAAGTTTTTTTTACATTTTCGATTCCCAGGCGATAAAAACTTCTAGACATGGATATAGACCCGGCCCATCATATAACGGTACCGCCCTATTTCAGGTATTTTCAAGTTTTAAGCTGACCGATCTGATCTAAAATTAGGTATTTGTGGTTCCCAGTGGTCAAAAAACTTGTTGACCTAAAATTTTGAGCATTGGTATTTTCATAACAGAAAGAATAATTATTCCGTATGTGGTGACCCGGCCCGGTCGAAAATAAGACCGTTCTTACTTGTTTCCTCGGCATCTGTTCTTTATTAAGGTTTTCAAATTACAAATAAATATATCGATTTTAAAAAGAAATATTACGATATGCAAATGAAAAAAATCGAGTTGAAATAATTCGAATTACAATGAAAAAATCGAAATTTTAATGAAATAATACGAATTCTAAACGGCATTATCGAAATACAATTGAAATGTTTCAAATTACAACTAAAAATAGTCGCATTATATTTGGAGTAGTGAATGATAGAGCCCCCAATTAATTGTAAAAGAGAGTAAAGATAGAAAAGGCTCACGATATTTGTCCTCTTCTTATTCTGCAAAGGAATGATTTTTATTTATCTATATATATAAAAAAGGATGATGTTAGTTACTACGCTTATAACTCAAGAACGGCTGAACAGATTTTAACAATTCGCACCAATTCGGAATGGTCTCATGGCAGAAAAGGATAAAACCTAAAAAATCGCGAAAATTTGCGAACAATTTGCAAAAATATTTTTTCAATTAAGTCAATTTTTCCACAAATTTCTATCGAGCTTCGGACAGTTTTTGGCGAAAATCGTATTTGCACCTACTGTGAGGGTCCATTGTACGCCTTTGTCAATTTTTGAAAGTTGTATAGAATTTTTTATTCACAATTTTCATTTATTTTCAAGCGTCTTTTTAGGAAATTAACAGCGAAAAATGGTTAAAAGGGCTTAGTTTAGAGTTTGTAAAGATTAGTGGTGGTTTCGGTCAGATACTGATTGAAAAGACTAAGATGATAATGCCAAAAGTGGTTTCCACAGTTTTGAGGAAAAAGGTACAAATCCACAAAATTGGTGGGTTAATTGAAACATCAAGAGCTCCGAGGTAATTTCATTGGAAGTGAAGTTGTGGCATATATGTATACTTTTAAACCGTAGGTAAAAACATCTTCGAAAGATAAACTTAAGATGTATGCGGTATAATATTTAAGCTGTACCAGATATATTTTGATACTGTTTAGATTCTCGTATTATACAAAAAGGCAATTACAAACGGCCAAATAAATACATACAAACATACATATGCACATTGGTACTGTTGGTACACTGTATGTATGTCATTCGAAAAAAGGATGATATTCAAAATTGGAAAAAAAAAAAACAAGAAATCGGAGGTACTGGAGTTTTTTGGTCGAATTATCTGCCAAATATTCTTTATCGGCGACATAAGTAGGTAAATACTTATTAATCGTGATATTAATTTGACTATGTTAATATATATAAAAAAGGATGATGTTAGTTACTACGCTTATAACTCAAGAACGGCTGAACAGATTTTAACAATTCGCACCAATTCGGAATGGTCTCATGGCAAAAAAGGATAAAACCTAAAAAATCGCGAAAATTTGCGAACAATTTGCAAAAATATTTTTTCAATTAAGTCAATTTTTCCACAAATTTCTATCGAGCTTCGGACAGTTTTTGGCGAAAATCGTATTTGCACCTACTGTGAGGGTCCATTGTACGCCTTTGTCAATTTTTGAAAGTTGTATAGAATTTTTTATTCACAATTTTCATTTATTTTCAAGCGTCTTTTTAGGAAATTAACAGCGAAAAATGGTTAAAAGGGCTTAGTTTAGAGTTTGTAAAGATTAGTGGTGGTTTCGGTCAGATACTGATTGAAAAGACTAAGATGATAATGCCAAAAGTGGTTTCCACAGTTTTGAGGAAAAAGGTACAAATCCACAAAATTGGTGGGTTAATTGAAACATCAAGAGCTCCGAGGTAATTTCATTGGAAGTGAAGTTGTGGCATATATGTATACTTTTAAACCGTAGGTAAAAACATCTTCGAAAGATAAACTTAAGATGTATGCGGTATAATATTTAAGCTGTACCAGATATATTTTGATACTGTTTAGATTCTCGTATTATACAAAAAGGCAATTACAAACGGCCAAATAAATACATACAAACATACATATGCACATTGGTACTGTTGGTACACTGTATGTATGTCATTCGAAAAAAGGATGATATTCAAAATTGGAAAAAAAAAAACAAGAAATCGGAGGTACTGGAGTTTTTTGGTCGAATTATCTGCCAAATATTCTTTATCGGCGACATAAGTAGGTAAATACTTATTAATCGTGATATTAATTTGACTATGTTATTTACGTCGAAATTAAATATAGGGTGACCAAGTAATCGACAACAGTCACGTGTTAGTGTGACAAGACTTCATGCATCCGAAACTCACAAAGAACGGCAACTAATAGAATAGCTCTGTCCATGTTACCAGAGCCATTGCATCTAATACCGAATTTGCAGTACAAGTAGAATTCGGGAGATCACATTAAATAGAGAAGTCAGAAAAAATAAGTAAAAAAGCGTTTTTATACCCTCCACCATAAAATATTCTGAACTAAAACGGAATAATTATATTCTTTCCTGACCACAATTTTAGACGAAGATATTTTGTGACCTCTGATACCTAAATAAGGTAAAAAACATAAAAAAATTATTCAATCGGTAAGGAACCTTATATGGGGCTATATCAAAGTGAAAATCGGGAGGTACAGTTATATAGGGGGCTATACCTAAACATGGACCTATGTTGACAGTTTTTGGTGGAGATATTTTGTGATTACTAGAAACTTCAACGGTCAAATTACAGGTAGTTCGATCAAAAAGTTAAGCTAAAGTACTCAAAATACCAAAAATCAGGAGGTACCGCTATATGGGGGCTATACCAAAACATGGACCTTGACTGTTTTTAGTGGATATTCTTTGGGAACCACTGGGAACCCCAAACCTGAAATTACAGATAGTTCGGTCAAGAAATGTAATTAAAAATACAGAAAATCGGGAGGTACCGTTATATAGGGGCTCTACCAAAACATGGACTTATGTTGACAGTTTTTGGTGGAGATGTTTTGTGATTACTAGGAACCTCAACTGTCAAATTACAGGTAGTTCGGTTAAAAATTTTAGCTAATATCCTCAAAATACCGATAATCGGGAGGTACCGTTATATGGAGGCCAAAACATGGACCTATGCTGACGATTTTTGGTGGTGATGTTTTGTGAATACTGGGAACCTTAAACGTGAAATTACAGGTAGTTCGGTCAAAAAATGTAGGTAAAATCCCCAAAATACTGAAAATCGGGAAGTAGCGTTATATGGGGGCTATACCAAAAAGTGTTCCGATATAACCCATCTTCGAACTTGCCCTGCCTATGGAAATAAAGACACTCGGGTGCAAAAATATAGCGCTCTAGCTCAATTATTGCGAACGCTACAGTGATTACAACAGACGGACACACAGACAGACGGTCATGGCTATATCGTCTTAGAATTTTATCCTGATCAAGAATATATGTGCAAATGATTAGTTCGATGTGTTACAAACAGAAAAACAAACTAAATATACCCTCCATACTATGGTGGAGGGTATAAAAACAGACGAAGGTGGTTACCTGATAACGATCGGATCAAAATGGGTAAATAGGTTAAAATGGGTTAATTGATTAAAACGTAAATTTAAATAAGCACTATATTCAGCATTAAATTCAAATTCATATTCAATTGCTTTAGTGAAATATCGAGTTCAGTGGTGGAAACAGGAATTGCAGAAAACGATCGATTATGAGACGAGTAGGGCCTTATGATATTTTTTTTTTTTTTTTTGCTTCAACTGCTCTACCAAATATTTTTATTTACATCACAAAACGTGTTATTTGCTTAAAAATATATCTTAGTCCCGATTTAGAGTTACCTAATTTTTTTTGCGGCTATTGTCAGTTTATAGAAGAGAGAGTCGAGGAAAACAGAAACACTTTGCCTCTCAGTACCTTCTCTCTTCGTCAAACTGACAATTGTCGAAAGTACAATTGTCTAACGTGCATCTGCTTCAAAGATCGTCCTAAACAGTTCAAAACAAAGAAATATTTGCCATTGAACAAGGTGAGTATAGTATAATAAGCCATAAAGTTCTGTACCTAACAAATTGCGAGACGAAGTTCGCCGGGTCCCCTAGTTTATTATAATAATAACACTGTAGTAAATACAATGTTAATAAGAAAGGAAATAGCATTGGCTACAATGGCCATCAGCAAAAGGAATGATTTTTAACATGTAGCCGTTGCGAGTAAAAAACGGGATTTCGCAAAGCAGAAGTTGCCTCTTCCGAGGAGTTCGGGTGAAATACGTTTGTATTACAAATGAAAAATCTAGAAATATTTTACCCACCATTAACACCTTATTGAATTCTGGGGTGAATAGCATGTTATGTCAAAAGCACGTCATATTAAAAGGCTTCAAATTTTAATTTATGTATAATTGATGTTTACCGCATGCTGATTACGTTCTTTAGAACTTACAGTGACAGTGATTCAATGAAGATACATGTGAAAAAGAAAATTGCTTAATCAAAAAAAGTTTTCTTTCCCAATTTCTTCGTTCGTTTTTTAACTTTCCTTTTTTTGTTGTTTTATTTTTGTTTCTTGCGACCAAAAACATTGTGGCAACCCAACTAACATTGTAATTATCAACAAGGTGTATATAGTTTATCTTCATATCGAAAACGGTAGTATTCAGAACAAGACGTTACGAAAAACAATATAAATTGTATTTCATTTGGCAACTAAGTATAAAGTGAGTTGAGTAAATTAACAATAAGAGAATACTAATTAGGAGAAAAAAACTTTTTTGGCAGTACTGTAGGTTGGCTGCAACAAGAAACTTTTATGCCGAAACTTGTATATTTTAAATACGGGTATAACTTTTTATTTCTTGTGAAATGCAAAACAACAAATATACAAACATTGTCCCAGTTATAATATAAAACACAAGCAATATTTAATTATTTAGTTTTTTTATTAGAGCTTTTTAGCCCTGCATTATTTCATAGTCTTTTTTGAGAATATCGATTCATGCATGTTGCATACTTTCAGGCATGTCAGATTGCCATCTTCCGATAGGCAAATATCTTCAATTAAAAATTACATTGCTACAAATAAACCCTTTATACTTTATTTAATGACTACGTTTTTCATTTTGCATGCTTGGCCTACACTTTTTGTTATTTAATAAGTATACTTTTTTCTGTTAGGCATTTGTTTCGTTTGCCAAATGTAAAATAGGGCCAACAAATACCACGGCAGGTTTTTTAGTCCGATTTGGCTAAAAAAGTTCCCGCACTGACAAGGATTTATAAAGGCCTGTGGATACTTTTTTCTTTGTAAAAGTTTTGATTTTAATTTTCTGAACAAACATTTATAAGCCATGAATTATTGCTATTTAGCCAAAAAGCTGTACTATAAATATGGAGAATGGTCCCATATTGAAGATTATATTCAACTTTTATAAGATATAGCGTACTAAAGAACGGTTTTCTATCGCACTGAAAAAATAAATGAAATAACTGCAATGGACAACTTGTATGCAATCCTTGTGGGAACTTTTTCAACGGTCCCTTATTATTCATTCAATCATTATTTTGAAGACTTTGGCTTCAATATTCCATCGAAATGGATAAAACTAGGTATTTAGTCTTCCTTGGTGGTATACAACTTTCCACCAGAAACTTGGTATTGCTCCACGTCTTCATATTGCTACAACAGAACGGTAACCCCAAGATCTAGAATCTAGATCAGCTTCAGGCGATAAGGCGCCCGTGTGCTCTCATTTAACGTTGCTCTCTCCACACATACAATTCAACCCATTGAAAAAGCATGCACTCACACAAAACTAGGTATTTAGTCTTCCTTGGTGGTATACAACTTTCCACCAGAAACTTGGTATTGCTCCACGTCTTCATATTGCTACAACAGAACGGTAACCCCAAGATCTAGAATCTAGATCAGCGTCAGGCGATTAGGCGCCCGTGTGCGCTCTCTCCACACATACAATTCAACCCATTGAAAAAGCATGCACTCACACAATGACGCCCCGTAAATTATGCAATAGAAAAGTATGGTGCCTGACGCTGATCTAGATCAACAACAACATCGTGTGCTTTAATTCATTGCTAAAACAAAGAAGATGATCGGTGGTGAGAGCAACGTTCAAACTCACCACAATTGAGATTGTGTGTGTTCACACAGACACGGCTCGCGAGCCCATTGGTGATTAACACTGATGTACACGTACACTGTACGTGAGAGAGAGAAGCAAATGCAAAAACAACTCAGTGGGCGCCCTCACTATACTGTCTTCGAAAGAAAACATATGTTGTTGTTGCAGTAACGTTAACATATATGGGTGATCTTGGCTGTTCTAGAGGAGAGTAAGGCAGATAAATTTGTTGGGTCACCCTTGTGCTCTCAATGAGCGTAAATTTGTTGATACTCACAACGTGTTAGCATCTGCACAGGCTGTGAGCGATAACCAATTTACTCTCACTTAGAGACAATGGTCTCTCTTGTGAATCACAATGCCTTCCACTGTTCTAGAGCAGGGTCAGGCACCATACTTTTCTATTGTATACTTTACGGGGTGTCATTGTGTGAGTGCTTGCTTTTTCAATGGGTTGAATTGTGTGTGTGGAGAGAGCACCGTTAAATGAGCGCACACGGGCGCCTAATCGCCTGACGCTGTTCTAGAGTTAAGCTGCGTGCTTAGTAAAGAGTAAGGCAATGTGACTTACGTGAGCGTTAATTTACTCTCGCTCACAACTTGTGTAGAGCCTAACTGGTGATGAGCGAGAGTAAATTTACGCTCACGAAGGTCACATTGCCTTACTCTGGCTTAGTAGAATAATAAAGTCTTGCGTGAATAATTGAAAAACGCCAATCTAAAGCTTAGGTTTTGTTTAGATTCTATACATACCCTGGCTTTATTTGGTACAAATCATATCGGAGAATAAAACAAAGTAAGGTCCGTGTGCCTTAATTAAACCTAATTCCTTAACAATACTTTATATGGTCGCAAATGATTATTTCAATGCGTTACAAACGGAAACACAAACTTAATATGTCCTGCATTCTATGGTAGTGAGTATAAAAATTATAAAATAATTTTGTGTGGCATTTTTTTTATCGAATTACGTTATAATAAAGATTTTCGTAAAAGATTTTGGTAAAAACTCATCAAAATATGATACAGGCATACCAGGTTTTAAACAAGTCATTACCCTAGTTTAAATTTATTACACTTGTACTTATTTCTTGAACCTTACCTACCACTGTCATAAGAAATAACCAATATGTGTATGTATTTGCTTAACAATGTAATAAAACACTTTCTTATACTAATGTTTAGTTTTTTTTTTCAAATTTTAGATATTCGTCAACGAAATGAATCCTTGTTTCTAACATTTTTCTCAAGGGAAATACTTTTCAGTTTAACTCAACAACAACAATTGTAAACAAAAAAAAAACATAATTAAACATGACATACTTAGGGGACTTTCAAACAATCATGAAGAGCAAAGACAACGAATAAAAGAATGGAGGCAATAATATCCTAATTTTATGCAAAAACATAATGACACGTGACGTTAGCACATTCTTAAGTAGAAGAAGAGTAAAAAATTACAAGACAACGAACGCAATTCATGTCGTTCGTACGTTTAGTTTGTTGGTTTGTTTCTTAAGGAATATTATCTTTTAATTGAGTGTAAATATTTAATTACAAAGTATCTTTGACTGTAAGCATAAGAACGATGACGGTTTTATGTGATGAAAAGTTGAATTGTTTGTTTCTACCCAGCAAACACAATGTCGGACGTCCGACGCGTCTGCTCAAAGTCTGAAGTTTTTTCCGACGCGTCTGACCGACTTCGGTCCGAACTCTGTCCGACTAGTCTGACGAACTTTTTCCCGCCCTCTCTCTCCCTCTCCGAAGGGAATTTTTATATTTTCTCTTGTGCTGCTTTGGCAAAATTAAGTGTAAATAACACTATGCAACACTGAAAATGCAAACAACTTCTCGTATTCATTTTTTGAAAGTACATACTTAGACTATAAAAACCCTAGTAGGGTTTTGTCCTGTCAGATCCAGTTCGGATTTTATGGCCTCATCTAAACCGGGCTAAATCTACACTTTTTTGCATTTAT
Source organism: Musca autumnalis (assembly GCF_047663935.1). Classification (NCBI taxonomy): domain Eukaryota; kingdom Metazoa; phylum Arthropoda; class Insecta; order Diptera; family Muscidae; genus Musca; species Musca autumnalis. Next base: position 102,858,328 of record NW_027411977.1, on the reverse strand, counting down.
CAGGCCTTTATCTCAGAAACGAATAGGAATTTGGCCTTGCTGTCTTTAGCAATATTGTAGCCCTAAAGTAGTAGAACTTATCTTTTGAGAAAACCACATAAGAAAAACTCCATCTAGGGCATCAAAATCTATAAAATATAGAAAAATTTACATAATTGCTGAAATTCTGGTCAGTATCGGCTAGATTATTGGGAGTTGAACCAAGTAACATTTTGCAAAAATCTTCCAAATAAAGTTCTCAACAATTCTTTAGAACATTCTGAAACTCTAAAATGCTTACTTCATGTTGTTTAAGCGGTATTTTGCATCATATCTTTTACAACACGTATTTCAAACACAGTTCACATCAACAGTTTTTTCTCGCATTTCGGATTTCACTACATTATTGGCATTTTTATTAAGTCGTCATTGAAAAATGTACTGAAAACAACGGCATAGAGGCATTTTACAACAATGACATGTTCTGAAGAGTTGTGTATAACATTCCAGGGAATATTTGTCCAAAAGAAAATATTCAGAAAAAATTAACGGTTTTGGAGATACGGTGCGAAATGTATAAAAATTGTTTATTTTTTGCATATATTTTGAAATTTGATACAGTAAATGTAGTTTTTCGAGTTTATTATTTCCCCAAATATTTTATTCTTGTCCTTATCTACAAATTTGCTTCAGAGGTCAGAAGAAGATTCGCATTAGTTTCAGAGATATAGCCCCGAATTTCTTTAAAAACTCAATATTTGACCATGTTTAGATGGGGCCATAAAATCCGAGCTGGACCTGACACAACAAAACCAAACTAGGGTTTCTTGCCGTTTGGGTCTGTACTTTCAAAAAATCCTGAGTTCGAATTGTTTGCACAAGATCACCTTAAAAATGTTGCACAGTGTAAGCAGAGAGAAAAGAATTGTACATGTTTCGTTCGCACATTGTAAATGTGTAATTGTTGGTGTGACGACGTTGATGCAGTACGAACGAAAAATTGAATGCTCGGGTTTTAATTTCTGTATCGGAGAACAAATTTGGTTTATTTTTGTTATGCGTGTTTATGCATGATAGTGTTTAAATGTTATTCATAGTGATCGGTTGCATACATACTTCTTTATTTTTATGAAGTTAATGAAAGTAAAGATTTTCTTGGTCAAACTTAAACACTATTCAGTGGAAAGTCATATGTTTTATACTTGTATACGGCCAAAGTTAAGTTTCTTAACACTTTAATGTGTATCAACATTTTTTGCATGTGAAGACATGTATTTTTTCATATATTAATAACAATTGTTTTACATATTTCACAGATTGTGTTGGCGAATTTGTTATTCTCCACAGTTTGTTTTTCCACCAAGTCGCGCATTTAACACAGCATAAGATGATATTAAAACCTTTAATATGTTTATAGTAACTAAACTTTTAGAGGATTTGGATATTTCATGAATTAACTGTGTATTTTCAACATATTTTAATAATAAAAACAAATTCTGGTCGAATGCTGGTAAATAAATCAGAAGTTCATGCGATAGTTCATCTGACTTCGTACCAAATTCAGTCCGAAAGTCGGCAGACAGTTTCGAATTTCATAAGGTTTTATTTCCGAATTCAGACCGATGCACAGTGTCCGATTTTACGAAAAACCTGGCCAAAACTCTAAAAATGAATAGATTTTGACCTAACCTTTGGTTCTTATGTTTTTCCGGCCACTGATTACATTTTTGATATTATTTAACCCTCAGGCGGTCATTTAAGGGGTCTTTTTGGTCCCTCCTCCTATAAAATGTGATCTTATCGGATCAAAATATTCTACAAATTTGTATGCCATCAATTTTTACTATGGGTCCTAGAATACACCAAAACTCTATACCTTACCTAAACTCCAGAAATATGCAAAATTATAAACACATTTTAGGGTTAAGGGCGTACTTCATGTGAGTTTTGGCAAAATTGTCATACAAAGCATCATTTTAGAAGAATGCCGTCAAAGACAAAAATGTTCTCTGCTAAATTTCATTATAAGTTACCAAAGAAATGAAATCTCTGTTTGCATTACATACCAAGAAAATATCGGTATCAATTTTGCCAAAAAACCAAGAAACTAAAATAGGGTTGCAACTTCCACCATTTCTACAGTTTTGGAAATATTTGAGTTAAGATCACTTGGATTCCTTGCTCTTTAGGTGTATAACGTATTTGGTAACTATACTGAAGAATGCGAGGAATATTATTTTTTTTTTAAATTAACCCTCGTGCGAGTCATAAAAGGGGTCCTTTTGGTCCCTTTTTCCACAAATCTTTAAAATCTCCTATAAAATGTGATCGGATCAGACCAAAATATTCTAGAAATTTGTTCGCCATAAAATTTTACTATAGGTCGTAGAATATACCAAAACTCCAAATTATACCCAAACGCCAGAAAGTGACCCTATAATCTGTACATACCTGCAAGACAAAATATGACATAAAAACAAAAAGTGCAAATATGTGCAGGATATTTCGATGGAAATTGGTAAAAAACCCTTCCTTTTTTATGAAATGATAAATTACACGGCCCGACTCGATCTTACTCACAACTATTTTCATAATTTATTGTGAGGATTGATCGTTGTTTATTTTGCATATTTCCATAGATTTATAAACAGCTTAAATATTGAAAAGAAAAAAAAAAAATCCAAATAGGGTAACTTCGACCTGCTCTTATACCCACTTATTAAACAAGAAATGCATATATTTTTTCATAACTACACGCACTGGGATCCTATAAACAATATCTGACCCTTTTTAGTGTAAATTGATAATTTTTTTTCGATTTTTGGCCAGGTTTTTTGGAAAATCGGACACTGTGCGATGTCTGTTCGAAAGTCGGTAAATAAATCAGAAATTTATACGATAGTTCATCAGAGTTCGGACCGAATTCGGTCCGAAAGTCGGCTAAAACATCCGATTTTCATCCGAATTTCGGTCAGAGAACACGTCAACCACGCCATATGACTTTCGGTCCGAACTCTGATGTTTCTTCCGATTTTGATTTGCTGGGTAGTCATACACATTCATACTTACATATGTATGTGCCTTTTAGGCACTTTGTTCAAAAATGTTGATGGAAGATGCGTAATAATACCAAAGCAACAAATATTACTAAGCTGTTTTGAAGGATTTTTGTGTGTAAACAATCGTATTGCTTTGAAGATATGTATGTACGTACAGACATGTACATTATTAAAATATGTACTTGCTAACAAACTTACATTAATTGGTAGTCATTAAGAATTACAAAACTTGTAAAAATCCTTATAACGTTATCTATGTGTAAGCAACAAATGTCAACATTCTAGAGAAATTTATCTACATTTTTTAATATATGGAAATGAATTCGCTATACTCTGAGACAATTTTGGCTAGCTAATTATAAAGTTTTTATATTTGTCTTCATATTTTCTGCAAAAATTCGTTATTAAGTAGGGCCGATGCACAGTGGAAAAAAGTACCGATTTAGCGCGCCAAAAATAAAAGTCGATGTGTTATTGTATGTTTGTCCATAATTTGGGTAAGAACGGCTCTAGATTGACCATTGTACTTCAGTTATTATAATATTTAGACAATATTTATTTTTAACCATATAACGGTACGTGTCGATTTTCGGTATTTTAAAGATTTTTACCACATTATCCCACCGAAATGGCTTAGATTTGGTATTAAGTCTCCGTTGGGGTTATACATACATTCCTATAAGAATTTTCGGTATAGGTCCACGTTTTCATATAGCCCCCTTAGAACGGTTCCGTCGATTTCGGTTATTTTGAAGGTTATAGACACGTTATCCAACCTATTTATTTGAAACTTGGCATTTAGTCTACGTTGGGAGTATAAAATATTCCGACGGAGAATTGCCTGCACAGGTTCACGTTTTGATATGGCCCCAATAGAAAGGTACCACCAGAATTTCGCTAATTTTAGATAAATAATAATAATAATAAAAATAATTATAAAATATTTTCTTGCAGTTTGTTGCAGCTAAAACTTTACAAATTTGTTAAGAACTATATGTACTAAATAGCTTTAACAAAGAACACAAGTTGAAAGAAAATCGGATGCCACATGTTTTATGTGTAAAATTCGAGTTACAATAAATAACATCTTATATTAAATATTTTTTACGCACCTGTCTTCACAAAATGTTAAATACAATAAAGCTTTAAAATTACCTTGTAGGAAGACTACATGCGACGATCGCATCAATACTAAAATATATTATAAAAACCAGTCCATTAATTGTGAACAAAAATGAAACGTTATTCCGCTCTAGCTGATGTAACCCAAATTATTTTTAATGTCGTTAGATTCTGCGGACACCTTAGATCAATACTACTCCGATAATTATACCCTACACCACACAGTGGTAAAGGGTATTATGTCTTTGTGCATTTGTATGTAACATACAAAAGGAAACGAAATAGACCCATAGTTCCTTTTGGGGATATACATATAATCACTTTCTGAGTCGATTTATCCATGTCCGTCCGTCTGTCCATGTATTTTTGTTCGCAACGTACAGGTCGCATTTTTTCCGATTCAGCTGAAAATTGGGGACTACAACTTTTTTAGCCATGGGAAGAACGCTATTGCTTTTGGTGAAAATCGGTTCAGATTTGGATATAGCTACCATATAAATTTTCGGCCGATTTCGCGTATTTCCTGCTCCAAACACGCTATATAAGTCCGATTTCAATGAATTTTGGAATGTGTGACTGAATTCGGTCTGGAAATAAATGTGCTAAATTATATCGAAATCGGTTCAGATTTGGATATAGCACCCATATATATTTTCGGCCGATTTCGCGTATTTCCTGCTTCAAACACGCTATATAAGTCCGATTTCAATGAATTTTGGAATGTGTGACTGAATTCGGTCTGGAAATAAATGTGTCAAATTATATCAAAATCGGTTAAGATCTGGATATAGCCCCGATTTATATTTTACATATTCACAGTGGTGTAGGGTATCATATAGTCGGCCCTGGCCGACGTTGATCCTTTCCTTAATGGTTTTTAAATTGGCGTATGCGATTTTTTAATTTTTGGCGCGCTCGGTATTCGGTATTTTTTCCACTGTGCGATGGTGATCGGAATGCAAACATGCCAACTTCAATATTATTTTCCTTGGTGGAGAAGATTAGCCGGAATTTTTTTTTAATTATAGCCCAAATATTTTATATATATTTAGTAAAAAAGTGTCAAGTAAAAAAGTGTCAGTCGGCTTTGCCGACAGATATATATACCCTCAGCCAATCTGAAGCGAAACTTTTACCTCCGGACAGATCGAATGTATTTCAGGTCTCTTCAGAATTTGGCCCTTTTTGGACATTTGAACTTGCCGACAACAATGTGGAATAGGAATTAACTGCACTAAGACACAAATGTTGAACCTTTGTAGGGCAGGTACTCTTAGGGAGTACCGATATGGGCCATTTTAAAAGTTAAACTAAATTTTGATAAAATATTAGGAGATCCAAAGTGATATTTTTCAAATATTGGGAAAGTTCTGGACCGGTATTGCCCATGTGACTAAGTTTGGATACAATATGACAAAAACCTAATATTGGACCAAATAGGTTGAACAGTTCAAGAGTTATCGTGTTCTCCGACCGCTACATATGGTGACATAGGGTTTTTTTTACACCTTTCGGGCTGTTTTCGCAAGAAATATGGACTTGCCCCTGAAAAAAACTTTTACCGTCGTAATAGAGGTAGCGAATTTAAATCGCTTCAACAAAAATCAAAGTGATTCGAGAGCAGGTCGTAAAGTGAACTAATCCGAAATTTTGTGTGAGAGGTACCAGAAGAAGTAGACAAATTTAGTCCATATTCGAACCTGATCTATATCTGGTAGATATATTAGGATGTGCAAAGTATGGTCACTCCCTTCAAGAGTTACCGTACGAACAATTTTTCCTAACATTTTTGAACTTTTGTGGGGGAGGTACCTGAAGGAGTGTACCGATATGGCTTATCTTCAAACTTAAACTATATTTGGATAAAATATTACTAAGGCTACATTATGGACCGAATCGGCAGATCAGTTCTAGAGTTATCTTGTGCTCCAACCACCTCAAACGGTGTCATAGAGGTTTTTTTTTGCAACTTTCATGCTATTTTCTCAGGAAGTATGGACTTGCCCCTAATGAAACTTGTACCGTCGTATTGGGGGCAGTGAATACAAGTTGCTAAAACAAAAATCAAAGCGATTCGAGAGATGGCCCTAAACTGAACTTTTTCGAAATTTTGTGTGGGAGGTACCCGAACGAGAGGACCGATGGAGTCCACATTGGAACCTCATCTAAGTGTGGTAGAAATTTCAAGATGTGCAAAGTATGGACCAAATCGGTTACTTCTTTCAAGAGTTATAGTGCGCACAAGTTTTCAAAGCATTTCCGAACTTTTTTGGGTGAGAGGGGGTACCGGAAGGAGTGGACCGTCTTCGAACTTAAACTAAGTTTGGGCAAAATGTTACGAAAGCCAAAATTTGAACCGAATCGATTGATCCGTTTGAGAGTTATCGTGCGCTCCAGCCAGACAGACAGATGGACGGACATTGCACAATCGACTCCAAATTGTCTGAAACACATTTCGTCCAAACATACTTGGGGTCTAAAACCATTATTTCGATGAGGCACATTTTGCCCGTATGAAAGTGTGTATACCCTCGCACAATGGTCCCAAATCCAAATTTTCTGGCCAACGTCCATTTTGTATTGAAATTAATTATTATTTATACTAAATGTGTACAAACAGCAATTCTTACGTTTTATTGACCAAACTGACAAAAATCTGCCAAAATTTGTTGAACATGGTGGTCCCGTTGTGTGGGGTCTAAACGAAAACATTGACCTATGTTAATAATTTTTGGTACGAAGGATTCATATCTTCCAAGAGGTCAAAATACCAAATTTCAGACGAATCGGTCATAAAGTGTCGCTAAAATCCACAAAATATCTAAAATCGGACGGTACTTTTATATAGGGGCTATGACAAAAATTTACCTATTTTCAAAAAAAAATTAAACATACTTGTTTTCTACACTCTGAAACCCTTAAATATGAAATTTAAGGAAAATCGGTTGATACTCGTAGATGTGGGTATTACCGTTCTATTTCAATTGGATACTACGTACAGTCACAACAGGTATTTACAAAAAAGTCTCCCAGCTTAAAATAGAAAAATCCACTTTATTTTAACTGTGGCAAATTTGAGCACGATTTAACTTCTGAATTTAAATTCTGAATTAGTACAGACCCCCTGCTATCTTTCAAATTCGATTTGGAGGTGGACATATTTGGACATTTTTTAAAAGTTTAAGTATATTTAAAAAATATTTGTAAAAAATAATTTTTAATATATATAAAAGCATTGATTTTATTACGCTAATTTTACAAATTTTATCGTTCTTTTTGTAAATATTATGAAAGTACTCATTAACAGCTTCCCGATTCATAATAACTTTGGTCTCACTTCTGTATATTTATGCAGCGACGCAATACAACAAAAATTGTATATTTTACAGCACAAAGTCTGTTTTATTTTTACATAAAAAAGTGTCAACTTTGGTACTGCGCAAATCAACGAATACTAAAGTTATTTACAAAAACTAATTATTTTCAGATGACTTGATGTGTTTTCTATTATTCTGTGCAAAAAAAAATAAAATTTCGAAACTTCAAACATTGGGTTTTGGCCAAAAATTTCCTGATTGAAATCTATGTGCCTCGTTAGCATAAATGCTGAGGGTATAATAATAATAAAAATAATTATAAAATATTTTCTTGCAGTTTGTTGCAGCTAAATCTTAACAAATTTGTTAAGAACTATATGTACTAAAAAAATACAAAATCTACGCGCCATCTTGCGACACTCCATACTAAATAGCTTTAACAAGGAACACAAGTTGAAAGAAAATCGGATGCCACATGTTTTAAGTGTAAAATCCGAGTTACAATAAATAACATCTTATATTAAATATTTTTGTACGCACCTGTCGTCACAAAATGTTAAATACAATAAAGCTTTAAAATTACTTTGTATGAAGACTACATGCGACGATCGCAAATTCACTACTAAAATATATTATAAAAACCAGTCCATAAATTGTGAACAAAAATGAACCGTTATTTCGCACTGGCTGATGTAAACCAAATTATTTTAACTGTCGTTAGATTCTGTGGACACCTTAGATCAATACTACTCCAATAATTTTTAAATTGGCGTATGTGATTTTTCCACTGTGCGGTGGTGATCGGGATGCAAAAATGCCAACTTCAATATCTTTTTCCTTGGTGGAGATGATTAGCCGGTATTTTAAAGGGTGTTTGTTTAAGCAAGATAGAACTTTAAATTGTAAAAAGTAACACAAAAAATTAAATTTTGATGAAACTTTTTTTTATTTGTTTCAGTATACTCTGACAAATCATCATGAATAGACTCACGCTTGAACAACGCTACGAAATTATCCAAATTTACTTTGAAAATCAGTCGTCGATTCGACCCGTTGTTTCATCGCAAAATTGTGTTCAGCGATGAGGCGCATTTTTGGCTTAACGGGTTTGTTAATAAGCAAAATTGCCGCATATGGAGTGAGACCAATCCACAAGAGACCCTACAGAATCCATTACATCCAGAAAAATGCACCGTATGGTGCGGTTTTCACGCTGGTGGTATCATCGGACCTTATTTCTTCAAAAATGAGGCCGGAGCTCGCGTTACGGTCAATGGATATCGTTACCGCACCATGATCAATGATTTTTTGTTTGAAAATATGGATGACATTGATCCGGAGGAGATGTGGTTTCAACAGGATGGCGCTACGTGCCATACGGCGAACGCAAGCATCGACTTATTGAAATCAAAATTTGGCGAGAAGTTGATTTCGAGAAGTGGACCTGTCAATTGGCCTCCAAGGTCGTGCGATTTGACACCTCTCGATTATTTCCTGTGGGGCTACGTGAAGTCACTGGTTTATGCTGATTAACCAGCAACAATTGATGCCTTGGAGGCCAGCATTGTTCGTGTTATTCGTGACATACGGCCAGCAGTGCTCGAAAAAGTGGCCAAAAATTGGACGTCCAGAATGCACTTCGTCAAGAACAGCCGCGGTGCCCATATGCCCGAAATCATTTTCAAATGTTAATGTCACGTATTGATCTTTCGAATAAAAAAAAATTTTGATTACAATTTAATTTTTTGTGTTATTTTTTACAATTTCAAGTTCTATCGGGCTTAAAAAACACCCTTTATTTAATTATAGCCCAAATATTTTATATATATATTTTTGTAAATAAAAATAACAAGTAATACCAAATTACAGCTTTTGTCTAATAAATACTATTCTATCCATAGCCTACACATCCACGTACAACACATAAATTTTTTTAAATTAACATATTTAGCTTTTTAGTGACTTAGTTCTGTAACAATAATTGTTTTCGTATAGCTATTCTGTTGGTTTTTTGCTAGTTGTTGGCGTTGTTAGTGTCCCTATGGAATAGGAAGCGTAGTATGCGTGTTTAACATTAAGACTAGACAAAAAACGACAGCGTAAGCAAAGATTTGTTTTTGTTCGTAAGATCGTTTGCAGATGTGTATAATTTTCTTGGTGTGTTTCCCTTTAATGTCTGTGGTAAATGACTTAAAAATAAAGTTGAATCACTTGCCAACAATACTAAACACATACACCAAAGAATTAACAAATGCTTAACACGCCGTCTTGGATATATTCGAGTTGTTGATGTAATTATTACATTGTAATAATTGCCGTCATAGCACTCGTACTTGCCATGACAGCTGTTGCCAACACTTACATGCGCACAACAATTTACACCAGTTTAAAGATACCACAGGAACACACACATAAAAAAACAAGTAAGAAAAGTCTATAGTCGGACGGAGCCGACCATGGGATACCCTATACCACTATCCCTGGACAATCGCTCTCCACGGAACTTCTTTTGAATCATTGTGAAAATTTAATTATCAAATCTCAGAGATGTAATGTATAATACTTATGACCAAAACCAAAAAGTTATCTAGCATGACGAAGACATTTTTGTAGCAGGAAAGGAAAATTTAGTTCACACAAACTAAAATGTAATGAAACCCACTTATGTAGGACTACTAATTCCGTTGTTTAACCGCTACGTAATTGAAATTTTTACCAATTTCACACAAAAGTTTCAGTCCCTTTAACCCGCTATGTATTATCTGATCTTCACGTTGGTTTGTACGCTTCTTCTTCATCATAAACTCAAATTTTGTTTAAAATTTTGCGGGTTATTATTTTGATCTACAGAGCTGCTACAAAATTGGTTAAAATTTAGTTTTTGGTCCATTTCATCCCCTGAACATTTCACGATCAGCACCAAAAACTAATCATTTCTATTTTGGCCCGAACCCAACCTCTTTAAAAAATTCGTTACAATCGGTCCATAATTGTGGCTTTAAGCTTGTTTGCAATTTTTAATGGACGGACACACATCGCTAAATCGCTTTATCTCGTCGAGATATGAATTTTGGCATACCAAATAAGAGGTCTAGGACAAATATTTCGTGGTGTTACATAAACTTTTGGAGAGACAATATGTATGTAGCATGGGATAAAAATGTGGTTCTCTACACAGAACCCATTATATATTAGGCAGTAGGCTCGTTATCTAGCAAACACTTTATTGCAATTTACATCAGAGGAAAGGCCAGTAGTCCTCAAGGAATTAAAATATCGACCAAAAATAAAATTTTTATATTTTTCATACAAAAGTAATGGTCCATTTCACCCGCTAACGAATATCAGATCATCATTCAAAATTGTAGGCATCCCAGTGCAAAATTTCGTGACTATTGATGTATAATTGCGACTTCTAGCGAGTTTATTATTACACTACAAACTAATAACGGAATATATTAGGCTGTAACTCTGTTATCTGATCTGCACACCAACATAATTGGCATCAATTGAAAGGTCAAGCGTTCCACTTTCAAGTATATCTCACTTGTCCGGAATGTCACTTCCAGGAATTAAGATATAAGCTGTATATTAAAATTTTTCACAATTTCCACACAAAAGTTTTGGTCCATTTAACCCTCTAAATATTATCCGATCGCCATCTCAAATTGCAAGCTTCACCTTTGTGATATACTCTTACCTTATTTAAAATTACGCGTTGATTGGACTATTATTGAGACCTACAGAGCCGCTAGAAAATTTGATAAATATTATGTTTTTGGTCCATTTCACCCGCTAAATACTTCACGATGATCACCAATAATAATAGGGATCTATTCTGATCTGAATCCGACCTCCATACAAAATTTCTTGACGATCGGTCCATAATTGCGGCCTGGAGCGTGTTTACAATTTATAATGGACAGACGGACGGACGGACGGACTGACGGACGGACGGACGGACTGACGGACGGACACACATCTCAAAATCGCTTTATCTCGTCGAGATATGAAGATTGGTATATGACATTGGGGGTCTCCGACGAATATTTCGCGGTGTTACATGAATTTTTACCAAAACAAACTTATAATACCCTTTTCCACATTGTGGTATAGGGTATAATAACTGTGATATAAAAAAGGCAGTTTTTATTGTCATCATTGTGTGAAATTATGTAATATATATGAGGCAACATAAACATTTTGTCTTTACTTAAAATGCTATTATACTAATCGACATATTGTTGTTCTAACGATATGTCAACCGACCTATTACTTTCAACCTTAGGCTGCTAATGTTTTATGCAATTTCAAATTATTTCCTAGAAGTTTTGGTGATAAAAAGTGAAGAATAAATGTTGGGAGGAGCTGACAAGATGATACTCTTGAGCAATTTGAGTACATGGCATAGATGCGTTTGTAACTACACATTTCAAACTCATGCATAATTTGGATTTGGTATAAATTTTATATGAAATCGAAATGAAACATCTTAATCTGAGTTGACTTGAACTATATCTGAAAGAGGCCACTGGAAAACGGCGTTAAATTTGTCGGGTAGAACATTACACCATAAACACACCATAAATTATATAGAAACCATATTTCATTATTTTCAATTGGATAGTGTGGCTGCAACCTTGGTGCATTGGTATGCACTTTGAATGCCCACTTTCAAAAATTCCCAAAATCGGAAAACGTGGACCTATACCGACAGTTCTTTGCAGAAACATGCTATACACCCAACGGAGACAATAGAACAAATTCAAGCCATATCGGAAGAATAATGCTGCTACAACCTTAATACATGCGATACCGATCTATGAGAGCTATATTAAAACGTCGCATAGTGCTGCCGCAGTGGAGAAAAATCCAAAAAAAATGTGATGTTAACTTTTATATATGTATGTTTACGTTTCTTTATTACACTAAACACATCAGATACGACGAATCAGAAAGAATTTGGTCGATATGTGCATTCATAACGAAGTTATAGTTCTTTAATTATGAAAAATATTTGCCAGGTAATCTAAAGCGATAATCATATAAAAATTAGACAACCACCAAAATAATTATTTCTGAAAATTTTGTTGATAATATTATATAGATATAAATTTTAGTACAATAAGTTGACATCAACTAGACATGGGCAAAGTAGCGTAATCAAGAATTAAAAATTTAAATTTGATAAAAAATATAAATTCTTAATATTTCGTAGAGTATATCTTTTGATTGCCACCTATTGCTACATTGGCTCTTGACTTGCGTTAATCGAACATCTCTGCTGAAGCAAAATGTGTGAAAACACTCTGCCCATCCCTGCAACCTTCTGAGATACATCGGTTAAGATTTGGATATAGCCCCCATATATATCTTTCCCCGATATACCTCGGTCAATTTTAATCGAATAGCCTTAAAATTTAATATGTGATATTTTCTTATTTTTTCCTGAGTAGCTACACCGATTTTCGCAAAAATCGGTTCAGATTTGAATATATGTCTTTCCCCGACTTTGATATAATTCACTCAATTTTTGATGACTTGCCTTCAAATTTAATATGGGATGTTTCCTCAGGCCCCTGTGAAACCACACAGCGGCCTATGTAAATATCACATATAAAACTTGAAGGCTATTCGATTAAAATTGACCGAGTTATAGGAAAATCGGGACAAATTATTTATGGGAGCTATATACAAATCTAAAAATTTTTGTGAAAATCGGTGTAGCTATTCAGGGGCCTAATAAAATAACACGTATTAAATTTGAAGGCTATTCGATCAAAATTGAACGAGTTGTAGCAAAATCGGGAAAATATATATATGGGGGCTATATCCAAATCTGAACCGATGTGGACCTTCTATTTTTGTCCACTTTTGAATGGAAGCGGCAACACTGTGCATCGTCCTGTACCGACAATTCTCTGCGGAAATATTTATGTTATATCCCCAATGAAGACTAAGTCCACAATATTAATAAATTCGGTACGATACTTAAAACAAGAAAATACCTAACATCGAGCGATGCCGTTTATGATGGTAGGATTGCGCAGCAAAAATATTTAAAACATGAAAATACCTAAAATCGGGAATGCCGTTCTATGATGGCTATATGAATACGTGAAGCTATACCGACTATTCTCTCAGAAATATTGTATATTGTAGCTATTTCGGTTGGATAATGTGGTTGTAAAATTCAAAACGAACGAAGTAATGAAAAACAGACCCTGTACAACGTAAAGCTTCAGTTACAATAAGCTAGAAAATACTTCCCTAAATTTACCCAATTACTTCTAATACTGCAATAGGAGAAAAGAAATGCGACATACAAAACCTCAATAATTTTTAAATGTGTTTTCGGAGTTCATCTCTGTACATTCCATGATAATTCCAGGAAAATCTGTTCAGAAGTTTTTGTAGAAAATATTAAAATTGAAATTGGAAAAGGGGGGCGTAAAAGTAGGCGTAGTCAAATTTGAATAAAAACAGAAGTTGGGTTATGACGAATATTAAAAAAAAGAATTATCCAAATCGGTCCAGCCTTTCTCAACGACATTTGAAATATGGTATAGGGGAAGTACCCCGAAAATGTATATAAAAACTTTCAAATACATACATTGAATCGGGTGGTACCGTTCGTTATACAGGACTATTTCAAAACATGGGTCCAAATCCACAATTTTTAATGGATAAGTTTTCTGACCACTATGAATCCTAAATGATAAATTATAGAGTGATTACGACAGACGGACGGATATGCATACATATATCGATTCAGAACTTTACCCTGATCAACAATATACTCTTATTCTTTATAGGTTCGGTTATTTCAATGCTTTAGAAACAATGGTGCATGGTATAAGAACTATTCGCAATATCGTAAACGTACTCGTATCAAATTACAAAGGATAGGTTGACTCACAGCTTCTTTGTATGTTATGAATATATGGTCTTCAGAAAGAATAATGCCTTTATACAAACTAATTGATGGTTAGATTTTAAAGGTAAGGCCGAAGGCTCGTGTCGATTGGTGCAAAGGAGTTTTGAATAAAAAAATCGCGATGCTTGAAAAGACGTTTAAAAAATTGCCACTAGTGACGAATTATGTTTCCATGCATATATGCACATCAATAATTTATTGTTGAAAATAAATTGTATGTTTTAAGATAAACTAAACATTAAACTAAATATTAAACATTTTACTGCGTGGGTAATAATGAGTCAACTATTAGGCTGTCGAATTCTTTTAATTAGTACTGGTCAACCCTATCCAATTTTTCTGTCCATTATATAACTCTTTCGAAATGCATGTTTCAATACTAGGAATGTGTCAATATAAGAAGCATCCTTCTTTTGCATGCCAATTACATCTGTATAAACGTATATCGATTATTTTTCAAACACATAAAAAGTGTTAGACAAAATTATTCCAATTAAGTTTAGACTTGTTCTCTCGAATAGTAAAGTAACTTTTATAAATCACTTTATTTTGCCGAAAGAATTAATCTATGAAACTTTATATCAATCTGTCACCAAAATCCAACCCTCACATGTTCCAGTCGGTATGCAAAAACGAAATGCTTAGTTTTGCTTACCATGAAAGCTGAAAACAAATCAGAAATTACATTTCAGAAACATACGGATGAGTGTGTATAGGTATCTATGTACATATATGTTGATGTTTACATGGAAATGTAATTTTGTTTGAGTAATTACATACAGGACATGGGGTTGGGATTGCATACTAAAACCATGTATGTATATATAAATCTTATTGCAAAAGCACAATCATGTAAAGTGATAGCTAGCTTAAAAAAATAATATAGAGATTTTATTTCCTCTCCATAAAGGAGGTAAATGGGGACCTACATATATAGTTAAAAATGGTAAACTGTGATGAACAAATGTATGTCCATATTCTACTTAACAAAAAACATGTAAAAGGATCTTTTTAATTTTCCAAATTACGCAACGGATTTTTCTGAAACTTTACGTCAAACGCTCATCAATTTGCAGAATGTTTATAGTATATGACAACTCCTTCCGGCACCTCCCACACCAAAATATCAAATTGTTGTCCCTAGTTGTGCAGGACAAAAAAGGCTCATTTTCATTTTTTTTTTCAAGGAAACTACCAATTTTTTAGTAGATCTTTCTTTCATCTGAAAGATCACACTACTCCTGAAGATTTTGCTGCTGAAAAATATTGCATAGTTTTGTGGTAAATGGCAACCTGCGAAACAATTTTTCTGTACAAGTGTTTTGCGGAGCTCTTCATCTCCATAGATTTCTGTGGGCTTTTTAATAATTTTGTCTTTAAACGAAACAGATTTTTTAAAATGCACATCATTTTGTTCAAAATTTGGTAAAAAAAATATTGGTCTCCCTTGAAGACGAGATTTGTAAATATCTAATAAGCTCACCAAAATACATGGAGATCGATCTATTCGTTTTCGAGCTATCGTTGGCACCGACTTCAAAAATGTCATTTCGAGAAATGGGAAAAATATGTTGAAGTAAACATGTTGTTTGTGTTATTTTTTAATTTCTGGACAAACCACGTAAAATTCGAACCTGTGCTCAAAGAAAGAACTAAACAATACCCCTTGGGCAACATGGTTCTTGTGTATGACTTTTAGATATATATACTGCAACCCCCTAAAGTCGATGCTGACATTTTGAAGTTTTGATTTCAGTGTTTTTCGAATTTGTCTTATAATTAGAGGGTGCAACTAGATAATAATCCAAACTATTTTATAGGATTGTAGAACTCGCGATTCCACGTCGTTCGATGTATATCTCATGAGTGTGCTCCGTACAGCTTCCTAGTAATAGGAGTCCAAAGGCGAAAATTTGGTGCGTAAATTTTCTGAAAAAAACTATTTTTTGGCTTTAAAATTTACCCCTGAACCCCGCGTGATTTTAGTTTTTTTTTTACGTGCCGGATCTAATGAGCTTTTCCGCGGTCGAATCCATCCACTAAAACGCCGGATATAGATACCTTGAATGTAGGAAAATCTGCAAAAATATATTTTGACAATTCCGCGAATTGAACCGCGATTTTCTTTGATTATTTTTGCATAAATGTAATCCTTTATACGCGATTATAATATTTGCCAAAAAGGTGTGTCACAAATTACAAAGATTCAGGAGTAATATCCCTATTTATCCCAAAATAGAATGCGGTGGCACATCCGCAGTTCTTGACGAATCTGTCTTAAATAATTTATTTTGACGTATTTTTAATAGGGGCCATTGGAATCGGATGCACCTTATAATCATATGCCTATCTCGTAATTTTTGCCCACTTGAAGGTTTTTTGAATAGTAAGATGCAACTGATGGCACACTTTGGCCGCTCAATGAAACATGGGAAAATCCATGCATATTGATAGACATGGACTCCCTGTATCCGAAAAGCACATGCACCTCAACCGATTTAAACCAATTCGCGAATTCTACGGTTTTTAACTTCTATGTTTTTCTTTGATTGTAATTTCAATATTACTCTCTACTTCTTATTTCTATTGCTTATCACTGAAAGCAAATATACTTTCACGATGACTAATTACTTTTCTCGTAGAAGTTTAAGCAAAATACATCAGGATTAGGATCGAAATTTAGCGAAATAATAGAATAACTCCCAACATTTATTTTCCAAATTTTTCGTATTTAACCAAAAATATATTTTTGAAATATATTTTCCGTTCTTTGTTGTTGCTGTAATATGCAAGTTATAAACGCGATCTTAATAATTTTGGTCTCACATTTTTCTACGCGTTGTCTAGATTCTGTACGTATTTTTAAATTATTTTTTTAGAGATTTTTTGGACTTTGATTTAGAACAAATAAAATTTATTCCAAGATTTCTTCAATATTTTTTGATTTTCAGCGAAAATAAAAATAAATTTAGCAAATATTTTAGCATCTACGGATAGATATCAAATGCTGCTAACGATTCATACATATATACATGTCCTTATTACAACACAATAGGAATTTTTAAATATTTTTTTCTTTACAAGAGAGTAAAACCGCATATAACTTTTGAGTGCAGCATCCAATTTGAGAACGCGAACAGATTTGAAACCACGATTTTTTTCGTAACCCATGTACCAAAAATGGCGGATGTGCTCGCAAAAAAAGTTTTTAATATTTTTTCTATGTAATTGTAAAGGAAATTTACCATATATGGGAGCTAGATCCAAATCTGAACCGATAATATCAATTATATCAAATTATATCAATTTGGGCAAAAAAAAAAAAATGATATTCCTCAATTTTTAGCTGAATCGGATAATAAATGCGACCTGTGCGTTGCGAACAAAAACACATGGGCAGACGGACAGACATGCATAAATCGACTCAGAAAGTTTTTCTATGTATATCCCCAAAAGGAACTATTGGTCTATCTCGTTTCCTTATGCATGTTACATACAAAATCACAAAGACATAATACCCCTTACCACAGTGTGGTGTAGGGTATAAAAATTGCATAACTATCCTCTACACCTCTAGAGTGGACGACCTGTGCGTTGCGAACAAAAACACATGGGCAGACGGACGGACATGCATAAATCGACTCAGAAAGTTTTTCGATGTATATCCCCAAAAGGTAACTATGGGTCTATCTCGTTTCCTTATGCATGTTACATACAAAAGCACAAAGACATAATACCCCTTACCACAGTGTGGTGTAGGGTATAAAAATTGCATAACTATCCTCTACACCTCAAGAGTGGACGGGCTATTATGGTGCATATTCGAACTTGATCAAAGGTCGGAAGATATATTACAATATACAATTTATACCAAATCAATTACATTCTTCCGAAGTTATTGCAAACTTCAGCCAACGAGACAGGTAGTCAAGCCGTATTCACTCAAAATTGACTGAAATGGATTTGGTTTTAAAGCCACTGGTCGTTTAAACGCCAGAAAAAATGGTTGCAAAACTAGACGTAAAACTCCAGTATTTTCGCCTTTTTAGTGTGCTATCTATTATTCCACGCTTATAAAGTTTTACTTGGCCTACGCAGTTGGCCTAAACCACAGCAAAAAAAATCGACTTTTTGTAATTTTCGACTTTTGATGAAAAATTTAAAAATACCATATAAATTTAATCATAAATGTTACATTCATATAAATTCAGGAATTTGTTAGGAATTGATTAGTTCCAGAACTGCAAGAATCTACTAATTTTTACTATTTTTGTCGATAACATAAAGGAAAAATTTATATTGTAGTAACAATTTGTAGATTCTTGCAGGTTCTGAAACAGGCATAATGTAGTAAGAGTATTTTCCCATTTAAAAACCCAGGGATTGTCGTGTAAGAACACACCTGTATTACCCCTTTAAGTTTTTGGCATTTTTAAAAGAAGGCCCCATTGCAGGAAAAAAGTTATTTATTAAACATGTAAGCACGGCGTAAAGTTAGGCCGGGCCGAACTTGTTATATCCTCCACCACGAATAAAAAGGAACAATTCGTTTCCTTTCGTTTATGAAGAAGACATAATACCAAATTTCCGCAAATTAAAAATGCCGAAAGTCGGGAGGTACCGTTCTATCAAAACTTCAATCTATACCGACAAAATTCTGACGGAAAGTTTTTAGACTCAAAGAAGACTAAATACTAAACTTCCAATATTTCAGTAAGATAATGTGGCTAGAATACCCCTAACGAAGACTAAACACCAAATTTCAGCCAATTCGAAGTTTCTTGTGGTCATAGCCTTCAAAATACCGAAAATCGGGAGGTATTGTTCTATGGGGACTATATGAAGACGTGGACCTATACCGACAAATTTGATATGGAAAGTTTTATACCCCAAATGAAGACTAAATACGAAATTTCAGCCATTTCAGTGGATTCTTGTAGCCACAACCTTCAAAATACCGAAAATCGAGAGGTACCGTTCTAAAGGGGCTATATGAACGCGTGGACCTATACCGACAAATTTCATATGGAAAGTTCAGCCATTTTAGTGGATTATTGTGGCCACAACCTTAAAAATACCGAATCGTTCTATGGTGCTATATGAATGCGTGGACCTATACCGATACAAAATTCTGGGAGAGAGTTTTGTACCCCCAACGAAGACTAAGTACCAAATTTCAACCATTTCGGTGTGATAATGAAGCAAAAACCTTAATAATACCGAAAAGCGGGTGGTATATGGGGACTATGGAGACTATATCGAAACGTGGACCGATATAGCCCATTGCAATACCAAACATCCTAGAAGTAATAGAAAATTCTATACCAAATTACAAAGCTCTATCTTAAAAATTGCGAGCAGCTGTATCTTGATTTCAACAGACGGACGGACATGGTTATATCGACTTGACCCTGATCAAGATTATACATACTTTAAAGGGTCTCCGATGAATATTTCGATGTGTTACAAACGGAATGACAAATTTAATTATATCCTCCATATTATGGTGGAGGGTATAAAAATGCTTAAAAAGTATCAAAAATATCATTTTCATATAAAATTTTAAGTTTTCTCGCAAAAAAATTCTCAGCGCTAAGTGGGCTAATATATGTGGGGAAAACTCCTGATTTCGATGAGGCACATTATTCTCGTATCAAAGTGAATATTAGGGTCATGAATTCCAAAAAAATTATTTCCACTTTCACGAATGAGTGAACGTTTATTCCGTTTAAATATTGAACAATTAAAAGCGGCATTAAGTTCGCCCGGGCCGTACTTTTTATACCTTCAACAATATTCTGAACTAAAATTGAATAATTAGTTTTCTTTCCTGGCCGCAACTTTTTATGACCATAGATACTCCAACTGCCTAAATTAGGTTAGAAAATTTATCTAAAAATGAGTTCAATCGGGCAACACCTTATTACGGGTGCTATATTAAAGTGTGGACATATGTTAACAATTTTTGGTGGAAAAGACCACTGGAAATTACAGATGTCAAATTATAGATAGTTCGTTTAAAAATTTTAGCTAAAATCCTCAAAGTGCCGAAATGCAGGAGATACCGTTATATGAGAGCTATATCGGGAGTTTTGTGACCACCGAGAGACTCAAATGTCAAATTAGAAGTAATTCGGTCTTAAAATGTAGCAGTCTCAAATGCGAAATTACAGGTAGTTCCTTCAAAAAATTTTGCTAGGGGGCTATACCAAAATATGGAACTATGTTCACAATTTTGGTGGAGAAGTTGTTTGACCTAAAATTTAAAATTACAAATAGTTCAACATATGTATCTAAACTCCTAAAACCATCTAAAATCGGGAGGTACCGCTATATGGGGCTATACCAAAACATGGACCTATATATTCGTACATCTAAACAATAATTAGTGGAGAAGTGTTGTAACCAATGGACATTTCAAATTTGTGTGGGAGGTACTGTAATATAAAACATATGTAGTTGAGTCGAAAAACTTAGCTAAAATTCCTTAAATATCGAAAATCGAGATACCGATATATGGGGACTATGCTAAAACATGGGCATATATTTACAATTTTTGGCGGAAGTGTTGGGAATATGAAATGTCAAATTACTGATAAATCGGTCAACAACATTATCAAAATTCATAAAAACACCTTAAATCAGGAGGTACCGTTATATGGGAGCTATACCAAAACATGGACCTTTGGTTACAATTTTTTTTGTAGAGTAGTGTTGTCACCACCAAAAACCTCAAACTACAGCTGGTTCGATTAAGCTAAAATTCTAAAAATGCCGAAAATCCCGAAGTGCCGCTATATTGGGGCAACCAACATGCCAAACCAGCAAAATTATTCTCGCAGGGAGTTTCTGATTGGTACAGACTTGGCACATCGTATTATTTCATCCAGTCATGTATCAGGTTAGAATATGGACTATGTCGGTCCACTCCTTCGGGTACCTCCCACAAAAAATTCAGAAAAAGTGAAGTTTAAGAGCTCCTCTCGCATCGTTTTGATTCTTTTTTCAGATAATGACCTAATAGGTCAAAAACCCTGCCTACACATTGTGCAAGATAACTCTAAAACTTTTTCAAAATGTTCTTCTAAACCTAGTTTCACGTAATTTATTATTTCGAGTGCTTTATGAAGAAGTTTGGTTACCAAAAATGTTTGGTATATGTCAATAATTTTTTTTTTGTTCGCTGGCTGAGTGTATATCTCTGATTGATACTTTCTTACTTGTTATTTCCAAATTAAAGGTGACAAATTAACGACAATATCGATAATTTGATTTGAAATATCGAATGTCAGAAATATGGATAGTTTGCCAGCTCTAATATGGGGGCTTTACCAAAAACATGGTCCTATAGATAAATTTCCATATGTCCCAAAGGAGTTTAATGCTTTTTTGTATCGTGATACAGATTAAGAATCACTCTCTTTTGATAAATACTTTTAAAGCAATTCTTCGTTGTAATTTACAAAAAAAAAAAAAAAAACAAACACCTTAATTTAATTTAATCACATGACTCCAAAGTAAAGCATTCGCTACAAATTTTACCGAACTAAAGACAATCTTAACTCTACTAAGCGTTGGTAACTATATACACTGATTTGTAGGATTTCCTTCATTCCTGGTTGGGCAACATAGATGGTAGTTGGAAGAGAAAATAACAACAACGTCTAAAGGCTAATATTTTACAATTGTCGTTGAGTTGGAAACAAAATGAAGGGTTTCACAGTGACATTATTTCATCTAATGCAGTTTAATGTTGAATTGCCTTTAACGTGAATGTTGGATTGCCTTTGCGATAGTTGCAGTAAATGACGTCCATACCATAAAATGTAAGAGGTTTTGGTAATGGTATTAAGTGCATCAACAAAATACAAGGTTTTATGGTTTTAAGTGTTCGGATCTTTAGTAGAAAAGGGGGAGGGCTTTAATGGTGGCTTCTTAAGTATCCAGCAAATAACGGAATAACAAAATATACGGATTACAGATTTACCTTAGATTTGTTTGAAACAAAATCTGTTGCAATTCACACAACTATACACACCAACCACATCGACACAAACCCAAATGAATTCACTAATTTCGTTTTGGCGTTACTTTCTAAACGGATGCAATTGAAAATGTGCCAGAAATGTAATTTTTAACAAACTGAAATGTGGCATGGCGAAGTAAAAAACTATAGGAAAGATTTAATTTACACTAATGTAATTATAAAAAATATTGGTGCATATAAAAATAAATCTATATTTAATGGTAATATTATTTAAGCTAGTGATTTAAATATTGAAGTGATTTTACCAAGTATACAATTTATTTACGAATACCGATCTGTTACATGGAGGAAGATGGAGTTTAGTCATGGTCATATAAAATTGTTTTTAGCCATAAGTTTGATATATAATATTGATATATTAGTTCACTGCTGATGCTTTTTATTTATTGACATAACATTGCATCTAAAATAAATTTGTAAAACGTAAATTAAGACAGACAGCAAAAATGAACATCAATGTGCAAACATCACATTTCTATAAATATTATTAAAATAAGAGTTTACATGAAATTTAAGCATTCGAATATTTTCATATTACCACAAAAATGTTTACATAAGAGAAGTAGAAAAAAATATGAGAATTGGGTCAAAATCAATGCGCATAATACTGAGTAAACAACAAACAAAAATACACTGCCATGCAACCGACCGTACGACCGACTAACTGACTGCTTATGCCAACAAAGAAAGGACGGAAGGAAGTGCAAAACTTTTAACAGAACGCACAAAAATTCAACTAAAGATGTTATGTTGTGGAAGTCAAAGAACAGCCGATATTAGTAACAGCATGAGCAACAACTATTTAACATGCGTTGCTATACTTGCATCATGTCCGGCAATCTATATATGGTAGTACACAGCATGCAACTAGGCTTAGGAACATTTAGTTTGCAAATAAAAAAGAAAAACGAATTTTACTTATATATTCACAAATGTACATTGGGGTATCAAATATGTTCAACATCAGCATGTTCAATGAGAAATACTGACTTAAATCTATTCACAATTTCGGTAATTAACTAAATTTTCCATTAAGTAAACTAGCAAGAAATAAGTACAGTCGTTACTTCTAGGTAACTCCTTTTCTGCATAAAAGCAACATATGCAAATTTACAATTACTATGTTGTTACCGCTTTTTTTATCAATATGAAGTCACTATTTACGTGTCTTACAGAAAGATAAAAACGCGACACTCAATGTTTTAGAAAAACTAAAATCTGGGGTACCGTAATATGGACCTATGTTAAAATACCAAAATTCAAATGGTACCAAATCATGGGCCCACGTTGACATTTTTTGGGGGGTGGGAAGTTTTGTAGCCACTAGAAACCTCAAATATACGTTGAACGCTGTATTTTCTCAGGAAGTATGGACTTGCCCCTGATTAAACTTGTACCGTCGTATAGCAGCAGTGAATACAAGTTGTTACAACAAAAATCAAAGCGATTTGAGAGCAGGTCCTAAACTGAACTTTTCCGAAACTAAGTTTGGTAAAAATTTCACGATGTGCACAGTATGGACCAAATCGGTTACTCCCTTCAAGTGATATCGTGCGCACAAATTTTCCGAACGTTTTCGAACTTTTGTGGGGGAGGTACCGGAAGGAGTGGACCGATATAGCCCATCTTCGAACTTAAACTAAGTTTGGACAAAATATAACGAAAGCCAAATTTTGGACCAAATCGGTTTATTCATTCGAGAGTTATCATGCGCAACAGCCAGCCAGACAAAAAGACAGACGAACGGACATTGCTAAATCAACTCCAAATTGTCTGAAACGGATTTCGTCCAAACTTACTTGGGGTCTAAAACCATTGTTTCGATGAGGCACATTTTGGCCGTATGAGAGTGTATATACCCTTGTTGAATTGAAATCAGATTCCAGCTATTTATGTAGGATGATGTGGTCGATACTTTATAAAGTACAGAGGTTCGGGCGGTACCGTTCCATATCAATACTAACTTTCAACTACATATCTCGGTTGGATAATGTGGCTAAAACCTTCCAAATTTCCCAAATCGGGTGGTACCATTCTATGGCGGCTATATTGAAACGTGGATATACATATACCGACAAATATTTGCAGACATATTTTATACACCCAACGAAGAGTGAATAAAAAATTTGATCCATTTCTAAAAACTTGTAAATACCGAAGATCGGACCATTTAGGTAGGATAATGAGGCTAAAGCCTTTAAAGTACAGAAAATCGGAATATTCCGTTCTTTGGGGACATATCAAAACGGTATAGACCATGTTCAATACCAAACATCATAGGAGTAATAGAAATTTCAGTACCAAATTATATAAAAATATCAAATTAAAACTATTTTGGTAGGACGGGGTGCATCGTTCTATGGAGGCTATATCAAAACGTGGTTCTGTACCAACCAATGTTTAATACCCCCAACGAAAACTAAATACCAAATATTTCTACCAAAGTTTGTTTATATAGGCCCACGTTTTGGTATAGCCCCCATATAACACCCCGTATATAGTACGCGTCACTTTACGATATTTTGAATGTATTAGTCCCATTTGACCACAGAATCGGTTGTAACTTTGTATTTTGTGTTTCCAGAGGCTAAGAAACATTTCTACCATAAACTGCTTGCATAGGTCCACGTTTTGATATAGTCCCCATGGGACGATACCTCCCGATTTTCGGTATTTTGAAGGTTTTAGCCTCATTATCACACCGAAATGGCTGAAATTTGGTGTTTTGTCTTCGTTGGGGGTACAAAACTTTCCCCAAGAAATTTGTAGGTATAGGTCCACGCCCTCATATAGCCCCCATAGAACGGTTCCTCCAGATTTTCGGTATTTTGAAGATTGTGGCCACATTAATCCACCGAAATGGCTGAAATTTGGTATTTGGTCTTCATTTGGGGTATTAAACGTTGCATATGAAATTTGTTGGTATAGGTCCACACCTTATATAGCTCCCTTACCTCCCGATTTTCGGTGTTTTGAAGGTTGTGGCCTCAATATTCCCCAGAAATGGCTGATATTTGGTATTTAGTCTTCGGTGCGGGTATAACACTTTCTCCCAGAAACTTGTCGGTACAGGTCCACGCCTTAGTACAGCCCCCATAGAATGTAATGAGATATTGTAGCGTAAAACCCAAATTCAAGTTACTCAGAGTAGAATAAAATCTGAGAGGAATAAATAGTTTAACAATGATGGTAGAAAAATATCGCATGCGAGAATTTGTTAAGAGAATAAAACTACTTGTATTTGTAACATTGTTTTGATGAATACATTGGAATGACAAATTAAGGGGAAGTAATATTAGGGTAGACCTCCGTTAATGGCTTTGTTCACTTAATAATTCCCTAAAAAAACCCAACATTTTTCTGTTATGCTTACAATCCGTCCAACTACAAGGATGCCGTTTAATACGAAGTCTGGTCCTATACCAACATATGGTATTGGTGAGATTATAATTTCGATAACACAACTGCGGCTTTTTATAAATATGTTATCGGATAGCGGAGCTATCGACTTCAATTGACATACGTCAATTGAGTTCCTATGTATTAAAAAAAAAAAAAGAAATATCAACTTCCTTTTCCACGTGAATCTTCAAGCGATCAGACGTAATTGAAAATCACAAACTTCATATTGGTTCAAATTTATCATATATACATATATATATTCTACATCGGATATTTCTGAAATCATCGTGGAAATAAAGACGACTTTTGTGGCAAAAATATTGAGGAAACTCGTTGGGAAACCCTTTGACGAAGGTATTTTAGCAACGCAGACCCAATTTTCTTAAAAATGTTAACCAAATTCTCGTTTGCCATAGATTCTCCTTGGAACCATCCTGGACTAGCTCTACGTAGCCGATGGTTCATCTTTACCAGAATCTCCGTCTACGAACTTATCGAATGATTATATCATAATCATTCCTTCACAGTGAGAAGATTCTGCCATCCTTTTAAATACTGCCTAAACAAGTATATGTTCTTCACATTGGTATATATTAAATTCCGACAGTTTCGGAAAATAGCCAGAACGAATCCATCTAGTTCCCCAGAAATCCAGCAAGGGAAACATTGGGGAGATTCAGTTCTTCCCCATCACTCCAGACAGGAAGTTTTTTTTTTCAAAATAAGAGGCCCTACTGTATGGCAAAAACAAATTCCAGAAAAGGAGAAAAACCAAATTCCATTTGGATATCACCTCAGGCGTTTCACTCACTCCAAACAATCAGTCTTCTCGCGTCTATCATGAGAATCGTTGCGAATTAAACTACGGAGTGTTGTGTAAAACAAATATTGAAGATATCTTAAAAAAACGCTAATTAATTACTCTAAGAAATTTAAGTGGTAATAACATCTATATTTTAATCATATTATCCATCCTAAAGTACATAAAAAAAGAAAACTAATTGTGTAAAAAAAAGAATAAGAGTGAATATGAATGTTTAGAAACAAAGAAAACTATGTGGTAAATTTTGGCATGAACGTGCATCTTATGATAATCAATTACTCCTATTAATCTAGCCTGAACACCAAAGGGTTGACACCGCTGAGGCCTCAACGTCATCAACGCATTTGGGTGAGTAAAAATGGAATTCTAAATTCATATATTTAATTCAAGGTGAAAACTTCATGACAAATAATTACAACTATACAAAATAGAGAAAAAAAAAAGAACAAGAAATCAACCCATCATTGATCTTTTGTTTCGGTCACAAGCAGTAACAGCAATAGCGTCACATGAAGTTCTCCCCTTTTTTTTCTTTCTTCCATTGTTTTCTATTTGCACCTTCATATTACCATATATGCCCATAGTTACAGATTTTGTCATTACATTGTTTGTATGTAGGTTTCGGTTATACTTTCTTTTATATTCATTCTTCTCCTCCTATCTTACCCATTAGTGTAAACCATTCATTCACAATAGTATTTTTTTCTTATTTGTTTACATATCAAACGCATCATTACGTTTTAAGATCATTATCCAGTTTTTGTTAAACTTTGCAGGTTTATTAGGTTAAACCGAAAAAAAATATTTAATACTAACCGGTAAAATTCTCATATCAGTAAATTTCCTGGCTATAAAAAAAAACAACACTGATTATTTTACTAAATATTTTTTCTAAACAAAACCTTTTTTTTTTAAATTGTAAGAAAAAAATGAATTAAATATTGTTATAACTACATTACATACTCCACATGCTAAAATTCTTTATGGGTTGAAATAAAGTACATTTATTAAAATGAATTGCTAAATCTAACAACTTGTGTTTCTTGCAAGACAGAAAGGGTTAGGTGTAATCTCTCTCGGGTCCCGATACAAATTTTAACGTGGAAAAGGTAGGTGTGGGTTGAAGATGAACCTTATAACATCTGAAGGTTCCTATCTCGTTAATTTAGAACATTGTCTTTATATATTCTTACTTGTTTTCTCATATCCAGTCAAAACAGGGGTATTTTTTTGTTGTAATTGTTTTTGACTGATCTAGCCCATTTTTTCTATTGATAGTATAAATAGTAGTCATTCAGTATCAAGGGAGTCTAAAATAAATATTCTGTACGAAATTATGTCTAAAGATGAGAGACAAGAACTCCCCCATAACCGACTAGCTAGCGATGTAAAGGCTCCCATCGTCTCTTTTCTTTTGGGCATTCTGGATCTATTTATAGTCCTGATAGATATCCCATAATAGTAGCACTAGCTTCAAACCTAATGACTGCAATTATTGGGAAAAACTTATTAAGTACATTACAGAAATGGCGCCCAACGTGGGGCCAAAATTGATCCAATATTTGGGGAAATTTTGGTTCCGAATCAGTAAATAGTAATTTTTCAGTATTTCAAATGTCTTTTGAAACTTATATATGTTGTTACTGTCAACTAATGTTGCTCTGAAATAAGGGTTAAATCTTATCTTGGATTTAGGAACTTGAGTGATATTTTTGTCGAGTTAGCCTACCGATAACATAATTATTCCTTCTTTTCGTGAAGATTAATGACAATTTCAATATAGTATGTTTCTATGAGATTTTGTATGAATTGCAGATTAAACCTAAAAGTGGCTTAGTTATCCACCCTAGTAACTTGTTAGGATTATGTTTGTTTGGCGAATCGCTAAAAAACATCCTCAAATTCCTAGGTGAGATGTGGGTTCGGAGTACAACATCTGTAGTGGGTTTGTAGCTTTTAGGTTCAGTCTGTTAACGCATATAAAAACTCGAAGCCATAGACCGGTATTTGTTTCCTACATGTTCTAAATTACATTCATCAACCTAACTCTTCAGATCTTAGCAAGAAACCAAAATGTCGCATATAACTTGAAAAATATATTATCTTCATAGTTTATTATTATTGGAAATCGTGAAAGAAGTCGAAATGCCTATTCAACATTCTCCTACTATGCCCTCTGACTTAGACCCAGCGCCTGGTCAAGAATCAAACCAAGCCCAAGCCCAAGCACTAGCTGCGGATCAAAGTCAGACAATGCCAAACCAAGCTCAAAGCAACCCTGCAACTCCAAGTGCCCCTAATGCTATTGGCGGAGTACCAAAATTTTGTTCTATATGCAATGAAGTTATGGACGATCAGACAGCAATATTGTTAATAATGAATTGCAATCATAAATTTCATCAATCTTGTATTGAAACCTATTTATCAACTGAAAGGGTTTGTCCGATTTGCAAAGTTCCTTGCAATCTTTTCCAACTGAGAACGATAAATCCAGCAAATAATAAAAAAGGAAAAGGTAAACCTAGAGGGGCCATGGCTAAATATTATAACACTAGAAGCCAAAGCCGCAACTTGTTTCAGAACTCTCAAATGGATTATATTCCTAATGATACATTTGATTTTCCTTCGCCAAATCGAAATTCAGACAGGCAAGATAATTATGTCCATGAGAATTTGTCGGCTAAAACGGCTGCAGTAGTGGACTATAAGGAACTAAATAGGTTAATTGAGATCAATCTCACCAAAGTCTTAAAAAAAATGAATTTAAATAATGACACATCTGATAATCCTCAAAGGAATACTTCTAATAATAACTCATCAACTGGTACAAATAATAATCAATCGATTTTAGATCGTAGTCTTCCACTACAAGGTTCAAGTGGTAATGGATATCCCACAAGTAACGTCAATCTTCAGTCTGATAAAATAACTTCGGTTATTCGGAATTGGGGTATAACTTTTGATGGGTCTTCAAATATGCATGTTGAGGAATTCTTGTATCGCGTGCGTATTCTTACAAATGACAATTTTAATGGAGACTTCTCCTTAATTTGTAAAAATCTGCCTATCCTTTTAACCGGGAAAGCCCAAACCTGGTTTTGGCGATATCATAGGCAGGTGGGTATCATAGAGTGGGACGACTTTTGCGATGCATTGAAACTGCAATACAAGGACTATAAATCCACTTTTGACATACGGGAGGAAATGAGGAACCGCAAACAAAAGCCAGGGGAATCATTTGATTCATTTTTAGAAGCTGTGTCCACAATAATGGATCGTTTGCCCTCACCCCTATCCGAGATGGAACTGATAGAAATCGTCACTAGAAATCTCAGACCCGATATTCGTCATGAGTTGTTGTATGTGCCGGTCAATAGCATTCCCCACTTACGCAAGTTAGTACAAATGAGGGAGAGTTTATTAAACGATGAGTACGTTCGTCGCAACTTTACTGCTAAGAACCCTAATAATACATTTGTCCCTCGAAAGCAAATATCAGAAATTGACTGCTCTATTGAGGGGTCGGAAGTGATTTCTGACGAAGTTTCTAATGTAATTAATGCCATTCAGCAACCTGAACCCCATCGATGCTGGAATTGTGATCAACCAGGGCACCACTGGCAAGATTGTTTAGAACAACGGTCAGTGTTTTGTTACGGATGCGGCGCAAAAGCAACATATAAGCCTCAATGTAGAAAATGTGCCACCCGTAAACAAAAAAACTTCCAGAGCCCAATGGTTGGCGAAGACCCGACCTAGTTGATGATGGAAATAATAAATTACATACCATACCAGATGATCGCATATATACAAACACAGATAATAACCCTGAATCTGACATATCCCAAAACCAAACAGTGACCACCAATCCTGATTTAAAATACTTTGATTCACAAAGACCTGACCATACCCCTAGTAAGAAGGTAGAAATATTAAAACGAGATTTTGTTCTCTCGTCGAATGAAGAGTGTCAGAATTGTAATAAATTTCTATCCCCATCTTTACCGTACCACAAGCGTTGGGAAATATATCAGCAGAAACGTCAACAGATATTCTCTAATACTCAAATTTCTAAAATCACCATATCTAAACCAAAGCGGTCAACTTTAAGACTGAGAAAGTACTACAAAACCCTAAAAACTTGCTCAAAATTTCTAGTTTCAGCCATTGTTAACAATGTCAAAGACCAACGATACTACGCAAAAGTTTCATTCCTAAACTTTGTGGAGTATGGTCTGTTGGATACTGGGGCCAGCATTAGCTGCATAGGGGCAGATTTTGCAAATCAAAACTTTTCAAAATTTCACAACTTCCATAAATGCAAATCTCAGGTACGAACAGCTGATGGTGTCTCCCAAAATGTCATTGGTTGGTTAACGGTTGACGTTTCATTCCAAAACAAAACCCAGAATATAAACCTATTTATAATACCAACCATAGCACAAAGGTTAATTCTAGGTATCGATTTTTGTAAGCGCTTTAACTTGATACCGAAAATAATCAACTCTGCAGATCTTGTTGACAAATCTATTTTCACACTCAGTCCTTCGGATTTTCAGCCGGTGAAACAGGTAATTGAAAATTCTGAAAATTCAAAAGAAATTGACGACGAGCCATACTCATACCCTTTAAGTGTCTTTGAGCGTCAACAGTTAAATACTGTTATATCTTTGTTCCCCAATTTTGCTACGGAAGGCCTAGGAAGAACTGCATTGATAAAACACGATATAGATGTTGGCAATGCAAAGCCAATCAAACAGCGTTTCTACCCAGTTTCTCCCGCAGTGGAGAAACTTACGTATAACGAAGTAGATCGCATGTTGTCATTGGGGGTTATTGAGAAGTCCAACTCCCCATGGAGTTCGCCAATGCGGCTAGTTATTAAGCCCAATAAAATTCGTCTGTGCCTTGACGCCAGAAAAGTAAATGTAGTAACTAAAAAGGATGCGTATCCCTTACCATCCATTGAAGGCATATTTGCAAGGTTACCCAAGGCGAACATTATTTCAAAGTTGGACCTTAAGGATGCCTATTGGCAAATTGGACTCACGGACGAAGCAAAAGCCATCACTGCATTCACAGTCCCTGGTAGACCACTCTACCAGTTTGTGGTCATGCCATTTGGACTGTGCAATGCACCGCAAACGATGTGCAGGTTAATAGATGAATTAATCCCCCCTGATCTCAAGACGTGCGTGTTCGGCTATCTTGATGATCTTATCATCGTTTCTGATACCTTTTCACAACACCTGACAGTCCTGGTCCGTATAGCTGAGCAGTTCCGAAAGGCCAACCTAACCTTAAACATCTCAAAGAGCCACTTTTGCGTCACTCGGGTTAAATACCTGGGTTACGTGATTGGGGATGGCGGAATTACAACTGATCCAGACAAAATTACCTCGATTTTGAACTGGCCTATACCAAAAACTATCCGGCAGGTTAGAGGATTTTTAGGAATCGCCGGATGGTATAGACGTTTTATTGAGAATTTTTCAACAATAGTTTTTCCTGTAACTGAGACCATTTCAAATAAAAAGAAATTTGTGTGGACTTCTGAGGCTCAAGAGGGATTTGAGAAAATAAAATCACTTTTGTCTTCTGCTCCCATTCTTACGAACCCAGATTTCACCAAGAAATTTTACCTACAATGTGATGCAAGCAATTATGGCATTGGCGCGGTATTAGTCCAATTAGACGATTTAGGGCATGAGAAACCAATCGCTTTCTTCAGCAAGAAGCTCAATTCCGCTCAAAGAAATTACAGCGTAACTGAGCGAGAATGCTTAGCAGCTGTGGAAGCCATCCAGAGATTTCGCTGTTATCTTGAGCTGCAAGAATTCGAAGTGATCACAGATCACTCGAGTCTTGTATGGCTCATGAGACAGCCAAATCTTTCTGGAAGGTTAGCACGATGGGTTCTCAAATTACAAGCATTCAAATTCACAATAAGCCATCGAAAGGGGGTGGAAAACGTTGTCCCCGATGCGCTATCGCGAATGTACAATGAAGAGGTAGCCGGGATAGATGTAGAACATCCAGAGATTGACCTACAATCGCCCTTATTCGAAAGTCCTGAAGATGTAAGTCTACGAGACAAAATTAAATCTAACCCTGGGAAATATCCTGATATTCAGGTAGTTGATCAATTTGTCTACATCAGAACTCATCACTACGATGGGGTAGAAGAAAACGAACAAAAATGTTGGAAGCTATGGGTTCCAAGTGGCCTTAGAACCGATTTGATTCGGCGATTTCATAACTCACCTGTCGTAGCACATGGCGGAATGTCAAAAACCATAGAACTTTTAAAGCGCTTGTTTTTCTGGCCCGGTCTTGTTAGTGAGGTGAGGGACTTTGTACGAAACTGCGATACTTGTAAAGCTTCCAAAGCGCCTAATTTCGTCCTGAAGCCAGATATGGGTTGTCAACCAATTTCAGAACGGCCATTTCAACGGATGTATGTTGATCTGTTAGGTCCCTATCCCCGCAGTAAAAGCGGAAATATAGGGATCCTGATCGTTCTCGATCACTTTTCTAAATTTCATTGGTTGCATCCTTTAAAAAAATTCAGTTCCAAGCCTATAATAGATTACTTAGAGAAAGAAATATTCAATTGCTATGGAGTTCCGGAAGTCCTTATAAGTGACAACGGGTCGCAATTTAAGGCAAACGACCTCAATGCATTTCTTACGACTTTGGGTATTACACACATTTATACTGCGTTGTATTCACCCCAAAGCAATGCATCTGAGAGAGTAAATCGCTCAATTATTGCTGGAATACGAGCTTATTTAAAGAATGACCATTCCAAATGGGATGAAAACCTTAGTGCAATCAGTTGCAGCTTAAGAAATTCTACCCATGCGGCAATTAAAACATCACCATACCACGTATTGTTTGGAATGGACATGGTTACCCATGGGAGCCAGTATAGTGTTTTGAAAGAACTTAAACTGATGGACGAACCGTCCTTTAAATTGAGCCGAGATGATAACCTGCAAATATTTAGACGTACCCTAAAGAAGCACGTTAACGACGCCTATGTGCAAAACCAATCGAGATACAACCTCAGAACACGGCATTCTCATTTCAAAGTGGGACAAGAAATTTGGCGTAGAAATTTTGCACAGAGTAGCGCTGAGAAGAGGTTTAATGCCAAGTTTGCCCCTCTTTTTGTTAAAGCTCGTATCCGTGAAAAAACAGGAAATCATTATTATATACTCGAGGATCTAAACGGCAAATTAATGGGAACTTTCCATGCAAAGGACTTGCGAGAATAGTTTTATACATCAGTGTGGTCGTTTTCTTACTAAAATTTTGGAAATCTTGGTAAAACAAAAACACACACAGTTAATATCTCTTTCTCTGCCTAATATGTTTCTCGATGAGACATATTATGCAGTTTTGTAATGAGATATTGTAGCGTAAAACCCAAATCCAAGTTACTCAGCGTAGAATAAAATCTGAGAGGAATAAATAGTTTAACAATGATGGTAGAAAAATATCGCATGCGAGAATTTGTTAAGAGAATAAAACTACTTGTATTTGTAACATTGTTTTGATGAATACATTGGAATGACAAATTAAGGGGAAGTAATATTAGGGTAGACCTCCGTTAATGGCTTTGTTCACTTAATAATTCCCTAAAAAAACCCAACATTTTTCTGTTATGCTTACAATCCGTCCAACTACAAGGATGCCGTTTAATACGAAGTCTGGTCCTATACCAACATATGGTATTGGTGAGATTATAATTTCGATAACACAACTGCGGCTTTTTATAAATATGTTATCGGATAGCGGAGCTATCGACTTCAATTGACATACGTCAATTGAGTTCCTATGTATTAAAAAAAAAAAAGAAATATCAACTTCCTTTTCCACGTGAATCTTCAAGCGATCAGACGTAATTGAAAATCACAAACTTCATATTGGTTCAAATTTATCATATATACATATATATATTCTACATCGGATATTTCTGAAATCATCGTGGAAATAAAGACGACTTTTGTGGCAAAAATATTGAGGAAACTCGTTGGGAAACCCTTTGACGAAGGTATTTTAGCAACGCAGACCCAATTTTCTTAAAAATGTTAACCAAATTCTCGTTTGCCATAGATTCTCCTTGGAACCATCCTGGACTAGCTCTACGTAGCCGATGGTTCATCTTTACCAGAATCTCCGTCTACGAACTTATCGAATGATTATATCATAATCATTCCTTCACAGTGAGAAGATTCTGCCATCCTTTTAAATACTGCCTAAACAAGTATATGTTCTTCACATTGGTATATATTAAATTCCGACAGTTTCGGAAAATAGCCAGAACGAATCCATCTAGTTCCCCAGAAATCCAGCAAGGGAAACATTGGGGAGATTCAGTTCTTCCCCATCACTCCAGACAGGAAGTTTTTTTTTTTCAAAATAAGAGGCCCTACTGTATGGCAAAAACAAATTCCAGAAAAGGAGAAAAACCAAATTCCATTTGGATATCACCTCAGGCGTTTCACTCACTCCAAACAATCAGTCTTCTCGCGTCTATCATGAGAATCGTTGCGAATTAAACTACGGAGTGTTGTGTAAAACAAATATTGAAGATATCTTAAAAAAACGCTAATTAATTACTCTAAGAAATTTAAGTGGTAATAACATCTATATTTTAATCATATTATCCATCCTAAAGTACATAAAAAAAGAAAACTAATTGTGTAAAAAAAAGAATAAGAGTGAATATGAATGTTTAGAAACAAAGAAAACTATGTGGTAAATTTTGGCATGAACGTGCATCTTATGATAATCAATTACTCCTATTAATCTAGCCTGAACACCAAAGGGTTGACACCGCTGAGGCCTCAACGTCATCAACGCATTTGGGTGAGTAAAAATGGAATTCTAAATTCATATATTTAATTCAAGGTGAAAACTTCATGACAAATAATTACAACTATACAAAATAGAGAAAAAAAAAGAACAAGAAATCAACCCATCATTGATCTTTTGTTTCGGTCACAAGCAGTAACAGCAATAGCGTCACATGAAGTTCTCCCCTTTTTTTTTCTTTCTTCCATTGTTTTCTATTTGCACCTTCATATTACCATATATGCCCATAGTTACAGATTTTGTCATTACATTGTTTGTATGTAGGTTTCGGTTATACTTTCTTTTATATTCATTCTTCTCCTCCTATCTTACCCATTAGTGTAAACCATTCATTCACAATAGTATTTTTTTCTTATTTGTTTACATATCAAACGCATCATTACGTTTTAAGATCATTATCCAGTTTTTGTTAAACTTTGCAGGTTTATTAGGTTAAACCGAAAAAAAATATTTAATACTAACCGGTAAAATTCTCATATCAGTAAATTTCCTGGCTATAAAAAAAAACAACACTGATTATTTTACTAAATATTTTTTCTAAACAAAACCTTTTTTTTTTAAATTGTAAGAAAAAAATGAATTAAATATTGTTATAACTACATTACATACTCCACATGCTAAAATTCTTTATGGGTTGAAATAAAGTACATTTATTAAAATGAATTGCTAAATCTAACAACTTGTGTTTCTTGCAAGACAGAAAGGGTTAGGTGTAATCTCTCTCGGGTCCCGATACAAATTTTAACGTGGAAAAGGTAGGTGTGGGTTGAAGATGAACCTTATAACATCTGAAGGTTCCTATCTCGTTAATTTAGAACATTGTCTTTATATATTCTTACTTGTTTTCTCATATCCAGTCAAAACAGGGGTATTTTTTTTTTTGTAATTGTTTTTGACTGATCTAGCCCATTTTTTCTATTGATAGTATAAATAGTAGTCATTCAGTATCAAGGGAGTCTAAAATAAATATTCTGTACGAAATTATGTCTAAAGATGAGAGACAAGAACTCCCCCATAACCGACTAGCTAGCGATGTAAAGGCTCCCATCGTCTCTTTTCTTTTGGGCATTCTGGATCTATTTATAGTCCTGATAGATATCCCATAATAGTAGCACTAGCTTCAAACCTAATGACTGCAATTATTGGGAAAAACTTATTAAGTACATTACAAGAACGGTACCTCCTGATTTTCGGTATTTTGAAGCTTGTGACCTCAATATCCCACCGAAGTGACTGAAATTTGGTAGTAAGTCTTCGTTAAGGGTATACAACTTTCCACCTGAAATTTATCGGTATAGGTCCGCGTCTTCATATACCCCTCATAGAGCGGTACCTCCTGATTTTCGGTATTTTGAAGATTGTGACCTCAATATCCCACTGAAATGACTGAAATTTGGTAGTTAGTCTTCGTTAAGGATATACAACTTCCCATCTGAAATTTGTCGGTTTAGGACATCGCCCTCATATAGCCCTCATAGGACGTATCTCCCAATTTTCGGAATTTTTAGAATTCACTTCAATACAGTACGTGGTGGAGGGTATAAAAAGTTCGGCCCGGCCGAACTTAACGCTTTTCTTACTTGTTAATATTAATATTTATTTCGCGTAGAGTCGAGTTTAATTACCAATGATTTTTGCAAGTGAAAAAAGGAAGCCGAAGATTCGAACCCACACAACCACCATTGTGTGACATGTTTTGTCTTTGGTAGAGGCTCATCAGACATATCGGCTGTGGAGCGGCTTCGCTATCATCTAACTTTTCGTCTTTCAAATGCATTTTTTTACAACGCTGAATATTTGTTCATTCATTGTATGGCTTTCTTGACAAACGATTAGCGAAATCTTTTTTATGAGTTTGGCTCTGAACGCTAACACGCCGTGACAACACTTTTTTCATGTGTTTTTCAAGGACATGGGTTTAAACCCCAGCCTGGCTCAAGATGAGTTTGCTTCTTATTTGAAAATTTTGACTATTAGGTCGGAAATCATTTTAATATCAATTTTAATTAATTTCTCGTTAGAGTTGTGCTTTTTGGTTTGATACTCCGGCTAAAACCTTGGCATTTAAACTAAAAATCTTATACAAAACAAAAACAAGCTAAAAACATCAAAACACCGTAAATTGGGGGGTACCGTTATATGGGGGCTATACCAAAACGTGAACCTATGTCCACAACTTTTGTTGTATAAGTTTATTGATACTTAAGAACCCTAAATGTCAAGTTATAGCTAAATCGGTCTGAAAATGTAGCTGAAAACGTCAAAATACCGTAAATCGGGGGGTACCGTTATATGGGGGCTATACCAAAACGTGGACCGATATATCCCATCTTCGAACTTGATCTTCCGACGGCTAAAAAAATGGTATTCCCCAATTTTCAGCGAAATCGGTCAACAAATGCGACCTGTATGTTGCGAACGGACGGACGGACGGACGGACATGCATAAATCGACTCAGAAAGTGATTCTATGTATATCCCTAGAAGAAACTATGGGTCTATCTCGCTTCCTTTTGTATGTTACATACAAATGCACTAACACATAATACCCCTTACCACATAGTGGTGTAGGGTATAATAACTATCGTATTAAAAAATACAAAGATGTCAATGGTTAAAGAAAAATACCACATATCAAACATATAATTTTTCATACATTTCACATAGCCCTATTTGCATACAGTACAAATGGAAAATATACCACGCAGTTTTGTAGTGTACAACTGCACACAAAAATAATATTATATCGAACGAAAAAGAAAGAAAAAATGCTATTTAAACAAAAGTAGAAAAAATGTCCTATTACAATGGAATAAAAAAATACCACCTAAAGCCCTAACGACGGCGTGTTGATCCTCAAAATCCAACAAAACATGACGAGAATAGTTGCAAACAGTTGAACGATTTAGAAGCAATGTCAAAACAGAACGGGGAAAATTCAAAAAATGTCACACACAAAAAAGGAATAATATTTTACTTTTTTCTGAAATTTTTCATGGTGACTTAGAAATCTTGTTTCACATCGACAGAAGCGAAAATGGAAATGAAGTACAAGGTAAAGTTACAACATACGTATGTATGTACAGTGAGTCAATCAAGTTGAAAAAAATTAAAAAATACGTTTAAAACCACCAAATTAGTGGTCAAAAAGTGGAATATTTGTATGTAGTATGTTTGTGGATAGTTTAATATCCAATATTTGCAAGGACCGCTGCGAAAGGCTTAATGCTCTTCTAGATATTGACAAAAATATATAACAACACAAACTTTTTTACCTCAAAATATTATTTTGCATATTTTGAGTAAACTAAATTTTTGTT
Organism: Musca autumnalis; assembly: GCF_047663935.1. Classification (NCBI taxonomy): domain Eukaryota; kingdom Metazoa; phylum Arthropoda; class Insecta; order Diptera; family Muscidae; genus Musca; species Musca autumnalis. The sequence goes on along the minus strand of NW_027411977.1, from coordinate 102,819,440 downwards.
ACACGCTAAATATTTTTATTGCAACCGTTGGAGATTATCACATTCTACAACCGTTTCGACACCAGTTCCTCCATCTTGCGACATGTTAATTTCTCCGACAATATGTTACATTAATTTTGGTCATTACCGACATTAATCTCTTAGATTATCAGTGAAAAATGATTCGCCGTTACCTTCAAACCATAACAAATACGTAAAAAATAAATAAAAATCTAAGATGCATCGCAAATAGTGAAAGAAATTACGGTTTGAAACTATGAAAATCAAGAACAGAGACAAAAAAATTATTTAAAAAATAGCGAAGATACTTTCTGGCCGCTTCTAAAAATTTATCGGCTCTTTAATAATAATCTCGGAACCAATGTCTTGGATGAAGTGTCCACAAGGTTCCAAAATCCAGGGGTTTTGATGCTTATGTAGTAAGAAAAAAATAGAAAATAATTGGAAAATATAGAGAAACAATAATCCCATGCCATAGTAATAAAATTGTATTTTAAAACTGGTGCGGTTTAGTGGCGAAGGTATTTAAACATATTTGCATCGGATGACCTTCATATGTTTCGGGAAAATATCAATAAAGAGCAATCTATTCTGTCTTATTTATTTCAAAAATGATATGTTTTTTCTTGTCATAATACCGTCAATATCTTTGGATTTTGGAATCTTGTGGACACTTCATCCAAGACATAAGTTTTTAGATCGATATTGAAGGTCCATTTAATTTTCTTGATTTCCATAGCTTCAAACTGTCATTTCTTTCACTATTTGCGATGCATCTCAGCTTATGTATTTTTAATGCATTTTATATGATTTGACGACAGCGAGGAGTTATTTTCACCGATTGTTTTAGAGATTAATGTCGGGAATGACACAACTACATGTTAAATATTGTTGAAGAAATAATTATAGGAAAAATTTAAGGAAATGCTCGCGAAAACATGCCGCAATATAGCACAATCGGTGCGAAACGCTCATAGATAACAGTCTCAAGCGTGTACCAAAAAATCATTTTCTCAAAAAAAAAATATTTTGGTGAACCCCTCCAACCCCTCGGATCTTAAACTACCTATAAATATACTGCATACAAATATTCCACTGTTTGTTCTCTAACTTGATGGTTTTTAACGAATTTATGAAACATTTTTCAATTATATAAAGAGGCAAAATTCTTAGTTGACTCACTGTATATAAGGTGACAATCAGTTATTTTATCCACCACTTTCAGTACAAAATGAAGAGTTATTAAATGTTGTCATTGGTTTTATAAAATATCGAAATGTTCATCTGAGATTCCATAAATCATATAGAAATAAGCATGCTCGAGCTCAATACCCACTAAACATCGAGATCGTACCGAATTCGAACGAAATCTCTGCACAAGTTTCCATTTCTGATTCCGTAGTCGCACGCAAAACTTGTACGTTTTGTGTGAAGCGGGTCGCAGAATTTGTAACGTTTTGTCGAGAGAAACTCGAAAAGAATATTCGAGTTTCCACACGAATTCGTTTAGAATTCGAAACAAATTTTGTGAAAAATTCTAAGGGAAACTTCGGTTTTCGAAACATTTTCGAACAACACTCTGAGGAAATATTCGAAAACCTGCAGCAAATATAGTTCTTTTCGATGATTTGTTTCGAGATTCTGAACAATTTCGGAACAAATTCTAAAAAAAAATTACAGATTTTTAATTCGAAAATCGGAAACTATTCGGATGTTTGATTATATATTGTGAATATTTTCTCCTAAAGTTCTCAATGTTTATTCCAGTGCAGAATGCCCAAGATTTACCATCAATGTTTTAGTATAGGTGTATGTATGGGTGAAAAAAAAAACCAACAACCATATGATGTTTTTATTCACGCACACTGTAAGTGAGAGAGAGAAGCAAATGCAAAAACAACTCAGTGGGCGCCCTCACTATACTTAATTGCAAAGAAGCCCGTCCCTGGTATATTCGGACGTGATTCGAATTTCTCACTACTTAATTCGCAACTTTATTTAAAATATTTGTTGAGCTTTGTATTATTACAATGTGAATTAAATAGCATTCGCCGTTGAATTGTACATTTAAAAAATTATAAAGCACAGTCCTTGCTAACAATTTTTCCATATAATATTCTTTGATTTATCTAAAATAGAAATAACAATATTATAAACGTTTTAGAAAATGTGTATACAATCTTACACTTTCATTTATTGTAAATCATGCGAAAATTTCATCACAAAATAACATTTTCCGTTACGTCTTTGTCTCTTAACAGTTGCTAAATGACTAAAAAAGCAAGCAACAGTATGAAGATACAACAAAAACTCTCCCTTGCCTTTAAATCAACTCTGAACGAAAGTTCGGCAATTCTGTTCGCGATAGAGAGAGAAACGCATTAAAATGTCCCATTAGACCAGGGGTGCTCAGAATAGTTCGTGTGTTAGTAGTGGTAAGACACTCTCCCCATTACTAAGCAATGTGAAATGAGAAATAAAGAGAGAATACGTATGGTATGCTTTTACGCTACCGTAAGGAAGTGATCTCCAATGCATTAGACCATTCGTGATCACTTCCTTACGGTAGCGTGAAAGCATACCACACGTATTCTCTCTTTATTTCTCATTTCCCATGCTATTTCAATGGGTTGAATTGTGTGTGTGGAGAGAGCAACCCCAGCAAACCAATCGTACCGAAATCGGAACAAAATTCGGACGATACGTCCGCTGTCTGATCCGAAATCGTAACGATATCTTAACGAAAGTTGTATGAAGTGGTTGACATAATGTCGGAAGGAAGTGTCGGAGCGACATCGGATCGATTTCGTAACGAAATCTCAAGAAAATGCTTGGGAAATTCGGAAAGGAAATTTCCTTCCGACATTCGTTCCGAAATCAAACCGAAATCGGTACAAAATCTGAACTATTTCCCCTCCGCAAAATCGTTTAGAAATCCGAACGAAATCTGAACGACGTTGCTTTCGAAATTGTTCGGACGTGTCGGACATCCGACATTTGGTTTGCTGGGACGTTAAATGAGCGCACACGGGCACCTAATCGACTGACGCTGCATTAGACCAGAATTCGGCACCTCTTCACTTGCGAGCAAGCAAAGAGAGCTTCTCTCTCAACTCACTAATTGAAAAACCATGAACTGACAACAGCGTTTGCTCAAATTGTTGTTGTTGTGTACCGAATGCTGCATTACACTAGATTAGAGTATGTGCAGATTACTTGGAATATTTTCGAAAACAAGCTCAGGAAAGTGTGCAGAAATTCTTAAAATAAGTCTTGCTGGAAACCATTTCAATTTCTAAGGGAAATTTTGAGAAATCGGTACATTTTCCGACCAAACTTTGGAAAACCTCGTAAAAGAATCTAATATCAGAGTCCTCGCCAAAAACTGTTTAGTGGGAATATACTACTATATGATAGTTCCCTCGGGTTTGATGCAAAATTTTGAATTAGACCTAACCGTACTTTTATAAGGACGTTCAAAAGAACGGTTATTAACGTAAAACGAGGTGAACGGTTAACCGAACACCTAATGGTATGTTCCAGTATTGCAAGAATCTAGTAATTATTACTATTTTTTGATACCATAAAGGAAAAATTGTTATCGTAGCAAAAATTAGCAGGTTCTGGACTGGGCATTAAATTATATTATTAGAAATGCTTGTGATACTAAAAATAAGCCTAATGACGTTTTAAAGATAAAAGTGATAGTTAAAAAAAATATGTATGAATTAGAAATCGATGCGTTTGGAGGTACTTTCTATAGGCAATAGAATAGCAAACAAACAATTTGTGTGAAAAATGATGGTATTATATTTTTGGCCCGCATATACAAACGCCCAAACTCGACTTATTTGTTCCGGTTCACAGAAAATTCAACTTTCATAACTTACCGATAAAAAACGTCACTAATAAAACAATTGTTTTTAATTCTATTTTGAACGTAAACCTTGCAAAAATTCACTAAAAACAAACTGAATTAAATAAAATTGTTAAAACACAAATTTCATCAAATGTTGGTAATCTAATATTTTTACCGTAATTTCATCGAATGAAACCAAAAACCACACAGCAAAATGGCCAGTATATACAATAAATTTGTGTGGTTCAATTATTCACGTACAGTACAATATTTCAAACAAAAAAGGCCTGAAACACTGCAACACAGAGTAGAATTTAGGCACAAAAAGAAAAAGCTGACCACACCAGAAATTAAATTATTTTGTGTAACACGTAACAGAACATATAAACATATAAACGTACGCCTATTGGCCAAGGTACAATATTAAAATGCATTCTGTACACAAATGAACGTTCAATATTCAATGTTCGTGATAGCATTTACCCAAACGAATCATTTTTAGGAACGGCATTGAGATTTCTCTTGTCTGAATATGAAATACATTGAAATTTACGTATTTTTTTTTACTTTTGGTGAAAATATTATTTCTATAAGATAGCGTTTACGACTTTTTTATGATTCTCAGAATTACAGAAAATTAGAAAGAAAGAAATGTTATGTCAATTTGGTTATCTAATGTGGCTCTAAAGTTTATTTTATATCTGCTTACAGTGACTTCAAAAAATTGGCAAAAATTCTGATAAATTCAAATTTTAAAAAATATTTTGTGCGTAAGTTTTTTTCACCGAATCGCCTTATAATTAACATATTCGAAAACCTGCAGAAAATATAGTTCTTTTCGAAGATTTGTTTCGAGATTCTGAAAACTGAAAACTATTCGAAAACCTGCAGAAAATATAGTTCTTTTCGAAGATTTGCTCCGAGATTCTGAAAAATTTCGGAACTAATTCTAAAAAAAATACAGATGTTTAATTCGAAAATCGGAAACTATTTGGTATTTGATATTCTTAATATTTTCTCCTAAAATTCTCAATGTTTATTCGGACGTGATTCGAATTTCTCACTAATTAAATCGGAACTTTATTTAAAATATTTGTTGAGCTTCGTATTTTATGTAATCTTATGTAGAAACTCAACACGCTATGATTCAGGGATTTGACCCTATTGTGCACACGTCTTACAAATGTAATGACTTTAACCATTTCGGAGTTTGAATGGGTAGACAACATAGATGTCTTCTTCGAGTTAAACTTTTTTTAAAAGAAAATTATATTTTTATGTTATCATATTCCACTTCTAGATATAACACTTGACGTGACTGAAAATCATAGTATTTTATTAAGCGAATGGAAACAATTTTTTCATTTTACATAAATACAACTCTTAACGCCGTTCTTACTTGTTTATATTGTTGTATGAACATATTTAGTTGACAAACTGTATTCGTTGTTAGCCATTTTTTGGTGGAAACAACTGGTGAAGTGTATAAGAAAATTTCCGTATTTGCACAGCTAATAAAATTGTCCTTTTTCAGATTGTTTTTTATGTCTGTTTAGTGAAATTTACGCTTATTCTTTCTAACAGGAATTTGCACGCCAGAAGGAATGGAATACATTCTCTCTTTTATATTTACGTACATTCTTTTTGTGTTAGTCTTTGAACAAATAGACATAATCCAAAATGTGGCTATGACACCCTGGAATGTTTGCGCTGCTTCGTTAAAAAAGAAAAATAATGCTTTTAACTCCACGAAACTTTTCCAAAAATTAAATCAACTTTAGAGTAAAATTTGCTATACCATGACAATGCCAAATAACTTTTGGATAAAAATTGATACCAAACACCTTGTTTTGCTGACTTAAAAACAATTGAGGTTTTAGTGATTTTATTGTTTAGCAAAGGATTTAGTTTTTTTTTCTACAGAAAATATCATGCTACTAACTCTCAACTATGCAATGAAGTATGACAGCAATATTATTTCCAGCTATCAAACAAACATCGTTTGTGTAATACTAAATACAACATACAGACAATAGCATTAGTTGCTGATACCTGTGGTGCTTCTGCTACCATGAATCATGTTGTTCTAAAAAAATTACTATTTTCATTGTTGTTGCTGTTTGCCCTTGTTTTCTTTCTTCCTTGTTGCACTAACAACTGTGTTAGCTCGGCAAAGTGTTGATGATGATATTGTTGTTATGTTTGTTAGCTGTCTTATTTGTACAACCTTTAATGTAAAACTTTGTCTCTTGTTTTTCTTTTTGTTGATATCTTAGCTTCTGACACAAAATGTAAAACTTTTTCGATTAAAAGTATTATTTGTTTAAGATTTCCATTTTAACACGAATACCGAAAGATGATAAAATGATCTTTTAAAAAGAAGAGAAGAGTACAATTGAAATGTTATATAATAAACAACGAAATACTGTTCAATTTAAATATATTAAACAAATTATATGTTGTAGTGTATGTACATTAGGGCGGCCCACCCCCAATTTTTCCATTTGATCCAAAAACCATAAATGAGGGAAAGTCAAAAAATTGTACATTGATGAAGCCAAGGTTTGCACTATTATAATACGCGAACTATTTAAGTCTACCACAAAATATGATCATAGATAGACCAAATTAAGTGTTTTCGATCAAAGCTCAAAAATGTGGTTAAAAAAGTTAATTTGCGAGGAACCTATGATCGCGTAAATGAATAAAAATAGGTAAAAACACGTTGAAGCAAACGTGTTTTTTTAGGTTATTATTTGATTGCTGATCAAACAGTTTAAAGTACGGATATCTGTCCAAAGTAAAAGTAGAAGAATACAAAATGAAGATTACACTTCTAATGTATCACTTTTCAAAATTTCCACTGCATCCACCATTTATGGATGCTGACATCCAGATTTTAGGTGTTTTTTGTATTATTTATTTAACGGGGACGCGCATTCGGCTTTTTCTAAGAACCATTAATAGGATTAAAGTACTCGCGATTACGTATAATTTGATATGTATATTGACTATGTAGGCCACACAGCATCACATTAATCCACTGTCAAAGGCCAAAATTTAGTGCGATATTTTTTCGAAAAAAAAAACTATTTTTTGGGTACACTATTTACAATATCCTTTTGATTGTGCTGGGACCCCAAGATACTTTATTTTTTTACGGTCCGGATCATATAAATCATAGATCGTGAAAATCCATCCCCTAGAACGGCGGAAACAGCAACTGCAAAAACCGAAAATCGCGTTTTCTGTCGATCGATTCCTTGCCAATGAAGAAACTGACACATCACTCGCGTTTTTGCGAAAACAGCGGTTTAAAAAATGTAGTGGCATGTGAGCTGTAACCGATTTATCCCAAAAATAGTGTGTGATGCTACATCCACGGTTCTTGATGGTTTTTATAGAAATAGGTTTATATCGATGTATTTTTTCATGGATGATAGTAAAATCGGATGCGCATAAAAAGTGTATGGTCTTTGTGCAAATTATAAGCGTTATACCTTTTTTTGCACACTACGCTGCAGGCGATGCTACATCTTAGCCGCCAAAGTAAATCTTGGTAAATGTGTACAAATTATAAGAGAAGAATTCGCCGTATTGATAATCCGCATGCACATCAAGTGATTTTGAGGATTTCGCGATTTACACGCATTTCAAAATGAACATTACCCGATACAGTTTTATTTAAAGATTATACCCCATTCAAAGGAACCCACGGAACGTTACCATATCTTCCGCTAGATGTTAGCGTGTACTCGAGAAGTGATTAGAATAAAAAATTTGATTTTTTGCGTGATATTTAACTGATATAGAAAAATAAGTCCGACCCAATTTTCCTACACTTTCTTAAACTAACAAAATAAATTTGGAAAATATTTTGTCTTACAAAAATTTTATAAATTCCCTCAATATATTTTGTTGTTTTTGCTATAATATGCAAACCGCTAAATAGATTTGTATGTTTTTGGTTTCATTTGAATCTGCGCGATGTTTAGATTACTTACATATTTTTAAAATATTTTTCCGATGCATAAACAGCTTAAATTTTACTACAACAAGTTGCAAGCAAGCAGTTTTTTTTGAATTCTTTCTTAATTTCCGCGAAAATTTAAAACTTTTTCACTAAAGCTATGGGACTTCAGTAAACATATAATATGTAGGAAGCCATAAATAAACTCTGTTTCTCAAATAATGAATAGTGTTTTTATAAGATTTTTTATTATAATCAGAATTGAAACCGCCATGGTATCTCGAACAGATTTGACAATGGGATTTTTTTCTCAATCACTGTACCAAAAATCTTTTATGTAGCTTCAAAAAAATTTTTAAATTGTTTCAAATGGAATATTAAACAATTTTGACTCTTCCTCATATATAACAATTTATAGCGATCAGGTAAGCCGAGCCAACCTAGCGATCTTTTGTTTCCATAGTAATTTGTATTGGACCAAAGGTGATTTTTCAAAAAAAATTTTGACGATCGGATAATGATAACCCCTGCCCCCTGAGAGGGACTTAACAGGCCACAATTACTTTGCAATCGATGAAAAATTGTTTATAGTTCATTGTTGTAACTAAAAAACGAATTCTACAAAAAATAATGAAAATCGGCTCCGATTTTAATATTAGCTATAATATAGGGTCAAATTACCTATAATTGGACAATATGCATATTGGAGCCAACAAAAAATCAGATCCGATTTCCACAAATTTTTGTGGGATTTGCGTTTTAGCCATAGCAATGAACAGGTAACATTAAATTTCATCGATTGGAAAACAATTGTGGCCTCTAGAGCGATTTCCTGAAAATCCTCCTCTGCCCTCGTACAAAGTACTATAGAAATAAAGATCGGATAGGGGGCACGGGTTATCGCTAAACGATCAGCATACATTTTTGTAGGAATCGTTTTTTATCCACAATAATGAGAAGAATTGGAGAATTTTCGTAAATATGCACCTTTGGCCCCATACAAATTACTATGGAAACAAAGACCGCACTTGTGGCACGGGTTAACGTTAATTGATCACCATAAAAGTTTTGTTCCTTTACTTTTTTAATGGTGAAAGTGGTAAAAGAGAAAACTGTCAAAATTCCTCTCTCATGACAGTTTTACCTGAAAAGTGAAGGAACGAAAAAGTGGTAGATCTGGTAGCAATGTCAAAAAGACATATTTCACAGTTTTTAGTTTTGTGTTGTCAGCGTTCGCTTTTTATACCCTACACCACTATGTGGAAAGGGTATTATAAGTTTGTTTTGGTAAAAATTCATGTAACACCGCGAAATATTCGTCGGAGACCACCAATGTGGTATACCAATCTTCATATCTCGGCGAGATAAAGTGATTTTGAGATGTGTGTCCATCCGTCCGTCCGTCCGTGTGTCCGTCTGTCCATTATAAATTGTAATCAAACTCCAGGCCGCAATTATGGACCGATCGTCACGAAATTTGGTATGGAGGTCGGTTTCACATCAGAATAGATCGCTATTTTAAGTGGTGATGATCGTGAAATATCTAGCGGGTGAAATGGACCAAAAACATAATCTTTATCCGATTTTGTAGGTGCTCTGTAGGTCGCAATTATAGTCCGATCGCATCGAAATTTTAAATAAGGTAAGAATATATGACATAGAAGAAGCTTGCTATCTGGGATGGCGATCAGATAATATTTAGAGGGTTAAATGGACCTCAACTTTTGTGTGAAAATTGTGAAAATTTTTAATATACAGCTTATGTCTTTATTCTTGGAAGACATATTCCGGGTAAGTAAGCTATACTTGGAAAAGAAACTTTTGACCTTTCTATTGATGCCAATTATATATCCAAATATTTGTTTGTAGTGTAATATTAAACACGCTAGAGGTCGCAATTATAACTCAACTGTCACGCAATTTTGTACGAGGTAAGACTATAGGTCGAAGAAGATGTGTATGATTGTATGATGATCTGTTATTATTTAGCGAGTGATATGGACCATTACTTCTGTATGAAAAATATAAATATTTTATATTTGCTCCATATTTAGTTTCTGGAGGGCATATGCCGCCAAAGTAGCCTACACATTAACAAAGAACGACCGACCCTTCCCCTGATACAAATTGCAATAATGAGCTTGGTAGATAACGGGACTACTGCCGGGTTTTCTGTAGACAACCACATTTTCCTCCCATGCTATAAATTGTCTCTATAATGACAGAGAAATTCCCAGATTGTGCATTATTGCAAATTACGTGGAGCTCAAGCGTATTAATTGTCCAATTGGATTTTTTTATACATGTCGCACCTGTACAACAAAAGGGTACTAACTACAAATGTTAACGTTTTATTAAGAAAATGATTAACCCTACCCACTGTAAAAAATCTGGCATTTCTTTGTCTACTCTTTCGTCAAAAAATACAGGTATTTCATTTTTCATGTCTTAAGAGGTACTACTTAGGTATCAACAGTTTTGTCTCTCCTGGAAAATAGAAAATTTTGAGTTACTACCTTTTTGATGAACAGGTGCGATATATTGCAGCATGGGGTCTCTTCGCCACCTTTTTTAGAATGTACTCGGTGTGGCTACCGTTAAAAATTTTTGAAATATTACTTTTGGTGAAGGTGAAGGCACCCACTGTCCTCCTTCTGGCGTATAATTTACCGCCGAGTCCGAGACCCCGTGTCCTAAGACACCACTTGTAGAGAAGTTTTTCATGGCTGAAATACTCAGGAAATATAGCCAACAATACTTGAAATACCACCTTTGCCGCCGTTGATCGATTCCCCGGCCAGGTAACTTCAAAGTTTCAACGGTGGGAAAATACCCCTCTGTAATGTTGGCGACATTTTCTGAGTATTTCAGTCGTGCAGAACTTCTCAACAAATGGTATCTTAGAGCACGCCGTTCGTACTAGGCGATAAACTGTAGGTCCCCATATTAGGAAATAGGAATCGGAGTGCACTCATTGATATGTGGAACAATTATAATATTATTATTTAGGCTTGATGTAATAAGGTGGCAGAATCAACAAAGTTATTTTTTACAATACTTTTATTTGTTCCATAAATGAATTTTGATTTGCTGAAAGCTAATTCCCGGGAGTAGTGGTGTAGGGTATAACATGGTCGGCCCCGTCCGACTATAGCCTTTGCTTACTTGTTTTCTTCTGTTTTTGTCCATTTTTTCTTCATTGTCAAATAAGCGTCAAACAAATTTCGAAAAATTAGTTCTACCATTTTTTACCCCAAGAAATTTGTCTAGTAGCCTGTGGTAGAAGAGAAAGACGTTTTTGCGCTCTCTCCTCTCCCTCTCTCTTTAAAATTGCTTCCAGTTTTACCACTTTTTGGGGTTAAGGAACGCTTTACAGGTTAAAAATGGTAAGTAAAGGAACACAACTAAAATTAAATATTGAAGGTTTTTGGATCAAATTAGAAAAAATTAAAGGGGTAGGCTTTAAAAAACAATTTTGTGGTTTTTTGGACGCTCTAATGTACAATATAGCAGTAGGCAAACAACTAAGTTTAACTTTAACAATATTAAATGACATGCATATGATTTGAAAACAACATCACAAAGTCTTTCTAGACAAGTTACCCCACGGAATTTCTAGCATTAATTTTCGGGGAGTAAGAGTCATCAACACAATTAAAGTTACTTTGTAGGTACAGGTTCTGACATATAAACCAGGTTTCTGCACTTGTAAAAAAATCTGTACTTGTCCTCCTATCGCTTATGGCCACTACTTAGTTTTGTTGAATTTCCAGATTCTTGTTTCTCTCGATAAAAATATGAATGAAATTTAGCATTTAGCCTTCAGTGGGGATATAAAAGAATTTCTAAAGAGAATAATGAGTATAGGACTACGTTTTCAAATAGCCCCCATAAAATGGCACTTTGCGATTTTTGATATATTGAAGGTTGTGGACTCAATATCCCACTGAAATTTTGAATTTAGTGTTCGTTGGGGGTATACAACTTTATACTTTACTTTTATAAAACTTACCACCAGGAATTTGTCGCTTTATGTGCCGGTCTTCATATATGCCTCATAGAATGGTGCCTCCCGATTTTCGGTATTTTGAAGGATGCTGCCTAAATATACAACACATGGCTAAAACCTGAAATTTAGTCTTCGGTGGGGTTAAAAAACTTTCCGACTGAAATTTAACGGTATAGGTTGTTAAAGTGTTACTATATCCCCCATAAAGCGGAACCCCCGATTTTCAGTATTTTGAAATTGTTAGCCCCAATATTCAACCGAAATGAACCGAAACCGATAAATGATATTTAGTTTTCGTTGGGACTATACCACTTTCCACCAGTTTGTCGCTATAAGTCCACGTATAATCCCCATAGAAGGTACCTTCCGATTTTCGGTAATTTTAAGGTTGTAGCTTTAATATCCAACCGAAATGTTTGAAATTTGACATTAAGTTTTCGTTCGGTGTATACAATTTCCCACCAGAAATTTGTCGAAATGGCTGACGGAAGCCGGCAAACATGTTGCACATTTTTGCTCGGCCAAATTTGTCGTGTAAAAAGTTTCTAAAGAGAAAACTATTCAAAATATGAATGAAATTTAGCATTTAGCCTTCAGTGGGGATATAAAAGAATTTCTAAAGAGAATAATGAGTATAGGACTACGTTTTCAAATAGCCCCCATAAAATGGCACTTTGCGATTTTTGATATATTGAAGGTTGTGGACTCAATATCCCACTGAAATTTTGAATTTAGTGTTCGTTGGGGGTATACAACTTTATACTTTACTTTTATAAAACTTACCACCAGGAATTTGTCGCTTTATGTGCCGGTCTTCATATATGCCTCATAGAATGGTGCCTCCCGATTTTCGATATTTTGAAGGATGCTGCCTAAATATACAACACATGGCTAAAACCTGAAATTTAGTCTTCGGTGGGGTTAAAAAACTTTCCGACTGAAATTTAACGGTATTGGTTGTTAAAGTGTTACTATATCCCCCATAAAGCGGAACCCCCGATTTTCAGTATTTTGAAATTGTTAGCCCCAATATTCAACCGAAATGAACCGAAACCGATAAATGATATTTAGTTTTCGTTGGGACTATACCACTTTCCACCAGTTTGTCGCTATAAGTCCACGTATAATCCCCATAGAAGGTACCTTCCGATTTTCGGTAATTTTAAGGTTGTAGCTTTAATATCCAACCGAAATGTTTGAAATTTGACATTAAGTTTTCGTTCGGTGTATACAATTTCCCACCAGAAATTTGTCGAAATGGCTGACGGAAGCCGGCAAACATGTTGCACATTTTTGCTCGGCCATATTTGTCGTGTAAAAAGTTTCTAAAGAGAAAACTATTCAGCACCATTTTTGTTCAAAGAGAAGTGAACATTTTGCATATTTTATAAAAACAAGCGGAACTCTCTCAATACGAGAGATGTGGTTTTTACAAAATGGGTTCCATACAATTGCAGCATATTCAATATTAGATCTCACATACGCTGTGAAAATTACTTTCAAGATATGAGGGTCGGAAAAGTTTTTGCAATTTCTTTCTAAGAATGCTAAAATCTTATACTTTTTAGGGAGTATCTAGTCTATGAGTGGCAAAAATGACAGCTGAATCATAGATAACCCCAAGATTCTTAAAATTTATGATTGCAAATCCCCCAAAATTGCACTGAACCTATCATTAGTTCGTACCAAAAATAAGAAAAAAAATTAAATTCAACTATTTTTTTATTTTGTATCAAAACCAAAAATTTTATATATTTTGAACTTATGGAAAGTGCCATAACATAAAATTATAAATTTCAATAAAAGTCATCTGAATTATGAAAAAATAGAAATTTGCATGTGAACCTATCTTCATCTCGGGCACTGTAGCTCGGAGGTAGTTTGTGGATTTGGCATGAAAACATGTTTCTAGATTGATTGTTTATTTGGTCCCTTTTTAAGATTAAAAAATTAATTTGCAAAAATTGCACTTTTATTTTACAAAAGTATACAAAAAAAGCTAGAACTCACTTTTGGTTCTGCTTAAAATATTTGCAACTGAGAAAATTTGATTCAAAATCTGAAGAAATTATTTTTGTTTTGATAATATATTGTGAATTTAACATTTTATTTATTATATGGAGACATCGTAAAGGAAACCAGTTAACTAAATAAATTAATATACCCTTCGGAATTCTGTGCTCTAAGGATAATTGTTAAATACCAAGGTTTTATTCGACCTCCTATATGAATTTAGATTATTTAAGCTGATCGGGTCCGATAAGAACTAAAACATATTTTGAAAAATTACTAGTTTGACGTGGTTAAATTATACGTTTATAGGCGGAATTATGCCGAAGCGCTCTGTTATACGACACTTCTGGTGTGCACTTGGTGCGGTAAGTTCTTGGTTCTGATAAATATACCTCCAGGGCAATATAAAACCCCTTCTATATTTTGTGTCAACTCTTTTTGTATAAGAGGACAAATTCTATTATCTGTTGACCTGGTGATCAAGTACATTTTTTTCAAGTCATATAACTTAAATATTGATTTAAATCGACCAAAAACAATACCACTCTTTTTTTGCAAAATTTCTTTAAAAAATCCATTTTTCCTGGAAATATTGTTTTCCCAAAATTTGCCTATTTTGGTATACCGGTATCATTGGTATGTAACGGGGAGGGGTTTCTCTAAATTTATGGGTGTCAAGTCTTATTATCTATTATCTATTAATAATTCGTATAATTATTTGATCATCCCCTGCAGGAGATGTTGTTGTCCTTACACCTCCTTCCCATCTTATGGCGATTGAAGTTCTTTTTACGCGGTATCCAGCTCTTTTTAGATATTGTGCTGTTCCTATGTTTGCTTTTGGACTTCGTTGGATCCACAATTTTCAAAAATTACCATTTTAGCAAAGCTTTGATATAAATTTCTGGTCATAATTTAAGTTTTTCTTAAAAAAATAGACATGTCTTGTTTCGGCATACTTGTCTGTCAAAAGTAAACATAGGTGGGATAAAATTTACTCCTCGTGAAAGCTTTTTGCCCCCTTCTTCTGATTAAAAACAATCATATGCCAATCAATCCAAAAAACTCGTCAAAAATGATCTAATAGATATTCGTACCACGGAGTTGCAAATCTTTTGAACATTCTAAAACATGTGTTCCTCCGATATTTCACACATTTTTGTAACATAAGTGTTCAAAATGCATAATCATTTTTAAATCTTGAAAATAGGACCAATAAAAAATCAAATAAGAAAAACAAAGGCATCCCAAAGCATTTGTCATGAAAGAACAACTAAATGGGCAAATATCCATTGTTGTTGTAAAAAAAAAACAAAAAATGCATTTGAAAGAAGAAGAAAGTTCCATGACAGTGATGCCACTTCACAGCCGATATGTCTGATGAACTGATGAACCGAATCTTCGGCTTTCCTTTCTCATGGTCATTAAGTTCGATTCCAACGAGACATTATTTAAAAACAAATATATTTCAAGATATATGTAGGTATCTGACTTTCAACTGTTTGAGCAGCACTGTATGTATTCCAACAAAAAACCTTCAATTTTTCCATAAAATTGAAACATTTACTCAAATACAAACTTGCAGGGGATTTCATTGATTTTGTTTTTCTAGTTTGTAGGATATTGAAAAATCCCTAAACACCTATACTCCTACACATACATGCATAGAATTTTCATTGGCATTCAGCAGAAATAAAAATCAATAAGAATAAGAAAATCACCTGTAGCCATATTACAGATTATTTAGGAAATGTTCCACACCTGTGTTTTTTTTTGTTTTATTATGCAGTCATTCCAATGCCAAATACCAAATGTTAGTTATATGTAAGTACCAGATATATACCAACCAACTATCGAAATGAAATATGAAAAAAGGTAGAGACGAAATGAATTTTATGGTGAGAAATCCAGCCTCTCGATTTGAAAACATTTCGTCCGTATAAATGTGCCCCCGGGGCATAAGCTTTTATTGCCTTTACGATATTCTCCCTTTTTTGGTCTGTGGCTTCTTATTCATTTATACCTACCACTACATACTAGTGTGTTGGTGGTACTCGAAACAAGCCAATACGTTCACACATAATAAAAAAGGCCTATTCGCTATGAGACGTCTAGTTGTAGCTGTAAAGCAAACATGTGTTCATGTTACAGCCCTGAAACCAAAATGAATAAAATAAAACCAGATCGAAATGTGGATTTTCTGTGCCTGGTTTATTTAGCTTTGCTTATAAAACAAATATTGAATTTTTATTTGTTTTGTATGTTTTCTTTTTTTCGTACTCGCTTTCATTTGTTCGTGCCCAGTTATATGAATGTGGACTAGAAAAAATACAAATATTAAACATTTCCAGGATTTCATTTCTCTACGAATGTCAGTCAGTTAGGCAGCCAGCCAGCCATTCAAATCCATTTGTATGCGTGAGGTTTGCCTTGGCGTAGCTGCTAAAATAAGAGGAGTTCTTATTGCCGTAATATGAGGGATGTATGGATTCACCGCATATTTTTAGCACATATTCAGTATAGGTGGATATGTTTGTACACAAATAAAACGTGGAAAAATGTAATCAATAAGTGAATACCATGTTCAAGGTTTTGATTTGGAAGGTGTTTGAGATAAATCATATAATTAATTTTTGAATACCTAAAACATGTAAAGCACAATTTTATTATATCTTAATGAATTCGCTCTAATTAGAAGTGGTTTTAATAATATTAGATATTATGAAAAAACAGGTTTTATGTGTGTATTAATTAATATCAATTTTAAATATTTGCATAAAAGTAGTTCATTGCAAAATAGGTTTTAATCAAATTGAATACTTTTGGGAAGAGATAGAGAGTTGACTATGGTATAGGTGTAGGTTTTGCCACAAATCCTTACCAGGTATTTTAGTTGTTGGATTATAACAAGGGGATATGTCAATTATTTCGTTAAGGAGGTCCTGTGTATTCAAAAGACATAAATGACAAGATATATTATATTTAAATATATGAAGTACCTACTTATTTTCCATAAAAGAATAACACACATATTAATGGGCTCATTTATAATTGTCATTTAATAAAACTCTTAAAAATGTGACATTTGTTTACATATTCGTTTATTGTCGTTAAACAATGAGACCAATGACCACAAAGTCTGACAGAGATATTAAGCCGTGAAAACAAATATAAATGAGCTAAATTTTCTTTTGAATATAGGGGGATAATTATGTCGAATCACTTGCATTTGTATATACGCACACACATACATGCATAAGTACATTGAAAATTGTATATTGTACAAGTATATGGTAAAAACCAAATATCTTTTGCAATTTCATTTGAAAAAATGTAAATAAATTTTGCGAGCACATCTACATTGTAGATTTTACAATTTTTGGTATTGAAGTTAAGATAAAAAATTGGTTTCAAATCCGTTCGCATTCACAAAATTGGACGATGCGCGCAAAGGTTATAGCGGTTGTTATTCTCATTTAAAGAAAAAATATTTAAAAATGTCTTATATTTTATGACGAAATTTATGCATAAATCGCTAACAGCATTCCATATCTATTCGAAGATGTTTTAATATTTATTAAATTTATTATACCCTACACCACTATGTGGGGAGGGTATTATAAGTTGGTTTTGGCCAAAAAGTTTGTAACGCATCGAAATAATAATACTTATATATATCAAAATGAATGTCTCGACGAGCTGAGTCGATCTGTCTATGTGTGTCCGTCCGTCTGTCCGTCTGTCCATCTTAATATTTATGGGTCGGAATGGACAAAAAACTTATTTGGATAAAAAGACAACGTTTTTTTCCAAATCTAATATCTCAGCTTCTATAAGGGTATACCAAAAGCAAAACCTGACAATGAAAGTAGAAAATATCACCTTTCTAACGATGTAAAGTAGGTTCTCGTGGGTGATCAAACAACGAAGATATCACAATAGTCGCAAATTAAACCCTAATTTTCATTTTTGCGATTTTAGTTATAATGACGAATATCACAGCTTTGGTTGGATACTTTACAAAAGCAAAGCCTTACTATGAAATTAGGAGATCCCATCTTTACAATGATGCAAACTAGGTCGGCGAAGGTGACCAAATAACGGAGATATCGCAATATTCGATAATACATCCCATTTTTCCATTTTTTTGGAAATCACGCAACTGGGCGCAATTTAGATCGGATCGTCACGAAATTTCGAGGGTTAATGAGGGTCTTACAGAGGAAGAAGCCTATTGATTTTGATGATGGTCGGATAATATTTAGGAGTCGGAATGAGCAAAAACTTTATTTGGAGAAAAAGTCAACATTTTATTCCAAAGCAAATATCTCAGCGTCTATAAGGGGACTACAAAAAGCAAAACCTGGCAATGAAAGTATAAAATAGCACCTTTACAACAATGTAACTTAGGTTGTCGTAGGTGGTCTAACAACGAAGATATCGCAATAGTCGCTAATAAAACCCAACTTCTCATTTTTGCGATTTTAATAATAATGACGGATATCACACCTTTGGTTGGGGACCTTCTAAAAGCAAAGCCTGAAGAAAGTAGAAAATCCCATCTTTGAAATTATGCAAAGTAGGTCGGCGCACTATGTCGCGAGTTCATATTAACTGTGGCCAAAAATAGAAGGAGTTGTCGTAGGTGCATCAATTTTGGTACACGTACCTATTATTGACTTACAATCTTCAGGACAAAAATTTGGGTTGGTCGGTCCACGTTTTGATATAGGCCCCATAGAACCGTACCTCCCGATTTTCGGTATTTTGAATGTTTAAGACACAATGACCAACCGAATATATTCAAATTTTGTGGTTAGTCTTCGGCAGAGGTATCAAACATTCCAACAGAGAATTGTGGGCTTAGATCCACGTTTTGATATAGCTCCCATATAACGGTACATCCCGATTATCGGTATTTTGAAGATTTTAGCCTCATTATTACACCGAAATTGCTGAAATTTGGTATTTAGTCTTCGTAGGGGGCATTATACCTTCACCATGAAATTTGTCAGCTTAGGTCCACGCCTTCATATAGCCCCCATAGGACGGTACCTCCCGATTTTCGGTATTTTGGAGGTTTTAGCCTGATTATCATACCGAAATGGCTGAAAATTGGTATTAAGTCTCCGTTGGGGGACTTATAACCTTCCACCAGAAATATGTCGGTATAGGTCCTCGTCTTCCTATAGCCCCCATAGAACCGTGCCTCCTCATTTTCGGTATTTTGAGTGTTGTGGCCTCAATATCCACCCGATATGACTGAAATTTGGCGTTTAGTCTTCATATTGTTTGTGAGCATATTGAATATATCAAACTCTTGTCCTTATATATGAGAAATTTCCTTTAAAAAATTTTTTGAAATTTTTAGTGGTCACAAAACGGTAAATTTTATGTAAAAAATCTAATTTTGATTTTCGCTGTTCACAATTTTTTAAAAATTGATATTTTTAAAGATTCTCTCGTTTTAAAGCAAGACTATTAGGTACTTAATAAGCCCACAAAAATATATGATGATCGGTTCTTTCGTTTTCGGGCTATAGCCAACACCGCAAAACGATTTGTTAAAAAAGGGGGTATCCTCTCAGTGAGGTGGTCGCTGAAAAAGAGAAGTGACACATTCGTCTGCAAACCTCTGCAGCTGGGACCTTTATATATTTGATGTACTCACTTTTTACTACTCATACAGCAAAAAATATCGATATACACTTTTATACAATTTTTTTCCCACTCCACTCAATTTAAATTTTGCTTCAGAAAATTAATAAACCTAGTAATACATGTTTGGGTAAATGTAAACACCATATGATTAATATTTACATGCAAACAGAAGTGTAGCCAAGTTTATTACATCCCAAGAGAACTTAGGAACAATTTTTGCAGCGACCGTTACTTTTAAATTTTAAATATTAACGCATACTATAATTTATTAGTTTTAGAAAAAACACACAAAAATACGTATTAACTAAAATTGTCGGATTTAAATCCTCATATAGCAAAAACTACTTCACGTATCAGTACCAAAATTCAGATTCTTCTTAATTAATATGTTTTCTATCACTCCCCATCATTAAATTTGTTCAACGAAGTATTTAGTTTTTACCATTTTTGGCCACGGTCGTGACACTGCGCGGCGTAGGTAGTCAAATAATGGAGAGATCGCAATAGTCGTTAACTTATTGTTAAAATATTATTCCAAATATGTTTTTTGGTTCGATTGGAAATATTAGAAAAAAATTGGGAGTTCTTCAACTATTTCGCTAAAATCCCATACAATAATTAATGTATACTGCTAAAACTTCAAAAAGAAATATGGTTCGCCATCGCGAAAGCTTAAATGCTTGCTGTGATAACTTATAAGGATAGGAAATTAAGAGTAATATTCAACTTACAATCACTCAAAAAATATGAAAATTAAAAAGCCTGTTATTGAAGAATCAGTTAAAATTAGTTGATGCGCATTCGTTTTTGGATACAGGGAATCAATCTCTTTCAGTATTTATGAATATTTCGATGTTTCGCTCAGCGACCAAAGTATACCGTCAGTTGCATTTTATGCGCATTTGATTTCAGTAGCACCCATCAAAAATACGTCAATATACACCTATTTCCAATAGATTCTTCAATAACCGCGGATGCGCCTCCACATTCTATTTTTGGTAAAAGACCCATATTACTAGCGTATCTCTGTAATTTATGACATGCTTGTTCGCAAATATTATAATCGCGCTTAAAGGATTCCATATACATATGTAAACATTTTCACATTGTCAAAATATTAAAAACTATATTTACGCGGGGTTCAAAGGAAATTGAATGACACTTGTAAATTTTCCACGCAAAAAATAGGTTTCTTAACAAAATTCACGCATCAAATTTTGGCTTTTAGACTCCAATTACTAGGATGCTGTACGGAGCACACTCATGAGATATACATTAAACGACGTAAAATCACGAGTTCTATAATCCTATTTTAAGTTTTGAATATTATCTTGTTGCAGTCCATCTAATTAAAAAATTCAAAAAACACCAAAATTCCGACTTCAAAATGTCAGCATCAATTTTAGGTGGATGCAGTGGATATATCGAAAAATCATACACTAGTATCATGTTGCCCATGGAGTATTCTGTGATTCTTTCTTTGGTAATAGCCTGTCCACAGCCTTCCGCCGATAGAATACTTTTTTAAGGTCTACTATCCATGGTATGCCTTTAAAAGGTCTTCTGTTTTTAGAAGAAATTTCAAGGGTCTTCTGTTCATAGTAAACTGCACCATAGAATACCCATGGAAACCCTTTCACAGGCTTCTGTCCACAGCTGACCTTTCAAAGGTCTTCTGTTCACTGCTGGCCTTACAGAGGTCCATAGAAGACATATCAAAGGTGTGTGCTCACAGCTGATCGTTCAAAGATTTTCTGCCTATGGATATCCTTTAAAAAGTCTTATGCCCACCTTTCAAAGGTCTTCTGCCCATAGAACCCTTCCAATTGTGTTCAGTTCAACGGAGATTTCTCTATGGCCTTTTGTCTTTAGAAGACCTTTCGTCCATAGGATACATTCTGTCTATTAAAGACCTTCCGACCTTCCATAGTGGCCTCTCAAAGGCGTCTATAGCGACAGTGTTCTTTCTATCGGTAGAACTTTACTACTTTTTATTCGTCGCTAACATCGTTTATTACCGAAATTTTAAGCATTTTAATTTTACCGATTTTTGTCGGTAGCTCAAAAATTAGTTATAGAATCGAACTACTGATCAGAGCAGACCGTTCAAAGGTCTTCTATCAGACAAAGACCTATTAAAGGACTGCTACCCACCAAAGAGCTTTCTTCTCTCGTTGGAAGGCATTTCAAGGGTCATCGCTCAGTAGTATACTGCACCATAGAATACCCAAGGAATACCTTTCACAGACTTCAGGTCTTCTGCCTACTGCTGGCCTTTTAGAGATCCATAGAAGAAATATCAAAGGCATGTGTTCACAGCAGATCGTTCAAAGGTCTTCTGCCCACAGAAGTCCTTTCAAACGCCTTCTGTCCAAAGAAGACCTTTTAAAGGTTTTCCTTCCATAAAAGACCTCTCATGGCTCTTCCATCCGTAGAAGACATACCAAAGTTCGTTTGTCTATAGAAAACCTTTTAAAGGCCTCCTGCTAATATAAAATCTTTTAAAGGTCTGCTGCCTACATAAAACTCTTCAACACAGCAAAACTCCTTACTAACACATTATTTTACCAATATAAATACCAAATTTATGTCATTTTGGTAATATTATGGGGCAAAAAAAAGGAACTATATCAACACGGGACACTATACTGACAAATTTTCCGGGAAAGATCTTGTAGACCCAAAGAAGACTTAATACCGAATTGCAGGCATTTTGGAAAGATAATGTGGCTAAAACCCTAAAAATACCGAAATTTGGGGGGTGAAGTACTATATGGACTATATTAACACGGGAAACAATACTGACAATTTTCTGGGGAAATATCTTGTAAGCCAAAAAAAAGAGTAAGTACCAAATTGCGGGCACTTTGGTAAGATAATGTAACTAAAAGCCTCAAAATGACAAAAATCGGGAGAGTCCTATAGAGGCCATATCAAAACGGGAAACTATACTGACAAATCCCTGGGGAAAGATCTTGCAAGCCTAAAGAAGAATAAATACCAAATTGCAGGCATTTAGGTAAGATAATGTCGCTAAAAGCCTCAAAATACCAAAAATCGGGAGGTACAGTTCTATAGGGGCCGTATCAACACTGGACCTATACCCACAAATTTCTGGGGGAATGTTTTGTAGCCCAAAAGAGAACTAAATACCAAATTTTAGACATTTTGGTAATATTATGTGATAAAACCTTCAAAATACCGAAAATCGGGAGGTTATATCAACACGTGAACATATACTGGAAAATTCCTGAAGAAAAATTCTGTAGACCCAAAGAAGACTAAATACTAAAACCTATAAAATACATAAAAATCGGGAATGACTTTCCTGTGGGATCTATATCAAACCGATGCAGCCCATTTTCAATACCAGACATTCTAGAAGTATAGAACATACGGACATGGCTATATCTACCTATAATTTTATGAGGATCAAGAATATATATTAGGGTTGTTAAAAAAATTACAAAAAAAAAAAAAAATGTGAAACGCTTACACCCTAAATTGTATCCATATGATCCAAAAACCTTATTTATGAAATTTTATGGCGATCGGTTAACGTTACCAGTTCATTGCTGTGGCTAAAAAAACGATTTGTACAAAAATGCATGATGATCGATTAACGATAACAAATGGGGGCCAACGACAAATTTTCAGAAAATCGCTCCACAGGCCACAATTATTTTCCAATCGACGAAAAAATTTACCAGCATACTATGGTGAAGGTTAAAATGGTAATACAGATTTCCCTAATTAATTTTAGTTTTTGTTCAATATCAACAATGTTGCCACCTTTTAAAAAGTTACACTAATTTTATAGACATTAATTTAAAAATAATCGGATGTCAATACTTGTTAATATGTCTTCTTTAGTGACAAATATTTGCTTAAATAATTAGTTTTTTTTTTGTACCAAACATCCCCAACCTATAAAAATAGTTTAATATGCAGACATATTAACATGTGTTTACATTACCGACAAAGCTTTGTGGAAATTCAATTCACAGTTTAAATATCCACCACACTTAGCAACCTTTAATCGCTATGGTCTTTTAATGGGATTGAAAACAAATTAGACTATTCCCTTTGTGCACTTTATTTGCTGCCAATGGCATAAGTAACGTCTGTCGATCGATGTTCGACCCATTAATTATACCAAGTACTTTAACACTTCGTCCTTGTCTCCCCAAAGTGTTGTTGCCAAAGTGCAATCGGTAGTAGTCTGCTTGGCGCTGCACATACATTCATATATACGTATCGCTCAAAAACATTAACTTAATGCTATAAGTAGCAAATAGCCATGTCGATTGGGGGATATTTACATAGCAGAGGATTTTTTTGGCATTAAAATTGGGTATAGATTATTGTATTGTATTTAATTGCACTGAGATTATTTTTTTGATTTTTTATATTTTGGGATATTGGTGTACAAAAAGCCTTATTGAAGCTGTCAAGCCAATAGGATACATAACTACACAAAATATTGTATTTATTTGTTTTCATTAAATAATTTATTCCCTTTCAACAATCTGAAAACATATTGGTTTAATTAGTTTTTCAGCCAAATAAAAAGAATGATTAGATCTGGTTCTAGCGCTCGGAAGGGATATTACAATTTTCGACCATAAAACATCATAATATTCAGTGAATGAATTACAAATTATACAAAGCAAGTAGTATTAATAATAATTTCGAAGCCATCCTTTAATACCCTTTATTTGTTTTAATATCTAATAAAAAAAATTTCAAAAATTCACTTCCCATCTTTAAATTACTCCCAATCGACATCTCTAGTGTTAAATTATGCTGAGTGCAGTTAAAAAACCTTAACTTTGCATCTCGCATGGAAATGCGGTAATGTGATTGTTTCAAGGAGTAAGTATAGCGTCTGTTATATGCATGTATGTTAACTCTAGATGAACCTCAGCTTTTGTGGTTGATGCAAAATCCAACTTTTGTCTAAATCCAAGAAATATAACCAGAACGAACAGTGGTAGTTGGAAGAAACAAACAAAAAATGTGTTCCACTAAAAGTATGCCAGCTCTGGAGAGATTTGAATTGAATGGTTTGTCAGTTTTTTCGTTTTTGGGGGAAACAGCATGGCTAAAGACAGCTCATAACAGTAACACCAAACAGGATGCAAATAATAGAAACAAAAATTCAGAACAAGAAATGTTTTACAAAATTGAAAGAATGCGCTTTAGGGAAAATATAAAACCATCAAACAATACATACTATGGAACGGAGCATGAACATAATAACATTGTAGCCGTTGTTGTTGCAGATGATAAGTTAAGTCGAACAACTATTCCCTGCAAAAGCGTTATAAGCTAGAATCGTTTTCCCAGAACTGTGGTTTCATATCACAAATCCATAAACAAGAGATAGTTGAATGTCTGTTGTATGTGCGCCTTCATAATAAATCAGCACAAAACTATACGGTAGCATCTTGAAAAAAATGCTTTAAATTGTTTTTTGTTTTCTGTTAATTGCAATTCGTAATCGACTCCATAATTTGGTACATAAGTTTATATTGCTTCTACGATGTTTGAGTTTGAATGGGTTATATCGGTTGAAGTTATGATATAGTCCCCTTAGAACTTCTACCTTCTGATTTTCAGTATTTTGCTACGTGTGCAAAACACGACCACAGAAAAGGCTCTAGTACAAAAAGAGTTGTACGAAAATCTAACATTAATCTGGCTTCATGGACGAACACAAGTTTAGTTTTAACCACCTTAGTAAATTATGTGATAAAATATTCTGTGCCATATATCATTCTCATTAGACCATAAAGAGGGACTACACGTTGCATATATCCTCAGAGAAACAAACATACAAACTATTATAATTAGCTATGGAAGGTCTACCTATACAAATTTTAGGGTATATTTCTGCTAAATTTTTTAAATAATACAATTATAACAAAACAACTAAGAGAGGACTATAGTCGGACGGGCCGACCATGTGATACCCTACACCACTACATATATGTATTAACTCATCGCTTATTAAAACCGTTATAAAATTTGATTTTGCCTGGCAGGGGAATCGTTTTGAAAGAAGGTGGCAAAGCGAATCATGCTGCAATGTATGTATAAAAATCCAATTGGACAATTAAAACGTTAGGGCACCATGTAATATGCAACAATGCAACAACTGGGAATGGGAAAATGTGGTTCTCTACACATAACCCATTATATATTAAGCAGTAGGCCCGTTATCTAGCAGACACTTTATTGCAATTTTCATCGGGGGGAAGATCAGTAGTTCTATTTTCATATGTAGTCTACATATACCGGCAAAGTAGACTACATATGAAAATAGATTTCCTCCAGGAAATATTTTTTTTTGTATTTTTCATACAAATGTAATGGTCCATTTCACCCGCTAAATAATATCAGATCATCATCCAAAATTGTAGGCCTCTTCTTCGACCTAAACTCTCACCTCATGCAATATTTAGTCATTATTGAACTATAATTGCGACCTCTAGTGTGTTTATCATTACACTACAAACAAATAACAGGGTATACTAGGCTGTAACTCTGTTATTTTATCATGTACGCCAACACAATTGACATCAATAGAAACGTCAAGCATTCTTCTTCCAAGTATAGCTTACTTGCCCGGAATGTATCTTCCAGGAATAAAGATGTAAGCTGTATACTAAAATTTTTCACAATTTTCACACAAAAGTTTTGGTCCATTAAACCCTCTAAATATTATCTGATCGCCATCTCAAATTGCAAGCTACTTCTTTGTTATATAATCTTACCTTATTTAAGATTTCGGGGCGATCTGACTATTATTGCGACCTACAGAGCCTCTACAAAATTAGATAAAAATTATATTTTTGGTCCATTTCACCCGCTAAATATTGCACGATCATGACCAATTAAAATAGCGATCTATTCTGATGTGAAACCGACGTCTGTACCAAATTTCGTGACAATCGGTCCAAAATTGCGGCCTGGAGTTTGATTACAATTTATAATGGACAGACGGACACACGGACGGACACACATCTCAAAATCGCTTTATCTCTCCGAGATATGAAGATTGTTATACCACATTGAGGGTCTCCGACGAATATTTCGCGGTGTTACATGAATTTTTACCAAAACAAACTTATAATACCCTTTCCACATAGTGGTGTAGGGTATAAAAATTAAAGTTAACAGTGATTCCGTAATTAACTTTTACAAAAAGTTGTAAAACAGACACAAAATACAGAATTTTGTAGTGCGTGTACAAGTAGTTGACTGCAAACAATTCATTAGAAGCTACAACTTCCACTAAATTAAAAAATAGCAAGGCAAAGTACAAACTTTGCAATGTCAAACAGAAATATGTATATTTACAACGTCGTACACATAATGTTACACTTAGGTACCATATATTTCTTGTCTCACTTCTTGTTAGCATCGTACAATTTGTTAGTTATTCAGTTCAAAAGAAGAAACATTGTTTAGGAAAAATCACATAAGCGAAGTAAACTTTAAGTTAAGGATATTCAAAATAAAAACCAGTACGGATAGGATCAATGTGGG
Source organism: Musca autumnalis (assembly GCF_047663935.1). NCBI lineage: Eukaryota > Metazoa > Arthropoda > Insecta > Diptera > Muscidae > Musca > Musca autumnalis. The sequence continues at coordinate 102,792,374 of NW_027411977.1, read as the reverse complement.
TCGGGGCCGACCATATGATAACCTACACCACCACGATTTCAATATACTCCGACGAAATTCTTTCTAGACCAAATTACGTCACATTTATCAATTTCCTTTCATAATGTCTGCCCAATTTTGTATGTGATGCGTCAAATACATGAAATCGGTAAAAAAAGGAAAAAATATACATCCAAATCTGAACCGATTATCACGGTCAACCTAAATGTGCTAAAAACAGATCCCTAGTTTTAACAAGTAAGAATAGCGTTAAGTTCGGTCGGGCCGAACTTTTTATACCCTCCACCACAAATTTCAGCCATTTCGGTGGATTAATGTGGCCATAACCTTCAAAATACCGAAATTCGGAAGGTACCGTTCTATGGGGGCTATATGATGGCGTGGACCTATACCTAAAAATTTCTGGGGGAAAGTTTTATACGCCTAAAGAAGACTAAATATCAAATTTCAGCCATATCGGTGTGATAATGAGGCTAAAACGTTCAAAATATCGAAAGTCGGGATATATTGTATTATGGGGGCTATATCAACACGTGGACCTATATAAATACATTTTATACATTTTATGGTAGAAATGTTTCTTAGCCTCTGGAAACACAAAATACAAAGTTACAACCGATTCTTTGGTCAAATGGGTCTAATACATTCAAAATATATTCAAATGACGCGTACTTTATAAGGGGCCTTATGTGGGGGCTATACCAAAACGTGGACCTATATAACCCAACTTTGGTAGGAATGTTTTCTGGCCTCTGAAGACACAAAATACCAAATTACAACCAATTCTGTGGTCAAATGGGTCTAATACATTCAAAATATATTAATATGACGCGTACTATATATGGGTCCTTATATGGGGGCTATACCAAACCGTGGACCTATATAACCCAACTTTGGAAGGAATATTTTTTGGCCTCTGGAGACACAAAGTACCAAATTACAACCAATTCGGTGGTAAAATGGGCCAAATATCTTAAAAATTCCTTAAAACGACGACGCGTCACGCGTCATTTTGTATGGGGGATATACCAAAGCGTGGACCTACATAGCCCTCTTTCAATACCAAAAGTCCTACTTAAATATAACATATTTTCCCAAAATTTCATCAACCTACGTCAATCCGTTCGGACGCTAGAGTTATTTCCACAGACGGACAGACGGACGGACATGGCTATATCGATGTAGAATTGCACGCTGATCAAGAATATATATACTTTGTGGGGTCTACAATGATTATTTCGAGTAGTTACAAACGTAATGACAAACTTAATATACCCCCATCCTATGGTGGAGGGTATAAAAATTAAACGTATTTTCTTAGGTGACTATAGAAGTTTATTAGGCATTTGTGGGGTACGTATCACAAACCTAATTTTCCCACTTACAGTCTACAGAGTATAAAATTATAACATTTGTTACAATGCATTGTAACAAATATTACTAAAACGTTAGTGCGAGAGATGTACTTATGTATGGATCCGTAGGATGGGTACTTGCGAAAGCAGATGAGGCAGAACTGGTTGTGTTTTAGAGAAAAAGTCATCGAAAGATTTATAGACCACTATGCCTTAACGGAGAATACCGGCATCGCAAAGTGTTGCCGCGTGGACAAAAATCAAAAAATGTGATGTTAACTTTTACATATGTAAATTTAAAATTAAAATTTGATAAAAAAGTATAAAATCTTAATATTTCGTAGAGTATATCATTTGATTGCCATCTATTGCTAAGATTTATTTATTTATTTATTTACATATTTATTTATTTATTTATTTATTTATTTATTTATTTATTTATCTTTTTATTTATTTATTTATTTAATTACATATTTATTTATTTATTTATTTATTTATTTTATTCATACACAACAAGACAAATGTCTTATAAATTACAGTGTAGAATTATAGTTGTAATCACAAATCCGACATATATTATAAAATATAACAAATAATTTAAAAAAAGAAAAAACAATAAGGAAAAATTTATAATTGAGAATAAAATAACATATTGTAAATTGATACATTTCGATAAGGTACAAAATTTTATATAAAAAAATTATTTTTAATAAATTAAATTTGAAAGAAGTTAATGATAGGAGGAAGAGAATGTTTTGAAGAAAATGATATGATTACATTATACTAAAGGAAAGCATCATGAGATAATACTTGTAAGCCTTTTTTTGAACGTTACTATATTGCTGGTACGTTGCAGATTATGTGGCAAATTATTTAATTATCTAATTTTCCCACTTACAGTCTACAGAGTATAAAATTATAACATTTGTTACAATGCATTGTAACAAATATTACTAAAACGTTAGTGCGAGAGATGTACTTATGTATGGATCCGTTACAGTTGCGTCGTTCATGAACGAACCGGCTCAAAGGAACGATTCCGTAAAAAGAACGAACGGATCCGTATCCAGCTCATTCTTTTATATCGTTCATTTAGAATCTAATTGCCGAAAATCATCGGCACCGCCGTGCCAAATGTGAACATGCTTGATTTAGATACCCGATGGACGAGTCATTGCTACTTACAAAATTAGCAGCATTGGTTTTGCAGTCAAACTCTAAACAAACGCTGCGTAAGCGCAAGCAGCACAAATTTCCTCACAAAACAAACAATGATTCAGAGAGCTACTCTCGCTCAGTAACTCACTTCATTCAGTAGCACATCTCGGTCATATCTTTCTTTTGCATCATTCGTTCATCTGGTTCTTTCATATCAAAACCACCACCACTACGTTCAGAAACAAAACCACCCCCATTAGCACACAAACAAGCACGTAACACAACAGTTGTGTCATTTGTGAACGAACATTTTCAAAAGAACGATTCGGTGAAAAGAACGACGGAGTCATATGCAGCAGAGAACGAACGACTTCAAAAGAAAATAATACAGTCAAATGTATTGTTGAACGAAAAAGAGCCAACGAACGAAGTAAACGACCCGGATCTTTTTGGTGAACGGAATGAAAAAGATCGATCCGCTCAATGAACGAGATTGCCCAACACTAGGATCCGTAGGATGGGTACTTGCGAAAGCAGATGAGGCAGAACTGGTTGTGTTTGAGAGAAAAAGTCTTCGAAAGATTTATAGACCACTATGCCTTAACGGAGAATACCGGCATCGCAAACTGTTGCCGCGTGGACAAAAATCAAAAAATGTGATGTTAACTTTTACATATATAAATTTAAAATTAAAATTTGATAAAAAAGTATAAAATCTTAATATTTCGTAGAGTATATCATTTGATTGCCATCTATTGCTAAGATTTATTTATTTATTTACATATTTATTTATTTATTTACATATTTATTTATTTATTTACATATTTATTTATTTATTTATGATTTTTAAGTTATTTAGTTCGACCTTTATTTTAATTTATCTTAATATGTTTAATTAAACCGAGCTCGAGGTCTTTGTTTTCTGTTGTTTTTTTATTTATTTATTATAATCGATATTTCGTCTTTCATCGAAAGACATCATCAGGATCTATTGGAAAAAAACATTTCTATTATTGCTGCCTACATGATATTGTTTGTTGTTGATAAACTTACAATAATACTTAAATATATTACAACAATAACAATGACTCCACCAAGCGTAAACGTCGACCTTGTATCGTTGTCATCTCTTTCGTCACTGCAGTGCTTTCTTCTTATTTGACTTTGTTTATTTTTCTGATCAGATGTCTGTAGCTGTGCGCCAAATTCTCCGTGTCCGTTTTGTAGTTGATCCGTTGTGATGTTGGAGTGTTCATTATGTGTAGAGTTTCCAACATTAGTCTCTTGTTGTAGTTGTTTTCGCACTGTAACACTCTCACTCTCTCTAGTTCTGGATGGTGTTGTTCGGTGGCACAGTGTGTAGAAAGTGCGGTCTTAGTTGTCGTGTTAGACGATCTATTTTTAATATCAGATTTGTGTCCGGATAGCCGTGTTTTAAGTTTGTTTTTTGTGGCGACACTCTTACTTGCTGCGATTGATCGTAGCAGGATGCGACGAGCACCTGACAGAACCGCTCTGGACCCACCAGAACAGGACACAGACCAAGGCTGTCAGCCAATGATCGGCAAATTACGCTGTGTCCTGCACAGGGATCCAGAGCCCTGACCGGTATCCCACGATCGGGTAATAAGACCTGTACCACCAATGTAGGTCCGAGCGTAGCTACAGACTGAAAGGCAGAGACAGGCCGGTACGTAGCCGAAGGCAGAGTGTTATGCCGGGGAGCAACAGAGGGACCTGGCAGTGGAGGTTGGTCGGTTTTGGCAGACGGACGTTTCGAAGATCTACCTTTGCGTAATTTGGTTTTGGTTTGAGTTTGGTTGGCAGGGGCACAGTCGTTGGGAGAAGGCTGGTGAAGCAACGTATGATGCTCCTTGTTACAAATTTTGCAATGATACCGACTGGTACATTGGGAGATATGGTGCACGACGGACAAACAGTTGCCACAACACTTGTGAAGTGCCACCATACGCAACCTTCTCTCAACTCGCATTGCCTTAAACTCTTTGCAATCACGAAGTAGGTGATTCCCTTCGCAAACTACGCAAGCCTTTTTCGAAGCCTGGTTCTTTCGGCCTGGTGCCGAAAGTCGTGGCGTGACCACAGGTTCTCCTGAAGGAGCTTCAGGGACCGTCGTAGACGGATTTTTAGTTTCCTTAAACGAAGGAGCGGCCTGAGGAAGCTCAGAATCCGCAAGGGGGACTGCCGAGGCATCAAGCTCCCGTTCCTCATCAGACATGGGGACGTTGTCCTCAATCTCAGGGAGAGTTGCAGCCATCTTGCCTAAATCTTCCATCTTCTGTGAAAAATAGAGAGGATGCAACAATACAATGACGAGGAACACATAATTATTATTTGGCCAGAATGACCAATGTAAAAAACCGTAGGTCGTTTTGTAATTACCATAGCCCGAATATTCGCGACTCCTTCGCTACCATCAATAGTCGTTTTTCATTTCGCGAAAAAGTATAGAGGACGCGAAAGCCGACACGAGATATGGACTATAATAATTATGGTAGCGCAATTAATTTAACGATTGGCCGTCTAATAGTGCCGTTTTCTGTATAAATGTCCGCGACGCGGACTCTAGAATCCGTACCCGGGTGCACCGCTATTATTCGACCTAATTTCCACGAAGTGGGAGGTAGATTTTCGTGCCGTACTACTACCAAGTCACCCGTTTGTAAATCGCGTTGCGGAAACTTCCATTTATATCTTTTATGCAAGCTCTTTAAATACTCTTCTTTCCACCGAAGGCAGAATTGTTGAGTAAGAGCTTTCATTTTCCGGAAACGATTTACAAGGTGAAGAGGCGATTCATCTATTAATGACTCCGGAGGAGCTAGGATCGGATACCCTATAAGGAAGTGACCTGGTGTTAGCGCTACAGTATTTTGCGGATTGTCATTCATGGGACATAAAGGACGTGTATTTAAACAAGCTTCGATTCTGGAAAGAATCGTAGAAAGTTCCTCAAATGTAAATTTGAAGTTTTTAGCTTGTTTACGGAAATGTAATTTAAAACTTTTTACTGCGGCTTCCCAAAAACCACCCATGTGGGGAGCGCCGGCAGGTATGAACTCCCACGAAAGTTCTTGATAGTGCAGCGTGGAACACAGACTATTTCGACTTTCGCGGACTACGGCTTTGAAGTCCTGCTCTAGTTCCCTAGAAGCTCCAACGAAGTTGGTGCCGTTGTCAGAAAATATAGTTTTTGGACAACCTCGCCTCGAAATGAAGCGTTGGAAGGCTGCTATAAATGTTGCCGTGGACAAATCTGAAGTAGCTTCCAAATGGATTGCTTTCGTAGAAAAGCAAACAAAAACACAGACGTACCCTTTAGTGATTTTAGTCAAGCGGCCTGTAAAGGATTTGAGGTCAAAAGGACCTGCAAAGTCAACACCAGTAGTGGTAAAAGGCCTTGAACAAGTTACTCTTTCCGGTGGAAGAGCAGCCATAATTTGAGTACACGTACGACTTTTAAATAAATGGCAAGTTTTGCATTTATTAATCGTTGTCCTAATTAATGAAGTGAGTCTTGGGATCCAGTACTCAATCCTGAGGATGCGTAGCATCAATTGATTTCCACCGTGGATGGAAATGGTATGAATAAAATTTACCAGAAGACGTGCAAAGAGACTGTGGTAAGGGAGAAGTATGGGATATCTTTCTGAATAAGAAAGAGTGGGTGACCGTGATAGTCGTCCATTAAGTCTCATAACTCCTGTATCATCCAGAAATGGATTTAGTGGTAGAAGAGAGCTTTTTGGATTTAAGGGAACCTTATCTAACAAAGACTGATACTCATCCGCGAAGTGTGTTTTTTGAGCTAGAATAGCTAGACGTAATCTAGATGCTTTAAGCTCGGAACTTGAGAGGTTGTCATCATTGTAAATGTAAAGGCCTGCGTACATAAGCTGCTCTGCCTGATTACCTTGCTTTTCTGCTTCATTTTTGACATAATAAAAATAAAAGAATAAAGAAGGCCGAGGAAATTTCGAACTGGGTTGCCCTTTTCTTTTTTATTCTTTTATCAGAAGTAAGCAAGGTAAGCAGGCAAGGCAGCTTATGTACGCAGGCCTTAACGACCTCTATATGCACGGTGAGTGTTATGGATAAACCGATACATATAAGATAGGACTCGTAAAGCCCTATCTAAAGATGAAAATCTCGCTAAAAAGTCCTCAGAATCAGTTAAAAATGAAGCATGCGCCTTGACAGCACGTATTTCAATATCGGTGTCAAGTGAGGTTAAATTAGAAATATCCCACTGAGAACTATCTTGGCAAAGCCAATGTGGTCCATGCCACCATAGTTGGGATGAGGCGAGATCAGAGGGCGAGACCCCCCGGCTGCCTAAATCAGCGGGGTTATCTTCAGAGCGCACGTGATGCCAACTACCTCTGTCTGTAATCTCCTGAATCTTACTAACACGGTTGGCAACAAACGTAGTCCATGTAGATGGAGTTTTGTTTAGCCATGAAAGGACGATCGTAGAATCGGTCCAGCAATATATTTTTTGGAATGAAATGTCAATTTCATTCTGAATATTTTTTAATAATTCGGAAGCCAGAACGGCTCCGCAAAGCTCCAACCGTGGTAAAGAAACTGACTTTAGGGGGGCTACCTTAGTTTTGCAGGTCAGGAGGTGAGTATAAATGGTTTTATTCGGAGTTACTATCCGAATATATATCACCCCCGCGTATGCCTTTTCTGAGGCGTCAGAAAAGACATGAAGTTCGGCGGAACAATCTGGCGTATAATGAACCCACCGAGGAATATGAATGGAATTCACATCCTGGTAACAGTCCACGAAATTTTGCCAGTCACGTTCTGTCGTAGACAGAAGTGCATCATCCCATCCGATTTTATCTGTCCAGATCTTCTGCATAACTATTTTGGCAGTAACTATAATTGGGCCTAACCAACCTAAAGGATCAAATAGTTTAGCAATAGTTGACAATGTTTCTCGTTTCGTGTAGAGATCTTTTGAGGGTAAAGCACTCACACTGAAATAAAACAAGTCAAGCTGAGCATTCCAACGTATTCCCAGAGGTTTGGAACTGCTAGCTTCAATAAAGGAGAGAACCTTAGCATCGATTAAATCTTCCGTGGGAAGATTTTGCAAAATAGCACGGTCATTTGCTGTCCACTTCCTCAATTCAAATTTTGCAGAGGAAAGGGCTGCTATTAATTGGTCTCTAGAATCTAGGGCTGTACGTATGTCATGATATCCTGTTAGTACGTCGTCGACGTACATGCACCTACGAAGTATGTGTGCAGCGAGAGGATATCGATCGTTAGTATCGTCCGCTAATTGTAAAAGCGTCCGTATAGCTAAGTAGGGGGCGCAATTCACACCAAATGTCACCGTCTGCAATTCAAAATCCTGAACAGGTTTTTGTGGAGAATCCCGGAAAACTATCCGTTGAAGTGGAGTATGTGCCGGATCGACACGTATTTGGCGATACATCTGGGTGATTTCGCAATTAAAAACGAATTTAAATAGTCTCCACCTCAGAATAAGCAAAACTAAATCCAATTGCAGAGTAGGTCCCACATGTAAAATGTCGTTAAGACTTTTCCCGTTGGAGGTTTTGTTCGAGGCGTTGAAAACCACTCGAAGTTTGGTAGTCTGTTTGTCGGGATTTATCACGGGATGATGTGGCAAGAAACAAACAGAAGTGTTTGTTGAAGTGGCGCCAACTGGCCTCATATGATCCAATGCTAAGTACTCATTAACAACTTGATCATAGACTACCTTTACTTGTGGCTTTCGAAGGAGGGATGCCTCATTTCGAAGAAATTGTCGTAAACAATTTGCTCGGGAGAAGCCTAACTCCACCTGTCCAACTATCTCAGTCTTGAGGGGAAGGCTAACAACGTACCTACCATTTGAATCCCGACGTGTGGTACGCTTATAATAGTCTTCGCATAATTGGTCAGAGGGGGATAGAATTTTACGTTTGGGAATTTCCTCAAGTTCCCAAAAGCGAAGAAGAGTCTTGTCAAGATTTTCCTCTTCTGAAAAGCTAACCTTTGTTGAAAATACCGGAATATTTGGAGGGGGAATAGGACCAGTAATGATCCAACCAAAGACCGTATTTTGTGCTATTAGCGACCCTAAGATATTGATGTGAGTACCCTGTTGTAGGATCTTTGGATAAAGATCTGCTCCCAGCAAAAGATCAACAGGTCGACACTTGAATAAATTGGGATCTGCCAAACGAAGATTTGGCAATTGAGAAACACTGTCAGCATTGGCGGTAAAAGAGGGCAGATTGCCCGAAATAGATGGCAAAATTAGGGCCGTAGTATTTATTGAACGCGATGCATCCAATGGAGAAGTAATGCTAACCGAACATAACTTGCGCGACGTGGTCGAAACTGTCTGATTAATCCCAGAAATAGAAGCTAAAGTTGTAGTAGCGGTGATACCTATAAGGCGTTGTAAACGCTCAGTAATAAAAGATGCTTCTGAAGCGGGGTCAATAAGTGCCCTGGCAGGGTACGTGGTACCATGATGAACGATGTTCACCATTGCCGTGCCTAATAGGACATTTCTGCTTTGTGCAGTATGGAATACCTGTCTATTAGCAGAAGACGAAGAATCTGATCTAATACCTGTAGAGGTAGAGGGTTGATCAGAAGAAGCTACACTCCTATTGTTGGACGTTGCTGTCGAAGACGTTCCAGCAGTTGTATTGTCCCTGTGTAATAAAGTGTGATGTCTCTTATTACATTTACTGCAAGTGTAAGGACTACTGCAGTGATTAACTACATGTTTAGGGGACAGACAGTTAAAGCAAGAGTTATGTCGCCTAATTGTATTTATTCTTTCAGGAACTGAAAGTTTCAGAAACTTTTGGCATGCTCTGATGTGATGCGTTTGTCGTGGACAAAGAACACATATTTTATTTGAAGAGGCACGAGAGGACCTCGAAGAAGGGGGAAATTCCGAGGAGAAAATGTGGGGGATCGGTTCGTGCCAGCATTCGTGAAATGCGAACGAACTTTTTTACTGGTGGATGGTTTGCCAGTCTCTATACCCCTAATGTCACGTAGACAGGTAAGAGTTTGAATTCGTTCTGTAAGAAACGAGTCCAAATCGTCCCAGGAAGACAAAGCAGATTTGTCTTTAACACTTTGTTCCCAAAGTGTGACACTATTTTTAGGAAGTCTCTGAAGACATATGAACACTAGGATAGGGTCCCAGTCTTCAGTTGAGACGTCATAATTGGACATGGCAGAAATACATCCATTGATACCCCTCTGTAATTTCTTTAACCCTGAACTAGTCTCACTTTCTAAAACTGGTAGGTCAAATAAAAGTTTAAGTTGGTGGTTCACCAAAATACGTGGATTGTCGTAAGTCTGTTTAAGAGCTTTCCACGCAGGACCAAAGTTTTTGTGGGTTAGTGAAAACTTTGCCACAATTTCATGGGCGTCGCCACTGGTCTTTTTATTTAAATGGCATAGACGTTCAATGTCACTAATGCCAGTATTATTAATATACACAGCCGAAAATAGGTCTCTAAACGTCGGCCAAGAAAGGAAGTCACCGTTAAATACTTCAATGTAGCAGGGTGGTAAATTTAACCTATGTCCAATATGTTCATCACCACAGGATGTGAATGATGTATTGGAGGAATGGTGAGAATGATGCGTGACATCCAACATTGAAGTTGCACATTCGGAACGATGTGATCTATTGCCTACACTAGCGGGAGGGGAAGATGTTGCTACTGATGACTTGGGCGGAGCCCGAAGTCGATCTAACTTCCTATTAATAGAGGCGAGAGCATTTAGATAAGATCTAAATGCAACCTCATATTTGCCATCAACAGCAGTAACGTCGTTACCAGAACTTTCATCTTCTTTAAAGAAATTGAGACAATCGTCAAACGTAGTTTTTACCCTGTCCCATAATCTCTTGACCTCAGCTTCTTGTAGCTCTAATATGTAAATATCGAGCTCCTCGTCCCGTTGGGCACTGAAGCTAGCGTCAAATTTAACCAAAGCGTCAGTAGCTCTGATAAATAAATCTAGTCGAGTGACAGACATTTTAAATCAAAAACTGAACGTAATTCAGAAAAATTTTAATTAGAAAATCAAAGTAAAGTTTCGTTGAAAACGATGTTTTTTTTATTATAATGATGTTTTTTATATTAAAAATGAAGCACTTGCACCAGGAATTTCCAAGGTAATTGTTCGAAAAACAATTCTTGTAATAGAAAAAACTCTGTAAAACTGCACGAAAATGCACCAAAGTATTTTGGAAATTTATTATTTTGCACGAGATGCAAGAAATTTGAAGATAGTGACACGTGATGTCAAAAACTGTATGCGAAAATCCAATAAAAATGTTAAATTTTCACCAAACTATTAGCAAAAATAATTTTAAAACACGTGATGCTTTAAAATAAAATAATTTTATTGGTTAGAATACACTGAATTTATAAGTAGTCGTAGACTATTTCAATAATGTATCGTGGATACGGCAATATATTTGAGGTTTAACGTGATTAAACCACCAAAAATTCTTTAAATTTTAAGAAAAAATTCAAAACTCACTCTAAATTTCTTTCAGTGTATTCAAATTTTCACAAAATGCTTACAGTGTATCGTATAATACACGTAAACTATGGCAATGTATCGAAGATAGCACTTGCCGAAAATAAATTTCCAAAAATATTAAATAAAATCAAAAATTTCGCAATTACCGACTGTAGGGTGCACGGACTGTAAAAATGCACGTTAGTAATCGCTAGCGAACAACAACAAATTATTCAAATAAATCAATTTAATTCAAAATATTTAAATAAAAGATTTGAAATAAATGTGTATGTAATATAATATATAAAAATAATAATAATTTTAGAAATATGACCGAATATAGGGTGCACGGTGTCGAAAACACGATTAAAATTTATTTTTAGTTGATATCCGAAAGATTCAACTCAAGAAATACCCGAAAACGGCACTAAAATATTTTTATAAAATTGAAATGTATTATTAGTTACACTTGGATACCCCTAATACAATTGATTGGGTGTAAATGATATATAAGTGCCAAATCTGCCACCCGTATTAATTAAAGGTGGAAACAATCAGCAGTAATGACAAATGAATGACATTTATTCTTTTATATTGGAATTGTTATTGTTGTGATGATTTTGGTGTTTTGGCGAACAAAAAGAAGCACAATAAAAGAAAAACACCACAATAACAATGAATTTATATTTAATGTAAATGAAATGTGCTAAAACACTGATAAAACTGAATGTGGAAATAAATAAAAATTAAGGAGAATCACTGTGATTGTTGTTGTTTCTTCTGTGAGGAAGTAGTGGACGATTTGACACTTAGTTTTGTTGGTATTTTTAAATGAATTTTACCGACGGCAAATGGACGGACACTTATGCGCGTTTGTAAAACGACCGACGGCTTTTTTAATTATTTATCACAACACTATATTTTCGCGGTATGTCACTTTTATTTGAAAAAAATAAATTAGGCAGTGTACATACCTGTGTTGTTGATATTATATTATTTGTGGGAAATAAATAAAAATGAGATGTGGGGATGATCGTGGATCAGTGTAGGTTGTTGTTGTTCTCGACGTAGTCGAATTGCCTTGTAAAGGAAGAAAAGAGACAGGTTAGTTTTCGTTGAAAACAATCCGGCTCGATTGGACCAATGTTTGCGTAGCAATGAAATTAAAAGAAAATAAATAAAACACAAAAGGATTAGAATTTTTTCTCAAACAATATTGAGTTATGTTTTATTTTGGATTGTTCGTGGAACAATCACTTATTTACCTTTTTTACAGAGTGTAAGGGTATGTGCTTATAGGACGATATCCAATGAGCGAGTGATTTTAGAAAAGCTAGGATGTAACAAAGCGGAGCTTAGAAAAAAGTTACTCGTTAGATCTTGTTACTATCCTTGTGTTTGTGTACGAGATACACAAAGTTGTATACAAAGGTAGGGGACAAAATCTAACGCAGGGGTGCAAAACCCATATGAAATATAAAATCATTTAAATTACTTAAACCAAGTTTGAAATTAAACTTCGTGATTTGGTATAGAAGTTTCTTTTACTTCTGGGATGTTTGGTATTGACGCCTTCATATAGCCCCCATAGAGCGGTACCTCCCGATTTCCGGTATTTTGAAGGTGTGGCCTCAATATTCCTCAGAAATGGCTGAAATTTGGTATTTATTCTTCGTTTGTGGTTTTTTGTTTTTGTCTTGCAAACCATGTAGAATCTTCAGCATGTAATGTCTTCCTGGGCTTAGGAAGTTTATCATCAGAGCTTTCAGAATCACCGTGAAAACCATAGAAAACTAGACCCATGACACCATCATCTAATTCCATTCCAAATTTATACTGCTCTTTGTTAGCAAAAACCATGATGTCTTCTTAGTTTAATAACATTTAAATCAATTATTATTTAAGAATCATATAATAATATAAACATTGCACTTACCCGTCCGTTAGAAGGTATTACTTTATTCAATTCAGAATACAAACTAATCTCGTTATGTGAATAAATGTCCCTAGAGAAACCACAAATTACCAGTTAATAAAGTTAAGAAATTATACGACAGTAAAACAGTAAAAATCTTGTTTTTTACAATTTTTTCAATATATGAGGTATTTAAACACATACAGCATCCCAATTTGTATCAATGAAAAGGCCAGAAGTCCATATTTCATAATCAGTTCGCTTATAGGGGAAAATAGATTTCAAATGTAAATTTTCGTTGCAATATAGAAATTATCACATTTTTATTCAAAAGTTTGGTCGAAAGGCTCCGCCAAATATCATCCGATTATCATTCAAAGGTGTAGGCTAGTTCTTTACATTGTACCCCAACCATGGATGACGTTAAACATTATATCTGAACTACATTAGCTGTAGTATTCGTTTAAAGTATTCATTTTCCTGTGGACTTACGACCTTTTCAGACAAGGGCAAAACATGTAGGAAAACGCGACATACTACCATTTTCTTTGTATTATACGACGTGTTTTGACGTGTACTATCATCCTGTAACAAAAACGCGATTTCCAAAAAAAAGTGGACTTACGACCTTTTCCGACGGAGCAGACGATATTGTAAATTGATACATTTCGATAAGGTACAAAATTTTATATAAAAAAATTATTTTTAATAAATTAAATTTGAATGAAGTTAATGATAGGAGGAAGAGAATGTTTTGAAGAAAATGATATGATTACATTATACTAAAGGAAAGCATCATGAGATAATACTTGTAAGCCTTTTTTTGAACGTTACTATATTGCTGGTACGTTGCAGATTATGTGGCAAATTATTCCAGAGACGTATAGATCCTGTAAAAAATTGCCATTCGGAGACCAGGCTCTTTCGCCTAAGAGGTTTATTCTTTCTGCCTCTGTTGGATCTAGCAAATTGTATTTTCCGATATAGATATGTGGGTTTCTGTTTCACTATGATTTTATGTAAAAATTGTAGAACTTTCAAATTAAGCAACGAATTAAGCAAACGAAAGTTAACGAGCTGTTGAATATGACACCGAGATTTTTTGCAGTTGTTACAATATCCACTTTCTCTTGATTTACCAGTATGTCAATGTTCTGCAGCGAAAATTTTCTATTTTTGTGTATTATTAAGCACTTTGATTTAGAAGGATTGAGGCATAAACCGTTAGCTTTGGCCCATTTACAGACGCGCGAAAGGTCTTCATTAAGTTTGTTTATGACCTGGGATATATCACTAAGCGGACTACTCAAGTATATTTGTACGTCATCTGCGTACATATGTATACGCCTGTAGGATAATTGAAGAGGCAGATCATTTGCGTACATAGAGAAAAGTAGTGGACCTATAGTAGACCCTTGAGGTACTCCTTTATCTACTGGCAACGGTCGGGATTTAATATTTCCCAAGTACACTGATTGAGTTCTATGAGTAAGATACGACATTATAAGATTACTGGCCGAATTGGTAAAATGAAAGAATCTTCTAAGTTTAAAAACCATGTTCCGATGATCAACTGTATCGAAGGCTTTAGAGTGATCGAGAAGCACAAGGAAACAAGCCTGGCTGTCATCAATGTCATTCCTGATTGACTCTGAGACGTCAACTAATGCTGTGATACAACTATGCCCAGCTCTGAAGCCTGATTGCATATCGCTCAGCAACGATTCACGTTGAAGAAACTCAGACATCTGTTTATATATAATTTTTTCAAATACTTTAGACATATAACACAGTATGGCTATAGGTCGATACTCCATATTGGTTTTTAGAACTGGTATAATTTCGACATGTTTCCACATGCTGGTAGTCAGAATAGTATTAAAGAAGTATGAGATATAGGGCAATAGTCGCGGGAGAATAATTCGTATAAACTTCGGATCGACGCCGTCTGGACCAATGGCATTGGATTTAACCTCTTTAAAGCTACTTAGGACTTCTTCATATGCAACACAGCGGAATTCAAAATTTCCGACACCAAAAGCAGCATCAGAAGGTTCATAGGTATCTGAATAAAAGGTGGGATCAGCCTTTGTAGCTGGAATGTTGATGAACATTTTATTTAGTTCAAAATTTCCGACACCAAAAACAGCATCAGAAGGTTCATAGGTATCTGAATAAAAGGTTGGATCAGCCTTTGTAGCTGGAATGTTGATGAACATTTTATTTAGTTCATCTGCATCACCAGAAGAGGGGCCAATATCCTTATGTTTGCCAATACCAAGATCACTAATGGTCTTCCACTTGCTTTTGGAATCAACAGCGGAACTAAAGCATGTTGAAAAGGTCGTAAGTCCCTCTCAATAAATTTTTCAGGAGGAAGAAAAAACATTCCAGCGCTTTCTGTATTAAAAATTTTATTATGGTGGTAAAAGCAGCATTTTTCGTTTATTTATTCCGCTTCAATACCTGTACTTTGTTTGATAAAATTCCGTCGTGTTTGGGAGATAATTGGATGTCTTTGGACTTACGACCTTTTCCTTGTACAGTTTTGTATTTTTGTAGGGACTTACGACCTTTTCCTACAATTTACGGACGTTTTTAAAATAAAATATTTATACTTTACAAAACAATGTGGAAAGGGTACTATAAGTTTGTTTTGTCCAATATTCGTGTAACATCGCGAAGTGTTCGTCGTAGACCCCCTCCCCTTGCAATTTTTTCATATCTTGACGAGATAAAGCGATCTAGCTATGTGTGTCCGTCCATCCATTAACAATTGTAATAAAACTCCAGGTCTCAATTTTGGACCGATTGTCACGAAATTTTGTGGAGAGGTCGGGTTCCGACCAGAAGTGACCCCATTAGATGTTGGTTATGATCGAAAGGTGTGAAATGGACCAAACCCATAATTTTTGCCCGACTTTGTAGCTGTCCTGTAGATCGCAGTAATATTCCGATCGGAGCGAAATTTTAAGAATGATTTGGGTTTAATACAAAGAATAAGCTTGCAATTTAACATGGTGATGAGATAATTATTAGCGGGTTTAGTGGACCAAAACTTTTGTGTGAACTCTTATATATAAAAGACAATATGTGTATGTTTGTATGTTCCGCATAGACTCAAAAACGGCTGAACTGTTTTTTTGAAAATTTCAGAGAATATACAAGGAACAAACCAGGTGAAAATAGGCTTTATAGTTTTTGAATGTCGGAGGGGGCAGGCCCTATTTAAAAAAAAAACCCTTTTTTGCAAAAGTTATGAAAGTATCGATCAGAAAATTAATTTGCGAGGCAATGGTTGTTGAATCTCCGACCCTAAATACTTATTCTATTTTCAGATTATGCACAGGGATGTCCCTTGGAGGAAGTAGGCTATATATTTTGCTGAATTTCGGAGGAGCGGGTTACACCTGTGCCCTATTTTTTTAAAAGCGCTATATATATAAAACTTACGAACGATTCCGTTTCCCCAATCCTGGGTACATATTTTAGCAATAAGACCCGACCAGAGTAAAATTCTAAGTCGGTACAACATGACCGTCTGCCCGTTATTTGAAATTAAGATACAGCTCGCAATTTTTAAGATAGATCTTCGTGATTTGGTATAGATGTTTGGTATTGACGCCTTCATATAGCCCCCATAGAATGGTACCTCCCGATTTCCGGTATTTTGAAGGTGTGGCCTCAATATTCCTCCGAAATGGCTGAAATTTGGTATTTATTCTTCGTTTCGGGTATAAAACATTCTCCCATAAATTTGTCTATATAGGTCCACGCCGTCATATAGCCCCATAGAACGGTGCCTCCCGAATTTCGGTATTTTGAAGGTTAGCCACATTGTTTTACCGAAATTGCTGAAATTTGTTATTTAGTCTACCGAATTTAACGACGTTCTTACTTGTTATTGATAGTCACTTGCATTTCCCAACTAATTGCGATGCAAAAAAATATAATTGGCATAAGAAAAGGTAACATAAACTGTTTCAAGGGCCAGCAACGTGGACCGGTTCGGCTAATATTTAATATAAACATTATAACGAGTGGTTTTGTCTAGGGCTGAGGTAAGCTCAGTCGCTGCCAGGGTCGACCTAAGGACCCACAAACCTTAAGTAAAACACGAGTGTTTACAATTTCAATCTTTATTATAAAACTCTTGGTGTTGGATAGACGAACAGTATGTGTGAGGAATATGGATGAGATGTGTGTGTTGATAACCAGTGCCAATTGCGTTGTTGAAATAGGCTCGATGGTAGCCGGGTTGTTGTTGTCGACTCGATGGCAATCGTGTATGTTTGCGTCGGCTCTGATGTATTCGGATGCTGTCGGCTATTCGGGTGACTGTCAACTCGGCAGTCGTCGGGTGTATGGCTCGGCTCTGTGGTGTTCGGATCGTTGTCGGCTCGTTGACAATCGTCGTGTGTGTGTTCGGCTCTGTAATATTCGGATTACTGTCGGCTCGTTGACAATCGTCGTGTGTGTGTTCGGCTCTGTAGTATTCGGGTTACTGTCGGCTCATTGGCAATCGTCGTGTGTGTGACTCGGCTTGGTAGTGCTCGGATTGTCGTCGGCTTTTTAGCAATCTTCGGGTATGTGGCTCGGCTCTGTGGCATT
Organism: Musca autumnalis; assembly: GCF_047663935.1. Taxonomy (NCBI): domain Eukaryota; kingdom Metazoa; phylum Arthropoda; class Insecta; order Diptera; family Muscidae; genus Musca; species Musca autumnalis. Next base: position 102,774,779 of record NW_027411977.1, on the reverse strand, counting down.
CGGGTTGCTGTCGGTTCGTTGGGTATGTGGCTCGGCTCAGCGGTATTCGGGTTGCTGTCGGCTCATTGGCAATCCTCGGGTATGTGGCTCGGCTCTGTCGTATATATATATACATATATATATATATATATATATATATATATATATATATATATATATATATATATATGGCGAATAACAAAATTCCTTTACAATTCCATTTGAAAAAAATTAAATTTTTTTTTTACGAGCACATCTACGATTTTTGGTACAGAGGTAAAAGAAAAAAATCCGGTTTCAAATCTGCTCGCGTTCACGAAATTGGCCAATGCGCGCAAAAGTTATAGCGGTTTTTATTCTCATATAAAGAAAAAATATTTAAAAATATCTTTTTTGTTGTTATGAGAAAATGTATGCATAAATCGTTAACAGCAGTCCATATCTATTCGTAGATGTTTAAATAGTTATTAAATTTATTATTATTTTCGCGGAAAGTCAACAAATAATAAAAAAATTTTGAAGTAAATCCAAATTATCCTGTCCCAGAATCCGTACAAACCCTCAAAAATAAATTAAAGAATATATGCGGAATCTAGACAATGCGTAGAAAAATATGATACCAAATTTATAGAGATTGGGTACATAAATTGCATATTATAGCAACAACAAAAGAGAAAAACTTATTGTTGGAAAATATTGTTGCAAATATTTTTTGGTTTGATTCTAAAAATTAGAAAAAAATATTTGGGAGTTCTCCAACTATTTTGCTAAAATCGTATAGAATAATGAATGTATACAGTTAAAACTTCATCAAAACATATGGTTTACCATCGCGAGAGTTTAACTGATTACTGTGATAACTTATAAGGGTAGGAAATTAAGAGTAATATTGAAATTACAATCATTCAATTAATATTATAATTAAAAAGCCTGTTATTCGCGAATTAGTTAAAGTCGGTTGATGCGCATCCGTTTTTGGATACAGCGAATCAATCTCTGTCAAAATTTATGCATATTTCGATGTTTCACTCAGGGGCCATTGTGTGCCACTAGTTGCATCATACACTGCAAAAAACCTTAAAGTTGGTGAAAGTCGCGCAATGTGCATACGATTTTGATGCGCATCCGGTTTCGTCAGCGCCTATCAAAAATACGTCCAAATATACCAATTTTAATTAGATTCTTCAAGAACCGCGGATGTGCCTCCACATTCTATTTTTGGTGAAAAACCCATATTACACGCGAATCTCAGTAATTTATGACACGCGTTTTCGCAAATATTATAATCGCGTATAAAGGATTCTATTTACGTAAAAAAATTTCAAGAAATTCGCGGTTTAGTACGCGGATTTTTCGAAATAATTTTTTGCTGCTTTTCCTATTTTCAGGGTATCTATATCCGCCGTTTTAGTAGATGGATTCGCTCGCGGAAGGTCTCATTAGATCCGTCGCGTAAAAAAACTAAATTCACGCTGGGTACAAAGGAAATTGAATGGCACTTGTAAATTTTAAACGCAAAAAATAGGTTTTTTAAAAAAAATCACACATCAAATATTGGCCTTTAGACTCCAATTACTAGGATGCTGTAAGGAGCACACTCATGAGATATGTATTAAACGACGTAGAATCAAGAGTTTTATAATCCTAATGTGAGTTTTGAATATTATCTTGTTGCGCGTCCGAATTTTTAAAACAATTCAAAAAACCCCGAAATTCCGGCTTCAAAATGTTAGCATCAATTTTAGGTGGATGCAGTGGATATATCGAAAAATGATGCACTAGTATCATATTGCCCATGAAGTATTCTTTGAGTCTTTCTTTGGGCATATGTCTATAAAATGTAAGGTTAAGCCTAAAATCGGAAGGGAGCATAAAAAAACTTGTTGGCTTCAACCCATTTTTACCTATTTTTCTACATTGATGTCAACACAGCTTCCACGTAAATTAATTTTAATGGTCGACCTTATGGGATTCCTCCTAAAACACTTCAGTTTAAAGAATGTATATCATACTATATATAATATGTTAACAGTTCGCGAATTCTGAAAGGGTGAAACTCGGATTCATCGATTGTAAAAAATTTTTGTTTTTCGCCATATATATATATATATATATATATATATATATATGTATATGTATATATATATATGTATATATTTTCACGATTTTGCTACAACTTGTTCAATTTTGATAGAATAGCCTTGAAATTTAATATTATTTTCTTAGGCCCCTAAATAGCTACACCGATTTTCACAAAAATCTGTTCAGATTTGGATATAGCCCCCAAATATATCTTTCCCTGATTTTGCTATAACTCCGTCAATTTTAATCGAATAGCCTTCAAATTTGATATGTGATATTTTCTTAGGGCCCTGAATAGGTTCACAGATTTTCGTAAAATTCGGTTCAAATTTGGATATAGCCTCCATATATATTTTTCCCCGATTTTGCTATAATTCGCTAAATTTTTGATGAATATCCTTCAAATTTAACATGGGAGGTTCCTCAGGTCCCTGTTCTGTTTTACCGTTGACCTAGGTTGATGAATATTTGCACAAGTACTTATGAGGGCACAGGAATGAAAAATATCAACTTTGGTCCATATCGGTTCAGGTATGAATATGGCTTCCAAATATAATTTCGCCCGATGTCACTCAATTACGGATAATTACGTCATATTTTCCTTTTATCAATATCTCACATACATTGCGTGTTTAGTGTGAGCTACATCTAAATCTAACCCGATTTTTGTCAAAATCGGTATAACCTAAAAAGGGCTTAAGAAAACATCCCATGTTAAATTTGAAGGCTATTTTCCAAAAAAATACAGATTTATAGCAAAATCGGTGAAAGATATATGGAGGCTATATCCAGATCTGTACCGATTTTTTGCGAAACCAAATCAAAATCGGTAAAACTGAACAGTGGCCTGAGGAAACATCCCATGTTAAATTTGAAGGATATTCATCAAAAATTTAACGATTTATAGCAAAATTGGGGAAAGATATATATGGGAGCTATAGGATGAATAAAGATATAAATACGAGCCATACGACGGTATACGGCCCAAAGAAAGGCCATATCTCCGATGGAAAGACCATGTTGAAGATAATATCACAAAATATTGAATCCGCAATTAGAGACGTAAAGCAGAAGACAGATGCACTTGGAAATCTATTCTCAGTACGGCTTGTGGAATAAAATGGTCTGCTTAGTAGAGTTGCGTCGCTCATGAACGAACCGGCTCAACGGAATGACTCACTGAAAAGAACGAATGGATCCGTATCCAGCTCATTCGTTTATATCGTTCATCGTTCAGCAGAATAAAAAAATAATGCTGTAGAGTTGGGTCGTTCATGAACGAACATTTTCAAAAGAACGATTTTTTGAAAAGAATGAGCGGAGCAAAATGCACCACATTCGTTTATATCGTTAGTTTGAATTATCGGCTCACCTCGTTCAGTTGGCTCCTCTCGTTCTTTTGCATCTCTCGTTCTTTTTGCTTTTCTCGTTCTTATAGTTCTTGTTTTTCTTGTTTATTAAGTTGAGCTCTATCTCCCTCTTACGATAAAAATTAGTTTTTTTATTAACATCATTATGAGTAGGTAAATTAAAAAAAAAAAACAATTGACTGTAGTGTTTTTTTTTTAATTTATAGGTATAAATAAAAAATAGATGTATATTATTTTTAATTTTTATTTGAATATTTTGAATTTTGAATTTGTCTATATTGAATGAAAAGACTATATAAAACATTTATTTTGTTTGTCTTTAAGACTGATAAAATGATTATTACAGAGAACGATCGATATTCACAAGAAAATGATAGAAGATCGATCCGCTCAATGAACGACATTGCCCAACACTACTGTTTAGTATAAAAGCCATTTATGTAGGTAAGTATAGTCCATCCGGGACCTGGATCTAATTTTGGGAGTCAAAAAATCATTTTAGTGGCTAATCGTAGGATTATTTGAGGTTTTGGTTCATTATGGCAGGATGCATGGACTTGCCCACGAAAAAAATGTATAGGTGTAATCAGAATCACCTGTAGTGCGATTCTCTAACACATTTTTTGAGTTACCGACAAAAATCGGTAAAAATAAAACGCAAAATTATGAATTAAAAAGTACAAATAAAAGTTGACAACACTCTTGCTATAAGTAGAACTTTACGACTGCTTTTTATTCGTCGCTAACTTACCGAAAAACATCGGTAATTACCGAAATTATAAGCATTTTAATTTTACCGACAATTGTCGGTAACTCAAAAAATGAGTTAGAGAATCGCACTACTGAACTATCTTCGATGAGAATTTCGAAACAATCCTCGAACAGTCCGTAAAATGTACTTAAGCAAGGTTTTGAACTTTTGAGAGGATGGTAATAGAATGTGTTGTCCGACAGGGACCTTCCTGGAACTTGATATACGTTTGTGAAGATATTTTTTGATGAGCAAAGTTTCTGCCAAATCGGATAGTAAATTTGATAGCTTTCGTGTTCATCAGTCACTTTAGTTGATGTCGGCAGGTTCTCTAGAGCTTTTGGGTCGTTATCTTAGGAAGTATGGAGTTATCTCGTACCATTGTAATAGAGGCCGCTATGACAACCTGTTGCAAAGCATTTAAAAATGATTCGAGATATGTCTTTAAATTGTCTTGAAGGAAAGTTTATGAAATATTGTGTGGGAGGTACTGGAAGGAGTGGATTCATATAGTCCATACTCGAACTTTCTCCAGGCTGAATGATGTAATACAAGTAATAAATTTTGAACCAAGTAGGCCGTTTCATTCGAGAAGTATTGTTCGCACCGTTTTGGCGAAAAATTTAACTATCGTGGGGAGGTACCGGAAGGAGCGGATCGATATGACGTATCTTCGAACCTGATATAAGTTTGAACAAAATGTTGCGAGGACGATATTTTGGACTACATATGCTGGTCAAATGGGAAGGGTTCTGTCAGAAACGGATTTCGGCGAAAAAAATATGTGCGGTCTTAAAGCATTATTTTGATGAGAAACATTTTTTGACCCTCCACAATAGTATGGAGGATATATCCAGTTTGTTTTTCCCTTTGTAACGCATTAAAAAATCATGATCAAATGATCTGTTTCACTAAGACGATTCAAATTCGTTCGAAATACTACCATACTTCTGTCTGTGAAAAAAATATTTAATTCGTTTTTGTTTTCAATCAAACAAACATTTTCTACAACAACAGAAATTTCGAATCGTCTTAGAGAAACAGGCCATCAGTATATTCTTGACGAATGTAAAATTCAGAGTCAATATATGCGGACAGGCGTCCGTCTGTGTTAATCACTCTTACATCCAAACAAATTGAAATAGGATGCTTAATTGTACAGGTTAAGTCCGAAGATAGGCTATAGCGACGTTTGTAATGATACCGCCCGGTTTCAGACATTTTGGGGTTTTAATTTTAATTGATCAAAAATACAGGGTGTGCAAAACAAAAGCACAGTTTTGATATTGTTACGAGTTTTTTTAATCGTAATGTTCTAGGTTAATGGCCGGTTTCGCTAAGAAATTCGTTCGAATAACTACCAAAATTTCCTGCAATAACAGGAGTTTGGTAGTAAATACCTCGAACAAATTTGAATTCGAATCGTCTTAGAGAAACAGTCCATAAGTGTTCCCATACACGTATTTTCATGCATTTCAGACATATACACATATGTTATATAGAATTAGCTTAATCTCTAATATGCACAATTGCACGATTGCATTATTTTAAAATTTAACGATTCAGCACCAAAACAAGAACACAAATATACAACTTTTATGTACGTGCTTTGTACACACCAAATATAGATGATACGCGTTATACAAAAGCCTACACAAAACTTGAAATCTTTAAGGATTATACTTTTGACAAACTTCTGAGAATTTGTCTCACATCGAAGAAAGAAAAGAAAATACAAAAGATTTGTTTACCACACTGATCAAAATAAAGTGAAACCTACACCTTTTTCAGATGTAATTCGAATTATTTTAATTGTAATTCGAGAATTCTATATGTAATTCGTAAAATTTTATTTGTAATTCGAGAATTCCATTTGTAATTCGAATTATTCCATTTGTAATTCGAATTATTCCATTTGTAATTCGAAATATTCCATTTGTAATTCGAATTATTCCATTTGAAATTTGAATTATTCCATTTTTAATTCGTAGTATTCCATTTGTAATTTGAATTATTCAATTTGTAATTCGAATTATTCCATTTGAAATTCGAATTATTCCATTTGTAATTCGAATTATTCCATTTGTAATTCGAATGATTTCATGTGTGTTTTCACATAAAATAATTCGAATTACAAATGGAATAATTCGAATTACAAATGAAATAATTCGAATTACAAATGGAATAATTCGAATTTCAAATGGAATAATTCGAATTACAAATGGAATAGTACGAATTTCAAATGGAATATTTCGAATTATAAATGGAATAATTCGAATTACAAATAGAATAATTCGAATTACAAATGGAATATTTCGAATTACAAATGGAATAATTCGAATTACAAATGAAATGTTACGAATTACAAATAGAATTCTCGAATTACAAATGAAATGTTACAAATTACAACTAAAATGTTTCGAATTACATCTGAAAAAGGTGTACACCTTTTACAGATGTAATTCGAATCATTTTAGTTGTAATTCGAGAATTCCATTTGTAATTCGTAACATTTTATTTGTAATTCGAGAATTCCAGTTGTAATTCGAAACATTTCAATTGTAATTCGAATTATTCCATTTGTAATTTGAATTATTCTATTTGTAATTCGAATTATTCCATTTGTAATTCAAATTATTCCATTTGAAATTCGAATTATTCCATTTGTAATTCGAATTATTCTATTTGTAATTCGAATTTATTTATTTGTAATTCGAATTGTTTTATTTGTAATTCGAATTATTCCATTTGTAATTCGAATTATTCTACTTGTAATTTCAACTGGAATAATTCGAATTACAAATGGAATAATTCGAATTACAAATAGAATAATTCGAATTTCAAATGGAATAATTCGAATTACAAATGGAATAATTCGAATTACAAATAAAACAATTCGAATTACAAATAAATAAATTTGAATTACAAATAGAATAATTCGAATTACAAATATAATAATACGAATTACAAATGGAAGAATTCGAATTACAACTGGAATTCTCGAATTACAAATAAAATTTTACGAATTACAAATAGAATAATCGAATTACAAATGAAATGTTACGAATTACAACTAAAATGTTTCGAATTACATCTGAAAAAGGTGTAGAGAAGGACAAATAATCTCCATGGATTACATATTTTTAAAAGTTTGTGCTTATGTTTTTTTATTTATTCTTTTGAAATATTTCAAGTGAGTGAGCGGAACACTTGCATTTGTGATTGTATGGTTGTTATTGAACGTTAACAGCTGTACACAGAGGGAACTAATTGGAAATATGCACACATGGAAAGTATTTTTGTTGAGTGCAATTTAACTTAACCCAAGAATGAACATCCACAGAAAAATTGTTCCAAACACTGATAATCCATCGATAGTGACATTGGTTCAGCCAGTCGCATGTGCCACGTACACATACTATGATGCTTCAACAACAAAACACAAATCTATATATTGTTATCTATACTTATAAAAGAGTTCAGTAATGATGACTCACTGACTCACTGATTCACTGACTGACTGACTGATAATCAACGCCCAGACTAAACGGCTAAAGCTAGAATCTTGAAATTTTGGGTGAGAGTCACTCTTGGTCCGAAGGTGTCGGATAAGGCTGGATTTTTGGAAATTCGAACTAGAACTGTACTAAAAGTACTAAAAGGTACTAAATATGGTACCCTTTGTATTAGGCAAACGCGTAGACCTAGAATTCTGAAATTTGGAATGAGGTTCACTGATGGAGAGTTAGAAAGGTGTACCAAATGGTTTTTGGAAATTCGAACTATAAGTGTACGAAAAGTACTAAAAGTTACTAAATTTAGTACTATTTGGTATTACGTGAACGGATAGATCTAAAATCTTGAAATTTGGAATGAAAATCAAGGTTTAGAAGATGAGTTGATATAAGGAGGTGGTTTTGAAAATGTGTACTCATGTGTACGAATAGTACTAAATGGTACTAAAATTGGTACAATTTGAATTTGGGCGAACCGATAAAGTTGGAATTCTGAAATTTGGAATTACTATTACTGTTGGAGCGCAGGTTTGAGATATGGAGGTAGTTTTCGAAATTCGTACATATGGGTACGAAAGGTACTAAATAGTACCAAATAAGGTACAATTTGGATTTGGGGGAACGGATGGAGCTGGAATCCTGAAATTTGAAATTAGGATTACAGTCGGGGTGTAGGATAGAGGTATTTTGGAAATTCGTACTTTTGGGTACGAAAAGTACTAAATGGTACCAAATTTGGTACAATATGAATTTAAGTGATCGGATAGAGCTGGAATAGTGAAATTTGGAATTAAGATTACTATTGGAGTGTGGGATTGGGATACTTTTGGAAATTCGTACTTATGGCAACGAAAAGTACTAAATGGTACCAAATTTGGTACAATTTGGATTTGGGTGATCAGATACATTTGGAATCCTGAAATTCGAAATTAAGATTACTTTTGGAGTGCTGGATAGAGGTAGGTTTGGAAATTCGGACCTATGGGAACAAACAGTACTAAATGGTACTAAATTTGGTACAATTTGGATTACGGTAATCTGATGCAGCTGTAATTCTGAAATTTGGAATTAAGATTACTGTTGGCGTGTAGGATTGAGGTAGTTGTGGATATTCGTACTCTTGGGTACGAATAGTACTAAATAGTACCAAATTTGGTACAATTTGGATTTGGGTGAACGTATATAGCTGAAATTCCGAGATTTGGAATAAGGAGTACTATTGGAGTGTAGGATTGATAAAGTTTTGGAAATTTGTAGTTATGGGTAGGAAAAGTACTAAATAGTACTAAATTTGGTACAATTTGGATTTCAGTGATAGGATACATTTGGAATCGTGAAATTCGGAATTAAAATTGATATTGGAGTGTTGATAGAGGTAGGTTTAGAAATTCGTACTATGGATACGAATAGTACTAAATGGTACCAAATTTGGATTTGAGTTATCGGATGTATCTGGAATTCTGAAATTCGGAATTAAGCTTAGTGTTTGAACATAGCACTGAGGTAGCTTTGAAAATTTGTACTTATGTATGTGTACGAAAAGTACTAAATGGTCCCAAATTTGATACAATTTGGATTTGGGTGAACAGATATAGCTGGAATCCCGAGATTCGGAATAAGGATTACTGTTGGTAAGTAGGATTGATGAAGTTTTTGAAATTTTTAGTTATGGGTACGATATGTACTAAATGGTACCAAATTGTAATTTATGTGATCGGATACATTTGGAATCCTGAAATTCGGAATTACGATTACTGTTGGAGTGTTGAAAGAGGAAGGTTTGGAAATTCGTACTTTGGATACGAAAAGTACTAAATGGTATCGAATTTGGTACAATTTGGATTACGGTGATTGGATGCAGCTGTAATCCTTAATTTTGGAATTAAGATTACTGTTGGCTTGTAGGATTGAGGTAGTTCTAGAAATTCGTACTCATGGGTACGAAAGTACTAAATGGTACCAAATTTGGTACAAATTTGGAACGGATATAGCTGGAAACCCGAGATTTGGAATAAGGAGTACTGTTGGAGTGTAGGATTGATAAAGTTTTGGAAATTTGTAGTTATGGGTAGGAAAAGTACTAAATTTGGTACAATTTGGACTTGAGCGAACGGATACATTAGGAATCGTGAAATTCGGAATTAAAATTGATGTTGGAGTGTTGATAGAGGTAGTTTTAGAAATTCGTACTATGGATACGAATAGTACTAAATGGTACCAAATTTGGATTTGAGTTATCGGATATATCTGGAACCCTGAAATTCGGAATTAAGCTTATTGTTTGAACATAGCACTGAGGTAGTTTTGAAAATTTGTACTTATGGGTACGAAAAGTACTAAATGGTACTAAATTTGGTACAATTTGGATTTCGGTGATCTGATGTAGCTGCCATCCTCAAGTTTGGAATTAAAATACCTGTTGAATTGTAGGATTGATAAAATTTTGGAAATTTTTAGTTATGGGTAGGAAAAGTACTAAATAGTACTAAATTTGGTACAATTTGGATTTGAGCGAACGGATAGAGTTGGAATCAAGAAATTTGGAATTAAGATTACTGTTGGAGTGTAGGATTGAGATATGGAAGTAGTTTTTGAAATTCGTACTTATGAGTACGAAAAGTACTAAATTTGGTACAATTTGGATTTGAGCAAAAGGCTAGAGCTGGCATCTTGAAGTTTGGAATTAAGATTACTGTTGGGGTGTAGGATTGAAGAAGTTTTGGAAATTCGTACTTATATGTACGAAAACTATTAAACGGTACTAAATTTGGTACAACTTGGATTTGAGCGAACGGGTAGAGCTAGAATCAAGAAATTTGGAATTAATATTACTGTTGGAGTGTAGGATTGAGATATGGAAGTAGTTTTGGAAATTCGTACTTATGAGTACGAAAAGTACTAAATTTGGTTCAATTTGGATTTGAGCGAACGGCTAGAGCTGGAATCTTGAAGTTTGGAATTAAGATTACTGTTGGGGTGTAGGATTGAGAAAGTTTTGGTAATTCGTACTTATATGTACGAAAAGTACTAAACGGTACTATATGTGGTACAACTTGGATTTGAGCGAACGATTAGAGCTAGAATCTTGAATTTTGGAGTTAATATTACTGTTGAGGTTAGTTTTGGAAATGCGTACTTAGTTTTGGAAATGCGTACTTATGCTTACAAAAAGTACTACATTTTGTACAATTAGGATTTGGGTGAAATTACAGCGCTCGAATCCTAATATGTGGAATTAGATACACTTAGGGGTACGAAATGGTTCCATGTATGGTACAATTTTGCATTGGATGAACGGATAAATCTGGATTCAAGAGATTTGGATTTAAGATTACTGTTACCATTTGCTTATAACGTCCGATTTAAGAAATATGTGCCATAAATATACGAAAAGTTGTAAACTACTAAATAGTTCTATAATTGGTTCTGGGGGAACAGATAGTGCTGGAAATGAGGATGGCGGTTGTTGGGTTAGGCCGTATTTGCGCTGAGAACCTCAATTAAACTATTTCAAAAAATGTGGATTGCTCTTGATGTGTAGGCGTGCCGAAAATCGAGCAAAAGTGGTACGTATTAGTACACAAAATGTTTCCACCATTCTATATTATATATTGTTTATTTGTTTTGTATATTTAACGCATACGAAGTAGCGGGCACTTTGCTAGTATCCTTATATTTGTGTTTTCCAATAATAAATGACTATTTTGAAAAACAAAATAGAAGTCGTCATCCCAAACAAAAAACGCCAATTGTGAGACCGGGCGCCGTCAAAATGTTGTTTATTGCTGTAGTGTGCAATACCAACAAATTAGTTATGTGTTTTTTCGTCGAGAATCGACGAACGCATAGCTGTGGGAAAAAATTGGTTTTGTTTGCAAGTGAAGTTGCTAGAGTTTAGGTAGTGCCAAAGAAATTCTCGATCAGAGTGTTTCTTTGCGCACGTATCTATTTGAGCTAGCAATTGACACTTGGTTATAAAAAGTTTCTTGTTGAAAAACAAGAAATAAGTGAACTGATGAAGATCTGTGGCGAGATCTGAAACTATAGTATTCCCTGCCTTACCCCTTGGTAAACATCGCCAATTTTTTCCCACTAATAAATTAAAGTTGTTTTAATAAAATATTAAAACAACGACTATGGGATTAAGCCTGACTATTTTGAAAAACAAAATAGAAGTCGTCATCCCAAACAAAAAACGCCAACCCTCCTAATTGTGAGACCGGGCACCGTCAAAATGTTGTTTATTGCTGTAGTATGCAATACCAACAAATTAGTTATGTGTTTTTTTCGTCGAGAATCGACGAACGCATAGCAGTGGGAAAAATTTGGTTTTGTTTGCAAGTGAAGTTGCTAGAGTTTAGGTAGTGCCAAAGAAATTCTCGATCAGGGTGTTTCTTTGCGCACGTATCTATTTGAGCTAGCAATTGACACTTGGGTATAAAAAGTTTCTTGTTGAAAAACAAGAAATAAAGGAACTGATGAAGATCTGTGTCGAGATCTGAAACTATAGTATTCCATGCCTTACCCCTTGGTAATCATCGCCATTTTTTCCCACTAATAAATTAAAGTTGTTTTAATAAAATATTAAAACAACGACTATGGGATTAAGCCTGACTATTTTGAAAAACAAAATAGAAGTCGTCATCCCAAACAAAAAACGCCAACCCTCCTAAAACGAAAAATATAAAAATAAATTTATAACTTTTATAACTTAAAAAAATTATCATTTAAAAAAAATTTACTGAGGGGGTGATTTAATTTTGTCCGAAACTGTAAATTGCTCCAAACAGTAGAAATACTGTGTCTTCACAAATCGTGAACATTTCAGCTGGATGGCCATAAGCTCTTGCTGTCGTAATATTTTTCAGTCGATAAGTTCCTGTCTTAAACCTCACTTTTGCTAGATTGTATGCAATCAATATCGTTTTTGTTTTAATGGACTCTATTGTATTAACTTGTCTTTGCAGGACAATGCCCCTGTTCATACTTATACTATATCCGTGGAATTACAATTCCTTGCGATCATTTTTTTTAGGTTTTTGTTGTATTTTTGAAAATACATAATTGTTTCAATTTCACATGCGATATGTTCCTACTGTTTGGAGGGGTTTGATTTTGATACCTAAGAACCAACATGATTCACAGGTAACAATGACGTTAAAAACTTTGCTTGGTTTCTTTTTAAGAATCTTCAAATTATATAAACAACGGCTCACCAATAAAATTCTGTTCATATTCCGTTACTTATTGTGGCTTTCTGGCTGATTTCAAGCAAATTTAACGAACTTTATCATCAATTTTAAAATTACATTCCTCCCTTTTTAAACGATTCGATTCGAAATAGTTTTCTTTTTGATTTCTCCCCAATTCAATTTTCGTAAAAACACTGATTTTCTCTTCTAATTCTCACCATGTCTGCAACCATTAGTCGAGATAAGTTTCTCTATCTTTTCAAAGAATTTATCCAATAATTCGAACGTTTATATCCACACTTGAGCATTATTCTTATCAAATCGATTGCTTTTCGACACGAAATGTGGAAAACATTTCAAATTGATTCCCGTTTTAAGCTTACTGATATAAATCAACACTTTTCTTTGCTATAGCGTTTTGTGCTATTTCACAGCTTTTATAATGGTTGAATTGTTTTTTTTTTGCACCCCAAAGACCAAAATGTTGAAAGAGTAGCTTGGCTAGGACATGCTAGAAAATATATAGTAGTAGTAGTATTCTTTATTATATTATTTCCAAATTTTACATTGTGGTATGATATAGATAAAGTTTTTTAAAAGAATATATAAATATTAATATTGTTTTACGACATTGACTTAGAAAATATATATAATACTAGCAGAATGCCCGCTACTTCGTATGCGTTAAATATACAAAACAAATAAACAATATATAATATAGAATGGTGGAAACATTTTGTGTACTAATACGTACCACTTTTGCTCGATTTTCGGCACGCCTACACATCAAGAGCAATCCACATTTTTTGAAATAGTTTAATTGAGGTTCTCAGCGCAAATACGGCCTAACCCAACAACCGCCATCCTCATTTCCAGCACTATCTGTTCCCCCAGAACCAATTATAGAACTATTTAGTAGTTTACAACTTTTCGTATATTTATGGCACATATTTCTTAAATCGGACGTTATAAGCAAATGGTAACAGTAATCTTAAATCCAAATCTCTTGAATCCAGATTTATCCGTTCATCCAATGCAAAATTGTACCATACATGGAACCATTTCGTACCCCTAAGTGTATCTAATTCCACATATTAGGATTCGAGCGCTGTAATTTCACCCAAATCCTAATTGTACAAAATGTAGTACTTTTTGTAAGCATAAGTACGCATTTCCAAAACTATGTACGCATTTCCAAAACTAACCCCAACAGTAAAATTAACTCCAAAATTCAAGATTCTAGCTCTAATCGTTCGCTCAAATCCAAGTTGTACCAAATATAGTACCGTTTAGTACTTTTCCTACATATAAGTACGAATTACCAAAACTTTCTCAATCCTACACCCCAACAGTAATCTTAATTCCAAACTTCAAGATTCCAGCTCTAGCCGTTCGCTCAAATCCAAATTGAACCAAATTTAGTACTTTTCGTACTCATAAGTACGAATTTCCAAAACTACTTCCATATCTCAATCTTACACTCCAACAGTAATCTTAATTCCAAATTTCTTGATTCCAACTCTATCCGTTCGCTCAAATCCAAATTGTACCAAATTTAGTACTATTTAGTACTTTTCCTACCCATAACTAAAAATTTCCAAAATTTTATCAATCCTACAATTCAACAGGTATTTTAATTCCAAACTTGAGGATGGCAGCTACATCAGATCACCGAAATCCAAATTGTACCAAATTTGGTACCATTTAGTACTTTTCGTACCCATAAGTACAAATTTTCAAAACTACCTCAGTGCTATGTTCAAACAATAAGCTTAATTCCGAATTTCAGGGTTCCAGATATATCCGATAACTCAAATCCAAATTTGGTACCATTTAGTACTATTCGTATCCATAGTACGAATTTCTAAAACTACCTCTATCAACACTCCAACATCAATTTTAATTCCGAATTTCACGATTCCTAATGTATCCGTTCGCTCAAATCCAAATTGTACCAAATTTAGTACTATTTAGTACTTTTCCTACCCATAACTACAAATTTCCAAAACTTTATCAATCCTACACTCCAACAGTACTCCTTATTCCAAATCTCGGGTTTCCAGCTATATCCGATCCAAATTTGTACCAAATTTGGTACCATTTAGTACTTTCGTACCCATGAGTACGAATTTCTAGAACTACCTCAATCCTACAAGCCAACAGTAATCTTAATTCCAAAATTAAGGATTACAGCTGCATCCAATCACCGTAATCCAAATTGTACCAAATTCGATACCATTTAGTACTTTTCGTATCCAAAGTACGAATTTCCAAACCTTCCTCTTTCAACACTCCAACAGTAATCGTAATTCCGAATTTCAGGATTCCAAATGTATCCGATCACATAAATTACAATTTGGTACCATTTAGTACTTATCGTACCCATAACTAAAAATTTCAAAAACTTCATCAATCCTACTTACCAACAGTAATCCTTATTCCGAATCTCGGGATTCCAGCTATATCTGTTCACCCAAATCCAAATTGTATCAAATTTGGTACCATTTAGTACTTTTCGTACACATACATAAGTACAAATGTTCAAAGCTACCTCAGTGCTATGTTCAAACACTAAGCTTAATTCCGAATTTCAGAATTCCAGATACATCCGATAACTCAAATCCAAATTTGGTACCATTTAGTACTATTCGTATCCATAGTACGAATTTCTAAACCTACCTCTATCAACACTCCAATATCAATTTTAATTCCGAATTTCACGATTCCAAATGTATCCTATCACTGAAATCCAAATTGTACCAAATTTAGTACTATTTAGTACTTTTCCTACCCATAACTACAAATTTCCAAAACTTTATCAATCCTACACTCCAATAGTACTCCTTATTCCAAATCTCGGAATTTCAGCTATATACGTTCACCCAAATCCAAATTGTACCAAATTTGGTACTATTTAGTACTATTCGTACCCAAGAGTACGAATATCCACAACTACCTCAATCCTACACGCCAACAGTAATCTTAATTCCAAATTTCAGAATTACAGCTGCATCAGATTACCGTAATCCAAATTGTACCAAATTTAGTACCATTTAGTACTTTTTGTTCCCTTAGGTCCGAATTTCCAAACCTACCTCTATCCAGCACTCCAAAAGTAATCTTAATTTCGAATTTCAGGATTCCAAATGTATCTGATCACCCAAATCCAAATTGTACCAAATTTGGTACCATTTAGTATTTTTCGTTGCCATAAGTACGAATTTCCAAAAGTATCCCAATCCCACACTCCAATAGTAATCTTAATTCCAAATTTCACTATTCCAGCTCTATCCGATCACTTAAATTCATATTGTACCAAATTTGGTACCATTTAGTACTTTTCGTACCCAAAAGTACGAATTTCCAAAATACCTCTATCCTACACCCCGACTGTAATCCTAATTCCAAATTTCAGGATTCCAGCTCCATCCGTTCCCCAAATCCAAATTGTACCTTATTTGGTACTATTTAGTACCTTTCGTACCCATATGTACGAATTTCGAAAACTACCTCCATATCTCAAACCTACGCTCCAACAGTAATAGTAATTCCAAATTTCAGAATTCCAACTTTATCGGTTCGCCCAAATTCAAATTGTACCAATTTTAGTATCATTTAGTACTATTCGTACACATGAGTACACATTTTCAAAACCACCTTCTTATATCAACTCATCTTCTAAACCTTGATTTTCATTCCAAATTTCAAGATTTTAGATCTATCCGTTCACGTAATACCAAATAGTACTAAATTTAGTAACTTTTAGTACTTTTCGTACACTTATAGTTCGAATTTCCAAAAACCATTTGGTACACCTTTCTAACTCTCCATCAGTGAACCTCATTCCAAATTTCAGAATTCTAGCTCTACGCGTTTGCCTAATACAAAGGGTACCATATTTAGTACCTTTTAGTACTTTTAGTACAGTTCTAGTTCGAATTTCCAAAAATCCAGCCTTATCCGACACCTTCGGACCAAGAGTGACCCTCACCCAAAATTTCAAGATTCTAGCTTTAGCCGTTTAGTCTGGGCGTTGATTATCAGTCAGTCAGTCAGTGAGTCATCATTACTGAACTCTTTTATAAGTATAGATGAGTTACAACAAAAACTATTGAAATCGATATTTTGTTGCGTATCCTCTACTCTGGATGATACAAGCCCATTGTTTAGGCATAGAGAATATCAAATAATTAATTATTACAGCCGATAATAATTCCCAGGCTATTTTTGCGGCTTGAATAAATCTTCTTTGCTTTTGCAATTTGTTTCGGGTAATTTTTTAGTTAACGATCTCCAAGTCCCAATCGGGAGCTTAGATCAGGGTATTGGGCAGACCAATGGAGAACTTCTTTCGAATTGTTTTGGAATCCCTCCTTAACCACTTTCGATACATGTTTTGGCTCGTTGTCTTCCTGGAATGTCCATTTAAGTGGCATTTCTTCTTCAGCTTATGGCAACATCACGCCGTTTAATACCTTACGATACTTGAAACGATCCATAATTCCATTAATTTTATGAATTGGCCCAATCCCTTGCCCCGAGAAAAAAATTCCAGACCATCGTGTTCCGCTTTTGTAATATTGCCCATTTAGTCCACGCCTTATGCATCTAAATCCCTTAAATTTAAATTTGGATTCATCAAAAAACAGCATAGCCCTCCATTTTTGATATTACGATTTTGTATTTTTGGATGCATATGAAAAATATCGGTACCCTTATAGCGGTACCTCCCTGTTTTCATTTTATATCTTTATTATTTTATTTTCATTTTCCTACTAAATTAGCTGTAATTTGGTACTTAGGGTGTCACAAAACTTTTCCATCAGAAATTGTGGACCTGGGCCACGTTTGGGTATGGGTTCTTTGTACCGGATTGACCAGGAACTACACAACATCAATGTTCCGGCCAGCGGCTGCCACCTCATTGTACATACATATGTTTGTATTTGTTTCGTTTTTCTGTGTTGGGAGCAGCATATCCCGGAATGCCTGATCCGAATCCTTTTGGTCCGTGCCGGGACGGAGGAAAACCCAGGACCAATATATTTGAGCTCGGTATGTCACATCCGCATCGTCACCCACATCCAGCCTTTGGTGAGATGCAATAGATGTCAGGAGTGGGTGCACCTAAGGGGTTGCTCTGGACTTGTCCACGTGAGGGACTACGACAGGGACTATGTTGCTGCATGCTGTGTGAATACAGTCCCCAGTTAGTCGTCATCGGATTATGAAACTGATTGTTCGATTATGAGACTCCCCCGCAGTCCCCTCGACAACAACCGCACATGCAGCCTTTAACACCAGCCGTTGTTGTCCCAATCCCGGAAAATGCATCCTTTTTGCAATTTAATTGCTAAGGACTCCGAGGTAGGATCGAGGAAATAGTACATTTCTTGAGTCGGAGGAATATCAAGGTCGCTGCGGTGCAAGAAACTAAGCTCAACAACAACTGTAGCTTACAACGTTGCGATGGTTACAACGTGCTAAGGAAGGATCGCACCAGAAGTGGAGGTGGCGGATCAGCCTTCCTATTGCAGCAGTCTGTCCAATACAGACTTATCTCGCTTGAGCCTGTCTCTAATGACCCGTACATGGAATGTATGGGGTTCGCAGTCAGGTGTGGAACTGCCGAGATAGAGTGGCTAAACGTATACATCCCGGCGTGAAATAGCTGTATCTCAGATTACGTACCTAACATTAACCCGCTTTTGGAAGGTCATAATCGTCTGGTCCTGGGGGACTTTAATGCGCATCATGAGATGTGGCATTCGGCCCTCGGAAACTACCAGAGAGGCACAGCGCTGGCTGAGCAGATTGACAGCTCTACTTTTTGCACGGTCAATTAGGACGCCCCTACTAGAATTAGAGGAGAGTGTCACAGCTCTCCAGACCACTGTATCACCTGGTGTGACAAATGACGTTACCTGGCAACCCGTCATTTCCCTTGGTTCAGACCATCTCCCCATAATTGTCTCCATTAGCAGACCCCCCGATTTCATTACCTCTGAACGCCACACATTCGTCAATTAAAAGAATGCTGATTGGCCAGGTTTCAGAGAGTTCACCAATCACCGCTTCAGAGAGCTGCCAATCCTTCTGATGCTCGGGTAGCGGAAAGGACGTTTCGAGACATCATCACTGCTGCAGCCGCTCGCCATATCTCTGCTGGTTGAATACCCGAAGTAAGACCAAACTTCCCAGCAGATGCGATGGGATTAGCAAATAAGCGTGATGAGCTTCGCTGAACCAACCCCAATGACCCCAGAGTCAGGGAACTAACACTGGAAGTTAACAGGCTGGTCGGCGAGCATAAGCGGAACAAGTGGTTAAATAATCTGAAGAGTTGCAACATGTGAGCTGGATGAGCCGGGAGTGGAGTATCTCACTAAAGTTCTCAACATTTCGCTATTCACCCTCATTGTTCCCGAAGTCTGGAAAATGGGCAGGGTGGTCCCACTACGGAAGCCCGGCAAGGATGCCAGCAAAAGTGAATCGTACAGGCCGAATTCGCTTTTGTCGCCTGTAGCAAAGACCCTAGAGGCCTTCGTCCTCCCCAGTATCAGAAATAGCTATCAAGTTGCCGATCATCAGCATGGATTCGGTAAGCAGCACAGCACGACAACTGCGCTGCACGCCATTACCACACATATTTTTCAAAGACTCAACCAGAGACGGCCGTGCGATAGAACAGTGATGGTAGCGCTTGACTTATCAAAAGCCTTTAATACAGTCAGGCACTCCACGCTGTTTGAGGACATATATGAAGAAAAGACAAAATTTTTTAGTTTTCCATAAAAAAAAATTAAAATTTTTTTTTAAGCTACATGAAAGATTTTTGGTACACAGATTGGGAAAAAAATGTCATTCTTAAATCTGTTCGTGATACTAATTTTGGTTGTTGCGCGCAAAAGTTATGGCGGTTTCAATTCTGATAAAAAGAAAAAAATCTTTAAAAGACTCTAATCATTATATTGAGAAACTCTCTTAATTAGGGGCTCCCTACATACTATATGTTTACTGAGGTCCCATAACTTTAGTGAAAAAGTTGTGAATTTTCGCGGAAATTAGGAAAGAATTCCAAACAATTGGTAGTTTGCAACTTGTTTTAATAAAATTCAACCTGCTTATGCCTCGGAAAAATATATAAAAAATATGTACGTAATCTATACATCGCGAAGATTCAAATGAAACCAAAACTATACAAATCCGTTTAGTGGTTTTCATATTATAGCGAAAACAAAAAAATATATTGAGGAAATTTGTAACATTTTTGTAAGAGAAAATATTTATTAAAATTTATTTTGTGAGTTAGTAGAACAAAATGTAAGAAAAATAGGTCGGAGTTTTTCTTCTATTTTAGTTAAATTTCACGCAATAAATCACATTTTTTATTCTAATCACTTCTCGAAAAGACGCTAACATCTAGCAGAAGATATGGATATCTTTCAAATAAATGTTGGGTTCCTTTAAATGGGGTATAATCTTGAAATAAAATTGTATCGGGTAATGTTCATTTTGAAATGAGTGTAAATCGCGAAATCCTCAAAATCACTTGATGCGCATGCGGTTTAACAATACAGCGAATTCTTCTCTTTTAATTTGTACACATTTGCCAGGATTTACTTTCGCCGCTAGGATGTAGCATTGTCTGCAGTTTAGTGCGCAACAAACTGTGTAACGCTTATATTTTGCACAAAGTTCATACACTTTTTATGCGCATCCGATTTCACTATCAACCGTGAAAAAATACATCGATCTAAACATATTTCGATAAAATCCATCAAGAACCGTGGATGTAGCATCACACAGTATTTTTTGGATAAATCGGATACAGCTCCCGTGCCACTAAATTTTTCAAACCGCTGTTTTCGCACAAACGCGAGTGATGATTCACTTTCTTCATTGAAATGGAAACGATCCACATAAAACGCGAATTAGTCAGCGATATTTTGAAAAACATTTTTCGCAAATTTTTCAATTTTTGCAGTGGCCATTTCCGCCGTTCTAGTAGATGGATTTTTACGATCTGTGATTCATATGATCCGGATCGTCGAAAAACTAAAATATCGCGGGGTACCAGCACACTCAAAACGATATTGTAAATACTGTACCCAAAAAATAGATTTTTTAGAAAAAATATCGCACTAAATTTTGGCCTTTACATATCAGATTATGCGAAATCGCGAGTTCTTTATTCCTATAATTGGTTTTTCGAAATATCCGAATGCGCGTCCCAGCTACATAAAAAATACAAAAAACTCCTGAAATCCGGCTTCAAAATGTCAGCATCCATAAAAGGTGGATGCAGTGGAACTTTTGGAAAGTGATACATTAGAAGTGTAATCTTCATTTTGTATTCTCCTACTTTTACTTTGGACAGATGTCCGTCATTTGAATGGTTTAATCAGAAATCGAATAGCATTGTAAAAAACCTGTTTAGCTTCAACGTGTTTTTACCTATGTTTTTTTCCTTTACGCGGTCGTAACTACCACGAAGATTAAATTTTTTTGCTAAATTTTTGAGCTTTGTACAAAAACATCTAAATTAATCCAGCAATAGTCATAGTTACTGGTAAACTACAAAAGTTCGCGTATTATAATAGTGCAAACCTTGGCTTCATGGAAACTAAAAAATTTTGACTTTTCCTCATATATATGTGTGGACGCCAGTTGTACGTGGAATTCAGGAACAAGAAGTCAAAACCCCGTTGAGTGAAACAGGGAGTTTCCAAAGGTGGGGTGATAACTCCGGAACTGTTTTTTTGATTTTTCTTATCTATGAACATTGTAGTTTCAAAGTCCATAAAGACTTCCCAGATGTAAGCTCCTTGCATTTAAAGTTGGTTCAGGAGCACCATGATTTCGTATAAACTATACAACCGACAACAATCTTATAGTCTGCTACCAGGGAAGTGTATTGTCAACAGACAATGGCGTGGAAGAAGATATTACAAATAGACTTAAAAAAACACGATCAGCATTCTGTCGCCACATTAAAACATGAAGAGCAACGAGCGTATCAATAAAAACAAACGATTTTACTTTTGCCACAACTGAAAAAATGTGTGGCCTGGAAATCGAACCTAGGTATTCAGTGTACCGGGCGGAAGTGCTAACCAAAGTGAATTGATAGAATCTTCAAAATGGTCTCGTATGTATCGACCTAACTCATCCAAACATAATTTTGCTATAAGACGGTCTTTTTGCGACTAAACCGAGTCTTAGAATCCCCAATACATTTGTGTGAGGCTTTATTCCATACACGGAAATGAATTAATGACATGAACTAATTGTCATTTTCTTGGCGTCCGTAATCGACTTAACCCATGTCTTGGAATCGAAGATGTTACTAGTGCCGACAACTATGGCGGTAGATAGACAAGGTATGTAAATGTTGCTGATGTTAATATGAACATGTGTTTGCATAATACCGAGATAATATCATAACTCAAGCTTATTAAACAAATCCTCAAAACATCTCCACTTATGTGTGAAATTTTCTGCTGATTCTTTCTCTCCTCTGTTCTTTCATCAGTTACATTTTTTTTATTCGAACAAAGGATCGAATTTCCCACAATGTAGAAAAAAAAACTGCAAATATAAAAACGGGTTATAAAAATAGAGCAATGTGGTCTCTGGAATCATATGTTGGGTTCATAATAGGAATTGTAATCATAGAAAATTCCATATGTGAGCCGACCTGTACAAACATCGATTAACTCCATAAAACCAAAAGTTGAAAAAAGCGATGATGAAATGTATGCCATATCTCCGTACACGCAGAGAAAAAAATATGATTGATCCAACAATATTCGAAGAGCAAAATATGTATTGTAAAGATATTTTTAGATTCCGTTTATTTTATCTTTGTTCTTTTTTGTGTATATATTTATTTGTTTCTTCTTTCTCATTCTTCTTTGTGTTTCGATAGTTGAGTTACACCACAATCTGAGAAGTGTTTTTGGTCGTAATTTGTGTTTTCTTTTCATATTTGTTGTGGTTTTATGGTATTCATTATGTTGGGCAGGTGCTTGTTGTCTTTTTAGTTAGACCTGGCAAAAACTGGTCATGTGTAGTGTTTGTCAATACTCATAATATTTTACGTGACATTTATACCAAAGTTATGCGAATAACGTATATGAGAATTATATACGATCAAATCAAAAATTTCAGTAACAGGCTTTCTGGACTGACAATAGTTTTTGTAAAAATTCTAGATTATGATAGTTCCTACCATAGGTATTGTCAATGATTTTTACAATATTGAGTAATTTCGCAAGTTGTTTTTGTTTTGTATGTTTGGAGCAAACGATGGTATTTTTGGAAAATACCAAAAATAGGTAATGTTGTTCCAACAAAAGCGAAAAAATATTTTTTTCTCTGTGTATATTTGCCATTGTGTATTTGTAATTTAAAGGTGATGATATTTATTATTCAGGAAAGTTATTATAAATATTAAAAGTTATATCAAGGACTTTGACACTTAAATTTAAGATTTTTCGAAAAGTGGAGTTAGTCGATGTGTGCTCTGAACGGCTCATTTATGATTGCAGCAAAAAAATATATTTTTACATAGTTAAATTGTTCGCCCTCTAATATGTTCGGACTATATTTCAAGAACAGATATCGAGTAACTGTAATTAATTTGTTTCAAATATATGGTTTGATTCATAAACAATAATCAGGTATTTTTTCTATTTTGTTTATGTACATTAGAGGTTTGTAAAGTATCAACTTGACCTACCTACCCACAGATATTAGAAAACCGCTTTCCTTTTCAACATGTTCAAAAGTTCCTTTGGAATATGCCTTTCAGCATATACCGCACATGTCGAACACATTGGTTGTGGAAAAAGTGTATGTACTGCAGTCATAGCATACGTATGTACATCCATATACATTTTCCGGGTTTACTTCCAGCAGTTATTGTAGTAACAAGTGAATATGTTACATTTGTGCCGATTTCATATGTTGGGCTTAGAGCCATAAAAGCCCGAGTGGTAGGAAAGGAATGAGTTAGGGTTCAACACAATGCCAATGGCATTTTTTTTGCTTTTTGGTTCATATACTGTTTTTGAATGAAAGCGATTCCAAGACAGGCACACACAGACGCTCTATATAGGAAACAAGCAAAGCTGGTGGAAGAAAACGTTTCAGAATCCTGTTCTACTTACGACTGTAACAATAGAATTTTACCTCGTTATTACGGGCATTGTTGTTGATGGGGGAAAAATAAGAACTTATAAAAGAATTCTCCGGTATTGTGTCGACAAATGTTCTAAGGAATCTTTTAATATGATAATATTTATATTTCAAGTACATGCATATATTGACTAGTTATAAGAACTTTTTTATTTACGAAGTATCTTTTGCTTCTGCTTAAGCATACAACTTCAATATTAGACAAGTAATTTTCAATAAATAACCAAATATTACACGTTTATATTGATTAAAGCTTTTTAGTATTTCTCTGAGAAAATATTTAACTATCTCCCAAAAAACGAATTGTTTTTAAAATTCAAAACAACAAAACTGAACCCAACGGTTGCATATGTTTGGACCATTATTATTAGGTTTTTGTTTTAGCAGCATGAAGCCTACGCTGAAGCATAGGTTTGATGCTGGACAGTGTGAAATATGGGCACTTTAGGGGAACTTTACTCATAACTTTAAATGTAAAGGACGTTGGTTACTAAAATTTTCAAAAAATGTTTCTTATATTTTTGGGTCGTATGTGGATAAATATGGGCCACATAGACCCCACGTATCGGTGGCGACCATTTTTACACATTAGGTTTATTTTTCAACCGATTTTGCTGCAAATTAGTTTATTGGGGTCTCAGTGGATGGAGAACATCTGTACAAAATATTGCCAATATCTGTTCGCGTTTCGTATAGTCCCCATTGAGCGGTACCGGCCGATATGACATATTTTAAAGGTTCCTAGCACATTTACCAACCTATTTGTTTGTATATTGGTATTTGTTTTGTTCTTCGTAGGTAGACAACCGCTTTGCGAAATATTAGCAACGTAGGTTCTCTTTTTGCTATAGTTCCAATATGAGGGGTCCCCCATTTGAAATATTTTGAAGGTGTTAGTTAATTATTGCCAACCGAGTTTAGTTTACATGAACATTTTTATTCGCTGAATAGAAAATATTCTAATAAAACAATTTAAAGCATAGATCCTTGCTTTGGCCCTAACCGAACTTCATCCACAAACATTATCAAATGAAAATCAAAAAAATATATTTTTAAGATTATTTATTTTTAGTACAGAGACATTGATATAACATACATTTTACAAATTGAACGTTTGTTCTACAAATGAGTCTATCACCTAAAATCATCTGGTGTAACTATGATTTGTTTTAGGTACTTTAGGATTGTCTGCGAAAACTGCTCATTTAAAAACCTCCAAAGATTATAAAAATAAAAAATTTAGTAGACTTTAAAAAAAGCATATTTTTGGAAACGAATTGCAACCAAACTAAATTAGATATTACAACTCTATAAACGGCAAATAATTAAAAAATTGCCAAGAATTATAACAGCGACAAAAAACTGTAATCAACTAACTTACCATTTGCTTGTATCACTCTATTACTTATGCAAAGCTAGAATCACTTTTTTAAGAAGATAAGTATTATAAAACAAAAGTGGAACTTTTAAGTGTATTTCTAGTTGTTTCGCGGGGTAAATCGCAAAACTGAGGCATTAGTCATGGGATACTTAGCAATGGAATTTAAAAGAATTTCATTAGTTCTATGTACTTTAATATTTCAGTAAAGTTTCACTAAAGTTCCCATATTTCGCACTGTGCCCTGGCCGAAACACTATGGCTACGATAAAATTCTAACGCATCAACCAATTCATTAAAACAATTGGAAGGAAATAAAGGATAAAGGAAATTTATTATTTTAATCATTATTTTTATTATTTAAATAAATTGTTAAATTTTCATGTATCATGAATGAAGTTTCGGGATAAAAAAAGAAACAAAAAAGTATAAATCACCAATATTTTTGAAAACTCAGCATAGCTGAAGCCAAGGTTTACCCATTTAGAATACGCGACTTATGATTGCAATTATACAAATTAAATATTTTTGAATGAAATGTTTTTGGACGTGGCAAGCAATATTGTCATTAAAAGATTATTCGCGTGGAAGCTGTGGCTATGTTTATGTTAAAAAATGGGTTGAAGCCAACTTGTCTTTTTTGTTTTCTCTCGATTTTTGAGTAAACCACACTTCTCATGATTTTCCTGTCAAAGTATAATTAGAAGCCAACTAAATAAGGATAATCTCACTAATGTATTAATTTTCAATATTTGATCTGCTTCTGCCATTAAATGGTGCTGACATTTTGAAGCCAGATTAACAGTGTTTCTTGAAATTTTCTTTTTATTTCAATCCGCAAAAAGGTTTTTCAAAAATCATAGGATTGTAGAACTCGCAATTCTGAGTTATTTGATATATGTGTCTACACAATTTAATAGAAACATTTTTCTAAAAATCATATTTTTCTGGTCTAATATTTGCAATTGTCATTAGAATACCTCTTACTCTATTGCACATTTTGGTTTTTTACGTTCCGGATCCAATAAATCATTTCCCGTGAAAATCCATCTACTAAAACAGAC
The DNA here is from genome assembly GCF_047663935.1 of Musca autumnalis. Lineage (NCBI taxonomy): Eukaryota > Metazoa > Arthropoda > Insecta > Diptera > Muscidae > Musca > Musca autumnalis. The sequence goes on along the minus strand of NW_027411977.1, from coordinate 102,748,246 downwards.
ACAGATCGACTGTATTGTGAGGCCTTTTTGAACTTGCTGACGAAAATATGGATTAGGATAAAAGTTCAAAAGTGATGCAGAGGCGAACAGGCCTTAAACTGCACTTAGACACAAATATTGAAATTTTAAGGGGAGATACCCCAAGGTACCTCCATTTTAGAAGTTAAACTAAATTTGGACAAAATATTAGGAAATCCAAAGTTTGGAATAAATTTGATCAAGATATATCGTACATACAATTTAAGCGACATTTTTTAAATATTCGGGTGAAGTACCGGAAGTTGTGGATATGGTGCTCTGGTGGTTTTTCATCTTTCGGGCTGTTTTCTCAAGAAGTATGGACTAGCCACTGAAAAAAAATTTTACCGTCGTAATTGATGCAGCGAATGCAAGTTACTTCAACAAAAATCAAAGTGATTCGAGAACAGGTCTTAAAGTGAACTTAACCGTAATTTTGTGTGATAGGTACCCGAAGTAGTGGACAAATATAGTCCATACTCGAACCTCATCTATATCTGGTAGATGTATTAGGATGTGTAAAGTATGGATCAAATCTCTCACTCCCTTCAAGTGTTATCGTGCGAACAATTTTTCCCAATATTTTTGAACTTTTGTGGGGGAGGTACCTGAAGGAGTGGACCGATATAACCCATCTTCGAACTTAAACTAAGTTTGGACAAAATATTACGAAAGCCAAATTTTTGATCAAATCGGTTCATCCGTTAAAGAGTTTTCGTGCGCACCAGCCAGCCAGACAGACAGACGGACGGGCATTGCTAAATCGAATCCAAATTGTCTGAAACACATTTCGTCCAAATATACTTGGGGTCTAAAACCATTATTTCAATGAGGCACATTTTGTCCGTTAGCATAAATGCTGAAGGTATAATGAAAAAACTAGGGTCGCATCCTCGTTTTAGCGGAAACAGATATTTGAAAACTTCACTGAAAAGGGAGCTGTATTCATTTTATCCCAAAAATAGTGTGTGATGCTACATCCAGGGTTCTTGATTGATCGCCTTAAAATAGATATATGTATGTCTATATAGATTTTCAAATTGTATGCGCTTTGAGCAAATTAGCGATATTTTATAGGTTTTTAATGCTTAAATGTAGTCGATGCTACATCTTAGCCTCCAAATTAAATTTCCAAAAATATATACAGCTTAAAAGATATGATCATATGCTGAACATTAAAATCACATGCGGGCAAAATGATTTTAATAATTACGCGATTTACACTTATTTTAAAATGCATATAAATTAAAATGGGTTATTTGACCTTTATTTCCGTTCCAAAAGCCTACAGATATACCCTTAGAACTCAATTATCTTCCTCAATGGGAAAGCTTTAATATGAATGTCTATAAAGCAAAATCTCTCTATTTTATTTGGAGATTTAAGCAAAATGAGGGAAGTTTCCCATTTATTTTTCCAATATTTCCTACTACAGAAAGCATGTGAAAACATATTTTTTCAAACAAAAAATTATTTTTTTACCAAAATATGTGCTCATTTTGGCTGTAATATCGAAACTATAATACCAATCTGTAGGATTTTAGTCTCATTTGATTAGCCGTGAAGTTTTGATCCACAACAAATTTTTATGTAATTTTGTGACCGGTAAATTGGCCTGACTTCAATAATTCATCAATTGTATGTACATTTCGCGAATTCTGAGTATCATTTTGCATGTATTATGCAATCTACTCGCTGAAGTCACTTCGGGAGATGTTTATAGTAACAATTGTGCTCATTAAAATAATTAGCGTTTTTATAATATTTTCTTTCTTAAAACAATCAAAAATTGGCTCGCGAACAGATTCGCACTTCGTACCAAAAATCTTTGATGTAGCGGGGAAAAAATTAATCTTTTTTGAAATGGAATATGAAATAATTGACAATATTTGTGATATATGCAACACAAATATTTAAAAACATAAAAATGTGCAAACGAATATATGTACATAACAATCAAACTGTGGGATATGGAAAAAAACCCTTTTAACATGACTGCAATACAATATTTAACAACATCCATTACAAATTCAGCATGTACCGACACACAACGAAAATGCTTACAAACGAATTTGGAATTATCATCAAACCAGTTATCGTCAACAGCAAAATCATCATCCTGATGATGCTGTGACTATACCAAAAACACATCATTGTTATGAAGCAACAGCATCACTGTTGGCATAGTGTATACAAACACAAATTAACCAAGAGTTCAACCTTAAAACCCATTGTGATGACTGTCGATATAGTATCTCTATATATAAAAGAGCTTAGTGATAAGTGAGTGAGTGACATGTATATCATCGCCCAGACGAAACCGCTGAAGCTAGAAAGCTGAAATTTGGGTTGCTGTCGGTGTGTAGGGGTGATATAAGGCCGGGAAATTTTTGGAAATTCGACCTAGAAGGGTACGAAAAGTACTAAAAGGTTATAAATATGGTACCCTTTGTATTAGGCAAACGGAAAGAGCTAGAATGAAATTGGGAATGAGGATAACTGATGAAGAGATAGAAAGATGTACCAAAGGGTTTTTGGAAACTCGACCTCTAAGTGTACTAAATTTAGTACAATTTGGATTTGGGTGAACGGATAGAGCGGGAATTCTGAAATTTGGAATGTGGGTCACTGATGGAGAGTTAGAAAGATGTACCAAAGGGTTTCTGCAAATTCGACCTATAAGTGTACTTAAAGTTACTAAATTTAGTACCAGTTGTACATTTTCCACTGATATAGCTAGAATCCTGGAATTTGGTATATAAATCAAGGTTGGGAAGTGGTGTTTATAGAAGGAAATGGTTTTGGAAATTCGTACTCATGTGCACGAAAAGTTCTAAATGGTACTAAATTTAGCACAATTTGGATTTGGGTGAACGGATAGAGTTGGAAACCAGAAATTTGGAACGATGATTATTGTTAAAGTGTAAGAATGAGATATGGGTGTAGTTTTGTAAATTCGTACTTATGTACACCAAAAGTACTAAATGGTACTAAATTTGGTACAACTTGGAGTTGGGTAAACAGATAGAGCTGCAAACCTGAAATGTGGATTATTGAGGTATGTAGCTTTGGAAAATACTTATGTGTACGAAAAGTACTAAATGGTACTAAATTTGGTACAATTTAGATTTGGATAAATGGATAGAGGCGGAATCCTAAAATTTGGATTAATGTTGTTTGGATTAATGTTGGAGTATAGGATTGTAGTTTTGGAAATTCGTACTTATGTGTACAAAAAGTACTAAACTGTTCTAAATTTGGTACAATTTGGATTTGGGTGAACGAATAGAGCTGGAGTGGAGGATTGAGATAGTTATTGAAATTCGAACTTTCGTACGAAAAGTATTAAATGGCATAAGAATAACGGTGGAAGTCTGAAATTTGGTAATATAGTCGCTGTTGGTGTGTAGGGTTGAGATAAGTGAACGAAAATTACTAAACGTCACAAAATTTGGTTAAAAATGTTCAGATGAAATTGTAAATAAGTATCGCGATTGGGATATAATTTGGTATATCGCGATGTTATTTTTGAAACGTTTACCCATTATAAGTACTAAATTTGGTTGTTTGTTGGTGTTCAGATAAGGAGTTTTTGAAATTCATACAAATTCTGAAATTAGGTATGGAGGTCGCTAAGGACTGAATTATTGAGCTGGTTTTGGAAATACAAAAAATACAAAATAGTACAAAATTTGGTGTTGGGTGATGCTGGAATTTTATAGTTAGGGTGCGCAAAGTACGAAAGTGCAATAAATTTTGTATTGGGCTAAGTACTAAATAGTACTAAATATTGAAGCACTGGTATTGAGAATGTCTATAAACATCCGCCTTTAAAATATATGCAATGTTTATGCATGTAATACTATGGAGTTTTAAAGTTGTATCGAATAGTGTGCCAATGCTTTCATGTTAACCCGAAGGTGGCTTCTAAATTTTACACTGAAATCAAACAGTCAAACGTATCTTTTGAACAAATTTGTTTCTTTTTTATTCTGGACGTCTTAGTAAGTACATTTGAAAACGTAGATCTATGCGACTATTGTTTTGCAAGAAGGTTTTTATCCCCTGTGAACAAAAAGTGCTAAATTAAAATGTGTACAAAAAATAACTGTTATGTAGGGGCGTGCGCATTAAGTAACATTTTTGAATAAAGGTTTTCTACATGTTGATATCACAAATGCCGATATTACAGATACTTCGGTTGGAAAATGTGAATAAAATCTTTAAAATATCGGTGCTGTTCTAATAAAACATGGACTGGAATTTAAAATGGGTATTTTTTGGAAATTTGGACTAAAGATATATGAACAATACTTAAAAGAAATTAAATATCAATTAAAATAGGTATTAGTACATCAAAAATTTCAGTGTCCACCATTTTCATATGAGATATTGTTTATTTGTATATTATTCCCTTTCCGCATACGAAGTAGCGGGCATTTTGCTAGTAGCTTATAAAATGGTTCATTAAATGACACAATAAAAAGGCTAGTGTAAGTGTTCCGACTCTGCTCTAGAGCCTTGTACTATCACAATTCCTTTCCGTACAACAACATATTTGATGTTGTTTTTTATACCCTATACCACAATGTGGAAAAGGGTATTATAAGTTTGTTTTGGTAAAAATTCATGTAACACCGCGAAATATTCATCGGAGACCCCCAATGTGGTATACCAATCTTCATATCTCGACGAGATAAAGCGATTTTGAGATGTGTGTCCGTCCGTCAGTCCGTCCGTCCGTCCGTCCGTCTGTCCATTATAAATTGTAAACACGCTCCAGGCCGCAATTATGGACCGATCGTCACGAAATTTTGTATGGAGGTCGGGTTCAGATCAGAATAGATCCCTATTCTTATTGGTGATGATCGTGAAATATTTAGCGGGTGAAATGGACCAAAAACATAATATTTATCCAATTTTCTAGCGGCTCTGCAGGTCTCAATAATAGTCCGATCGCATCGAAATTTTAGCTAATGTAAGAGTATATGACAAAGAAGAAGCTTGCAATTTGAAATGGCGGTCGGATAATATTTAGAGGGTTAAATGGACCAAAACTTTTGTGTGAAAATTATGAAAAATTTTAATATACAGCTTATATCTTAATTCCTGGAAGTGACATTCCGGACAAGTGAGATATACTTGAAAGTGGAACGCTTGACCTTTCAATTGATGCCAATTATGTTGGTGTGCATGATCAGATAACAGAGTTACAGCCTAATATATTCCGTTATTTGTTTGTAGTGTAATAATAAACTCGCTAGAAGTCGCAATTATACATCAATAGTCACGAGATTTTGCACCGGGTAAGAGTATAGGTCGAAAAAGATGTCTACAATTTTGAATGATGATCTGATATTCTTTAGCTGGTGAAATGGACCATTACTTTTGTATGAAAAATATAAAAATTTTATTTTTGGTCGATATTTTAAGTCATTGAGGACATATATTTCGCAAAGTAGCCTACATATGGAAAAAAACTACTGACCTTTCCTCTGATGTAAATTGCAATAAAGTGTTTGCTAGATAACGGGCCTACTGCCTAATATATAATGGGTTCTGTGTAGAGAACCACATTTTTATCCCATGCTACATATTGTCTCTCCAAAAGTTTGTGTAACACCAAGAAATATTCGTCCTAGACCCCTTATTTGGTATGCCAAAATTCATATCTCGGCGAGATAAAGCGATTTAGCGATGTGTGTCCGCCCATTAAAAATTGTAAACAAGCTTAAGGCCGCAATTATGGACCGACTGTAATTTTTTAAGGAGGTTGGGTTACAGCCAGAATAGAAATTAGTTTTTGGTGATGATCGTGAAATGTCCAGGGGATGAAATGGACCAAAAACAAAATTTTAACCCGCAAAATTTTATGCAAAGTTTGAGTTTATGATGAAGAAGAAGCGTACAAACCAACGTGAAGATCAGATAATACTTAGCGGCTTAAATGGACTGAAACTTTTGTATGAAATTGGTAAAAATTTCAATAACGTAGCGGTTAAACAACGGAAATAGTAGTAGTAGTAGAACTAAATTTTTCTTTCCTGCTACAAAAATGTCTTTGTCATGCTAGATAACTTTTTGATTTTGGTCATAAGTACTATACATTACATCTCTGATATTTGATAATTAAATTTTCACAATCATTGAAAAGAAGTTCCGTGGAGAGCAATTTTCTAGGGATAGTGGTATAGGGTATCCCATGTTCGGCTCGGTCCGACTATAGACTTTTCTTACTTGTTTTTTCTTGTTTTCATAAAATTATGGAAATAATTGGAATACCAGCGTTTTTTTATGAAACCGGATTCACAAATGATTTTAGAGAAAAGTACCTGAAAAATGCCCAAGTTTTGAGGCAAAAAGTCTATATTGCAAGTTTTTCAAAATAGCGCCATTATCGGGATTTAAATTGCAGCCAAAGTGAGAATTTCGAAGAAGAATTGAAAACAAAAAATAAATTATAAGGCATATTTAAATGTGTTTAAAACCGTAGAAAAATAAACGGAATATAAATATATGTAAAATGAAATAGATTGACAAGTGCGAGTGGATTGTATTTAATATATAATATAGCTTAATCATTTTTTGTGGCGACCAAAAAAAAAAAAAAAATCAAAAATAAATATTTTATTTTTGTTAAACTCACTTCATATATGGCTTTATAAATTGCATATTATAACAACAACAAAAGAGAAACAACTCATTGTTGGAAAATATTGTTACAAATATATTTTTTGGTTTGTTTCGAAAAATTAGAAAAAAATATTTGAGAGTTATCTAACTATGTCGCTAAAATCTAATACATAAATTAAAGTATTCTGCTAAAACTTTATCAAAATATATGGTTTACCATCGTGAAAGCTTAACTGCTTACTGTGATAACTTATAAGGATAGAAAATTAAGAGTAATATTGAAATTACAATCATTCAAAAAATGTGGAAATTAAAAAGCCTATTATTCGCGATTTAGTTAAAATCAGTTGATGCGTATCCGTTTTTGGATAAAGCGAATCAATCTCTTTCAATATTTATGCATATTTCGATGATTCACTCAGCGGCCATTGTGTGCCGCCAGTTGCCTCATGCACTGCAAAAAACCTTAAAGTTGGTAAAAGTCGCGCAATGTGCATACGATTTTGATGCGCATCCGGTTTCATCAGCGCCCATCAAAAACACGTCAATATACACCTATTTCAAATAGATTCTTCAAAAACCGCGGATGTGCCTCCACATTCAATTTTTGGCGAAATACCCATATTACTCGCGTATCTCTGTTTTTCATGACACGTGTTTTCGCAAATATTATAATCGCGAGTAATAATATTTCCATTTATGTAAAAAATTGTAAAGAAAATCGCGGTTTAGTACGCGGATTTGTCAAAATATATTTTTGCTGATTTTCCGATTTTCAAGGTATCTATATCCGCGGTTTTAGTAGATGAATTCGATCGCGGAAGGCTTCATTAGAACCGTAGCGTAAAAAAAACTAAATTCACGCTGGTTTCAAAGGAAATTGAATGACAGTTGTTAATTTTACACGCAAAGAATATGTTTTGTAAGAAAATTCACGCATGAAATTTTGGCCTTTAAACTCCAATTACTAGGATGCTGTAAGGAGCACACTCAAGAGATATGCACCAAACGACGTAAAATCACGAGTTCTATAATCATGTTATGAGTTTGGAATATCATATTCTTGCGCGTCCGGATTATTAAAAAAATTCATAAAACCCCGAAATTCCGGCTTCAAAATGTCAGCATCAATTTTAGGTGGATGCAGTGGATATATCGAAATATCATACACTGCTATCTTATTGCCCATGGAGTATTCTATGATTCATTCTTTGGGAATAGGTCTATAAAATGTAAGGTTAAGCCAGAAATCGCATGGGAACATAAAAAACTTGTTGGCTTCAACCCATTTTTACCCATTTTTCTACATTGATGCCAACATAGCTTCCACGAAAATTAATTTTAACGGTCGACATTATGGGATCCCTCCTAAAACACTTCATTTTAAAGAATTGTAGTGATACTTTATAGAATATGTTAACAGTTCGCGAATTCTGAAAGGGTGAAACTCGGATTCATCGATTGCAAAACATTTTTGTTATTTACCATATACTTTTTTTGCCACCTAGAACACATTACTGAAAGTCTTCTGCATTGGTATCAGATTTTGTTAGGCACTTTTCAATAAAAGCTCTTAAAAACCAAACTCCGACATGTGTGAGGAAATAAATGATACACATACAAAATATTGTTCGAGGGTTTCTATAGACAGTGTGGCAGTAGTAAGCTTCATTTTATCTCTCTATATATTAATCGTTGATACGGTTTAAAGGAGTACTAAACTCGTCTTTATTAACGTATGTTCAAAAAATACACAACATTGTAATGTCAATTCCTTTGAAAATCTACTCGTGGAGACAAAAAAACTACTCGTGGGGACTTACTGTCGTGATCATTTTCAATAGTTTGTTGTGTTTAAGAAAACTAATGAAAATGGCATTGGATGAAATAGCTTTGTTCGTTATATACGTATATCGTTATATCCGAATTGTTCTTTAGAAATCTTTGTTTTATTTCACTTTTACACAGGAATAAGTTAAAAACTTAAAAAATCTTTTAATTCCGCCGTTTTTATTTTTGCTTCAATAACAGAGAAAATTACCTATAGTGCGATGTTTGAATACGGCATTCATTATAAAGGATTTTCAGAGCATTAAAATAAGATTTGTCATATCTGTGAACACAATACATTGACAAACATTCATTCCGTTGCGGAATCTATAGGTATCGCTATTTTTATTATACCCTATACCACAATGTGGAAAAGGGTATTATAAGTTTGTTTTGGTAAAAATTCATGTAACACCGCGAAATATTCGTCGGAGACCCCCCATGTGGTATACCAATCTTCATATCTCGACGAGATAAAGCGATTTTGAGATGTGTGTCTGTCCGTCCGTCCGTCCGTCCGTCTGTCCATTATAAATTGTAAACACGCTCCAGGCCGCAATTATGGACCGATCGTCACGAAATTTTGTATGGAGGTCGGGTTCAGATCAGAATAGATCCCTATTCTTATTGGTGATGATCGAGAAATATTAAGCGGGTGAAATGGACCAAAAACAAAATTTTTATCCGATTTTGTAGCGACTCTGTATGTCGCAATTATAGTCCGATCGCCTCGAAATTTTAAATAATGTAAGATTATATGACAAAGAAGAAGCTTGCAATTTGAGATGGTGATCGGATGATGTTTAGAGGGTTAAATGGACCACAACTTTTGTGTGAAAATTGTGAAAATTTTTAATATACCGGTAATATCTTTATTCCTGGACCACACATTCCCTCCACATAAATAATATTTGGAAGGACAACTCTTGCCCTTTCAATTAATGCCAATTACGTTGATTTATGTGGTCAGATAACAGAGTTACAGCCTAATATATCGAGTGTTTTGCTTGTAATGTAATCAAAAGCATACTAGAGGTCGCAATTATAAATCAATAGTGACGAAATTTTGCACGAGGTAGGGGTTTAGGTCGAAGAAGATGCCTACAATTTTTGTTGATGATCTGATATTATTTAGCGGGTGCAATGGACCATTACTTTTGTATGCTAAATAAAAACATTTTATTTTTGGTCCATATTTGAATCCCTGGAGGCCGTATACCGGCAAAGTCGCCTATATATGAAAAATTAACTACCGATCTTTCCTCTGATGAAAATTGCAATAATATGTGTGCTTGGTAACGGACCTACTACCTAAGATATAATGAGTTTTGTGAAGAGAACCACATCTTCCTCCCATGCTACAAATTTTCTCTATCATGACAGACAAATTCCCAGTTCTTACAAATTGCGTGGCACCCTATCATATTACCTGCCCAATTGTCCAAAATTTAAAGATATAGCAGAAATTGCTAAACTACGCCAATTTTCCAATTTAAGAATATTTCTTAAAATGTACTGTATATAATTGTTCCACAAACATCCCAGTAGGGACAAGGGCGCCTTCTCTCATATCAATGAGGGCACCCCGATTAATATCAGCTCAATATGTAGACAGCGGAATTTTATGCAACACCTATTTTTGTAAAATTTGCATATTTCTGGCTTCTAATTAAATTCCAATCAAAATATATCACATAAGCAAAAATATGCGAAATGTATAAATTATGCATATGCAAATATTATTTTTGCATATGGAAAATTTCTGTATTTCATATATTTTCGTATGCTACATATATTTCAATCATATCTTCTAAAATGTTTATGTGTACATTTTTCTGTTCGATATTCACTTCAGACAAGTCAATAAAATAGGGAAATCTGTAACCAGAGCCACGATCTTCAAAATGTCGAAAATGGGTAGCTTTCGTTGTATGGGAGCTATATGAAAGCCTAGACCTATACCGACAAATTTCAGATGGAAAGTTTAATACCCCCAATGAAGACTTAGTACCAAATTTTAGCCAATTCAGATTGATATTGAGACCATAACCTTCAGAGTACAGAAAATCCGTAGGTTCTGGTTATGGGAGCTATGTATATGAAGACGTGGACATATACCGACAAATTTCAGGTGGATAGTTTTTTTACCTCCAAAAAATTAGGTCCAGACTAAGTGTCCGTTCTAAAATTACTTATTGGTGCCACCATAGTACAATTGTTTGCACACCCGCCTTGCACGCTGAAGGTCGGGAGTTCGATACCCGGCTAGCAAACATCAAATTTCCAACGATGGCAAACTACCCCTCAGTAAAGTTGGCGACATTTTCTGAGTATTTCAACCATGTACTCAACTACAGGTGGTGTTTTAAGACATGTATTTCGGACTCGGTGATAAACAGTAGGCCCCATACTATTGCTGTAATATGAATCGTGGTACACGCGGTGTCCCTTCTGTGATGTTTGTGGAAAAATTATTATATTGTTATTTAAACTTACCCCCATTATTATAAGTCTTCTTTTGTTATAGTTTGGATTTACCGAACAGATTTATCGCTTTCCAGTTAACATAAAGTTAAAAATGATGATTGAATTTCAAGGAGGATGCCAAGAAGCTCCTCCTTGAAATTCAATCATCATTTTTAGCTTTCAATGTAAAAATTATATTTTTAATGCCTCTAAATTGGTTTATTTTGCGTTTTCAAATCCATCAGATAGTAAAAGAACACATATAATAATGGCCCTTAAAGTGATAAGGTTGCAGACTCCAAAAATTTATTTCTTACAATGAGCTTATTTGTCCAAAAGAAACTTTGATTTGCTGAAAGCTAACTCGCAGGGTAGTGGTATAGGGTATCGTATTGTCGGTCCTGTCCGACTATAGCCTTTGCTTACTTGTTTTTTTATACATTTGAAAAACTTTACAGGCTTTGAATTAGTTGTACCATGGCACAATGGTCTCAAATCCAAATTTTCTGGCCAAAACTATTTCAACGTCCATTTTGTATTGAAATTAATTATTATTTAAAATGAATGTGTACAAACATCAATTCTTACGTTTTATCGACCAAAATGACCAAAAACTGCCAAAATTTGTTGAACTGGGTGGTCCTGTTGTGTGGGGTCTAAACCAAAATATTGACCTATGTTAATAATTGTTGGTACGAAGGATTCATATCGTCCAAGAGGTCGAAATAACAAATTTCAGCCGACCGATTCGTGCAAAGTGTCGCTAAAATCCACAAAATATCTTAAATCGGACGGTACTTTTATGTGGGGGCTATGACAAAAAATGGACCTATTTTCAAAACAAATATACATACTTGTTTTATACACTCTGAAACCCTTAAATATGAATTTTAAGGAAAATCGGTTGATAGATGTGTTTTACCGTTCTATTTCAATTGGATACTACGCACACTTTATTTTAACTGTTGCAAATTTGAGCAAGATTTGACTTCTAGTTTATTAGTACAGACCCCCTGCTAGCTTCCAAATTCGATTTGGTGGTGGACACATTTGGAAATTTTTTTTAAAGTTTAAATATATATAAAAAATAGTTGTAAAAAATAATTTTCAATATATATAAAAACATAGATTTTATTACGCTAATTTTACAAATTTCTTCGTTCATTTTGTAAATATTATGAAAGTACTCACTAACATCTTCCCGATTCATAATAACTATGGTCCCACTTCTATATATTTATGCAGCGACACAATACAACAAAAATTGTATATTTAACAGCACAAATTCGGTTTTATTATATATATAAAAATGGTGTAAAAAATGTATAGTAATTCATAAAATGAGAACGGCTAGGCCGATTTCTGTAAAATTTTTTGTCAGTTATTCGTATTTTCGAGGAGAAGGTCTTTACGGAAGAAAATTTTGGAAAATCTCTCTGGAAAAGTCGGAAAATTGGAAAAATCGAAAATTGAGTTTTTGTATGAAATTTTATTCCTTAATAGCGAGACGAAGTTCGCCGGGTCCGCTAGTTTTTACATAAAATAGTGTCAATTTTGGTACTGCGCCAATTAACGGAAACTAACGGTATTTACAAAAACTGATTATTTTCAGTTGACTTGATGTCTTTTTTATTATTCAGCGCAAAAACCAATTAAAATTTTGATACTTCAAAAAAATAGTTTTGGCCATAGTTTGCATGGCTAATAGAAAGTAGGTATGTAATGTTTTTGATCACATTTTGTTTAAAGCCAAAAATAAAATATTACACACTTACGATAAATGTTGAAAAAAAATATCGTCTGCTCCGTCGGAAAAGGTCGTAAGTCCCTTTTCATAAATTTTTCAGGAGGAAGAAAAACATTCCAGCGCTTTCTGTATTAAAGATTTTATTATGGTGATAAAGGCAGTATTCTTCGTTTATTTATTCTGCTTCAATACCTGTACTTTGTTTCATAAAATCTTGTCGCGTTTGGGAGATAATTGGATGTCTTAGGACTTACGACCTTTTCCTTGTACAGTTTTGTATTTTTGTATGGACTTACGACCTTTTCCTACAATTTACGGATTTTTTAAAATAAAATATTTATACTTACTTATAAGTTTGTTTTGTCCAATATTTGTGTAACATCGCGAAGTATTCGTCGTGGACCCCCTCCCTCCTCTTACCATTTTCTCATATCTTGACGAGAAAAGCGATTTAGCTATGTGTGTTCGTCCGTCCATTAACAATTGTAATAAAACTCCAGGCCTCAATTATGGACCGATCGTCACGAAATTTTGTGGAGAGGTCGGATTTCTACCAGAAGAGACCCATTAGATGTTGGTGATGGTCGTATGGGGTGAAATGGACCAAAACCAACATTTTTAACCCGATTTTGAAGCTGTCCTGTAGGTTGCAATAATAGTCCAATCGGAGCGAAATTGAAAGAATGATTTGAGTTTAAGACATAGAAGAAACTAACAATTTAACATGGTGATCAGATAATAATTAGCGGGTTTAATGGACCAACACTTTGGATGAAAATTGGTAATTTTTTAAATATTTGGCCTGTAGTGGGATTCTGTAACTCATTTTTGCTGTTACCGACAAAAATCGGTAAAATTAAAACGCAAAATTATGACTAAAAACATAAAGAAAAGTTGTCATCACTGTTTGTGTCGGTAGAGGCTAGCGACTACTTTTTATTCATCGTTAACTTACCGAAAAATTTCGTTAATTATCGAAATTATAAGCATTTTAATTTTACCGACAATTATCGATAACAGCAAAAATGAGTTACAGAATCCCACTACTGGTATCCAATTTTCACTCACGTAAGTTATATTTAAACAAGTAAATAAAGTATCAGTCGGCTTTACCGACAGAGATATACCCTCAGCCTGTGTGAATTGAAACGTCCATCTATTGACAATATCGAATCTTCGGGATAACGGATTTTGTGGCCCCTTTTGGAATTTGCCGACAAATAATATATTCGGTTTAAAGCTCAAAAGTGTTGCCGAGGATGTACTTGGATCTTATTATGGGAGTCATTCCTTTTGGTAGATATTGTGCCCACCAGTCATTTCAGATGGTCTGAAAGCATGCACTTGCCCACGAAAAACATAATATCGAGCGTTTTTACAGCTTTCGACCGATATGGACCATCTTCGAACTTAAATTAAGTTCGGACAAAATATTACGATGACAAAATTTTGGAGCCAATCTGCAGATCCGTTCGAGAGTTAACGTGCGCTCCAACTGCTACAATTGGTGCCATAGGGTTTTTTTTTACAATTCCTGGCTATTTTCTCAGGAAGTATGGACGGACGGATATTGCTAAATCGAATCCAAATTGTCTGAAACGGATTTCGTCCAAACATAAATGGGTTTTAAACCCATTTTTTCGATGAGGCACATTTTGCCAGTATGAAAGTGTATATACATACCCTCGTTAGCATAAATGCTCCGATGATGCCAATTATATTGATGAACATGGTCAGACAATACAGTTTTAGCCTAATATATACGGTGTCCCACCTTTTTAATTGTTTGTTGTGTATCCATAATCACGCTAGAGGACGAATTTAAAAGATAATAATAATTGTGGATGATGATCGGATAGTATTTGGGGATGAAAATCAACAAATGGTTTTAAAATTGGCAAAAATTTATTTTTCGTGCATATTTTAATTTATGCAGGACCAATTTCGGTAAAATAGCTTATAATGTAGAGAAAAAACTGTTGACCTTACTCGTGATGCAAATTACAATAAAGTAGCGGTTAAATAGCGAAACTGCCAAATACATAAGTGGATGAGAACTGCAATGCAGTTGTTTGGTGATTAACTCTTCCACTGATCCTACAAGTTCAGCTCAAACAAATGATCTCAATTTGGCGTGTATTTAAAACCACATAGATATATAAGATATCAACAAAAAAAAAACAATAAAAAATTGAGAATTTTTCTCAAGTTTTGCTATATGCGTTGTATTTGGACACATACAGCATCCCAATTAGTATCAATGAAAAGCCAGAAGTCCATCTTTTATAATGAGTGCGTTTATAGAGGAAAATAGATTTGAAATGTAAATTTTCGTTGCAATATGGAAATTATCACATTTTTGTTCAAAATTTTGGTCCACAGGCTCCGCCAAATATCATCCGATAATCATCCAAAGGTGTAGGCTAGTTCTTTGCATGGTACTCCAACCATGGATGACGTTAAACATTATATCTGAACTACATTAGCTCTAGTATGCTTTTAAAGTATAAATTTTCCTGTGGACTTACGACCTTTTCGTACTCAAATGTGTACGTTTTGTGGACTTACGACCTTTTCCGACAAGGGCAAACCATATAGAAAAACGTGACATGCTACCATTTTTTTGTATCATACGACGTGTTTTGTCTTGTAATATCATTCTGTAACAAAAACGCGATTTCCAAAAAAAGTGGACTTACTACCTTTTCCGACGGAGCAGACGATATGTATATTGAAGCAGCTCACTTTTCTAGAAATTATTGGAAGCTTAACTTGATGAAAAAAATATTAAGCGGACAAAGAAGCTACAAGTAAGGGGCCGTAAGAAAGTAATGTTTAAAAATAAACTTTTTCGCCCAGTATAAATGGCGCCCAGCATTGGGCCACGAGCAGTAACAAAAAGTCAGAAGACAAGCTCCTAAGATTAAATTTGTTATTTAGAATTTCAGATCAGACTGGGATCTACCGATAACCAAAGCAACTAGTCCATTGAGTAAATTCTTTAAACATTCCAGACCATAAAGATTCACAAATAACTTAAATTCTTAATGGAATATCCCAATTATCCCGGGGAGTAGAACTCGTAGGTCGTCTCAAGAACATTTTCGTAGGACAATTTTTCAAAAATGGATTGTCTCGGCAAGAGTGCATCGATCAAATTAAATGTTCGAATGATGATAAAGGGCCATTCTATAGCACTATGAAAAACTGATTTTTTCTGATTTTTTTCTCGTTGGATCCCGTGTAGATCGGTGCAAGAAATTTCGAAAAATACGATGGATGTGCTTCAAAAGACGGTCAAAAGATGGATCATGGAACTATTCGTATGAGCCTGAAAATACCAGTAATTGCCAGAAGATAACAGCATTCCAAAACCATGTTTTGGAAATGTCTCCATCGGAGTAGAATAAGTGATTCAATAATTGACTTGAGCGCATGAAAAAGTGTATAAGTCATGGTGCAGACTACTAAACAAAACAATAAAAGTGTTTTTGATGATAAATAATCGCGTTTTTATTATTAGGCCAGCAACTTTTCTAGTTTTCCTGGTATGTCCATAATATTTTGTGAAAAATGTTGTTGCTCACTTTGAAACCTAAAGGCCAACTTTTATACAATTTGAACCGAAATCGTGAGCTAAAATTTAAAAATACAGAAAATGTGGACGTATCGTTGTAAGGAGGCTATTCCAAAACGTTCACCTATGTCCACAATTTGTTGTGGTGAAACTTCTTAACCACTGAGACAAATTTCATCCAAATTGAACAGAAATCGTTGAAGAAGACATTTCTTGACCACTGAAGACCAAACTATCTGAAATCGGTCGGTACCCTAAGAGCCATGCTATATACACTGTTTTTTATACCCTCAGCCTTTAGGCTAAGGAGGGAATATACACTTTGATACGACCAATAATGTTCCTCATATTTGGACGAAATTCGTTTCAGACAATTTGTCTGTCCGTCATATGTCTGGATGACTGGTGCGAACCATAACTCTCGAACGGATCAACCGATTCGAACCTAATTAAACTTAGTTTAAGTTCGAAAATGGGCCATATCGGTCCACTCCTTCGGCGAAATTATGAGCACTATAACTCAAATTTCTACCATACATAGATGAGGTTAGATTAGATAGATTCTATCGGTCCACTCTTTCGGGTACCACTAACACAACATTTAGGAAAAGTTCCGATTAGGACCTGCTTTCGAATCCCTTAAATTTTTATTGTAGCAACTTTTATTTGCTGCCCCCATTACGGCGGTACAAGTTTTATCAGGGGTAAGTCCACACTTCATGAGAAAATAGCTCGAAAGCTGTAAAAACCCCTATGGCCCCCTGTGTACTGGCGAGCGTACGATAACTCTCGAACGGATCAGCCGATTCGGTCCAAAGTTTAGACATCATAATTTTTTATACGAACATAGTTTAAGTTCGAAGATGGGTACTATCGGTGCCAAAAGTTAAAAAAAAAATCACCAACATGGTACGCGCTATATCTATTGAACGGAACAACCGCCTCGGTCCAAATTTTGGATCACCTAATATTTTGTCCAAATGTAGTTTAACTTCACAAATTGTCCATAACGGTTTCCTCCTTATGGTACCTCCTCCAATAAGTTCAACATTCTTGTGTAAATGCAGTTTAGGATTTACAAATTTGGAAAATTATACCCATGCTAGTCCTTGTGGTCCTGTTTACAGCGATGTTATGTTTTTTGTGGGCAAGTCTATGCTTCCTGACATAGGTCTTCAAAATAGTGGTTTACAACTGTAATTGCATCGTCATTTGAGGTAAAACGCTTGCCAGCAAGGAATTTTTTTTAGATTTGGGAAGAAGTAAAAGTCGCTGGGAGCTAAATCAGGAGAATAAGGTGGGTGGTCAAGCAACTCGTACTTTAATTCGTTGATTTTAGGCATTGTTAAAACACTCTTGTGCGCTGGTGCGTTGTATTTATGAAAAATTATTTTTTTTTTGTGTTGTAAGCCAGGACGTTCTTCTCGAATTTGTACATTTAATTGATCCAAAAGTTTGCAATAGTACTCTGAATTTATTGTTTACCCTTTTGCAGATAGTCAATCAATAAAATACCTTTGAAGTCCTAAAAAACCGTTGCCACAACCTTACAAGCCGATTGAATTGTTTTTGCCTTCTTTGGGGCACTTCCTCCAGCTTCAGTCCATTGTTTGGATTGTTATTTTGTCTCTGGACTATAGTGGTGGATCCATGTCTCATCAACAGTTATGAAACGACGCTTAAACCATTTTATTTCGCTTAAAACGATCCAAACAAGCTTGAGAAACGTTCATTCTTATGCGTTTTTGATCGACTGTTAACAAATGCGGCACCCATCTTGCAGAAAGCTTTTTCATCTGTAGTTCTTCATGCAAAATTAAGTCGACTTGATCATTTGAGATACCCATGATATTAGCAATTTTACGCACTTTTATTCGTCGATCATTTAATACCATATCATGCACTTTGGCTATAATTTCTGTTGTTGTTGTTGTTTTTGGACGTCCACTATGTGGTTCATGTTCAATGCTTTTCGACCACGTTTAAATTCAGCAACCCAAGTTTTTACTGTTGCATATGAAGGAGCACTTTCACCTAACACATTCACCATATCATTATGAATTTCTTGTCCCGATAAACCTTTTTTATGTAAATATTTAATGACAGCACGCATTTCTAATTTTTCCATTGTAAAAAAATTGCGGATGCGTCTTGTTTGAACACCTGTTTCTGTATGAAGGAGTTGACAGATCGAAACGAAATTTAGCATGTGTTCATAAAAGAGATAGAAGTTTCCAAAACACTTAACTTTTTTCAGTTTATACCGCGCTTTTTGTGTTAGGCTAAGAAGTTTCCGAACTGCCCTCGTAATGCTTTATATGCCAAAAAGAGCTAAAACAAGGAATTGCACAGTAGAATTCGGATATAGCAAAAATCGGTTATAGGAAACTACGTTTATAAAGAACAAAATTTTGTGTTTCCGAAGAATTTTTCTATTTTTACAATACATGGTGAATATTTCTTTAAAGAAATATATTTTTAGTTCAAATCGGATGCTTTTTATACCCTACACCACTATGTTGAAAGGGTATTATAAGTTTGTTTTGGTAAAAATGCATGTAACACCGCAAAATATTCGTCGGAGACCCCCAATGTGGTATACCAATCTTCATATCTCGGCGAGATAAAACGATTTTGAGATGTGTGTCCGTCGGTCTGTCCATCATAAATTGTAATCAAACTCCACGCCGCAATTATAGACCGATCGTCACAAAATTTGGTATGGGGGTCGGTTTCACATCAGAATAGATCGCTATTTTAATTGGTGATGATAGTGAAATATTTAGCGGGTGAAATGGACCAAAAACATAATTTTTATCCGATTTTGTAGCGGCTCTGTAGTCGCAATAATAGTCCGATTAACGCGAAATTTTAAATAAGTTAAGAGTATATGACAAAGAAGAAGCTTGCAATTTGAGATGGCGATCAGATTATATTTAGAGGGTTAAATGGACCACAACTTTTGTGTGAAAATTGCGAAAAATTTTACTATACAGCTTATATCTTTGTTCCTGAAACACACATTTCTTTCTCATGAGTCATATTTGGAAGATGATTTCTTGACCTTTCCATTTATGTCAATTATGTTGATGTACGTGATTAGATAACAGACTTAGAGCCTAATATATCCAGTTTTTTGCTTGTAGTGTAGTTTTTTGGTTGTAGTGTTCTGGAGGGCATATACCGGCAAAGTAGCCTACATATGGAAAAATAACTACTGACCTTTCCCCCTGATGCAAATTGCAATAACGTGTCTGCTGGATAATGGGCCTACTGACTAATATATAATGAGTTTTGTGTAGATAACCACTATTTCCTCCCATGATACAAATTGTCTCTATCATGACAAAGACATTTTCAGTTCAATTGTCCAATGCGCACGATAACTCTCGAACTCATCTACCGATTCGAACCAAATTTTATACTTCGTAATACTTTGCCCAAACTTAGTTTAAGTTCGAATATAGGCTATATACATATGTAAGTCCACAACCCCCCACAAAAGTTCAAAATTGTTTTCGAAAAATTGTGTGAATGATAAATGGCGAAGTGAGCAATCGATTTGGTCCACACTTTCCATATATTAGTATTATTCCTTCCAGATATAGATCGGGTAAGACTATATCTGTCCACACATTCGAGTACCTCCCACACAGAATTTGGAAAAGTGAAATTTAAAAGTCCTCTCGAACAGTTTTGAATTTCTTTTCAGCAGATTGTTCTTGCGGCCACCTCTACGATGGTACAATTGCAATGGCAAGTCCATAGTTCCTGAGATTATGACCGAAAATGGCAAATCCGCAAGATAGCTCTCAAGGGGATTTTCTGATTGGTCCTAACTTTGCACATCGTCTTATTTCAAACAGTCATGTATCAGGTTGGAATATTGACTATATCGGTCCCCCACTTCGAGTATTCCCACACAAAATTTGGGAAAAGTGCAGTTTGAGGACTCGTATCGTATCTATTTTAATTTTTAAGAAGGTTCTTTTCATGGTCCCTATTGCAACGGTACAATTTTCCGGGGTAAGTCCGTACTTCCTGAGATAATGGTCCAAAAGTTCCAAAACCCCCTGCCGGCTCCAACTAAAGTTACAAATCCGCAAAAATCAGAAGTTAGTTCTCTAGAACTGATTTGGTATAGCCCCACATTACGATACCTACAGGTTCCGCGCATTTTGAAGAAAACTCGTTATAGAAAATCAATATATTTTTATACGGCGTAATTATTGTGTTTGTTTCTGTTTTTGGTCAGAGGCTGAGAGTATATCACCGTTAACGCAACTGATTTATACTATCTTCTTTAGTGTGTAATTAAATATGAATAATTTTAGGATTTATAAATTTGTTTGAATTATTTGAATTTCTATTCATTATTAGTTATTTCTACCGATATAAAATATATTTTTTATGTCACAATATATACCCACAATGAACTATCAAGTATATTGGAGTGCATAATTTTTGGACGATAGATCTTCAATAAACTCACAATTTTCCCAAATATTAATTATCAGAGATATAGCGAATTGCATTGTTTATATTAGGCCGGGGCGATTTGTATGGAAGGCAAAAAACCTTAATAGGTCCTTCGCGTTTCTGAAAATGTCAAAAAAAACGTGGATAAAAACCTAAAGTCAAAATCGGGAGGCTCGATTTTCACCGTAGACCTATGGTCTAGTGGACTTTTTAGCTCAGTTGAATCCCAGGAATCAGAAACGCGAAGGATCCAATAAGGTTTTCAAATCGCCTCGGCCTAATATATATTTAGGAACCTGATATTCAAAGACAATTTGAAGATGTAGCAGGAGAGGCTAATCAATGTGAATTTTCGAATATTTTGTAGAAATGTATAATTTATATAATTGTTCCACAAACATCCAAGCAGGGACAAGGGAGGCTTCTCTCATATCAATGGATTCATATTAAGTTATTGATATGTGACCTAATTTTTATCGCCGAGTCTGAAAGGCGTGTTCAAAATTGCCACTGGTAGTAAAGTTTTTCATGGCTGAAATACTATGGAAATATCGGCAACATTACTAAGGGGCATTTTGCCACCGTTTTAAATTTGATGTGGCCAGGCATGGGAATCAAATCCGGACATTCAGCGTCCAAGGCGGTTGCACATAACAATGGTCGGCCCGTCCGACTAAAGCCTTTTCTTACTCGTTTTTTTTTTGTAAAATTTTAAACTTGAGTCATAGTTACTGGTAAACTACAATAGTTAGCGTATTATAATAGTGCAAACCTTGGCTTCATGTCAATTTTCCAATGTTAGAATGATATATAATTTTTGCACGAACATTTCCACAAAGGAATTTTGATTTGTTGAAAAATAATTCCCAAGGGTAGTGGTGTAGGGTATCACATGGTCGGCCCCGTCCGACTATAGCCTTTGCTTACTTGTTTGTGTTTAATATTTTTTCTCCAAATCAAAAATTAAAAAAAACAAGTAAGAAAAGTCTATAGTCGGACGTAGCCGACCATGGGATACCCTATACCACTATCCCTGGACAATCGCTCTCCAGGGAACTTCTTTTCAATGATTGTGAAAATTTAATTATCAAATATCAGAGATGTAATTTATAATACTTATGACCAAAACAAAAAAGTTATTTAGCATGACAAAGACATTTTTGTAGCAGGAAAGGAAAATTTAGTTCACACAAACTAAAATGTATTGAAACCCACTTATGTAGTACTACTACTTCCTTTGTTTAACCGCTACGTTATTGAAATTTTTACCAATTTCACACAAAAGTTTCAGTCTATTTAACCCGCTAAGTATTATCTGATCTTCACGTTGGTTTGTACGCTTCTGTTATTATTTTGACCTACAGAGCCGCTACAAAATTGGTTAAAATTTTGTTTTTGGTCCATTTCATCCCCTGAACATTTCACGATTATCACCAAAAACTAATCATTTCTATTCTGGCCCGAACCCAACCTCCTTAAAAAATTCATTACAATCGGCCTTAAGCTTGTTTACAATTTTTAATGGACGGGCATACATCGCTAAATCGCTTTATCTCGTCGAGATATGAATTTTGGCATACCAAATAAGGGGTCTAGGACGAACTTTTGGAGAGACAATATGTAGCATGGGATAAAAATGTGGTTCTCTACACAGAACCCATTGTATATTAGGCAGTAGGCCGTTATCTGGCAAACACTTTATTGCAATTTACATCAGAGGAAAGGCCAGTATTTTTTCCATATGTAGGCTACTTTGCGAAATATATATGTCCTTAAGAAATTAAAATATTGACCAAAAATAAAATGTTTATATTTTTCATTCAAAAGTAATGGTCCATTTCACTCGCTTAAGAATTTCAGATCATCATTCAAAATTGTAGGCATCTTTTTCGATCTATACTCTTACCCGGTGCAAAATTTCGTGACTATTGATGTATAATTGCGACTTCTAGCGAGTTTATTATTACACTACAAACAAATAACGAAATATATTAGGCTGTAACTCTGTTATCTGATCATGCACACCAACATAATTGGCATCAATTGAAAGGTCAAGCGTTCCACTTTCAAGTATATCTCACTTGTCCGGAATGTCACTTCCAGGAATTAAGATATAAGCGGTATATTAAAAATTTTCACAATTTTCACACAAAAGTTTTGGTCCATTTAACCCTCTAAATATTATCCGATCGCAATCTCAAATTGCAAGCTTCTCCTTTGTGATATACTCTTACCTTATTTAAAATTACGCGTTTATCGAACTATTATTGAGACCTACAGAGCCGCTAGAAAATTGGATAAATATTATGTTTTTGGTCCATTTCACCCGCTAAATATTTCACGATCATCACCAATAAGAATAGGGATCTATTCTGATCTGAACCCGACCTCCATACAAAATTTCGTGACGATCGGTCCATAATTGCGGCCTGGAGCGTGTTTACAATTTATAATGGACAGACGGACGGACGGACGGACGGACAGACACACATCTCAAAATCGCTTTATTTCGTCGAGATATGAAGATTGGTATACCACATTGGGGGTCTCCGACGAATATTTCGCGGTGTTACATGAATTTTTACCAAAACAAACTTATAATACCCTTTTCCACATTGTGGTATAGGGTATAAAAATACTTTTTTTCTGCAAAGAGGGCACCTTTAAAAAAGTAATATAACTCAAAAAATCGCACCTTGGTAATTATGTAGTTGATTCAGAACCCTTTTCTGAAGATATTCCCGGTATCAGAATTTCAGACAAAGTTGGACAATTTGTAAAAGTCAATAATATAAAACTATATTTTTGTAAAAAAAGGGATGCATTACCGACTATTGCGATATCTCTGCTATTTGACCACCTACGACAACCTACTTTACATCGTTGTAAATGTGATATTTTCTACTTTCCTTGCCAGGTATTGCATTCGATATACCTCTTACAGAAGAGAGATATTCGCTTTGAAATAAAACGTTGGCCTTTTCTCCAAATAATTTTTTTTTTCACATTCCGACCCCTGAATAATATCCGACGATTACCAAAATTAATAGGTTTTTTCCTCTGTGGGACTCCCATTAGCACCCAAAATTTCGTGACGATCCAAACAAAATTGCTACGTCTAGTGTGATTACAAAAAAATGGAAAAATGGGATGTATTTCCGACTATTGCGATATCTCCGTTATTTGACCAACCTACTTTGCATCATTGTAAATATGGGATTTTCTACTTCCATAGTGAGACATTGTTTTTGGAAGGTCCCCAATCAAAGCTGTGATATTAGGGAACAGGTTGGAACAAAGTTCCATTTCCAGGATGATGCCCGACAGTGTACTCTTTCAGCCCATATGTACTTTTGTTCATGCCCTGTTTCGTCCGTTTAACACATGTTTTAATATTTTGTTTTTTTTTTCCATACCACTTCTCATATAAATTATAGCTTTTTCACGCAAATATAATTTATTTGTAAGCGTTATATGAGTTTTATGAAACCCCAAGTAGTATTTGTTTTTAATTCTGGAATAAATATAAATTTATGGAAAAAAAATGTTTTGAAAAAAATTTAAAAATTTTTTTGCCAAAAAAATTGTATTTTATGGTTTGTTTATTGGTGTTTGACCTTTTTAAATAGTTAAAACATGTGAACAACTCAAAAGCACTCATATTTTGATGCAAAATATGAAAAAACAAATCTTTAATTTTGACCTTGAATTCCTCTGCAACTACTAGACCGAATTCGAATGTTTTTCATGCATCGGAAAGCTGATCATTTTATTTGTCAAAAAAAAAAAAAAAAAAAAAAAACATTAAAATATCTCTATCCATTCAAAAGTTTCAGAGTTTTAACCAGGAAAAAATTCTAAACCATTGTGGGACGTTAACTTTTTTCGAACAACTAATGTTTTTAATTTTTTTAATTAAAGAAGAAGTGGTCAAGCGCCAAATGAATGAAGAAAAAGTCAAAACCAAGTATTAACAAGTAAGCAAAGGCTAAGGACGGGCCGACCATGTGATACCCTACACCACAGGCAGTAGGAATTAGCTATGTGCAACCGCCTTGCACGCTGAATGTCCGGGTTCGATTCCCATCAAATTGTCAACGGTGGCAAAATACCCCTTCGTAATGTTGGCGATATTTCCTGAGTATTTCAGCCATGAAAACGTCTCTACAGGAAGCAACATAGGACACGCCGTTCGGACTCGGCGATAAAAACTAGGTCCCATATCAATAACTTAATATGAATTCATTGATTTAAGAGAAGCCTCCCTTATCTTTACTGGGATGCTTGTGGAAAAATATATAAATTATACATTTCTAAAAAAATATTCGAAAATTGGAAAATTCACATTGATTAGCCCCTGCTGCTACATCTTCAAATTGTCTTTGAATATCAGGTTCCTTTTTTGCAATACACCTAAAATAAATAAATATATATAATATGCAATTTGGTATATTTTATAATTGGGAAACTTGCGAGTTTATTGAAGATCTATTGTCCAAAACTGTGCACTTGTACCTCACATATGCTTTGAAAATAGTTCATTGTGGGCATATATTGTGATATCTAAAATATATTTTATACCGGTAGAAATAACTAACAATGAATTTCAAATGAAATTCAAAAATTTTGCATGCAAACAAATTTATAAGTCCCAAAATAATTCATATTCAATTACACAGCACAGAAGATAGTATAAGTCAGCTGCGCTAACGGTGATATACCCTCAGCCTCTGCCGTATAAAAATATATTTATTTTGTAACACGAGTTTGCTTCAAAATACGTGGAATCTGTAGGTATCGTAATATGGGGCTATACCAAATCAATTTCAGTAAGCTAACTTCTGAGTTTTGGAAAAGTTTGAGAATTATTTTTTCGATTTATAATTTTAGTTGGAGCCGGCAGGGGTTTTTTGAACTTCTGGACTATTATCTCAGGAAGTATGACTTACCCCGGAAAAGGGAACAGAATAGGGACCGTGAAAAGAACCTTCTTCAAAAAAATCAAATAGATCCTATACGGGTCCTCAAACTCCACTTTTCCCAAATTTTGTGTGGGAGGTACTCGAAGGACGGACCGATATAGTCCATATTCCAACCTGACACACGACTGGATGAAATAATACGATGTGTAAAGTTTCGAACAATCAGAAAATTCCCTTGAGAGTTATCTTGCGGATTTGCAGTGCAAGTACAATCTGCTGAAAAAATTCAAAACAATTCGAGACGACTCTTAAATTTCCCTTTTCCGAATTTTTTGTGGGAGGTACCCTAAGGTGTGGACCGATATAGTCTTATCCGATCTATATCTGGAAGGAATATGGAAAGTTTGGAGCAAAATGATTGCTCACTTCGCCAGTTATCGTTCACACAATTTTTTGAAAACAATTTTGAACTTTTTTGGTGGAGGTGTGGGCAGACATAGCCTACATTCGAACTTAAACAAAGTGTGGGCAAGATATTACGATGTATAAAATTTGGTTCTAATCGGTAGATCAGTTCGAGAGTTATCGTGTGCACCAGCCAGCTAGACATTAAGAGAGACAGATGAACGGACAGGGCTAAATAGACTCCAAATTGTCTGAAACGACTGTGCCTTTCAGGAAAAAAGATATAAGCTGTATACTAAAAATTTTCACAACTTTCACACAAAAGTTCTGGTTCATTTAACCCTCTCAATATTATCAGATCGGCATCTCAAATTGCAAGCTACTTCTTTGTCATATTTAAAATTTCGGATAGTTTGGATAAAAATTATGTTTTTGGTCCATTTCAACCGCCAAATATTTCACGATCATCTCCAACAAAAATAGGGATCTATTCTGGTCTGAATCCGACCTCCATGCAAAATTTTGATTACAATTTATAATGGACAGACGGACGGACGGACACACATCTCAAAATCGCTTTATCTCGTCGAGATATGAAGATTGGTTCGTCTCCAACGAATATTTCGCGATGTTACATGAATTTTTACCAAAACAAACTTATAATAACCTTTCCACATAGTGGTATAGGGTATAAAAACTATTTTTCTAACACCGTCCTTTGATGTATTATCCTCACCATTAACATTCTATTCATTATTGACTTTGACTCTCATCACCATTGTGATGGTTGTGTCGTAATTATTATGGCCTTTGTTTGGTAACAGTTGACAAAACAAAGTCTTTAAGCATTTCATACTTTGTGCTTACCTTCCAGCGGCACGTTCCAATGTTAGTTAAAGAAGACAAAAGCGTTTAGAAATACTTACGCTTATTTAATTCCATTCTATCTTTGTATAAATATTTTCTTTTGTATTCCCTTTTCTACAATTTAGTACAACAGTCATTACGTTTACGTTATTTTAACCTTAATTGGCGTAAGAATATTTCACACATCTCTAACTACACACTTGTTTGTTCGAAACCCACACGCACACATAACATGAGACACAAAATACAAACTTTATTCTTTTCTCAAGAATTACAACAAAATGTCCTTGATTCTGGTTATAACTTCATATAACCCTTCCTACCATCATAAAACATCATTTCATTTATTTGATGGTCTCTCTTCCAACATTGGCTGGTAGTGTGCTGCTTCTTTATTTTTGTGCCAGCCACTTAGCTGTATTACTATGCCTTCTTTTTGTTGTTGTTGCCTTCTTATTCTTCTCAATAGATGTAACCTGTACAAATTTACAAATGCCATGTTATGCATGGACGCCTAAAATTTCTTATAGCTTTGCAAATTTCTAGATTTGTAGTATTTATACAAACAAATTTTTACCCACACCTCCCCATCCCACCAAATGTGCTGCTGTTTTTATGTGACGTAGTTGATGGTTATTGTGTGGCACCCCTTAGACAAATAGGTGTCACCGAACAACACGAAACTTTGTTCTCCTTGGGAATGTTGAATTATTTTCTTGAAATGAGAGGTTAATGGCTGGCAGACTTAAATGGTTGTAACATAGACCGACGACTATAGTGGCTGGTATACCATTAACTGCTGATTAAAACATTAACACATTTTTTGCGTTTTGGTTTGCAATTAAGTGGTAATGCTTAAAATGAAGGAGTTTAGTGCCACAAATGTAACATCGCCAACCAATGTCACAACAATGATGGAATCTCTCAAATAAAACGCTTGCCGTTTAATTTTGCCGCAAGCGTTTTATTTGAGAGATTCCATCATGAGAAAGAATATATTTATTGAGGCTAAGCGACAAATTATTTTCTAGTTTTAAGTGTATTTCTAAATAAAACACTGAAACTTAATTTTTTATTTTTAACTTTTTAGTAAATATGTAAATTTTTTTGACCACTGCGAACAAAATTATAGTCAATTTAGGCAGAAAATTTTGATAAAAACTTTAAAATGCCTGAAATCGTGTAGTACCTTTATATAAAGGCTATACCTGGAATTATGACCATAATTTTTGGTGGGGAAGTTTCTGTACCATTGGGAACTCCAAATGCCAAGTTACAGCCAATTCTGTCTAAAACTGAAGATAAAATCCTTAAAACACTTGAAATCGTGTGGTACCACTATATGGGGGCTATACGAAAACCTGGACCTATGTCAACAATTTTTGGTGGAGAAGTTTCAGTACCATTAGAAAATCCAAATGCCATGTTACAGCCAATTCGGCGTAAAAACAACTAAAAAAATGTCAGTCGGCTTTGCCGACAGATACATAAGCCAATGTGAAGTGAAACTTTCACCTACGGACAGATCGAATGTACTTTATTCTCTTCAGAATGTTGTGGCCCTTTTTTGACATTGGACAATTATTGAGTAGGAATTAACTGCACTAAGACACAAATGGTGAACATTTGTGGAGGAGGTACCCTTAGGGGACCGATATGGGTCATTTTCGAAGTTAAACTAAATGTTGACAAAATATTAGGAGATCCAAAGTTTGGACCAAATTGGTTGCCCCATTCAAGTGATATTGTCCTAGCATTTTAGTGACATTTTTTTAAATATTGGGGTGAAGTACCGGAAGTTGTGGACCGATATTGCCCCATGAAACTAAGTTTGGATATAGTATGACGAAGACCAAATGTTGTACCAAATCGGTTGAACAGTTCAAGAGTTATCGTGTTCTTCTACAGCGACATAGGGATTTTTTACACCTTTCGGGCTGTTTTTCTAAGAAATATGGACTTGCCCCTGAAAAAAACTTTTACCGTCGTAATGGAGATAGAGAATGCAAATTGCTTCAACAAAAATCAAAGTAATTCGAGAGCAGGTCTTAAAGTGAACTTATCCGAAATTGTGTGTGAGAGGTACATCTGGTAGGTACATTAGGATGTGCAAAGTATGGATTACATCGGTCACTCCCTTCAAAAGTTATCGTGCGCACAATTCTTCCGAACATTTTTGAAGTTTTGTGGGGGAGGTACCTGAAGGAGTGGGCCGATATGGCTTATCTTCGAATTTAAACTATGTTTGGACGAATATTACCAAGGCCAAATTTTGGACCGAATCGGCAGATCCGTTCGAGAGTTATCTTGCGCTCCATCCACTACGCACGGTGTTATAGGGGATTTAGCATCTTTCAGGCTATTTTCACAGGAAGTATGGACTTGCCCCAGATGAAACTTATACCGTCGTATGGGGGGCAATGAATACAAGTTGTTGCAACAAAGATCAAAGCTATTTGAGAGCAGGTCCTAATCTGAACTTATCCGAAAATTTGTATGGGAGGTACCCGAAGGTGTGGACCGATTGAGTCCATTTTGGAATCTCATCTAAGTTTAGTAGAAATTTCACGATGTGCAAAGTATGGATCAAATCGGTTACTTCCTTCAAGAGTTATAGTGCACACAAATTTTCAGAACATTTTCGAACTTTTGTGGGGAGGTACCGGAAGGAGTGGACCGATATAGCCCATCTTCGAACTTAAACTAAGTTTGGACAAAATATGACGAAAGCCAAATTTTGGATCGAATCGGTTGATCCGTTCGAGAGTTATCGTGCGCTCCAGCCAGCCAGCCAGACAGACAGACGGACGGAAATTGCTCAATCGAATCCAAATTGTCTGAAACACATTTCGTCCAAACATACTTGGAGTCTAAAACCATTATTTCGATGAGGCACATTTTGCCCGTATGAAAGTGTACATAGTCTCGTTAACATAAATGCTGAGGGTATAATGAAGATAAAATCCTCATAATATGTACTTTAAATCGGGTGGTATCGCTATAAGGGTCCTATACCAAAACATGGACCTATGTACACAATTTTTGGTGGGGAAATGTCTGTATCATTGGAATTCCCAAATGCCAAATGACAGCAAATTCGGGCAAAATTAAAGATAAAATACTCAAAATACCTAAAAACGGGTGGGACCGCTATATGGGGGCTGTAGGAAAAAATTTGCCCATATTCATGTATTGTCATCCAAATCTGAAAAGTGTGCACAGTTTCAGTTCGATTGGTCAAATTTCAGTTTTACAATCGTTAAAGTTGAGGTTCACCATTTAATAAGTCGAGAACTGTTAATATATTTTATAAAATATTAATATATTTATATTAATTGAAGTGTTTTAGCCACGATCTCATAATATGGACCATAACAAATAATTTTCGTGAAAGCTGCGTTGGTGGTAATATAAAAAAATGGGGAAAATGTGTTGAAGTAAACAAGTTTTTTTGTGTTCTTTCTTGATTTCTGGCCGAACCACGCAAATTTCAAACCTGTGCTCAAAAAAAGAACTAAAGAATACCCCTTGTGCAACATGGTTCTAGTGTATGACTTTTCGATATATACACTGCATCCCCCTAAAATCGATGCTGACATTTTGAAGTTTTGATTTCAGTGTTTTTCCAATTTTGCTTATAATTAGAGGGTGCTAGATAATAATCCAAACTATACTTAACTTATAGGACTGTAGAACTCGCGATTCCACGTCGTTCGATGTATATCTCATGTGTGTGCTCTAGTAATAGGAGTCCAAAGGCGAAAATTTGTTTTTTTACGTGCCGTATCTAATAAGCCCTTCCGCCTTCGAATCCATCCACTAAAACGCCGGATATAGATACCTTGAAAGTAGGAAAATCTGAAATAATAATTTTTGACAAATCCGCGAATTGAACCGTAATTTTCTTTGATTATTTTCACATAAATGTAATCCTTTATACGCGATTATAATATTTGCCAAATTACAAATTACAAAGATTCGGGAGTAATATCCCTATTTATCCCAAAATAGAATGTGGTGGCACATCTGCAGTTCTCGACGAATCTGTCTGAAATAATTTATTTTGACGTATTTTTAATAGACGGCCATTGAAATCGAATGCACCTTATAATCATATGCACATCGCGTAATTTTTGGCCACTTGAAGGTTTTTTTGAATAGTAAGATGCAAAAAAATCCATGCATTTTGATAGACATGGACTCCCTGTATCCGAAAAGCACATGCACCTCAACTGATTTAAACGGATTCGCGAATTATACGGTTTTTAAGTTCTATGTGTTTTCTTTGTAATTTCAATATTACTCTGTACTTATCTTTCTAAGCAAATATACTTTCACCATGACAAAATATTTTCCTCGAAAAAGTTTTAATAAAATACTTCAGGTTTTGTATGGAAATTTAGCGAAATAGTAGAATAACTCCTAAAAATGTTTCTCAAATTTTTCGTATTAAACCAAAAAATATATTTTTGAAAAAATATTCCCACAATAAGTTTTTGTCTTTTATTGTTGCTGTAATATGCATGTTATGACCCCAATCTTTATAATTTTGGTCTCACATATTTCTATGCGTTGTCTAGATGCTGTAGAGATTTTAAATTAATTTTTTTGGACTCTGAGTTAGAATAAATTAAATTTACTCTAAGATTTTTTCATTATTTGTTGATTTTCCTGCGAAAATAAAACCAAATTTAGAAATATTTTAACATCAGCGGATAGATATAACATTCTGTTAACGATTTATACATATATTTTCTTATTAGGTTACTTATGGTCTGAGAAGGAGTGTTCCTCCAGGACCCTCCTCGTGTACCTCGTTTATTAAATTTTCTGAACATATCGTTATATCTAGTACTTCCTCCCTAATTCTATTAACAAAGGTTGGCGTATTCCCGGTGTTAAGTGTAATCAGGTCGTTAGTATTTAAGTAATCTATAAGGGCTTGACCCCTTTTGTTAAAGTTAGTACTACCCCACGAGATGTGGTGAGAGTTAGCATCGCTACCTACTAGTACTTCGTTACCTGTTTGCTTTATCCTTCTCACCAGTTGCTGCAATTCCGACGAAGGTGGTAATGTCGGGGAGTCGAACGGAGGGATATAATGATGCTAGGTATATGTTACCATTCCCCTGCTTCAATACTGTGACGTTCGACGATGACAACTCTGGAGAAAAAAGAAAGCATACGTTTTTGTGGCATATAATGCAGGTCCTCGGTCGGGATCCCGTATTTGCGTAAAAAAGTTGATAATTTATATGGTTAAGTCCAGAAACCTTGTTTTTTATGGTCCAGAGTTCTTGGATTATACCAATATGTATATTACCTTTAGTTATTTTGTCCATCAGGGCTAGTGTTGCCGTTTCGCTCCGATGGAGGTTGATCTGGATGACCTCAATCATTGGTCCTCCAGTAGGTTGGCTTCTTGGGAGTCGCTAATTTCGTCTGCTCCTCCCTCCTGTAAGCCTTTTGGTAGGTTGACCTCTTGTTTGTTTGGTTTGGCAATCTCCTCCTCACCAACTCTTGCCTTTCCAATTTTGAAGAAGATCGAGTTCGAGACGAAGAAGGCCTTGACCTTGGTTTTGACCAGCCCGGCTAGCGAGAGATCGTCGATCCCCATCACAAGGAGTGTGCCGTCTTCCTTCTCCTCCCTGTGGAAGACCTCCCATCTTTCCACCTTTAGGGCCTCGTTTTGTACGCCAAAGACCTCGAGCATGCGCTCCGTCTCGAGCTTGCAGCCATACCCCTTGACGTACACCGATGCTTTGGTTAGATGAGGAATTTCGTCTTTCCTCACCAGTTTTAGTCTGCCACCTTCCCATGGAGTTGCTATACTGTTTACTACCTCCCCGAGAGCTGCAGAGTTTGCGTGTGAGTCCAGGTGGAACAATAGGAGGTCCCCCCCCTGTGCTCACAGCAGTTTATTTTTATTGGGACTCGTCCTTGCAGGATTTGTTCCAATATTGTTCCAGGTGGAACAATAGGAGGTCCCCCCCTTGGCTCACAGCAGTTTATTTTTATTGGGACTCGTCCTTGCAGGATTTGTTCCAATATTTTATCGTTGATCGATTTCTCGATCTCCGATAAGTACTCTTTGTGTAGCCTTCCAGATCCTTTACTAGTATCGATTACTGCGTAGCACAGCTCGTCCTTGTAGTATCTCTTGGCTACCTTGGCGTAAGTCGATGGCGGCTCCGTTCCGGTTTCAGCGTCCATCTTCCTCTTCTGGGTGGAGGTAGGCTTCTTTACTGAGTCCTTGGCCACCGCAGAAGATTCCGATGTCGCGCTCTCCTTCTTTTTGTCAGATCTCGCCTCTTCAGTATCATTTGAAGGATACTTTTGGCAGTCTCCTTGGCTTTTGTCCTGACGAGGTTTGTCCTGGGCAATTGAAGGTGGGAAGCTCTTTTTTTCTTACTTGGTTTTGGCACGTTCTGCTCTTCAGGAGATCTTGTCCTCTTCGCCGCTTCCGAAGAAGTGGAGGGACTGTCTGTGCTAACCTTTGAAGCAGCCAGCTGTTGTCCTTCTTTTGGTTATCCTGGTTCCTCTTATATTTCTTCCTTTGGGCCCCAGAACACTGCACTCTTTTCGTCGTGAGCTTAGCGATGCTCTCGCTCACTTCCTCTACCATCGTGTGGACTTCCTCTTTCATGGGATTTTCCACAACGGTGGTGTTCGTTTTGCCGCAGCTATCGGATTCGGAATCAGGGTCGCTATCATCATCAGATAGTTGGGTCATGTTAATCCTCCTGTGCTCCCCTTTATCCTCCACCGTTTTTACACTAGGTTGTGTGCTTGTAGCATTACCTTCGACCACAGATGCCAAGGCACCCACATCTATGGGAGATGGCTCACGATCGCAAGATATCGACGGGGTGTGACTCGTAGGCAGATCACTGGTCCCCGCCGGCACTGGGTTTATTAGGCCCTGCACCGTAACTTTTTCTTCCTTTTTTCCTTCCATATTTGTTTTTTTGTTTTAGGGGAACACCCCCATAGTCAGTTTTTTGTCCGCGGGAAACTCAAAGTTTCCAGAGGTGGATAATCCCACCCCTCTGCCCCAGACCCACCATGCAATAGGTATTGGAGAGAGTGGTACGACCATCCTCCTCCCCCTATCCGCCGGTGGGGACGTGCCCGGTAGGAGAACCAACAAATTCCCGCGGGTATTTTCTTATATAAACCCAAATATTTATACCCTATACCACAATGTGGAAAAGGGTATTATAAGTTTGTTTTGGTAAA
Organism: Musca autumnalis; assembly: GCF_047663935.1. Lineage (NCBI taxonomy): Eukaryota > Metazoa > Arthropoda > Insecta > Diptera > Muscidae > Musca > Musca autumnalis. The sequence continues at coordinate 102,714,063 of NW_027411977.1, read as the reverse complement.
AATTCATGTATGTAACACCGCGAAATATTCGTCGGAGACCCCCAATGTGGTATACCAATCTTCATATCTCGACGAGATAAAGCGATTTTGAGATGTGTGTCCGTCCGTCCGTCCCTCCGTCCGTCCGTCTGTCCATTATAAATTGTAAACACGCTCCAGGCCGCAATTATGGACCAATCGTCATGAAATTTTGTATGGAGGTCAGTTTCAGATCAGAATAGATCCCTATTCTTATTGGAGATGATCGTGAAATATTTAGGGGGTGAAATGGACCAAAAACATAATATTTATCCAATTTTCTAGCGGCTCTGTAGGTCTCAATAATAGTCGGATCAACGCGTAATTTTAAACAAGGTAAAAGTATATCACAAAGGAGAAGCTTGCAATTTGAGATGGCGATCGGATAATATTTAGAGGGTTAAATGGACCAAAACTTTTGTGTGAAAATTGTGAAAATTTTTAATATACAGCTTATATCTTAATTCCTGGAAGTGACATTCCGGACAAGTGAGATATACTTGAAAGTGGAACGCTTGACCTTTCAATTGATGCCAATTATGTTGGTGTGCATGATCAGATAACAGAGTTACAGCCTAACATATTCCGTTATTTGTTTGTAGTGTAATAATAAACTCGCTAGAAGTCGCAATTATACATCAATAGTCACGAAATTTTGCACCGGGTAAGATGCCTACAATTTTGAATGATGATCTGATATTCTTTAGCGGGTGAAATGGATCATTACTTTTGTATGAAAATATAAAAATTTTATTTTTGGTCGATATTCTAATTCCTTGAGGACATACATGTATACATATATATTTCGCAAAGTAGCCTACATATGAAAAAAAAGTACTGACCTTTTCTCTGATGTAAATTGCAATAAAGTGTTTGCTAGATAACGAGCCTACTGCCTAATATATAATGGGTTCTGTGTAGAGTACCACATTTTTATCCCATGCTACATATTGTCTCTCCAAAAGTTTATGTAACACCACGAAATATTCGTCCTAGACCCCTTATTTGGTATGCCGAAATTCATATCTCGACGAGATAAAGCGACTTAGCGATGTGTGTCCGTCCATTAAAAATTGTAAACAAGCTTAAAGCCGCAATTATGGACCGATTGTAACGAATTTTTTAAGGAGGTTGGGTTCGGGCCAGAATAGAAATGATTAGTTTTTGGTGATGATCGTGAAATGTTCAGGGGACGAAATGGTCCAAAAACAAAATTTTAACCAATTTTGTAGCGGCTCTGTAGGTCAAAATAATAACCCGCAAAATTTTAAACAAAGTTTGAGTTTATGATGCAAAAGAAGCGTACAAACCAACGTGAAGGTCAGATAATACTTAGCGGGTTAAATGGACTGAAACTTTTGTGTGAAATTGGTAAAATTTTCAATAACGTAGCGGTTAAACAACGGAAGTAGTAGTACTACATAAGTGGGTTTCATTACATTTAAATTTTCCTTTCCTGCTACAAAAATGTCTTTGTCATGCTAGATAACTTTTTGGTTTTGGTCATAATAATATAATAATAATTTTTACAATCATTGAAAAGAAGTTCCGTGGAGAGCGATTGTCCAGGGATAGTGGTATAGGGTATCCCATGGTTGGCTCCGTCCGACTATAGACTTTTCTTACTTGTTTTTTCTTTATAAGGGAACAAAACCCTGTACAACTTTTGGGTGCAGCATCCAATTTTGTGAACGCGAACATATTTGAAACCACAATTTGTTTCTTAACCTAAGTACCGAAAATCGCGGATGTGCTCGCAAAAAAAATTATTATTTTTATCAATGGTATTGAAAAGGAAATTTGAAATTTACCATATACAATTTGATACGACCGAACATGTGCCTCATCGAAATAATGGTTTTACACTCCAAGTATGTTTGGACAAAATCAGTTTCAGACAATTTTGAGTAGATTAAGCCATGTCCGTATGTCCGTCCGTCTGCCTGCCCATCTGTATGTCTGTTTACCTGGCTGGTGCGCACGATAACTCTCGAACAGAACAACCGATTTGTTGCAAAATTAGGCATTCATATTATTTTGTCCAAACTTAGTTTAAGTTCGGAGATGGGCCATATAGGTAAACTCCTTCCGTTACCTCCCCCACAAAAGTTCAAAGTTTTTCTGGAAAATGGTGTGAACGATAACGCTTAAAGGGAGCAATCGATTTCGTACAAACTTTACACATCGTAAAATTTCTACCTGACGTAGATGAGGTTCCAATATGGATTTTATCGGTCCACTCCTTCAGGTATCTCCCACACAAAATGGTGCAAATGTTACAGTTTAAGACCTCTTCTTGAATCTATTTGATTTGATGCAACAACTTGTATTCGCTGCCCTCATTACGACGGTGCAAGTTTTTTTCAGGGGCTAGTCCATACTTCCTTGTATATATGTATATAATTTAGACTTCATAATATTTTCCAAGCTTGGTTTAAGTTCGAAGATGAGCCAGATCGGTTCACTACTTCAGGTACTTCCTCCCCAAAAGTTCAAAACTTTTCGCTAAAATAGGGGGTAAGATAATACTCCAAGGCAGTAACCGAGTTGGTACATACTGTGCATATTGTAATATCTCTAAGATACATTGATCAGGTTCGAATAGTGGATATATATACACACTCCTTCCGGTACCTCCCCACAAAATTTCGAAAATGCTCGTAAAGTTTGTGCGCACGATAACGATTAAAAGGAGTAACCGATTTGGGTCATAATTTGCGCAGCGCGAAATTTCTACAAGGCTTAGAAGAGGTTCTAGTATGGACTATGGACCTGACACTCCTTCGGGTACCTCCCACACAAAATTTGGGAAAAGTTCTGTACGTACAGTTTAGGGTCTGTTCAAAGATCCTTTTGAAATGTTTAGCCATAATATGTTTTCCGTGGATAAATCCATGCTTCCTGGCATACTGGTCTAAAACTAATATGGTGACACACTGAATTGACTAGTGGGTGCGATATCTGTCGAAAAGATATGACTCTCAGAATGAGATCCACTTCCATAATGGAATTTGTCGGTCCATTTCTTTAAGTACTTCCTTCGCAAATTTTTTTAACTTCAATCCTAATCCACAACATTCTGAAAATGCCCTAAATACATTCGATCTGTCCGTAGATGAAAGTTTCAATTTACTTGTTTGCTAAGTTTTGTAGAAATGTGTTTTCGCTGCCCCCATTACGACAGAAAAAGTTTTTTTTTTCAGGAGAAAGCCTATTATATATCCTGTGAAAATGGCCCGAAAGCTGTAAAAGCCCCTATGGCGCCATGTGTAGTGGGTGAAGCGCCCGATAACTCTTACGACGGTAAACGTTTTTTTTCAGGAGCTGTATCTGGCGACCAATGAATGCAAACAAACAAAACTATTCCCGTACCAATCACAGAACGCCACAAACTTTTCAGCTTATCTGAATCGTTTCATTCTCACAGCCAAAACAAAACCACAAACTTTTTCATTCACCACCGACACAAAAAGATTTTTTGGCAACCGTTTGCCGTTCGTTATGGTCAATGACACACACAGGCACACAACACATGTGATTTCATAACAACCCTATAAACTAACATCAACATACCACAGTTTTTGATTTCATTTCATCCAACACCAAACGTTTTGATGAGCGCCCCATAACTCTCAAACGGATCAGCCCTCCAAAATTTGCGTTTCGTAATATTTTCTTCAAATTTAGTTTAACTTCTAAAATGGGCCATATCTAAACACTGCGAGGGTTATTGGTTATCTAAGCAGTCATATTATTCTGCACCTATAAGGGTTAGGCTTATAACATCTGTTATATATGTACATACTGTTGTAATACATACATGTATTATAAACTGATATAATTACTACATAATCACGCAATGTATCATTACTTTAAAACAGGGAAGCGCTTTTTTGGCAAAGAAAGTGTACTCAGGAAAGTTAATAGATGTGGGCTAATATTCATTTAGTGAAAAAAAAACTATTTGTCCTGTCGCGTCAATCATTGTGCATATTTAAAATAAAATTATTAAATATTAAAGTTAAACATTCAAACATGAAATTTATTTAAGTACTAAAAATGCTGATACCTACCTAAACATTAGGATAACCCATTTTTTTTCTTTCCTACCCACATCAAATGGATTAGAATGCCAACAAGCACGGAGATGACAAAACTCACAAGAGAAAGGATATAATATTTCATTAAAACTACTTCATAATATAAATATATTTTACTGTTCTTGCTATGTGGTATTTTAAGAAGATTTAGAGGAAAGGGTTCACACAAAAAGAAGAGATACATAAATTCGTAATTTCACCAAAATGTATGGTTTTGTGAAAGAGTAAGAAAAAGTAGAAACATTCACACATACATAAGTGTATTCCAAAAATTATGAACTTTAAACAAAGTGAAATATGTATATGAAACAAATGTTCATTGATAGTTATGAACAATTAAATGTAAATGTAAAATAAGTTTTAAGTAATATGAGTGACTAAAGGAACATATTATTAATTTTTTCAAGAAAAATAATTTTGTCTCATTAAAGATTTTTGGCTCATGTATTCTAGTTATTGCTCTCAAAAGTTAAGACTGTTTTAATTCCGATTATAAGATCAGAAATTTAATATTGTTTACCGCATGCTATGAAACCTTAGTCAAAATATACTTGTAAAGTTCGCGGAAATAAAAACTATGTGAATTTGCATACTTTATTAATGATAAATATGAAAAACATTTTAAAAATGTGTATATTAGCAAAAACAAGTAAGCAAAGGTTATAGTCGGACGGGACCGACAATGTGATACCCTACACCAATGTCCGGCAAAAAGGGGCACACGTGCCCTTGATGAGAATAACAACAGAACAACCACCACTCAGTCTTCGTTCAGAAGTCAAAGAAGGAGGTTCTGTTGTCGGTTGTTTCAATGATTTTTAATTATACCCTACACCACTATGTGGGGAGGGTATTATAAGTTGGTTTTGGCCAAAAAGTTTGTAACGCATCGAAATAATGGTCGTAGACCCATACTTATATATACCAAAATGAATGTCTCGACGAGCTGAATCGATCTGGCTATGTGTGTCCGTCCGTCAGTCCGTCCGTCCGTCCGTCTGTCCGTCTGTCCGTCTGTCCATCTAAACCTTGTAATCACGCTACAGGTCGCAATTTTGATCGGATCGTCACGAAATTTTGGATGTTGATGGGGGTCCCGGAGGGGAAGAAGCCTATTGATTTTGGTGATGGTCGGATAATATTTAGGGGTCGGAATGGGCAAAAAACTTATGTGGATAAAAAGACAACGTTTTTTTCCAAAGCACATATCTCAGCTCCTATACGGGGTATACCAAAAGCAAAACCTGACAATAAAAGTAGAAAGTATCGCCTTTCTAATGATGTAAAGTAGGTTCTCGTAGGTGATCAAACAACGAAGATATCACAATAGTCGCAAATAAAACCCAAATTTTCATTTTTGCAATTTTAATTATAATGACGAATATCACAGCTTTGGTTTGGGGACTTTCCAAAAGCAAAGCCTGGCTGTGAAAGTAGAAGATCCCATCTTTACAATGATGTAAACTAGGTCGGCGTAGGTGACCAAATAACGGAGATATCGCAATAGTAGGTAATACATCGCATTTTTCCAATTTTTTGGAAATCACGCTACAGGTCTCAATTTTGATCGGATCGTCACGAAATTTTGAGGGTTAATGGGGGTCACACAGATGAAGAAGCCTATTGATTTTGGTGATGGTCGGATAATATTTAGGGGTCGTAATGGGCAAAAAACTTATTTGGAGAAAAAGACAACGTTTTTTTCCAAAGCGAATATCTCAGCTTCAATATGGGGTATACCAAAAGCAAAACCTGGCCATGAAAGTAGAAAATATCGCCTTTCTAATGATGTAAAGTAGGTTCTCGTAAGTGATCAAACAACGAATATATCGCAATAGCCGCTAATATAACCCAACTTTTTATTTTTGCGATTTTAATAATAATGACGAATTACACAGCTTCGGTTGGGGATCTTCCAAAAACAAAGTCCGACTATGAAAGTAGAAGATCCTATCTTTACAATGATGCAAACTAGGTCGGCGTAGGTAACCAAATAACGGAGATATCGCAATATTCGATAATACATCCCATTTTTCTATTTTTTTTGGAAATCACGCTACATGTCGCAATTTTGATCGGATCGTCACGAAATTTCAAGGGTTAATGTGGGTCTCACAGAGGAAGAAGCCTATTGATTTTGATGATGGTCGGATAATATTTTGGGGTCGGAATGAGCAAAAACTTATTTGGAGAAAAAGTCAACATTTTATTCCAAAGCAAATATCTCAGCGTCTATAAGGGGTCTACAAAAAGCAAAATCTGGCGATGAAAGTATAAAATATAAATAGTCGCTAATAAAACCCAACTTCTCATTTTTTGCGATTTTAATAATAATGTCGGATATCACACCTTTGGTTGGGGACCTTCTAAAAGCAAAGCCTGAAAGTAGAAAATCCCATGTTTGAAATTATGCAAAGTAGGTTGGCGTAGGTAGTCAAAGAATAGAGATATCGCAATAGTCGTTAATGCATCCCTTTTTTCCACTTTTTCTGCAATCATACTACAGGTCGGAATTTTGATCGGATCATCACGAAATTTTCTCACAGAGATAGAAGCCTGTTGATGTTGGTGATGTCGACAGTAGTCAAATATAAAATTAAATATTAATTATTTTGGTTCAGTTCGCCTTAAGTCATTTGGTATAAAAGCCAGATAGGTGAAAACTTTCGTATCTCCATAAAAGAAATGTTTTCAAGTGAAAAGATTATTCACAGAGGTAGTGGTGTAGGGTATCACATAGTCGGCCCCGTACCGACTATAGCCTTTTCTCACTTGTTTTAGCAATGCATTAACGCACACGCTGTTTGTGGAGAGAGCGAGAGAGAGTCGTATGCGTGAGGCCGCAAACATTGCATTTGGATTGGTGCCGATACCTGCCCTACACCACTGCCCCTGGGAATTAGCTTTCAGCAAATCAAAATTCCTTTATGGAAGAAATAAGCTTATTGTAAGAAATAACTTTGTCGATTCTGCCAGCTTATCACATTAAGCTTGGAACCTAAAGTTTATCGCCGAGTCCGAACGGCGTGTCCTAAGACACATCTCTAAATTGTCGTTGAATATCAGGTTCCTTTTTGGAACACACCTATTATAAATAAATATATAAGCCGCTGCAAATATACCCAATTACAATGCAATTTGCCATATCTGTCCGTGACATTTTCGACAGACGGGCACTGTTCCAATTTTATTGAACACTACAAATGCTATACACAAATTTTCAAAGGGAACATTGTGAGTTTGTTGAAGATCTATAGTCTAAATAAAGTGCACTTGTACTATACATATGCGTGGAAATGCACGCGATTTTGTGCTTATTAGGTTATTTCGAAAATAGTTCATTGTGGATATATATTGAGATATCAAAAATATATTTTAAGCGGTAAAAAACAACTAATAAAAAACAAAAATTAAAATTCACATAATTTGCATGCAACAAATGTATGACTCCCAACATTATTCATATCTTATTATATATTTGAGCTTGGTGATAAGTGACTGACTGACTGACTCATCATCAACGCCCAGCAAAAACGGCTAAAACAAGGAGCTTGAAATTTTACCAGTGGGTCACTGTTGATGCAAATGTGCGAGATAAGGCCGGGTTTTAGAAAAATAACAACAACAAAAAGCCTTATTTTTCATTATTATTACGTACTTATTCACTTAGTTGGCCCTCTGCAAGACATGTGTCCAATTAACAATGCTATAACTTCTTGATACCGTAAACGATCACACATAATTTCAAATTTTGTAGTTTACTTCTAGGCGCACTTATTTTATCGTAAACCACTAAATAATAGAAAGACACGACATTTGTTATCTTCCATTGCAACAGATGTCGCAGTTGGTGATAATGGTATAAACATCAATTACGCAAAAAATACAAACCGATCCTGATTTTGTTTTCATATAACAAGTGTCGCACAAAAAGATTACAAACGATGCATTTGTAAAAATTTTGATTTTCAATTTAAAATTAAAACAAAAGTTCTTTCAATAAATAATGTTGAGTTTGTTGAACAAATGAGTTGATGTTGAAGACAACATTAGGGGAATAAATTCAGAAATCGGCCAGAAATAACAACTACTAAAAACTGTATGGACCTGACTTTTTGGTAATAACTAAATGTTTGCAAATCAATGAAAGTGCAATAAAATGGTACATATTACCACGATTTATTTGCAATTAAGAATTTTATCGTCTATGGAGATGTACAGTCATAACTATTCAATTTTCAATTTCAAAATCTGTAATTTGAAGAAATGGCTAAATAATTAATGAAATCAATAATAGGTCCCAAACCAGAGACAAAAGATTGGTTCTGTAATTGAAAACGATTTTGGAGTATGTGTGTTACGTGAAAAAGGCAGAATAGTATTCATCACGAAGGGTTAGGAAAAAGTTCTCTCCCCGCAAAATATAAAGGAACGAATCAGATTTTCTACTAAGAAGATTTCAAGCCCGTTAAAGTACTTTGATGACGTTATATTTTCTGATGAGATGAAAATTATGTTGCATTATTACGACGGATCCCAAAAAATATGGCGCAAAACATACTGTAAAGTTCGGAGAACTGTAAGTTATGGTATGGGCATAGACAAATGAAGTGTATAGACAAAGGATTACTCATGTTGAGTGCTGTCAACAGACTCAAACCAAAATACTCAACATTTTTTCGAAGTCGATTTTTGAGAAAAATTTCCAGATTTTCTTTTACATCTGAGTATGTAGATTTCGTCAAAAACTAACCCCATACAGTTTTTGTTAGAACAAAATGTTTTTAAAATTTTGTTTTTAATTTAGTTGTTCTGAATACGAAATCGATGTTAACAAAATAATCGTATAGACAAAGGATTACTCATTCGATTTGTTCCTAGGTTTTACCATTTTTGAGATTTAGAAGTTCAGGTCACAGTTTTAGGTTTTTTGTTAGGTTTTCGCGAGTTTGCTTGAACAAGGCAAGTATTGTCAAAATGGGACTTATAGCTGTGAAAATTTCGTAATTTTTTCCTGGGTTGTACCATTTTTGCGATATATAAGTTAAAGTATGGAAATTGCAGTCCTGACATTGTTTCATATGGAGAAGATACAGTCAGTGAATTGTCCTAATCTGAACATCTATATCTTAAAAATGGTAAAACCTACAAAAATATCATAAAGGACAATTTTGTAGAGAATTTTCGATGCTACAACATTTTCTTTATTCCATTTTGATAGGGGGTGAAAACCTAAAAACCCCAAAAAAATGTGAACTTTTACCGTGATTTATTTAAAAACCGCTCAGGCGATTTTTTCTTTATTCCCAGGTGTAAGCTCCTTTCATTTAATGTTGTTTCAAGAGCACCGCATCATGTTATATGCTGTTAACCGACCCAAACAAAAATACTCAACGTTTTTCGAAGACGATTTAAAAAAATGCAAGATTTTCATTTATACATTTATCTGAGGATGTAGATTTCGTCAAAAACTAACCCCATACAGTTTTTGTTTGAACAAAATATGATTACAATTGTATTTTTAATTCAGTTGCTCTGTCAACAAACTCAATGTTAATAAAATTGGTGAGAGCAGTCCTTTGTCTATACAATCCATTTTTCTGTGGCATGGGGTTGTATATAAAGCAAGGACTTTGGTAAAATACGAATTTCGGAGGAAACATTGAAAAATTATTTAATCGACAACGTCAAAATTGGGTTTTTGGACACTGAAAATTATAATATAAACTCTACCAAGACAAGACAGTCTAGACAGACGTAAATCTTATTTACGTAGTACTTGGTTGTTATACAACTACAACGAAGACATCGACACTAAAGTCCAAAGTCCAAATATTAACCCCATTGGAAATTTATGGGTTCATCTGAAGACAGAAGTCGGGAATAAGACAGCCCACTAATATGAGAGACTTAATTAAGATCAATGGCACAAATATCAATAAAATATGACATTTCGAATTGTATTTTTTTAAATCCCATGTAATTGATGCCCAAAGTAGGTATACGTTATATTAAGACCAACTTTTTCTGAAAGTCCCGATACGATAAATGCTATACAAATAAAATTTGTATAACATTTAGATAACTAAAACAGTCAAATGTATACATTTTTCGCAGAATGCTTTCTTCGGACATCCTCAATGTTCATGTGAAAAAGAATGACAAAAATCGACCAACCCTAAATAAATATGTACATATGTACATCTGAAGACAGAAGTCGGGAATAAGACAGACTACTAATATGAGAGACTTAATAAAGATCAATGACACAAATACCAATAAAATATGACATTTCGAATTGTATTTTTTTAAATCCCAGGAGTTTACAAGCTGTAATTGATGCCCAAAGTAGGAATACGTTAAATTAAGACCAACTTTTCCTGAAAGTCCCGATACGATAAATGTTATGCAAATAAAATTTGTATAACATTTAGATACCTAAAACAGTCAAATGTATTCATTTTTCGCAGAATACTTTCTTCGGACATCCTCAATGTTCATGTGAAAAAGAATGACAAAAATCGACCAACCCTAAATATGTACATACAAAATGTATATGCAAAGTTGCAACACATATGTAAAAACATATCGTGTAAAGTATCCATTACATATGTATATAACACATATTTAAAATTACAACTCTGCAGAAAAATTGCAAGAGTTACTAGCAACCAAACTCCTGTTGTTGTAGAAAATATTAGTTTGACTGAAAACAAACATGACTCATAAATTTTTTATATATTTTTCAAAAAAAAAAAAAAAAAAATAATAATAGGTTGGTAGTAGTTTGAACGAATTTGTATATGTACCGTATTAATGAAACTGGACATAAATCTTCTTTAATGCACTTTTGTCGCATTTATTATCCTATCCGGGTTAAAATTTATGATGGTCGCAATTTTGACCAAAGGACTATAGCTATTGCTGTTGACGAGAATCAGTTGAGATTTGGGTGTAGCTCCCATATATTCTCCCGATTCCGTATATTCTATCCACCATACAACTATTTTATAACAAATGTGTAATGAAATCGGTTCAGTAGTGCGATTCACTAACATTTTTGGGAGTTTAAGACATTGTCATTGTTTGCACTTATTTTTAATGACAATAATACTGTAAGTAAGCAGATAATCGAGCCATGTTTAATAATATACTGCTTAGTGTAGTACAATTCAACTGTTTTGCCCCTCCGAGGAACATTGAAGTGACGGTTGAGCTAAGTACTTTCATTACTAAAGGGATTTAGTTATGCCATATTCGAAGTAGTGTAGGGTACCAAATGTTAAAGCAATATGTAGTTTTAACAACAGTCGTTTTGAATATAGTTTTAAAAATACTACGGCCCACATTTTTTGAAAACAAAATTTTGCCGTTGATAGCTTCTAGCTACTTCTACGCGGCATCAATAAAGCAAAATTAACACAAATCGATTAATCGAATTATGTATTTCTATTTGAAAACCACAGGTATGATTTTTAGAAAGAATATGTGGTAAAACCTTAAACTGTCGTACTTTACTGAATAAAGAATTTGTAAATAGGAACTGGTGAAACTATACTCTGCATTTCAATTTATTTATTTATTAACCTCCTTTATATTCGTGTGAATTCTCCGCTAACGAAGTAGCGGGCACTTGCTAGAAAATAAATAAATAAATAAATTCTTTTGCGGGTTAATGATTGTTTGGCTGCAGGCTTTTTAAATAAAAAATCTGATGTTCTGATTTAAATTTCTTTATTTTCCAATATTTCGATTGGAACCTCCAATCATCTTCAGGGAACTACAAAAGATTATTAAAACTTAACAAATTTTACATGAAACTATTTATTAATTGATTTACTTGAAAGAGACTTGTGGTAAGTTTGCTGCCAAGTACTTTCTTCAACTAAAACTTGTCGCGTTTGTATTTGTTCACAGTGTGTCGGTACATTTGAGCACAGTTATCTGTGTCTGTTTTGTAATTTAATCTGATATCGTTGGGAGTATTGATGATATGTAACATTTCAAGAGTGTAGCGTTTATGGTAGTTACTCTCTTGAGTCAATATTTTGATATTATTGAAATCGGGGGTGTGTTGTGTTAATGCACAGTGGGCTGCAAGTGCGGTCTTTTGTTCTGGGGGTTTTTTAACAGCTTTGTGGTCTGCTTTGTGGCCTGATACTCTCGTCTTAAGTTTGGTTTTGGTAGTGCCAACATATACCTTACGACATAAGTTGGACTTGTCACCTTTGCATGGTATGCGGTAGACCACATTGGATTTGTCTGCATCCTTAACTCTATCCTTGAGTCTGCTAAACACCCTGCTTAGGGTATTGTTTGACCTGTAAGCAAGTTCATATTTTTGTTCGTCATATATTTTTGATTGTTTTAATCTTTCTGAGAAACCCTTTGTATTGTTATTGTTTTGTAGATTTTCTTTTCCTCATTTGACTCTCTAATTGCATTTTTGCTTGTTACCCGCTCAACTAAATTTTCGATTGTTTTGATAGGAAAGTTGTCACCTTTGCATGGTATGCGGTAGACCACATTGGATTTGTCTTCATCCTTAAATCTATCCTTGAGTCTGCTAAACACCCTGCTTAGGGTATTGTTTGACCTGTAAGCAAGTTCATATTTTTGTTCGTCATATATTTTTGATTGTTTTAATCTTTCTGAGAAACCCTTTGTATTGTTATTGTTTTGTAGATTTTCTTTTCCTCATTTGACTCTCTAATTGCATTTTTGCTTGTTACCCGCTCAACTAAATTTTCGATTGTTTTGATAGGAAAGTTATTTTTTTGAAGAATTTCTTTAATTTTGATGATGTTGTTGGCATGAAATTCCCTGTCACTAATCTCCAATATTCTTGTTATAAAATTATTCGCTGTGTTTATAATGGTTCTTCGAGGATGTTTAGACGTAAAATTGATAAGTCTACCCGAAGCGGTGGGTTTCTGGTACCAATCAACTTTCAGCTCATTTCCACTTCTAATCACTACCGAATCAAGGTATGGGAGTTTGTTATTATTCTCTGTTTCCATTGTGAATTTGATTTGGGGATTATATTCATTTAAGATGACCAGTGTAGAAGCAATATCACTAAATAAATAAATAAATAAATAAATAAATAAATAAATAAATAAATAAATAAATAAATAAATAAATAAATAAATAAATAAATAAATAAATAAATAAATAAATAAATAAATAAATAAATAAATAAATAAATAAATAAATAAATAAATAAATAAATAAATAAATAAATAAATAAATAAATAAATAAATAAATAAATAAATAAATAAATAAATAAATAAATAAATAAATAAATAAATAAATAAATAAATAAATAAATAAATAAATAAATAAATAAATAAATAAATAAATAAATAAATAAATAAATAAATAAATAAATAAATAAATAAATAAATAAATAAATAAATAAATAAATAAATAAATAAATAAATAAATAAATAAATAAATAAATAAATAAATAAATAAATAAATAAATAAATAAATAAATAAATAAATAAATAAATAAATAAATAAATAAATAAATAAATAAATAAATAAATAAATAAATAAATAAATAAATAAATAAATAAATAAATAAATAAATAAATAAATAAATAAATAAATAAATAAATAAATAAATAAATAAATAAATAAATAAATAAATAAATAAATAAATAAATAAATAAATAAATAAATAAATAAATAAATAAATAAATAAATAAATAAATAAATAAATAAATAAATAAATAAATAAATAAATAAATAAATAAATAAATAAATAAATAAATAAATAAATAAATAAATAAATAAATAAATAAATAAATAAATAAATAAATAAATAAATAAATAAATAAATAAATAAATAAATAAATAAATAAATAAATAAATAAATAAATAAATAAATAAATAAATAAATAAATAAATAAATAAATAAATAAATAAATAAATAAATAAATAAATAAATAAATAAATAAATAAATAAATAAATAAATAAATAAATAAATAAATAAATAAATAAATAAATAAATAAATAAATAAATAAATAAATAAATAAATAAATAAATAAATAAATAAATAAATAAATAAATAAATAAATAAATAAATAAATAAATAAATAAATAAATAAATAAATAAATAAATAAATAAATAAATAAATAAATAAATAAATAAATAAATAAATAAATAAATAAATAAATAAATAAATAAATAAATAAATAAATAAATAAATAAATAAATAAATAAATAAATAAATAAATAAATAAATAAATAAATAAATAAATAAATAAATAAATAAATAAATAAATAAATAAATAAATAAATAAATAAATAAATAAATAAATAAATAAATAAATAAATAAATAAATAAATAAATAAATAAATAAATAAATAAATAAATAAATAAATAAATAAATAAATAAATAAATAAATAAATAAATAAATAAATAAATAAATAAATAAATAAATAAATAAATAAATAAATAAATAAATAAATAAATAAATAAATAAATAAATAAATAAATAAATAAATAAATAAATAAATAAATAAATAAATAAATAAATAAATAAATAAATAAATAAATAAATAAATAAATAAATAAATAAATAAATAAATAAATAAATAAATAAATAAATAAATAAATAAATAAATAAATAAATAAATAAATAAATAAATAAATAAATAAATAAATAAATAAATAAATAAATAAATAAATAAATAAATAAATAAATAAATAAATAAATAAATAAATAAATAAATAAATAAATAAATAAATAAATAAATAAATAATTTGGCTGGACAAACACGAACTATCTTTCTTCTATTGGTATTTTACAAGAACAAATGGATAGTCCTAGTCACGATTTCTATATATGTTCTACTCCCGGTACGCATAGGGGAAATTTTTATACCCTCAGCCTTTAGGCTAAAGAGGGTATTTACACTTTGATACGACCAAAAATGTGCCTCATCGAAATAATGGTTTTACACCCCAAGTATGTTTGTACGATATCCGTTTCAGACAATTTTGACTAGATCTAGCAATGTCCGTCCGTCTGTCTGTCTGTCTGGCAGGCTGGTGCGCACGATAACTCTCGAACGATTTAAGTTCGAAGATGGGCCACATAGGTCCACTCCTTCAGGTACCTCCCCCACAAATGTTCAAAAATTTTCGCAAAACTTGTGCGCACGATAACTCTTGTAGGGAATAACCGATTTGGTCTACACTTTGCACATCGTGTAATTTCTATCAAACTTAGACGAGGTTCCAATATGGACTCAATCGGTCCACTCCTTCGGGTACCTCCCACACAACATTTCGGAAAAGTTCAGTTTAGGACCTGCTCTAGAATCGCTTTGATTTTTGTTGCAACAACTCCTATTCACTGTCCCCTATACGACGGTACAAGTTTCATGAGGGGCAAGTCCATACTTCCGGAGAAAATAGTCTGAAAGGTGCAAAAACCCCTATGACAACGAGTGTAGTGGTTGGAGCGCAAGATAACTCTCGAACGGATCTGCCGATTCGGTCCAAATTTTGGCCTTCGTAATATTTTGTCCAATCATAGTTTAAATTCGAAGATAAGCCATATCGGTCCACTCCATCAGGAACCTCCCCCACAAAAGTTCAAAAAATTTTGGAAAAACTGTGCGCACTATAAGGGAGTGACCGATTTCACTCCTAATATATCTACCAGATATAGATCAGGTTCGAATATGGACTATATTTGTCTACTCCTTCTGGTACCTCTCACACAAAATTTCGGATAAGTTCACTTTAAGACCTGCTCTCGAATCTTTTTTGTTGAAGCGATTTTTATTCGCTACCTCCATTACGACGGTAACATTTTTTCAGGGGCAGATCCATATTTCTTAGGAAAACAGCCCGAAAGGTGTAAAAACCCCCTATGTCACCATATGTGGCGGTCGGAGAGCACGATAACTCTCGAACTGTTCAACCGATTTGGTCCAACGGTTTGTCTTCGTCATATTATATCCAAACATAGTTTCATGGGGCAATATCGGTCCACAACTTTGTTACTTCTGCCCAATATTAAAAAAATTTCACTAAAATGCTAGGACGATATCACTTGAATGGGGCAACCAATTTGTTCCAAACATTGGATCTCCTAATATTTTGTCAAAATTTAGTTTAACTTCTAAAATGGTCCATATCGGTCCTCCCAAGGGTACCGCCCCCACAAAAGTTCAACATTTGTGTCTAAGTGCAGTTAATTCCTAATCTTAATTTTTGTTGGCAAGTTCAAATGTCCAAAAAGGGCCACGCAATTCTGAAGAGACCTTAAATACATTCGATCTGTCCGTAGGTTAAAGTTTCACTTCACATTGGCTGAGGGTATATATCTGTCGGCAAAGCCGACTGACACTTTTTTACTTGTTTTTACTTTTATTGTTTAGTTTAATTTTTTATCCTTAGTTTCAGTAAAATAAGTAGTTTTTAAGTTTTTTTTATTCACACATAGATACAACTCTATAAGTTTCTCTAAGTGCCGGGAGCAATCACTGTACACTTAAAGAAGTTATTGTTTATAACCTTGTTAATGAGCATCATTTAAATGTGTAAACAAGCTGCAAAATCTTCTAGCCAAGACATTAAAATAATACAATATAGTTTTAAGTACTCTCATCAATAATTGTTTTATATAATTTTTATTACTGAAAACAAAAAGTCTCATAAAATCTAAATCTATGTCACATAATATTATCGGATTTTGATGGAAAGGGCACCGAATAATTTGAAGGGACATCAACATTAAAAATAAAACGAAACATAACTAAGAAAAGTTATACTAGCGCACGTCGATGACTTCAATTCTGTGGCCAAATAACAGACTTTTCAGTTTTGGTCCATAAAGGGTTAAGGCAGGTGTTAAGTACTTGGTCCATAAAGGGTTAATATTTTGGCCCACGTTGTTCCATTTTTCTTCTCGAAGCTTAAAACGCTATTTTGAGTTAAACCAACTACTTTTTTCAACTTTAACTTTTGACCAATAAAATGTCCCGTTTAACCTATAGTGGTCACTCACCACCATTCACTCACATATGTGAGCGTATACTTTACATGTATGTATATGTATGGTCATGGCAAATATTCATTATACGCCCGGATGCTTTTTATTTAATAAAATCTATTAAATATTTCTTCTTGAGCAATTATAGTTTTATGACCTCGAAACGGCATATGTATTATATGCAAGCTCTTCATATGTTACATTGATATATTATCTCACCATTTGTCATTGTTATCTGACGACACTATGTACCACCAGCATCCCCAAAGCTAATAAAGCATATACATATATAAATTATCCACTCAAAAATGCAATTTCCTGTAAATGATTCCACTTCTTCTAGCATCTGACTATGTTAACTCAAAATAAGGTTCATTGAAAAGATATGAACATTTGAACTTTATGCACAAACTGTTGAAGGGTTTCTTTCTACCACTATGGTTTATCCAAAGATTCGTATTCTGTACATACGCAAACATACATTCTAACGTCGTGGCGATATATGTAAATTCGTAAAAAAACGAACATGCTGAATTACCCAAAGCAAATAATATAGTGTAATGGAAGATGTAGAGAGAAACTTAAAGAAAAAAAATCAAAAGGTGTGAGATGAAAAACAGTTCATAACATGTATTGTTATGGCTGGTAGGGATTTAGAAGGGACAGATAGCAGCAACATACAGGAGTAGGCTTTATGTGAGTGTGCTATGAATGCTTCGAAACTGAATACCGTTCAAGGAATATAACAGTTATATTTGAAGTATATAAAGGGTTATCTCAAATTTACGCCCAGCGTTATTAAAAAAAGAGATCAGCGCCATAGAGGACATATCGTCGGTGTCATGCTTAAGTGTTCCATACGCCATTTTTGACATTTTGAGATAAAGGTACCTTTCAGATTATTTGGTCGGTTTTTCTCCATCTCTTGTAGTTTCTGAGATATTTAGATGCCAGTATGTTCCATATCCGCTTTGTTACCCAAAAAAGCTTGTCGTTTTGTTCCATATCCATAAAGCCTGGCGTATGGAACAAAACAACTTTGAATTTTTTAGTTCCATATCCATGTGGTTTGGCGTATGGAACAAAAAGAGACAAAACGAATTGTTCCGCACCAAAAATGATGGTGTTTGGAACAAACAATTGCCCATTTTTGCCAAGTTACGAATAATGTGGCGTATGGAACAAATTGTTTTAAAGGACTTGGTTTAAAAACTGAAGAATAATAGTTTCTACATCCAAATTGTTTTGAATATGGTATTGTTATATGAAAACAAAAATTTATCAATCATGTAAACAAAAAATCCCTAGTTTAAAGACAACATTTTGATGTAAGTCCACAAAAATATACGCAAAAACGTTCATTCGACTTTAAGCTAGTGTGGACACTGATCAAAAAAATTGCATTATAAGAAAAACGAGTTTAAATGTTTTATGTTACCTTAGAAATGTAAAATATCAATCCGTTTTGTCCGATTTTACCACAAAAAAATAGTGATAAGTGGAGGCAATCCATTAAATAAATTTAAAGGAAACCTACAATAATGGTCCTTATTGTATTTATGTGAGAAAAATAAATGTTTCATTTAAAGTCCTGATTTTTCAACTCCACAGTAGCACTTCATATAAGGGAGGTGGAACACGATTGATAAAAAGTGTTTTGGTTGAAATGTGACAAAACGTGTTCCATGTGACACAAACTGCCAAAAACATGAAAAAAGATTCCATGGACAATTCAGCAACTTTTTGCAATTACAAAAATTGGCCATAACTTCTAGACTATCACAGATATCTGACTAAAATAAACTACTGATATATTCTATGAGTTTAGTTAAGTAGAACTATTGGATTAATGCACCATTTTTATCCTGTATGGCCTTAAACATTAACTTGAGTTTTTCTCGAATCAGGCAAAACTATGAAAAACTGTAAACTAGACCACAGGCAGACCCTAAACTACACTTAAACAAAAATGTAGAATTTTTGTGGGCGAGGAGAAGACCGATATGGCCCATTTTGGAAGTTATATTATATTTGGACAAAATATTAGGAGATGCAACATTTGAACCAAATAGGTTGCTTTGGTCAACAGACATTCTTTAACTAATGTGGGGATGTACCGGAGTGTGTGGACCAATATTGCCCATTTTCCAACTTAAACAACGTTTGGACAAAATATTAAGAATTTTGATGCGCTACACTACACATGGTGCCAAAAAAATTTACAGTCGTAATGGGGACAGCGAATACAATTTGTTAAAATAAAACTGAAAGCGATTCGAGAGCAGCTCGAAGGAGTGGACCGTATGTGTGTTTGATACTAGTACAATGGGCATTGGGTACCAAATAAGAAGAATGGAGATTATTTTGAAAATTTTAAGTATAACAGGCGTTATTCGTTATTTTTTGTGTTTATGACTTCTCAAAGGTCCTTTTTAGATTCTTTTGTATAGAAAAAATGCTCCTAAGTACCCTTTCCCACAGAAAGGGTACTTCTAATGATATTCCCCTAAATAAAGTGTGTTTCTAAAAACTGTATCTTACAGAAAGGGTGCCTCTAACGAGCCGTTCTTATAGCAAGGGTGCTTTTAAGGAACCCCTGTCTTACCGACAAGGTGCTTCTAAGGACTCTCTCCTACATAATGGGTGCTTCTAAGAACTCTCTTCTACATAAAGGGTGCTTCTAAGGATTCTCTCCGACATAAAAAGTGCTTCTAGGGGCTCTCCTATCGAAAGGGAACTTCTAAGGACCCTTTCTTACGAAAAGGATGCTTCAAAGGACCCTTTCTTACGAAAAGGATGCTTCAAAGGACGCTCTTCTACAGAAAAAATGTTTCTCCTACAGAAAGGACCCTTTTGCTTTCATATAAAATTGTGCTTCTAAGGACCATTTCCTTTCATACAAAAGGTGCTTCTAAGGACCCTTTAACTTTTCTATAAAATTGTGCTTCTAAGAACCCTTTCCTTTCATATAAAAGTGTGCTTCTAAAGCTTCTTTCAACCCTTTGTGGCCCGATGTTGCCTGTGGGCAATTTAGCATGTTTCACATGTGGTATACCAAAATTCGTATCTCGACGAGATAAATCGATTTTGAGATGTGTGTCCGTCCGTCCGTCTGTCCGTCCGTTAAAAATTGTACGCAATCTACAGACCGCAATTGTGGACCACGAAATTTTATGTGAAATATTTAGGGGGTGAAATGGACCAAAAACGAAATTCTTATCCAATTTTGTAGCGGCTCTATTGGTCGCAATGGTAGGCTGATCGGCGGGAAATTGTAAGTACTGTTTAGGTTTACGATAAAAAATATGCCTACAATTGATGATAATGGTCAGATAATATTTGGGGGTTTAAATGCACCAAAACTTTTGTGTTAAAATTGGTAAACAATTTTAGTATAATGACTATATCTTTATTGCTGGAACACATGTTCCACCCACGTAAGTTATATTTCAAAGTGGAACTCTTGACCTTTCCATTGATTCAAATTATGTTGATGTACGTGGTCAGATGACAGAGTTACAGCCTAAATTGAAACTTGAAAACTAATTCTTGACCTACCCGTTGATGCATATTGTAGCAATATATCGGTTAAATAACAGAACTACTATTGTCGAACATATAAGTGGTTTAATTTATCGTTTTGGTTTGTTTGCAAATAACTACATTTACCGCATGCTAGAAAATGTCGCAATAATTATGAAAAAGTTTTCAAATCATGATAAAGAAATTTCCAGTCTTTTTAAAATTGATGCAAATTACAATTCTGTACTGGGTCTGAAGTTTGTGTACCCCCTTTGGTAAAAAGCAATGCAATACCTCAAATGTTAGTCGTTTTATACCTCAGCCTTTAGGCTTACGATGGTTTATACACTTTGATACGACCAAATATTTGTCTAATCGAAATAATTAATGGTTTAAAACTACAAGTATATTTGGAGGAAATTCATTTCAGACAATTTGGAGTCGATTTAGCCCTGTTTGTCCGTCTGACTGGCTAGTGCAATCAAATTTTGAAGTTCGATATTAGTTTAATTTCGAAAATGGGCCATATGGACCCACTCCTTCTTCCCACGCAAAAGTTCACAAATTTTCTGTAAAATGGTGCGAACGATAACTCTTGAAGGGAGCAATCGATTTGGTCCCAACTTTGCACATCATATTATTTCTTCTAGACATACGTAGGGTTCGAATACGGACTGTATCGGTCCCGAACTGCTGGTATCACACACACAAAATTTGTGAAAAGTGCAGTGTGAGGACTCGTCTATTTGAAGCAAACTTGGTCAGAGGCTGAGGTTATATCTTCGTCAGCACAGCGGTAAAAGTCGTATAATGCTATTTTTAAATTCTTTTAGTTTCATTCTTAATACAAATTTTAAAACAAAATATAACGTGTCGCAATAATATAAAATAAATTCCGTGTGAAACTAATGCTCAGCGGTGTAGGGTATCACATGGTCGGCCCGTCCGACTATAACACTCTCTTACTTGTTTTTAAATAAATAGCTAGATTGGCGATGTTATGCTTGTTTAAGTATAAGTAGTCGAGTACAAATTTCGACATGAAATATTTTAGTGATTTTATAAAATGCCGTTACATGTAAAACTTATTGAATAATTGCAGTCAACATTTTTTGAGAAATCTAATTGAGATGTTGATCTAACTAAATAAAAAAGAAGCATACAATTACATATTAGGAATTTGTAAGATATCAAGCGAATATCATCTGTTCGAATATCGATGATGATATTTTTTATGTATTGGATGATTATCTGGAGTCTGCATACAAAATAGAAAATATTTTTCAAACGCTTCACTCTGAAAAATGTCAATATAAGCATTTCAAATTATATGAACTCCACATATACGTCAAAATTGACTAATTTGTGAACTATATTTGATAAATATAGACCAATTTTCCATTAAATTTTTCTCTAGGATTAAACAAACTCACCAGCTTATTCCACATCATGAATAATAAAAAATGTAACGATAATACAAAGACTTAAGAAACAAACTTAGTTCATTTTTATAACCACAATGGCCCGATGTTGCCCACAGGCATCATTTGGTACCTCCCTACCCGCAAGGAATTGATACGAATTTTTTGCATAAACGACTTATTTTGCGACTACTAATCATAATAAATATGAAAAATATTTTTATCTCTACGGAAAAAATCGGGGTTCAAAAGGGTTAAGACCACTTCCTACAGCAAAAGTGGTTCTAAAAACCCATTCCTACATCAGTGATGTTTCCAAGAACCATATAGATTTGTTTTGGAGCATTCTGGAAGAGAATATTAGTATGTATAATAAAATCAATCAATGTTAGTATAAACAAGTAAGAGAGGGCTATAGCAAGTAAGAGAGGGCTATAGTCGGACGGGCCGACCATGTGATACCCTACACCACTACATATATGTATTAACTCATCGCGTATTAAAACCGTTTTAAGGAAAACATATATGTTATGTTTATTTAATACATTTATTAAAGCTAGCTACTAATGAAAAGAATAAAATGTTGAAATAATAATCTACAATGAATAAAATAAATAATAGAACAATAAAAGTGGAATCGGTTACAAATACTGCACAAACGTTTATCATAAGTGTAAGAATTTTGTTTTCATATGATAAGCCACTACACCACATTGTGGTGTAGGGTATAAACATTGTGAACTCTGAAACTCCAAATTCCCACATTGCGGTGTAGGGTATAAAAATCCAATGATGTAAAAACTGGGAATGATAGAGACAATTTATAGCATGGGAGGAAAATGTGACTCTCTACGCAGAAACCATTATATACTAAGCAGAAGGACCGTTATCTAGCAAACACTTTATTGCAAATTGCATCAGGGGAAAGGTCAGTCGTTTTTTCCATATGTAGGCTACTTAGCTGATATATGTATGTCCTCAAAGAATTAAAATATCGACCAAAAATAAAATTTGTATATTTTTTATACAAAAGTAATGGTCCATTTCACCCGCTAAATAATATCAGATTATCATTCAAAATTGTAGGCATCTTCATTGACCTAAACTCTTACCCGGCGAAAATTTTCGTGACTATTGGGGTAAAATTGCGACCTCTAACGAGTTTATGATTGCACTATATACGAATAACTGAAAATATTGGGATGTAACTCTGTTATCTGATCATGCACACCAACACAACTGGCATCAATTGAAAGGTCAAGCGTTCCATTTCCAAGGGTAGCTTACGTGTCCGGAAAGTATCTTCCAGGAATAAAGATATAAGTTGTATATTAAAAATTTTCACAATTTTCACACAAAAGTTCTGGTCCATTTAACCCTCTAAATATTATCCGATCGCCATCTCAAATTGCAAGATTCTCTTTTGTGATATACTCTTACCTTATTTAAAATTACGCGTTGATCGGACTATTATTGAGACCTACAGAGCCGCTAGAAAATTGGATAAATATTATGTTTTTGGTCCATTTTACCCGGTAAATATTTCACGATCATCACCAATAAGAATAGGGATCTATTCTGATCAAAACCCGACCTCCATACAAAATTTCGTGACGATCGGTCCATAATTGCGACCTGGAGCGTGTTTACAGACGGACGGACGGATACACATCTCAAAATCGCTTTATCTCGTCGAGATATGGAGGTCTCCGACGAATAATTCGCGGTGTTACATGAATTTTTACCAAAACAAACTTATAATACCCTTTTCCACATTGTGGTATAGGGTATAAAAATGAATATTAGTATAAACAAAAAAATAATAGTTTTTAAATTGTATTTTATTCATAAGATATTATCAAATGTGTTGCATAATATGGTTTGAAAAATGTGATGAACTCTCTTCTTCGTTGACTGTTCGGCACTTAATATTAAAAACGTATTACGTAAGTCCTTATGCAAATTTTGTCAGGAGCAAAGTTTGGAATGAGCTTGGGATATTTAGCTGTATTTTTGAAAATTGAACATAAAGCCAAGATTTACACTTTTAAAACCTGCGAAATGTGATTGTATACATAAAAATTAAAAGATATACGTAGATACACGAAGGTACAATGCTATTTTGGATATGGTATGTTATGAGAATAAATGGTGATGCCCCTCGTTAGAAAGCCTTTTGAAAGTTCACGAATTAGTAGTAGACAAATTAACTCATATTTGAGACTTACAGCCTGTTCATGTATGTCGACCGAAAGGTTTTTTGCGCTTCGGAAGTGGAAAAAAATCATTTTCTGTTCATGTAAACGCCTTCGAAACGAAAATCTGTGCGACCGACAAGCCATACGAAATAACACGTAAACGTACACTTTTCCATTAAATTTGGGTTTATGTATTTCGAAAGGACTGTCTCTTATAGAAAGAGAATGTCAAAATCACTCACTTGCTTTGTACCTGCCGAGTAGAACGTAAACTCGCGAATAACACCGAAAATCTTAAAACAAATTTATGCAACACATTCTTGAAACAAAATAAAAATTTTATAGACACGTTTTAATGGCGGTTTCATTCATTATTTTGAAGAAATCAATAAAATAAAATAATTCAAAATACCGACACATTTTATTTTTCAAACAAAACAAATCACACATATTCCAATGTTTGTATGTATATGTGGATTTTGTTTTCATTTTACATTTGGCTCTCATTTATGGAACATAGTTGTACAAATGTACATTCAGATTAGTAGTATTTCGCATAGGATACGTAACGGCAGTCGCACGATCGTTTGCGAAATACATGAACACATTTTTAGACGGAAGTGAGTGACTGCTTTCCTTTCGTACAAGTTTCCGTGCGACATACATGAACAGGCGGTTAGGTTTTGTTGCAGAAAAAATGGCTTGTGTATATATAAAAAGGTTTTGAAACCATATAAAACATTTTGTTGTTTGCTCTTTTAATAGGTATGAAATAATAAGATTAAATGAAAAACTTTTTAATTGAGTTTTCTACCAAGGCTTGTTAATATAGATGCAGTATATTTTGCAAATTGTCTAGTTTTAAGTGAATTGCAAAGGAAAATTAGTTTTAAAAAGATAATTGTGACATTAAGTCTTTATATGTGACTTAAAGTTAAAATTACCTTGTTAAAACTAAATTTCCCTTTGCATGTCAGTAAAAACAAGACACTTTGCAACATATACTGCATCTATGTATATTAACATGCCTTGGTAGAAAACTCAATTGAAAAGTTTTTCATTTAATCTTATTATTTCATACCTATTAAAAGAGCACACAACAAAAAGTTTTATATGGTTTCAAAACCTTTTTATATTAATACTTTTAACATAATATATGGTTAATTGCATTATACAGTTGATGATTCTATTATTAAGAGCGTTTCTTATTCATGGAAACTGCTAACAAATCTCTTTTTTTTTGTAAAAAATACACATAAAAGTGAAAAACAAAATGTAAACTAAGTTGTGATTCCTATGCTTCGAAGGTTAAATTAATATCAAGTATAGGATGAGTTTTAGGATATATATCTAAAACTTTCTAAAGTTACTTTCCTCATAGACCTATAGGTACATGTGATCATCCTTTGTGTTTTAGATATGAAATATTGATCCTAGGAGAAATACATATAAAAAATGGAACAGCTGATACTACCCATACTTACATACGTATGTATGTATTCAAAGCAAGGGTACTTGCGATAGCAAATGAAGCAGAACTTGATGTATTTGAGAGAAAAATTCTTCGAAAGACCACGAACTGTACCAGACGACCAACATCGATATAGTAAAACGTAGCTAGCTACAACGATTGCTTTAGCTGGGCCATGTCAACAGGATGGATAAAGATGCTCTCGCCAGAAAAGCATATGGATTAAATTAAAAAGGGTTAGAGCGGTCAATCTGAACTTCAGAACATGGTCATATTTACTGAAAGAAAAAGCTACGTAATATGAATGAAATTCTACGTTGTGTCAATGAAATTTGTCATTGATTTTGAGCCAACGTAGAGCTTCATTGAATAAATGAAAAAAGATTCATTGAAGCAAAATTAACGAAATTGTTCATTAATGCAATGAAACTCCTTCATTTATGCAATGAAACTCTTTCATTAATGCAATGAAGCTCCTTCATTAATGCAATGAAACTCCTTCATTGATGCAATGAAACTTTTTCATTAATGCAATGAAATACTTTCATTGTTGTAATGACACTTCTTCATTTATGTAATGAAGCCTTACGTTGGTTCAAAATCAATGACAAATTTCATTGATACAACGTAGGATTTCATTCATGTTATGAAGTCATTTCATACTCACGTAATGAACAAAAATTAAGTCAATGCTAAATATGTTTATTCCATTTTATTGCAATTAGTTTTGACCATTAATACAATAAGTCATATTTAATACCTCAGGTATTAAGCACATTAATGATATTATTGGGCGTTGTCATATGTAAGTAAAATTGAAACAATAAACAAATTGCTAACAAATTGACTGGTTTTTTTAAACCATAACTTACCTCCAGCTTTTGCCGCTGAGTCATCCCCTGTGTACGTCTACGATGTAAGAATACAGCATTTTTTGTCTTAAGGGAGTAGTGCTTCATTGGCCACGGACAGTCTCCGTTATTCCACTGATCATTGGTCCATACTTTGCCCATCGTAAAATGTGTACCACATAAATAAGGTTTCAATATGGACTCAATCGATCCACTCCTACGGGTACCTCCCACACAAAATTTTGGAAAAGTTCAGTTTAGCACCATCTCTCCAATCGCTTTGATTTTTGTATTAGCAACTTTTATTCACTGCCCCCCATACGACGATATAAGTTTCATAAGGGGCAAGGCCATACTTCCTGAGAAAATAGCCTGAATGTTGCAAAAACTCCCTATGGCACCGTGTGAGGTGGCTGGAGCGCAAGATAACTCTCGAACGGATCTGCCGATTCGGTTCAAAATTTGGCCTAAGTAATATTTTGTCCAAACATAGTTAAAGTTCGAAGATAAGCCATATCGGCCCACTCCTTCAGGTACCTCCCCCACAAAAATTCAAAAATGCTCGGAAATTTTGGTCCATACTTTACACATCCTAATATATTTACTAGACATAGATCAGGTTCAAATATGGACTATATTTGTCCACTTTATCCGATACCTCCCACACAAAATTTCGGATATGTTCACTTTAAGACCTGCTATCGAATCACTTTGATTTTTGTTGAAGCAAATTGCATTCGCTGCCTCAATTACGATGGTAAAAGTTTATCACTTTAAGACCTGCTATCGAATCACTTTGATTTTTGTTGAAGCAAATTGCATTCGCTGCCTCAATTACGATGGTAAAAGTTTTTTCAGGGGGAAGTCCATACTTCTTGAGCAAACAGCCCGAAGGGTGGAAAACCCCTATGGCTCCATATGTAGTGGTTGGAGATCCACTTCCATAATGGTCAAAGTAGATCCATTCCTTTTAGTATCTCCTACGCAAAACGATTGATTTTTAATCCTAATAAACATTTTTGTCGGTTCAAACGCCCCAAATTTTTAAAAACCCCTAAACACATACGTTTTTTTTGAAATAAATTGTTTCAATATACACAGGCTGAGGATATATCTCTGTCGGAAAAGCCGACTGATACCGTTTTACTTGTCTTTCTAAACAAGAACTTACCTTTAACTTCGCCGTTGGACAGAAAACTATACAGGAATACAACATTTTCTTTTTCTAAGTAAGAGATGCTTCGTTGGCCAATGGTAACTGTTTCTCCACCATTCTACTCATCTTTAGATTTTCTATTGAATGCTTCCATTACAAGAAAAATATAAATGAAAATTCACTTAAAAGAACAACTGAACACCTAAAAAATAATATTAACATTTTCTTTTCATTTTAAACACATCACAGTTTTTAAACTTGAAAACACCAGACGTAAAATAACTTTTTTTTTCCATCCACACTTGACTGTGGTTTAGCGCAAACTAAAACAATGTTCTTGAACATTGTTTGATGTAGCTAAGAAAGCGGTGGTTGTTTTGTCAACACGTGCCTTTTTTCTGCTTGTTAAATACTCACAGACAACCACAAATGGAATTCAATGAACGACAATACAAACAATAACAAAGAATTGAGAAGAGCATTTTTTTAATGTGGATGAATATTTATGTATACCAAAGCCAATCGGCGACAGTAGCGAATTTTTGTACAGTTGATGACGTTTCTGCTAGTTTTCGCAAATATTCATGCATACATATTTATGTATGTGATTCTATACATATGTATGTAGTCAATATATAAATGTGTCCTTTTTGTGATTGTCAAACATTTAATTTGTTTAATAAAGACAAAATAATTAGAAGACAAATTTTATAACTTAACAGATTTACAAAGAATACAAAACGCAAAAAGGAATTTCAAAAATGTTTCATTTATTTAATCAAACTCTTTCATTTATCTAATGAAACTCTTTCATTTATTTAATGAAACTGTTTCATTCATTTTTAAAGCAAACCAAACACATCGAATATATACATTTTCGCCATTTTTTAAAAAAGATGTTTGTGTACTGGTGTTTTTAGCACATTCTGAATTCAAAACATACATATTTTTCTTAAATTTATAGAAATTAAAAGTTTCATTGCATCAATCAAATCCGTTTCGTTTATACAATGAAACCAAAAATCATTGAATTTTAAATAACGTAAAGTTTCATTGCATAAATGAAACATTTCATTATATTAATTGAACGGTTCATAGCATCAATGAAAAATAATCAATGAAACCCGTTCATTGATACAACGAACATTTTTCTTTCAGTGTTGCAAAGATTTCTGCCTGAAAGACACAACAGTCATTATCCCATTTGTGTGAGAATTTTTAACTATAAACCACTGTTCCAAATCTAACTTGCTTATAACGATTATTTGGAGCCACATTGCCATGCAATTTCAATCCAGATACGAGAAAAGACCCTGATGAAAAGATCCGATCTTTCACGACTTCATTTGCATTGGTTCACATGCTAATGAAAAGATCGGATCTTTCACGATTTCATTTTAACCAGTGCAAAACATGCCATGAAATCACGTCATCGCATGGAACCCCTTCCTTCAAATTTTGCGTGGTATGCATAGTTTTTCAGAGTAAGTTTTCTGTCTTCTGGGAACATAAAATTCCAATTAAAAGTAAAATTTTCAAAAAATCGATTGGTACCAAAACGTGGATCTATACTCTCTGATTTTTTGCAAGGCATGTTTTGTACCTTTTACAATGTTCTGTATCCTTAGCGAAGATTAAATACAAAATTTCAGTCATTTTATGGGGAATATATGAAGACGTAGACCAATACCCATAATTCTTTTCTAGAATATTATATAACCCCCGTCGAAGACGAAGAAGGTTATAGCCGCATTATCTTAGCGACATGGCTAAAATTCCTTGAAGACCAAACACCTAATTTTGGGTACAAAACATTTCCCCAGAAATTTTCGGTATGGGTTCACGTTCTGATACATTTGAAGGTTTTAGATCTATTATAATACCGAAATGACTGACCGCCTTCCCCACCCTTTTGTCAGTATACGTTAAATTTTTTATATGAGCCCCATAGACCATTTCCTCTCGATTTTCTGTATTTGGAAAGTTTTATCATCATTACCATAACAAAATGGCTAATATTTGATGTTTTTTTACTTTGGGGCTTCCAAACTTTCCTCCGGATATAGCCCCCATGGAACGGAACCTTCCGATTTTCGGTATTTTGGAGGTTTTAGCCACATTACTTTACCGAAATGACAGAAGTTTGGTATTTGGTCGGTTTGGGGCTACAAAACTTTACCCCAAAATTTTTTTCGGTATATGTCCACATTTTTATATAGAACCTATAGAACGGTATTTTCCGATTTTCGGTATTTTAAAAGTTTAATCCACATGATCCTTCCGAAATGGCAGAAATTTGTTTTTTCTTCTTCTTTGTGTCTATAAAATATTCCTCCAAAAACTTGTCAGTATAGGACCACGTTTTGTTATAGCCCCCATTGAACGGTAGCTCCCGATATCCCGAATTTTTATGATTTTAGCCACAATATCATACAGAAATGGCTGAAATTTGACATTTAGTCTTCTTTGGGCTTCCAAAATTTCATCCAGAAATTTGTCAGTATATGTCCACATTTTGATATAGTACTAGCAGTACGGTACCTCCCCATTTACGATTTGAGCCACAGTATCTTACCGAAATCGCTGAAATTTTACATTTTGTATTCTTTGGGGCTACAAAACCTTCCCCCAGTAATTTGATGATTTTCGGCATTT
Organism: Musca autumnalis; assembly: GCF_047663935.1. Lineage (NCBI taxonomy): Eukaryota > Metazoa > Arthropoda > Insecta > Diptera > Muscidae > Musca > Musca autumnalis. The sequence continues at coordinate 102,683,650 of NW_027411977.1, read as the reverse complement.
TTAAGGTTTAACCGCATTTTCCCAGGGGAATGGGTTAAAATCGGCATATAGCCTTCGTTGGGGACATGACAGTGGGATCTCAGATTGGAAGGTACAACGATACCGCTTGATATCACTGTATCGACTGTTACTTTGTATTTCAGATTCTCAATAGGTAGAAAATCTCCACGCAAAGAATTATATAGGTTCGTTCTTAGGAATATTCCCAATGTGGAGGTATCTCCAGAGTTTAGGTAGTTTAAAGGTTGTACACGCATCGATCAAATGGAATGACTGTGACGTGGTATTTCGGATTCTGAATGGGTAGAAAACACGGATGTCTCATAGGTACTCAACCCTCTTTAAAAGAAGGTGATATACTTCAGTAAGCATATTTCACTTGTCGTAGGAATAAACATTTATTCATAAACGAAAGGAAACTAACTAACTAAGAAAACTAATCGTGATATTTACCTCAGTATAACTCGTGGTGGAGGGTATAAAAGATCGACCTCCTCGAACTTAACGCCGTTCTTAATTGTTTGTTTTAGCTTATTCGTCGAGTATATTAAACTCCACATCGACAGACATTTAGTTTTTATACCCTACACCACTATGTGGAAAGGGTATTATAAGTTTGTTTTGGGAAAAATTCATGTAACACCGCGAAATATTCGTCGGAGACCCCCAATGTGGTATACCAATCTTCATATCTCGGCGAGATAAAGCGATTTTGAGATGTGTGTCCGTCCGTCCGTGTGTCCGTCTGTCCATTATAAATTGTAATCAAACTCCAGGCCGCAATTATGGACCGATCGTCACGAAATTTGGTATGGAGGTCGGTTTCACATCAGAATAGATCGCTATTTTAATTGGTGATGATCGTAAAATATTTAGCGGGTGAAATGGATCAAAAACATAATTTTTATCCGATTTTGTAGCTGCTCTGTAGGTCGCAATAATAGTCCGATAGCCTCGAAATTTTAAATAAGGTAAGAGTATATGACAGAGAAGAAGTTTGCAATTTGAGACGGCGAGGGTTAAATGGACCACAACTTTTGTGTGAAAACTGTGAAAATTTTTAATAAACAACTTATATCTTTGTTCCTGAAAGACACATTCCCCACTCGTGAGTTATATCTGGAAGACGATCTCTTGACCTTTCAATTGATGTCAATTATGTTGATGTACGTGATCAGATAACAGAGTTACAGCCTAATATATCCAGTTTTTTGTTTGCAGTGTAATCAGAAACCCGCTAGAGGTCGCAATTATATCTCAATAGTCACGAAATTTTGCACAAGGTAAGAGTTTAGGTTGAAGAAAATGCCTATAATTTTGCATGATGATCTGATATTATTTAGCGGTTGACATACACCATTACTTTTGTATGAAAAATATACAAATTTTATTTTTGGCTCATTTTTATACCCTCCACCATAGGATGGGGGTATATTAAGTTTGTCACTACGTTTGTAACTACTCGAAATAATCATTGTAGACCCCACAAAGTATATATATTCTTGATCAGCGTGCAATTCTACATCGATATAGCCATGTCCGTCCGTCTGTCCGTCTGTCTGTCTGTCCGTCTGTCCGTCTGTGGAAATCACTCTAGCGTCCGAACGGATTGACGTAGGTTGATGAAATTTTGGGAAAATATGTTATATTTACGTAGGACTTTTGGTATTGAAAGCGGGCTATGTAGGTCCACGCTTTCGTATAGCCCCCATACAAAATGACGCGTGACGCGTCGTCGTTTTAAGGAATTTTTAAGATATTTGGCCCATTTTACCACCGAATTGGTTGTAATTTGGTACTTTGTGTCTCCAGAGGCCAAAAAATATTTCTACCAAAGTTGGGTTATATAGGTCCACGTTTTGGTATAGCCCCCATATAAGGCCCCATATAAAGTACGCGTCATTTTAACATATTTTGAATGTATTAGACCCATTTGACCACAGAATTGGTTGTAATTTGGTATTTTGTGTCTTCAGAGGCCAGAAAACATTCTTACCAAAGTTGGGTTATATAGGTCCACGTTTTGGTATAGTCCCCACATAAGACCCCTTATAAAGTACGCGTCATTTTAATATATTTTGAATGTATTAGACCCATTTGACCAAAGAATCGGTTGCAACTTTGTATTTTGTGTTTCCAGAGGCTAAGAAACATTTCTACCATAAAATGTTTATATAGGTCCACGTGTTGATATAGCCCCCATAATACAAATCTCCCGATTTTCGATATTTTGAACGTTTTAGCCTCATTATCACTCCGATATGGCTGAAATTTGGTATTTAGTCTTCTTTAGGCGTATAAAACTTTACCCCAGAAATTTGTAGGTATAGGTCCACGCCATCATATAGCCCCCATAGAACGGTACCTTCCGAATTTCGGTATTTTGAAGGTAGTGGCCACATTAATCCACCGAAACGGCTGAAATTTGTGGTGGAGGGTATAAAAAGTTCGGACCGACCGAACTTAACGCTTTTCTTACTTGTTTTTATTTAGCGCTGTCCGTTCATCTGACTCTCTTAATGTCTAACTGGCTGGTGCGCACGATAACTCTCGAACATATCTACCGATTAGAACCAAATTTTATACAACGTAATATTTTGCCCAAACTTTGTTTAAGTTCGAATGCAGGCTATGTCAGTCCACACCTCCCCCAAATAAGTTTACATTTGTTTTCGAAAAATTTGTGTGAACGATAACTGGCGAACTGAGTAATCGATTTGCTCCAAACTTTCCATATATTATTATTCCTTCCAGATATAGATCGGATAAGACTATATCGGTCCTTAGGGTACCTCCCACACAAAATTCGGAAAAGGGAAATTTAAGAGTCCTCTCGAATTGTTTTGTATTTTCTTTAGCAGATTGTACTTGCGCCGCAAATCCGCAAGTTAACTCTCAAGGGGATTTTCTGATTGTCAGTGTCAGGTCAGAATATGGACTATATCGGTCCGTCCTTCGAGGATCTCCCACACAAAATTTGGGAAAAGTGCAGTTTGAGGACCCGTATCGGATCTAGTTGATCATTATTTTTATTTTATTTATTTATTTATTTTTTTTTTTTGAAGAAGAATGTTCTTTTTACTGTCCCTATTCTGGTCTCTTTCCCGGGGTAAGTCATACTTCCTGAGATTATAGTTCAGAAGTTCCAAAATCCCCTGCCGTCTCCAACTAAAATTACAAATCTGAAAAAAATAATTCTCAAACTTTTCCAAAACTCAGAAGTTAGCTTACTAAAATTGATTTGTTATAGCCCCATATTACGATACCTACAGATTCCACGTATTTTGAAGCAAACTCGTGTTACATCTTCTATCTTCTTTACTGTATAATTGAACATGAATAATTTTGGGATTTATAAATTTGTTTGCATGCATGTTTTTGAATTTCTATTCATTGTTATTTATATCTACCGGTATAAAATATATTTTTGATATCACAATATATTATTTTCGAATATTTTTTAGAAATGTAAAATTTATATATTTTTCCACAAACATCCCAGTAAAGACAAGGGAGGTTTCTCTTATATCAATGGATTCATATTAAGTTATTGATATGTGACCTATTTTTTATCGCCGAGTCCGAACGGCGTGTCCTAAGTTGCCACTTGTAGTTTTTCATGGCTGAAATACTCAGGAAATAGCGCCAACATTACTAAGGGGTATTTTGTAACCGTAGACAATTTGAAGGAAATCGAACCCTGACATCCAGCGTGCAAGGCGGTTGCACATAGCTAATTCCTACAGGTTGTGGTGTAGGGTATCACATGGTCGACTATAGCCCTTGCTTACTTGTTATTTATTTATTTATTTTCTTTTTGTTACATTGACATTTCATAAGCCAAACAAAAATTCAGTATATTAAACTCACTTTTAAGGTTGAATGTCGCTGTGCAAACAATTTGAGCTGAGGATGTTTTGAAAGTACAGACCCAAACGACAAAAACCTTAGTTGGATCTTGTGTCAGATCCAGCTTGGATTTTATGGCCCCATCTAAACATGGTTAAATATTGACTTTTTAAAGCAATTCTGGCCTATATCTCTGAAACCTATGTGAATCTTCATTTCACTTCTAAACCAAATTTGTAGATAAGGGCAAGAATAAAATAATTGTAGAAATAATGAACTCGAAAAACTACATTTATTGCCTCAAATTTTATAAAATGTCAAAAATTTCCATAATTTGTATACATTTCTCACCGTATCTCCAAAACCGTTAATTTTTTCTGAATATTTTCATTGAGAAAAAATATTCCCTGGAATGTAATACACAACTCTTCAGAACATGTCATTTTGTATAATGCCTCTATCACGTTGTTTTCAGTATATTTTTCAACTACGATTTAATATATATGTCAATAATGTAGTGGAATCCGAAATGCGAGAATAAACTGTAGGTGTGAACTGTGTTTGAAATACGTGTTGTAAAAGATATAATGCAAAATACCGCTGAAACAACATGAAGTAAGCATTTTAGACTTTCAGAATGTTCTAAAGAATTGTTGAGAACTTTATTTGGAAGATTTTTGCAAAATGTTACTTGGTTCAACTCCCAAAAATTTTACTGATACTGACGAGAATTTTAGCAATTATGTAAATTTTTCTATATTTTCTGATGTGCTATAATATTGCCAAAGACTGCAAGGCCAAATTCTTATTTGTTTCTGAGATAAAGGCACGATAAATGCGAAAAACTGTAATTTTATCCCGGTTTAGATGAGGCCATAAAATCTGAACTTACGGGACAAAACCCTACTAGGGTTTTTATAATCTCAATACGTACTTTCAAAAAATTCATACTAGAAGTTATTTGCATTTTCAGTGTTGCATAGTGTATTTATTCTCGACTTTTTGTTATTACACTTGGCCGAACTCACAGGCAGGCGTAGCAGATGTCAGACAATGAAAATTAATTAAGATTTAAAAACGTTATGACATTTAAATTCCCAAGAGTATCATTATACCCTACACCACTATGTGGAAAGGGTATTATACGTTTGTTTTGGTAAAAATTCATGTAACACCGCGAAATATTTGTCGGAGACCCCCTATGTGGTATACCAATCTTCATATCTCGAGATGTGTGTGTGTCCGTCTGTCCATTATAAATTGTAATCAAACTCCAGGCCGCAATTATAGACCGATAGTTACAAAATTTGGTATGGAGGTCGGTTTCACATCAGAATAGATCGCTATTTTAATTGGTGATGATCGTAAAATATTTAGCGGGTGTAATGGACCAAAAAAATTTTATCCGATTTTGCAGCTGCTCTGCAGGTCGCAATAATAGAGAGTATATGACAAAGAAGAAGCTTGCAATTTGAGATGGCGATCAGATAATATTTAGAGGGTTAAATGGACCACAACTTTTGTGTGAGACATTTCGTGCAAGTAAGCTATAATTATAAGGGGAACGCTTGACCTTTCTATTGATTTCAATTGTGTTGCTTTACATGATAAGATGACAAAGTTACAGCCTAATATACCCAGTTATTTGTTTGTAGGGTTAGCATAAACACGCTAGAGTTCGCAATTATAGCTCAATAATCACGAAATTTTGCACGAGGTAAAATTTTAGGTAGAAGAAGAAGCTTACAATTTTGCGTGATGATCTGATATTAATTAGCGGGTGAAATGGACCATTACTTTTGTATGAAATTACAAAAAATATTTATGGTCTATATTTTATTTCCTGGAGGGCATATGCCGGTAAAGTGGACTACATATAGAAACATAAGTACTGATCTTCCCCCTGATGCAAGTTGCAATCACGTGTCTGCTAGATAACGGGCCTATTCGCAGTTTTTGCATTATTGCTAATTACATGGTACCCTAACGTTTTAATTGTCCAATTGGATACATTGTAGTATGGGACGCTTTGCCACCTTTTTGCAAAACGATTCCCCAGCCAGGAAAAATCAAATTTTCAACGGTGGAATAATATCCTTCAGTAAGGTTTGCGACATTTTCAGAGTATTTCAGCCATATACAACTTCTCTACAAGTGGTGTCTTAGGGCACGCCGTTCGGACTCGGGTCCCATATCATGGAGCGAATATGAATCGGGGCACACTCACTCATTGATATGAGAGAAGTCTCCCTTGTCCCTTCTGAGTTGTTTGTGAAATAATTATTATATTATTATTTAACATTGGTGTGATACGGTACCACAATCCACAAAGTTATTTCTTACAATAAAATTATTTGTTCCATAAAGAAAATTTCCTTTGTGAAAAGCTAATTCCCAGTGGTAAAGGTGTAGGGTATCACATGGTCGGCCCCGTCTGATTATAGTCTTGGCTTACTTGTTTTTTGTTGAAGATGTTCAAATACTTTATTTCGGACTTTATTTTATAGACTTTCAAATGAAGAGGAACAAATCTGAAAACTAAATAAACAATAAAATTTATTGAGAGATAACCCGAAACTGGAATAAAATCAAAAGAAGCACAAAAAACGTAAGTCATGATGATGTTAATGTCTTAAAAAGAGAACATCTATCCGTGAAGAGACTTTACTCTGTGCTACACACTTCCCATTATATTTCAATTAAATTTTAATCACCTGTCTTACAAAAAGAACCCTTTTCGTGTCTAATGCCAAGCATAAAATGATGATAGCCCAAAAACGAACAACGACAACAAAACACCAAAGTGGACCTAATGTATAATTTGGCCATTAACCCTGTTATGGCATCTAAGCAGGAAGGCAACTTCAACATTTCTTACACACAGTCCCAGGATGTTTGCAAACCATGTAAATGAAAGTAACTCTGATAGCATCCTTTACTCAGCAAAGCTTGTAAGTTTTGTGTTTATACCCTACACCACACAGTGGTAAGGGGTATTATGTCTTTGTGCATTTGTATGTAACATACAAAAGGAAACGAAATAGACCCACAGTTCCTTTTGGGGATATACATATAATCACTTTCTGAGTCGACTTATGCGTGTCCGTCCGTCTGTCTGTCTGTCCGTCTGTCCATGTATTTTTGTTCGCAACATACAGGTCGCATTTTTTGTCCGATTCAGCTGAAAATTGGGGACTAAAACTTTTTTAGCCATAGGAAGAACGCTATTGCTTTTGGTGAAAATCGGTTCAGATTTGGATATAGCTCCCATATATATTTTCGGCCGATTTCACGTATTTCCTGTACCACACACGCTATATACGTCCGATTTTGATGAAATTTGGAATGTTTGACTGAATTCGGTCTAGAAATAAGTGTGCCAAATTATATCGAAATCGGTTCCGATTTGGATATAGCACCCATATATATTTTCGGCCGATTTCACGTATTTTATGTACCAAACACGCTATATTTTTCCGATTTCGATGAAATTTGGAATGTGTTACCGAATATAGTCTAGAAATAAATGTGCCAAATTATATAGAAATCGGTTCAGATTTGGATATAGCTCCCATATATATTTTGGGCCGATTTCACGTATTTTCTGTACCAAACACGCTATATATTTCCGAATTCGATGAAATTTGGAATGTGTGACTGAATTCAGTCTATAAATAAATGTGCCAAATTATATCGAAATCGGTTCAGATTTGGATATAGCACCCATATATATTTTCGGCCGATTTCGTGTATTTTCTGCTCCAAACACGATATATAAGGCCGATTTCAATGATATTTGGAATGTGTGACTGAATTCGGTCTGGAAATAAATGTGCCAAATTATATCAAAATCGGTTAAGATCTGGATATAGCTCCGATTTATATTTTACATATTCACCGTGGTGTAGGGTATCATATAGTCGGCCCCGCCCGACTTTGATCCTTTCCTTGATGGTTTTTTTTTTGTTATTGTCATAAATTCGCCATTAAATAGTATGGTTGAAGTTGTATTTTAGCTTTTTTGACTTCCTCACGATGCATAAGAATAAACGTAGCATCACCTTAATCGAGTTAGACCCAAACAAAGACGGACGTATGCAATTAGGTTGTAAAATAACATAGAAAAATAAAAATATAGACCATGTCAGTATGGCGGTAGGTTGAATAATATATGCAAAATTGGCATAATTTCATGTAACTCCAAGATGGCAGATTTAGATTTATAGTCTCACATCATAAAGAAATTGTACAAAATGGCACTATGACGGACAACAGGGCATGACGGACAACAGAGGCGCCTTGAGTTAATACGAATCGGTGTGCACACATGAATATAAGAGTATTCTCAATAGTTCCTTTTGGGATATTCCATAGTTCCTTCTGGGATATTCGTGATTCCAGTCAAAATAGACATCCATATAAGGAGTAAATGCAAAAATTCCCACAAAAGTAAAAGTTGTAGGCTTTAAAATTGTCAACAAGAATGATCTGTATGACTTTTCAATAGGAGCCACCATTCTTGAGATATCGTGATATAAGTGTCAAATTACAAACGTGAAGAAGTAAGCCGCGTAAGAACATCTTTAGGCGGACCGGTTAAAATAACAATGCCATGTGTTATGTATTTCCATAAGCTTTCAAACGATACCCACCTTCCAGTAATCGGTGCAGTAGAACCGTATCTAACCCGGTTTTTTCGAGTCAAATAACTTGATATAACTTGATATATATAACCGGATCCGCGCGCATGAAAATTATACATTTCCGTAATCAGAGCAGCAAACGATACCTTTTGACAAAAATTCAAAAAAAAATGGAGAGTTATCGTTGTGGTCGTTCCGGTTGGGCTTTCGATTACATATGTGTGTTAAATGGGCTATTTTGGCATACAATTACTCTAACATGGAATAACTCTACTAAACACGCTCCGATTTAGTTTAAATTTGTTTTAGAAAATAGGCATACTTTCGCTTTTCAAGGAAACATATTTTTGGTGGGACAGACCTGGTTACTTCACTTACTTTAGACGTTTCAATTGAATATATCCGTATTTCCCTTATAAGTGCATATAAAGGATGTGTTTTTTAGAACCGCAATATCTGAAGGATAGTCCCTTCTAGAAAAAAAAAGCAAGTAAGAAAAGTCTATGGTCGGACGGAGCCGACCATAAGATACCCTATACCACTATCCCTGGACAATCGCTCTCCACGGAACTTCTTGTTAATGATTGTGAAAATTTAATTATCAAATATTAGAGATGTAATGTATAATGCTTATGACCAAAACCAAAATGTTATCCAGCATGACAAAGACATTTTTGTAGCAGGAAAGGAAAATGTAGTTCACACAAACTAAAATGCAATGAAACCCACTTATGTAGTACTACTACTTTCGTTGTTTAACCGCTACGTTATTGAAATTTTTACCAATTTCACACAAAAGTTTCAGTCCATTTAACCCGCTAAGTATTATCTGATCTTCACGTTGGTTTGTACGCTTCTTCTTCATCATAAACTCAAACTTTGTTTAAAATTTTGGGGGTTATTATTTTGACCTACAGAGCCGCTACAAAATTGGTTAAAATTTTGTTTTTGGTCCATTTCATCCCCTGAACATTTCACGATCATCACCAAAAATTAATCATTTCTATTCTGGCCCGAACCCAACCTCCTTAAAAAATTCGTTACAATCGGTTCATAATTGCGGCCTTAAGCTTGTTAACTCTAATGGACGGACACACATCGCTAAATCGCTTTATTTTGTCGAGGTATGAATTTTGGCATACCAAATTATGGGTCTAGGACGAATATTTCGTGGTGTTACATAAACTTTTGGAGAGACAATATGTAGCATGGGATAAAAATGTGGTTCTCTACACAGAACCCATTATACATATATTAGGCAGTAGGCCCGTTATCTAGCAAACACTTTATTGCAATTTACATCAGAGGAAAGGTCAATAGTTTTTAATATATAGTATGTCCTCAAGGAATTAAAATATCGACCAAAAATAAATCTAATATATAAAAGGCAATGTGTGTATGTTAGTTTGTTTGTATGTTTGTATGTTCCGAATAGAATCAAAAATGGCTGAATAGATTTTCTTGAAAATTTCAGATAATGTACTGGGAACACCGGCGGTGAAAATAGGCTATATATTTTTTTGAATGGTCGTCGCGGAAGTGAAATGTCGTGGTCATCCCAAATTATTCAAAAATGTATTATTTCAGATAATATACCTAATTTTAGTAAGCGTGACTACAAAACCGCTATAACACTGGCTTCAATATGTGGGATAACGCGGTCAACGCCATATTTTGGAGTACAGTAAAATCCCGATAACTTGAAATGTCACTATATAGAAATTCCGAAAAATCGATTGGGAAATCTTATGAAATTTTGTATGTGGAGTTTTTAGGTCTGAGAAAAGGCCGTAATCTATTTTTTTTATCTCGCTAAGTATAGTGACCGGTGGTCCTCCCCACAATTTTTTTAAGAAAACCGCGAAATTTAAGGTACATTTTAATATATTGCTTACGAATTGTTTGCAATGCTATGGTAATTACAGTCTTGACCCTGAATGGTCGTCGCGGAAGTGAAATATCGCGGTCATCCCAAAAATTTCAAAAGCTGTTTTTATACGGCTAAGAGAAGCGACCAGTGGTCCTCCCCCACAATGTTTTTAAGAAAATCTGAAATCTTTGATATTTTTGAACGTATTGTTTACAGATTGTTTTCCCTGAATGATCGCGGTCATCACAAAGTTTTCAAAAATGTATTATTTCGATTAATTTACATAATTTTAGTAAGCGTGACACAAAAGTGATATAAACACTATAAATGATAAAGAGGGATATCGCGGTCGTGAGCTATTTTAATACGGCTAAGTGTAGTGACCGGAGGTTCTCCTTAATTTTTTTTTTTTTTTAAATCTGAAGTCCCTGATATTTTTGAACGTATTATTTACAGATTGTTTGCAATACTACTGTAATTACTGTCTTGACCCTGAATGGTCTTCGCGGAAATGAAATATCACGAAAAGTGAAATATCGCGGCCATAACAAAATTAAAATTTGCAAACATTTATTATATCAGATAATATACATAATTTTGTAAGCGTGCCTATAAAACGCTATAAACGCTGAACACTAAACAATAAGTGGGATAGCGCGATAAACTAGACATTTTGGAATACAGTAAAATCCCGATAACTTGAGATGTCACTAGATCGAAATTCCAGAAAGATCGATTGGAAATCAGACAAAGTTATTGATATACAATACAATATCCTCATTGGAATCAGAATACCGCGATCGTGTTCGATTTTTGAAAATATTATAATTACGGATAAAATCTCAAAATGTGGGAAGTGAAACTTCATAAGTATTGATTTCAATCCTTGGAATAGCTAGATAAAGATACATTTTTTAAATACAACAAAATCTCGATAATAACAACTACAATTTATAGAAGTAATTTTTTTATGAATTATATAAATGTTGCCATACATATCCCGAAGGAACATACATTTCGCTGAGGGGTATTTTACCACTATTGCATATAGAGCGCGAAGAAAAAAGGCGTTACGTTCGATCGGGCTGAATGAGGTTAAATCCACCAAAAATAACGAAAATCAGGCGCCACCGTTCTATGGGAGCTATATCAAAACGAGGACGTATTCTGAAGATTCTCTGCAAGACTGTTAACGACCCCCAACAGTGGCTATATCTCTGAACTATAGAAAATCGGGAGGTACTGTTTTATGGGAGCTATATCAAAACGTGAACCTATAACTGTTGCATACCGAGCGCAAATGAAAAGGCGTGTCTTTCGGTCGATCCGAATATTTATGCTCTCCTCTTTAAAATATATTAAAACCAGATTTCAGCCATTTCGGTGTGATAATGATGTGAAATCCTCAAAAATAGCGAAAATCAGACGGTACCGTTCTTTGAGAGCTATATCAAAACGGGGAGCTATACTGACAATTCTCTACAGTAATAATTACGACCCCAACCGAGACCAACAATCCAATATATAGCAATGTTAATTGACGTGCACCGACCATTATATGTGGGTCACAATGTGTCTTACACTGTCGATTTATGGTGAAGGGTATAATAAAAGAGATTTTATATCTTAAATTTGGGGGATACCATTACATGGAATTTATGTCAAAACATTGATTTATATTATGAAGTTTCTATAGGGATGCCTAATTATGGCTGTATCAATACTGGATAGATAACTAAAGTTTACACGGAGAACCCAAACAACGGGCCAGCAACGCGGACCGGATCAGCTAGTTTTTTTATACTTTTCATAAAAAGTAATGGTCCATTTCACCCGCTAAAGAATATCAGATCATCATTCAAAATTGTAGGCATCTTTTTCGACCTAAACTCTTACCCGGTGCAAACTTTCGTGACTATTGATGTATAATTGCGACTTCTAGCGAGTTTATTATTACACTAAAAACAAATAACGGAATATATTAAGCTGTAACTCTGTTATATGATCATGGACACCAACATAATTGGCATCAATTAAAAGGTCAAGCGTTCCACTTTCAAGTATATCTCACTTGTCCGGAATGTCACTTCCAGGAATTAAGATATAAGCTGTATATTAAAAATGTTCACAATTTTCACACAAAAGTTTTGGTCCATTTAACCCTCTAAATATTATCCGATGGCCATCTCAAATTGCAAGCTTCTCCTTTGTGATATACTCTTACCTTATTTAAAATTACGCGTTGATCGGACTATTATTGAGACCTACAGAGCCGCTAGAAAATTGGATAAATATTATGTTTTTGGTCCATTTCACCCGCTAAATATTTCACGATCATCGCCAGTAAGAATAGGGATCTATTCTGATCTGAACCCGACCTCCATACAAAATTTCGTGACGATCGGTCCATAATTGCGGCCTGGAGCGTGTTTACAATTTATAATGGACAGACGGACGGACGGACGGACACACATCTCAAAATCGCTTTATCTCGTCGAGATATGAAGATTGGTATACCACATTGGGGGTCTCCGACGCATATTTCGCGGTGTTACATGAATTTTTACCAAAACAAACTTATAATACCCTTTTCCACATTGTGGTATAGGGTATAATTATAAATACCAAATTCTAGAGAATGTTTCTGCATAAAGTATGTGCTCTAGTTTCTTTTTGATTAGACCCACAGTTTTCAAGAAAAAATACGAAAATCTAAACAGTCCTTAAATTTTGACCTTTAACACCAAATAACTGTTTTTTCATACATGGGATTGATGGGGAATATTAGGACATGGCTTCTTATGACAAACCCTAGCTCTCCACCAAAATTCCACTTTGTGGGAATTTTTGCTATTTCAATGTCTATTTTGACTGGACTATACAAAAAGTTGGAGAATATGTTTAACCCTTCCATTTGGACACTTTAGCCAAGCCTTTTTTTCATTTTGTTTCGCATTTTACACTGGGTTATTGTTATTCAAGGATCTGAGATTTCCGGTAGCTTAATAAAATGTTCTTGCCTTTATAATGAAAAAAACACGAAGTCGAAAGGAATAAAAGAAAAGGAGTTATAAAGATTTTCTCACATACATATCACATTCGGAAAACATGAGTCTGGCAGACTTACCCAGTGAGTGAAAAATGTTGTGAAAAATGTTGAAATTTTTGCAATAGATTAGATTATTCTAACATTTTTTGTTTTTATTCTATTTTTCGGTCCTCTTTCATAATCTGTGCAGGGTTTTCTGTAATTAAAAAAATGCGTTTTGTAATGCAGTGTAATGTAGGAAAAAATGTTAATTTAAGAATATTATCGGAAATTTTTCAATAAAAATGGGTGTGGTCTGGCCAGATTCATGTCTTACAAATGTGATATGTATGTCAAGAAATCCTTGTAGCTCCTTTTCTGTTGATCCTTTTGACTTTATGTCATTGGAAATGTTAGAAAATTTCATGAAGCTACCTGGAATCTCAGGAAAAATGCAAAATAAAGTGAAAAGGCCTGTCCAGACTCAGTTGTCCAACAGAGGGTGACCTACTTATTCGTCGATTGTTGGTGGAAAACAAAAAACGTTTTATTTTTGGTAACATGGCCTTGTAAAAATAATAGATAGTAGGTCGATTTGTAATGAGTTTTTTTCTGGCCGAAGGACATGACATGAACAAATCTACTGAAACAAACTTCTTGCTGAAATCCTCATGCATTCATGTGTTACCACAAAATTCCCGAAGGGACATGGCAGATTCTCTCATATCAATGAGTACCCGCCCATTTCATAATGGCTCAATGATATGGGACTATTTTTTTAGCGCCGAGCTCGAACTGAGTGTCTTAAGACAACTCTTTTCCAGTTGCGGATCATCAACACGGATTCCGGAAGAAGCATAGTACCACAACAGCACTGCAACCCATTTTCACATATATTGGACGAGGACTCAACCAGGACAAACCATGTCACAGAACAGTGACGGTAGCATTGCACAGTAGATGCGCCCAACGACAAAAATTAAAAAATTCATGTCATCGTTTTAAAAATTTAAAGATGCAAATCGCTTCAAAACATTCCAAATTTTTCGAAATTCAACTCATTTTTTCCATTTTTCGCTGTTCTTAAGAAGAAAAAGTCTCACAAACATGACTAATTTTGAAGAAAAAATGTGTTTTAAAATGAGAAAAAATTGTTATATGCTAAGCGAATTTATGAAACAAAGGACTATTATTATTATTATTATTAGCTTAAGTTGAATCATTTACTAAATTGTATAAGCTTAATTTTTTTTGTTATGAAAATTCCTCTAAGTTGGAAGGGTTTCCAAATATTTTGGTTATTATATTGGTCAAAATGAAAATATTTAATATAGATGTATGGATGTCCTTAAAGGTTTAGTCACTTTTCAAAAATTCGCAAGAATGGCCACTAGTACCAAATTGTAGCCTAGCGCCTGTAGATTTCAAAACTGTATAAACTTTTTGCGGAAATTTGCGGTTTTGGCAGTTATGACCAAAAGTTTAACTATCTGTTTTAGTAGGTCAATTTATATTTTTTGATTTTTTTTTTTAAATTATTTTTATTATCCTTTCTTAAATTTATGTTCAATATCATGTTTTTGTACTATTAGAGATTTCTATTGTCATGGTAACTTAGAGCCGCATTGAAAATTAGTGAAAGGAAAAGACCCCTTAGGGACACCCTAATGTTGGGCCACACCAAAACGTAGAGATTTTCCCTGCACTGAGAACTAAAAATACATTATTACAAGTGATTCTGCAGAAAAAGGTGATTAAAGCTTATAAAATACCGAAAAAGGATGGGAACCCTATATGGAGGCTGTAGTCAAAAGTGGACCGATATAAAATTTCTTTATAAGGTGGTGTTCTGAACTTTGAGTTAATTATTAAAACCTATTCGGTTAGAATATTTGGTTGACATCGATATATAAATAAATCGATATATAAATCGTATGGGGAGTAAACCAAATCATGGACCAATACTGACGATTTTTCGTGGGGATGCTTACTATGCAATAATAACTCCTGGTACATGATTACAGCATATGAGCAAAGAACTATATCTTGGTAACAGTAAAACACTTAAATTCAAGATGATTCGTTACATGGGAACCAGGCGAAATCTTGAACGTAGGACTGCAAAATTTCAGTTCGATATATTATCCAGAAATATTTTTGTCACACCTTCCCATGTAAGTGCCACCACTGTGCATTAGATCTGACCAACGCGTTTGATACGGTCAGCCATGCTAGGCTGTTCGAGGATATCGAGAATACTACCCTCCGGCCTTGTCTGAAACGCTGGGTCATCAACAGTTTGTGTGGTCGACAGTCATACTTTTTAACCTCTACCTCTCTGCAATTCCACGCACTCCCGATGGCATTGCGTTAATTACGTACGCGGATGATTGTACACTCATGGCCTCAGGTCCCAACATCGGTAACGTTTGTGACAGGCAAAATGCCTATCTCATTGATCTTGTAGAGTTTTTTTCACGAGAGGAATATGAAAATATCCACCACTAAGTCAAAAGCCACACTGTTCACCACATAAATTTGCGAGAAATTACTCGTAGCTAAATTGCCTATCGTAAACCAACAAAATGAAAGACTTCTTAATGTCTTTTCGTATAAAATGTAAAAATTGTTGTTTGAAGAAGAAATATTTTAAGCGGACAAGTCGCACCAAGTCTTATGGGCAAAAAAATAAATCGGCGAAGATATTTCTGACAATGAAAACGATTTTGTTATTACTTAAATGTTAAAAAGTTAAGCCAGCCTTGAAAACATTGCCTTTATTTACTAATTTTGTACCTACATATGTGAAATCTTGGGCTTAGCCCTTTATAAAGATAAAAAAGACTGTAATACGCATTTTGTCCATTTTTAGCATTTCCAATATTATAAGTTTTTTTTTTTTTTTTTTTTTTTTTGATTTTTCAAAATAGTCTGGCTTAATCCCTTTTGTTGTTTTAAAATTTAAAAACAACAAGTTTATTAGTGGAGAAGGTTTGGCATTGTTCGCCAAGGGGTAAGGCAAGGAAGACTAGTTTCGATCCACGCCACTGGATCTCATCAGTTCCCTTTGTTTCTTGTTTGTGGATATTCTCCACCGAAGTTATTTTTCAATAACTTCTTCAACAAGGAACTTTTTATACCCAAACATCAATCGTCAGCTCGAAGTATAAACGTAAACAAAGAAAACCCTTCAATGAGAAGTTTTTCTTTGGTAACCTAACACAACTCCGACGAAAGTGTTTACGAAACAAAGCAAACCTTCTTCCACTCGTATGTGTCGTTGATTTTTCAACAAATGCACATACCCAAATGCTGTTTGGTAGCTTATATACCAACAACACACAAAACCGTGCCAGTGTTTCTCAAATAGAACATTGGTGGCGTTTATTTAATTGGGATAGCTGTTACAATTTTGATTTTTCAAAATAGTCTGGCTTAATCCCTTTTGTTGTTTTAAAATTTAAAACAACAAGTTTATTAGTGGAGAAGGTTTGGCATTGTTCGCCAAGGGGTAAGGCAAGGAAGACTAGTTTCGATCCACGCCACTGGATCTCATCAGTTCCCTTTGTTTCTTGTTTGTGGATATTCTCCACCGAAGTTATTTTTCAATAACTTCTTCAACAAGGAACTTTTTATACCCAAACATCAATCGTCAGCTCGAAGTATAAACGTAAACAAAGAAAACCCTTCAATGAGAAGTTTTTCTTTGGTAACCTAACACAACTCCGACGAAAGTGTTTACGAAACAAAGCAAACCTTCTTCCACTCGTATGTGTCGTTGATTTTTCAACAAATGCACATACCCAAATGCTGTTTGGTAGCTTATATACCAACAACACACAAAACCGTGTCAGTGTTTCTCAAATAGAACATTGGTGGCGTTTATTTAATTGGGATAGCTGTTACAATTTTGATTTTTCAAAATAGTCTGGCTTAATCCCTTTTGTTGTTTTAAAATTTAAAACAACAAGTTTATTAGTGGAGAAGGTTTGGCATTGTTCGCCAAGGGGTAAGGCAAGGAAGACTAGTTTCGATCCACGCCACTGGATCTCATCAGTTCCCTTTGTTTCTTGTTTGTGGATATTCTCCACCGAAGTTATTTTTCAATAACTTCTTCAACAAGGAAGGTTTGCTTTGTTTCGTAAACACTTTCGTCGGAGTTGTGTTAGGTTACCAAAGAAAAACTTCTCATTGAAGGGTTTTCTTTGTTTACGTTTATACTTCGAGCTGACGATAGATGTTTGGGTATAAAAAGTTCCTTGTTGAAGAAGTTATTGAAAAATAACTTCGGTGGAGAATATCCACAAACAAGAAACAAAGGGAACTGATGAGATCCAGTGGCGTGGATCGAAACTAGTCTTCCTTGCCTTACCCCTTGGCGAACAATGCCAAACCTTCTCCACTAATAAACTTGTTGTTTTAAATTTTAAAACAACAAAAGGGATTAAGCCAGACTATTTTGAAAAATCAAAATTGTAACAGCTATCCCAATTAAATAAACGCCACCAATGTTCTATTTGAGAAACACTGGCACGGTTTTGTGTGTTGTTGGTATATAAGCTACCAAACAGCATTTGGGTATGTGCATTTGTTGAAAAATCAACGACACATACGAGTGGAAGAAGGTTTGCTTTGTTTCGTAAACACTTTCGTCGGAGTTGTGTTAGGTTACCAAAGAAAAACTTCTCATTGAAGGGTTTTCTTTGTTTACGTTTATACTTCGAGCTGACGATTGATGTTTGGGTATAAAAAATTCCTTGTTGAAGAAGTTATTGAAAAATAACTTCGGTGGAGAATATCCACAAACAAGAAACAAAGGGAACTGATGAGATCCAGTGGCGTGGATCGAAACTAGTCTTCCTTGCCTTACCCCTTGGCGAACAATGCCAAACCTTCTCCACTAATAAACTTGTTGTTTTAAATTTTAAAACAACAAAAGGGATTAAGCCAGACTATTTTGAAAAATCAAAATTGTAACAGCTATCCCAATTAAATAAACGCCACCAATGTTCTATAAGTTTTTTTTTTTTAATAAAATATGCCATTAAAGCAAAAGTGTAAGTTCATTGTCTTTTTATTCGTACTGTATAGCTTTTTAATCTATAAAAAGTTCCAAATAGGCCAAAAAACTTAGTAGTGACAATCAGGTACCAATGTCTCCATATGACCCTTTATGAATTATTGACTCACCACATCCAATGTCTCTATTGACTCACTACCTCCAAAGTCTATTCTGACTCACTACCTCCAATGTTAACACAAGGTCTCTCAGCAACTACTGACTTACTACTGACATACTAGTTCCAATTTCACTACTGACTTTCGAATGACACGTTCATACAAAATGTCTATAGGAAATTACGTGAGTTGTCTACAGTTTGTCAGTAGAGCTGATGACAATAAGTCAGTATAGATACACTATTGACATTTCTTACAGGGAATGTCTCCATATGGCCCTTTATGAACTAAAGTACCTCCAATGTCTCTATTGACTCACTACTTCCAATGTATCTACTGAATCACTACCTCCAATGTCTGACTTTCAAATGACACGATCATACAAAATGTCTATTAGAAATTATGTGAGTTATCTACAGTTTGTTGACAATGTAAGTAGTAAGTCAGTATAGAATCACTATTCACATTTCCTACAGGGTGTATTCTCGATCAGCATACAATTCTAAGTTGATATAACCATGACCGTATTTCTACTGAAATCAATTTACATTACCACAAGATGTTTGGTATTGAAAATGGGCTATATCGGCCCACGTTTTGACATAGAATATTTAAGACTCAATATCATAATGAAATGGCTGATAATTCTACCCTACACCACTATGTGGAAATGGTATTATAAGTTTGTTTTGGTAAAAATTCATGTTACATCGCGAAATATTCGTCGGAGACCCCCAATATGGTATACCAATCTTCATATCTCGGCGAGATAAAGTGATTTTGAGATGTGTGTCCGTCCGTCCGTGTGTAGGTCTGTCCATTATAAATTGTAATCAAACTCCAGGCCGCAATTATGGACCGATCGTCACGAAATTTGGTATGGAGGTCGGTTTCACATCAGAATAGATCGCTAT
The DNA here is from genome assembly GCF_047663935.1 of Musca autumnalis. NCBI lineage: Eukaryota > Metazoa > Arthropoda > Insecta > Diptera > Muscidae > Musca > Musca autumnalis. The sequence goes on along the minus strand of NW_027411977.1, from coordinate 102,664,168 downwards.
TTTAATTGGTGATGATCGTGAAATATTTAGAGGCTGAAATGGACCAAAAACATAATTTTTATCCGATTTTGTAGCTGCTCTGTAGGTCGCAATAATAGTACAATCGCATCAAAATTTTAAATAAGGTAAGAGTATATGACAAAGAATAAGCTTACAATTTGAGATGAGGATCAGATAATATTTAGAGGGTTAAATGGACCAATTCTTTTGTGTGAAATTTTTAATATACAGCTTATATATATATATATATATATATATATATATATATATATATATATATATATATATATATATATATATATTCCTGGAAGAGACATTCCGGGCAAGTAAGCTACACTTATGATGTCAATTATATTGATTTTCGTGCTAAGATAACAGAGTTACAGCCTAATATATCCAGTTTTTTGTTTGTAATGTAATCAGAATCACGCTAGAGGTCTCAATTATAGCTCAATAGCCACGTAATTTTACACGATGTAGAAGTTTAGTTTTTGAATGATGCTCTCATATTATCTAGTGGGTTAAATAGACCATTACTTTTTTATGAAAAATATAAAAATGTTATTTTTGCTCCATATTTTAATTCCTGGATGGCATATACCGGCATAGTAGCCTACATATGGAATAATAACTACCCAGAAAAATGTTCGATGCCAAAGCTGCCATTCAATCATGGGTGCAAGTGAGCTGGCATGTCATCTTTTTAGCATCTTCATCGATGAATTTTATATGAGCGTGGACCCCAAATGATGCTATTCATTTTTGGATCCAAAGCATGTCATTTACATTAATGCTTTGACATGTCTTTTTCATCAATGCTTTGGCATGTCATTTCCACCAGTGCTCTCGCATGTCATTTTCACCAATCCTTTGCAAAGACGATGAAGATTTTAACAACTTTGGTTGTGATTTCGAGCCTCCGAAAACATCAAGCCTATTGTAAATAAATAATCTTATATTTAGAAAAATGTGTATAGATAAAAACACAAAATTCATCTCTATTGGATCGATGGAATGGGTTCAAATGCTGATGAAAAGATCGGATCTTTCACGACTTCCTTTGCATGGGTTCAAATGCTGATGAAAAGATCGGATCTTTCACGACTTCCTTTGCATTGGTTCAAATGCTAATGAAAAGATCAGATCTTTCGCGACTTCGTTTGAACCAATGCAAAATATGCCGTGAAATCACGTCATCGCATGAAACCCCTTCCTTAAAATTTTGCTGGGTACTGACCTTTCCCCTGATGCAAATTGCAATAATGTGTCTGCTAGATAACGGGCCTTCTGCCTAATATATAATGGTTTTGGGTAGAGAACCACAATTTCCTCCCACACTACAAAATTTCTCTATCATGACAGAGAAATTTGCAGTTCAGTTGTCCAATTAGATTTTTATACAAATATTGCAGCATGCGGTCGGTTCGCCACCTCTTTTATACCCTCAGCCTTTTGGACAAAGGAAATATATACAAAATACGATCAAAGATGTACCTCCTCGAAATAATGGTTTTAGACCTCAAGAATGGTTGGACGAAATTAGTTTCAGACAATTTGGAGTCGATTTAACCCTGTCCGTTCATCTGTCTCTCTTACTGACAAATATCAGAGATATGGCATATTTCATTGTATATACAGTATCGGCCAAAACTAAAGCACCCCCTCAGTAAATTTTTTTGAAATGATAATTTTTTTATGAAAACTAAATTATAAATTTATTTTTTATTTTTCTTTTTATTTATTTATACCTTTATAATTGGAAAATACAAAAATAAGGAATTCAAAATTTTGATAAACAAAAGTTAAAATTCAAAAAATATTATAGGTCGCAAATATAAGCGGACAAAACTAAAGCACCCCCACATTTGAGGTACAACAAAAACTATTGAAATCAATATTTCGTTGCTTATCCTCTATTCTGGATGACACAATCACATCTTTTAGGCATAAAGAATACTAAATTATTAATTACTGCAGGCGAAATAATTGATTTTCGGAAAATTTAGCTTAAATCCTCAAAATACTGAAAATCGGAAGATACCGTTAAATGGAGGCTATACCCAAACGTGGACCTAGGTCCACGATTTTTTGCGGATATGTTTTGTGACCACTAAGAACCCTAAGTACCAAATTACAGCTAATTTAGTAGGAAAATGTGGCTTAAATATCCGAAATACCGAAGATCGGAAGGTACCGCTATAAGGGGGCTATACCAAAACATTAGCCGATATTGTTCATATTGATCCAAAAATGATGCTACAGCATCCACTAGTCAAATACAATACGTTAACGTTTAAAAATTAGCAAAATAACGAATTGCAGAAGAACAATAGACGCCGGCTTATTCAGTCGACGGCCAGCAAAAAAATCTATCATATCGACTAAAAATGAAGGAGCCAGACTGGCATTCGCCAAGACCCATTTGAACTGTTTTCCGATGAATCTATGTTTAATTTAAAGTATTCAGATGGCTTGGACCAAATGGGCAACCGTTAAATCCTAAATATTGCAAAGACGCTGTAAAACATGGAGGAGGAAGGTTTTTTGCTGGTCGTCGACTGAATAAGCCGGCGTCTACCGTTCTTTTGCAATTCGTTCTTTTGCTAATTTTTAAACCTAAGGGATTTAGTATTTGACCAGAGAATGCTGTAGCATCATTTTTGGATGAATATGAACAACATCGGCTAATGTTTTGGTATAGCCCCCTTATAGCGGTACCTTCCGATCTTCGGTATTTCGGATATTTAAGCCACATTTTCATACTAAATTAGCTGTAATTTGGTACTTAGGGTTCTTAGTGGTCACAAAACATATCCGCCAAAAATCGTGGACCTGGGTTCACGTTTGGGTATAGCCTCCATATAACGGTATCTTCCGATTTTCAGTATTTTGAGGATTTAAGCTAAATTTTCCGAAAATCAATTACTTCGCCTGCAGTAATTAATAATTTAGTATTCTTTATGCCTAAAAGATGTGATTGTGTCATCCAGAATAGAGGATAAGCAACGAAATATTGATTTCAATAGTTTTTGCTGTACCTCAAATGTGGGGGTGCTTTAGTTTTGTCCGATTATATTTGCGACCTAAAATGTTTTTTGAATTTTAACTTTTGTTTATTAAATTCTGATCTCCTTATTTTTGTATTTTTCAATTATAAAGATATAAATAAATAAAAAGAAAAATAAAAAATAAATTTATAATTTAGTTTTCATAAAAAAATTATCATTTCAAAAAAATTTAATGAGGGGGTGCTTTAGTTTTGGCCGATACTGTATATATATTTATTTATATTACGTGCATTTCAAAAATGAACCTGATATTTAAAGAAAATTTAAAGATGTAGCAGGAGATGCTAATCAATGTGAAAATTCAAAATTTCGGCATATTGTTTAGAAATGTATAATTTATATAATTGTACCACACAGGGACGTACGCAGGATTTCATTTCGGGGGGCCCAACATGACCAAAAATCATGAAAATTAAAAATGTTGTGTAGCGTTACGTAATGCTATTTTAAAGGTTTTTAGTTAATTCGCATGCAATATTGCCATAAAGTATACACATTCAATTGAAACAGATCACAATATTTTAGATACAAGTTTTGGATATTTAGAATTGGAAATGAACCATATCAGACCACGTTCGATATAGTCCTCATAAAAAGTTTTTAACCAAATTCTCCAACATAATTGAAGCAATAACTAAAAATCTTTCAAATGAATATTAACCATATACATAGTGTATTCCAGAATTTTCAACCACATTAGTTCTTATTTTGGCATTTTGGGTTCTAACTCCCGCAGAGAATAGCTGATATAGCTCCATGTTTTCGCTTTCGAAAGATTTTCTGTAATTCGAAGCTGTTAATTTTTAAAAATATCGGCTGTAATATGGATTTTAGAAATTTGGGAAAATTTCGAATAGAGATATACAGTGTTTTAATGTGTAGGGTTTAACAGTTCTGCCCGAACATAACGCCTTTTCTTCATTAAAGTACATATCCAGATATTACACACTAACCTCACTTCCATTAAAAAAGTTTTGCATTATTGTAAGAAAATAATATTATTTTATGTCATAAAAACACCTAAACCTTAACTATTTTACCAAAAGTGATAGATTCCGAGAGAGCCAACTAAAAATTCAGAAAATTACATAAAAAAGAAATTACATAAAGAAGAAAGAAAAAAAAAAAGAAAACATTTTTATCAGGTCTCGGGCGATAAATACTACGACTCATAGACTCCGAATCCAACTATCAGTACCCTTTGAGACTACGCTTTAAAAAAGCTGAAAAAATTAATTATGTCGAAAAAACTCCATCTGATATCTTAGTGGTTGTTGTTTCCGTTTATTTCTATCTTTATTGTAGGAGTTGATGTTTATCGAATCGATGACATTAAAAACTTTCCAAGGACTAATCACTTCTGTCGACAAAGCGGTGGCAAAACTTATGAAAATTTGTTTTCTGGAAAACAAAAAAGTTCTCGTATCAGTCGAGTTTGCAGACCGAGATATACCCTCAGCCTGTGTGAGTTGAGACTTTTATCTGTAGACAGATTGAATACAGGCTATATAACCAAAATCTTTTTCCTAAAAATTGTGCAGTCAGGGAGTTTCAGAATTCGTTTTATTTTATGGATGTATAAAGTTTCCGACAAACTATTGAAACATTTAGGGTATTTAGCTTCACGTTTGTGGGAGTTGGGAATAAATGCTTATGTTTTGCTCATCAATTTGATTAGGATAAAGGGGCAAACATTTGCACTTTTTTACAGAAGATACCTGAAAGAATAGACCGACATTTTGGAAGTGGATCTACATAATTTTGGAAGTCATACCTTTTCGAAATATACTCCAGGAAAAACCCTTGATATGTCGTATATTTCGTCTAATAGACATTTCATTTCATGCACTTCTACTCCGCACAATACTGAACTTGTAATTTTTTTGAATACAGAACAGCCCTCGGCACCGAATACATACACATTTTGTAATTGTGTTTGTTTAAAAATATAAACATTTTTTCTAGTTTCCCAATATAAATTTTTTCATAGTTAATGAAATTACAGACAAATGTTTGGAAAAATATTCTACAATTATGGTCTGTTGGGTTTGTCACTTTCAAACAATGGGAAAAAATTTTATTAGCTTATTTTGAAGTATACATAGGTATTATAGAGTATACCACAAAAAATTTCAAGTAGATCGGAGCAAAATAGGCTGGGATATGACCCTTCAAATTGAAGAATCCGTTGAGTTTTGTGTGTAGAGGCTCAACTTAAAACGCTTTCTTCTCGAACCCCTTTTTTGTAAAAGCGTTTTGCGGTGCCAACGATAGCTCGAAAACGAATCGACCGATCTTCATATGGTTTGGTGAGCTTATTACATACATAAAAAGCTTGTCTTTAAGCGAGACAGATTTTTTTTAAAAATTGTTTGCCCGATTTTGGGCAAAGAAACGGTAATTTTTTTGCTAAAATCGAAATTTTGACTTTGACAGCTCATAATATTGTTTAAAATCGATTTTTTAAAATTCTGTTTCGCTTAAAGACAAGATTATTAGGCTCTTAAAACGCTCACAAAAATATACGAAGATCGTCCCATCCGTTTTCGAACTATCGTTGGCACCGCAAAACGCTTTTACAAAAAAGGGTTTGGCAGGTAGCCATTTACCACAAAACTATGCAACATTTATCAACACCAAAAATTCCAGAAGTAGTTTAAGATGTGTTCTTTCAGGAGGAAAAAACACCTTCCTAAAATATTTGAAGTTTCTTTGAAAAAAATTCATGAAAAATGTTTTTTTTGGTCTACACAACTAGGGGTAACCCCTTAAATGTGTACATGTTTTGAAAATTCTCATTTGAGAAACAAATATTCTCTTTTTTATTGCCGGTGTGAAAAATGTTTACACACACACTACTATAAAAGGGGCTCCCATCGCCAAGTCCTGATACAGAATGAGCTTAACACCTTTGTATTCATTACTGAATTCCAAAACACTTTATTATTTGATAATGAAATGGAGAGTATTCAAAAAAAAAAAATAATATTTGTTAGACAATTAATTAATAAATTTTCAGTACAGAACCTTCAAAACAATATAAATTGAAATTTCCAAAAACAAAAATTATTTTTGAGAAAAAACGTAGTAATTTGTTAGAGAAGCTCAACAAATTTTGTTGGACCAAACCATTTCGCCGAATCCGAAAGGCGTGTCTTAAGTTGCCACTTGTAGAGAAGTTTTTCATGTCTGAAATACTTAGAGGTTGTGGTGTAGGGTATCACATAGTCGGCCCCGTCCGACTATAGCCTTTGCTTACTTGTTGGTATTTAGTTTTATTAGAAAAAGTACAGTACAAGTCAAGGTTTTGATATAGACCCCATAGTACGGTACCGCCCGATTTTCCGTACATTCAAGGTTTTAGCTTCATTATCACAACGAAATGACAGAAGCGTAGTACTTGGACTTAGATATGGAAATACAACATTCCTATAGATCAGGGCTGTGCTTCTTTGCAAAGACTGTATAATCAGCGATTCCACTGAGTTGTCTTTGCATTTGTTTTTCCATCACGTACACAAACAAAAACATGCATTTGTTTTGTTTGTATTTCTCGATCGGATCTGCTATAGATGCAAGTTTCAAATAAACATATAAAAGGAACACCCGATTTTCGGAATTTTTTAGATATTTGAAGCTAAATAGAGTATATACACTGTGATACTACCAAACGTGTGTCTCATCAAAATAATTATTTTAGGACTAAGTACATTTGGACGAAATCCATTTCAGTCAATTTGGAGTTGATTTAGCCATGTGTCTATCTGACTGGTGCGCACAACAACCCTCGAACGGATCAACCGATTTGGTTCAAATTTTGGGCATCGTAATATTTTGGACTAAATCGGTATACTCTTTCGTGTACTTTCCACACAACATTTTCAAAAAGTACAGTTTAACAGCTCATCTGGATGGGTTTGAATTTTTTTGTAACAAGTTCTTTAGGGGCAAGTCCATACTCCTGAGATAATAACCAAAAAGGTCCAAAAAAGCCAGCACCAACTAAACTGCGTAGTACATAAGATAACCGATTTGGTCCAAACTTTGTACATCGTATTATTTATTGGAGGCTCTGATTATGACGCATTACTTCGGATCACTCTTTCGTGTACCACCCGCACAAAGGTTGGAAAGTCTGCAGTTTTAATTTTCCGTACTAAAATATTAGTAATTCTTCATTTAAGGTTCTAATGGGTCAGAAAAGTTGGTAGAAAACATCAATGTCTCATTCGAATTAAATCTTGTTTAAAAGAAAGTGATTTTTTTCTTGGTTGGAGGTATAGAACTTTCCCCCAGAAATTTGCCGGTATAGGTCCAAGTCTTCATATAGCCCCCATAGAACGGTACCTCCCGATTTTCGGTATTTTAAATATTGTGGCCATAATAATCCACCAAAATGGCTAACATTTGATGCTTAGACGTCGTTGGGGGTATAGAACTTTCCCCCAGAAATTTGCCGGAATAGATCCACGCCTTCGTATAGCCTCCATAGAACGGTGCCTCCCGATTTTCGTTATTTTGAAGGTTGTGGCCACAATAATTCGTTGGGGGTATAAAACTTTCCCCCAGGAATTTGTCGGTTTAGCTCCACGCCTTCATAGAGCTCCCATAGAACGGTACCTCCCGATTTTCGGTATTTTGAAGGTTGTGGCCACAATAATCCACCAAAATGGCTGAAATTTAGTACTTTATCTTCCTTGGGGTTATAGAACTTTCCCCCAGAAATTTGTCGGTTAAGGTCCACGCCTTCATATGGCCCCCATAGAACGGTACCACACGATTTTTGGTATTTTAAAGGTTGTGCCCACAATAATCCACCAAAAGGGCTGAAATTTGGTGCTTAGAGTTCATTGGTGGTATAAAACTTTACTCCAGAAATTTGTCGGTATAGGTCCACGCCTTCATATAGCCCCCATAGAACGGTAACTCCCGATTTTTAGTATTTTGAAGGCTGTGGCAACACTAATCCACTACGTTTTCACTTGAAAGAGAATCAATAAATATTTTATTTTTATTTCTATCCAAAATCACCTATGTCGTCTTGTGTCGTTTTATGAAAATGTTTTGAATTTATTGCTGCTTATGTCCACATAATAAGTTTATTATGAAAATTATTTTGTGGAAAGGCCCCCTTAAGAAGTTTTGCCAAAAAATATATCAGCAACGGAATTTTTTTTTTTCAAAAACGGAAAAGTGATATTGAAAGCTATCAAAAAGTACAACAACGTGGCATTAATAACTCAAAATTCACATAAGTCGACTTATGTTGTTTTGTTTGAAAACCAGATTTGTTCCACAAACATTTCAGAAGGAACAAGGGAGACTTCTCTCATATCAAAGTGAATAAATCTGATGTTTTGTTGGTAGGGTTCTGCTGCGTAGAGACGAGCCAAAGAAATATCCAACAGGAACATCAAAGAGTAGAAAGTAGTGGACTGTATTTTTTTATTTAATTATTCCTCATAGCCAATGAGGAATAATTTGCGGTGAAATGAGAGATGAGAAATAAAACAAATTTATTAGAATATTTTCATAAACGTTATAATTCGTATGGTTTTTATTTCAGTATAAAAATTGGTTAGAGACGAGAAGAGGTGCTTACCAGTCGGTTAGTGCAAGAGAAGTGAAGTATTAAAAAGAGAGAGAGTACTGGTTAAGCCTACATTTTAGATGTTACTTTCGTCAAGAGAACAATTCATTTGGACGAAAGTAACCAAGAGACGAGATAGTTGACAATTAGAACTTAAATCATATTTACATTACCTATTTCTTAAAATACGTTACAAATAATATTTGAAATTCATAAAGATTACTTATAATTTTAACATAATGTAAAGTTGTTTAAACGAAGTTTGAACATGCTCCCCCGTCTTGGCCAGAATGGACAATACATAGTTGTTGATGCTATGGGTTAAGGGAGCCTCATGATAACCGCTGCTGTAAGGAGGAATGGAATGTGAAATCTTTAGCTCACTTTGTTAATCGATCTGGAATGGAAAAGACATTAGTAAAGTCCATGGAATACTGCATAGAAAGAAAACATGAGATGAGATAATAATTTATAAACCAGATATAATTGTTAAATTGGTGCTTGGGTTTTAAAAGTTCTTAAATTTGTAAGAATTTTTTAAATGAGTTTTCCCAGAGCCGGGCTTGAACTCGGACCTCCAGTACGTTAGTCCGACAAGCTTACCTCTGGGCTACCGTTATATAAGTCATGAGACGAGCTTAGTATTGCGTGGGTGCATGTGACATGTAATTCAGTAAGATTACAACGTGGAAATTCGGCATTTGTTCATTTGCATGCGTATGCTATTTTTAGAACTTGGAGGAAAGTGAGAAGGTACTTTTAGAAGTGAATTGATAATAATTTTGGATTTAAAGAAGTTATTTAGGTAAGAAAATACGACTTTGAAATTTGACAGAAACTGGACTCGAACCGGCTTCCCTACACCTAGTAGTCTGCTGCGCTCCCACTAGGCTACCTACATATTCACATGGATCTCGGATGGAATCGACAAAGTATGTGTACTTTGTTTGTGATGTATTTAAAAATAATTGATCACTGATGATTTGTGTTGATTTTATATTTCTAAATGATTATTTTGATTTTGTTCATCAAAGTTAGCAATGTTAAGCTCTATTTTTAGAAGTTATTGTGTAGATTTCTCTTTCTTTCTTTTACCTCTTTATTTTCTAATTCTTGCTGCTTTTACTGGTAATTTTCCTTTGCTAGAATTTTTAAATGTTCTGGGCTATTTTTTAAAGTTTTTAAATTTAATTTTTTACTTGTTTTTATTTGTATTTTCGCATGCTTTTTTTCAGACTTAGAAGTTTTTTGAGACGAGTTTTTACGTTTTTTATTTTTGCCAATTGAAACAAAATTTGACGCAATGAAGTTTGCGGTGGAGGCAAGAGAATTTTCTGCGAAAATCGGGCCACTAAGTACCCATCCAAATATGGTGTTATATGCTGATGTATTCCCAAATACATTTTTCTTAATGCCATCCAGACTTATGAATCTTTCGACGTCTGCTCCAAGGATGATATCTATTTCTGAGGATTCATAAAAGCGTGGGTCTGCCAAATCGATATTTTTGAGAGAGTTGGGATCAGAGATTTTAATAGAGACTGCGGGAAGAGGTTTGGTGACTTGAGGTAATACGATGGCAGAAACAGAGAATTTTATATTGTGCTTCTTAGCAACTATTGATATCTTACATTCGCTTTTAGAGACTTGTTTTTGACCACCAACGCCAGTAATTTCAAAGCAATTAGTATTTTTAATGGGGAGCTTTAATCGTTTTGCACAAATTTGCGTAATGAATGTTTTTTGAGATCCAGAATCTATTAATGCTCGTAAAGTGTGTAATTGGCCATTGTTTTGAATTTGAACTAAAGCTGTTCGTAGAAGAATTGTATTGCTCGCGGTTGAAAAATTTGCTTGTATTTGAGACGAGATGGGTATGGCAGAGCTTTCTATTTGAGACGAGACGGGTATGGTAGAGCTTCCAATTTGAGACGAGTATGATTGTCGATTTTTATTTGCATCATATTTGATAGAATTGGGCGTTTCAGAGTAAAAGCTGTTGATGTGTAAAAGAGTATGGTGGGTTTTGTTGCATATTAAACAAGTGTTTGTAGATTTGCAATTAATTTTAATGTGAGATGGGGATAAGCAGTTGCCACATATGTTACTTTTTGTAACGAAATCGAGACGCTGTTGAGTTGTCAATTTGCGGAACTCAGCACAAGCTCTTACTTGATGATTCGCATGACAGTACGAGCATTTTAAAGCAAATTTTTCATATGAGACATAGTTTGGCGTTTTATAGTAATCATGAGACGGGAATATGGCTTGATTCTCCTTTGCATTTCGAATACTTGCAATGCGCTCTACTACTCCGAATCTATTTGAAAGAAATTCATCGAGTTGAGACCATGTTGGCAATTCTTTGTGAGATTTTAGTGATTGCTCCCATAGAGACAGGGTTTGCTCAGGTAGTTTTGTAGAAACTAAATGAATCAGTATTGTATCCCAACTTGACACATCAACTTGAAGAGTTTTTAGGATGCAGAGACAATCATTAACTGTAGAGTGAATATTTTGTATAGATTCACTATCTTCTGCGGTTGCAACTGGAATATTAAAGAGAATGTTGATCTGTTTGTCAACCAAGACGCGCTTGTTTTCATAACGTGATTTGAGCGCATTCCAGGCCAATAGGAAATTGTCATTAGAGAGAGGATATCTTTTGACGATAGCACTAGCTGGACCTCTAGTTTTGTTTCTTAGATGATAGAGCTTTTGAACCTGAGAAAGTTGTGGGTGATCAATATACACTGCCGTGAACATATCACGGAAGGAAGGCCATTCTTCGTAACTTCCGGTGAAAATCTCGGTATCACATGGAGGAACTTTGTGATAAATATCAGAGTTTATGAAAGGAGATTGATTAATATTTAGAGGCACATGAGTAGAATTTTGAAATTTTGCGGTGTTTTGTTGTGTATTTGCTTCTGATATTTTTAGAACGTCTAATATTTGAGATTTGGCAGTGTAATAAGCTTCTGAACTTACATCAAAATTTTGTTTGATGCTTTCTCTAATATCCTTGACGTCGGCAGAAATAACAGACAACATGATGGTTTTGTACGACTCTTGTACTGATGTCCATCGATGTTCTAGATCATCTAATTTGATATGGAGAACTGTATCAGTCTGGTCAATAATGTCGCTGTGTGCGAATTGCGTACAAAAATTGTTCAAGTGATCGCAATCAAATAAAAACTTTCCGTGCTCAGAAGACGTTATTATAGCAATGTTTGGAGTGTTGGTGGGAGTGGGTGTACTTTCCGGCATTATGTATTGTGTTGTATTCGAAACTGTTTAAAATTTAAAAAAATAAAAAAAAAAGATTGATCCGGTCGGGATACGAACCCACGTTCCTACGGCTGGGAGTTCCGCGATTAACGACGGCACCACAGTTTAATCAAGGCTTATTTTGCCAAAGAGACAATAGAATACTGACAAAGTTCCTTGCTGTATATTAATAATCGCAAATAAAAATAAACAAATTTTGACGAGTGTTGGTATGAAAAATATAAACGTAGAAGGACAAATGTGTTTCGCCAAACGAAATTGAAAATTAAAAACTGGGAGATCTGATCGGGATTTGAACTCGTGTACCCTCGACTGGTAATGTGCCACACTTGCTCTAGGCTAAGACGTGATATAGATTCGCTGTAGCAATTATACAATTAAGACATTCATTTAATATGAGAAGGATATGTTTAAGATTTGCTTTGATGTTTTTCTCTCTTCTGTTAGCACTTTTGAACTTTGGACTTTTGTTGTTTTTCACAGAGGATTGTTGATTCTTTTTTTCACTGAGAATAAATTTGATATCAAACTTACCGACTCGTTGTTTATAAAATAGAGTAGGAGTTGTGTAGTATGTTACCTCGGTTTATTTGTTGATTATTTCGCTGATCTTTCCTTAAACGGCAGAGAAAGGACCATGAATAAATCTGATGTTTTGTTGGTAGGGTTCTGCTGCGTAGAGACGAGCCAAAGAAATATCCAACAGGAACATCAAAGAGTAGAAAGTAGTGGACTGTATTTTTTTAGTTAATTATTCCTCATAGCCAATGAGGAATAATTTGCGGTGAAATGAGAGATGAGAAATAAAACAAATTTATTAGAATATTTTCATAAACGTTATAATTCGTATGGTTTTTATTTCAGTATAAAAATTGGTTGGAGACGAGAAGAGGTGCTTACCAGTCGGTTAGTGCAAGAGAAGTGAAGTATTAAAAAGAGAGAGAGTACTGGTTAAGCCTACATTTTAGATGTTACTTTCGTCAAGAGAACAATTCATTTGGACGAAAGTAACCAAGAGACGAGATAGTTGACAATTAGAACTTAAATCATATTTACATTACCTATTTCTTAAAATACGTTACAAATAATATTTGAAATTCATAAAGATTACTTATAATTTTAACATAATGTAAAGTTGTTTAAACGAAGTTTGAACACAAAGAGTGCATCCCGATTCATATTAGCTTAATGATATGGGACCTACTGTTTATCGCCGAGTCCGAACGGCGTGTCCTAAGACACCAATTTTGGAGAAGTTTTTCAAGGCTGAAATACTCATGAAATGTCGCAAACATTACTGAGGGGTATTTTGCCACCGTTGAAAAATGTTTGGTGTTGCCTGGCCGGGGAATCGAACCACCGACCATCTGCGTGCAAGGAGGGCGTGCATACCCTTGCACCACGGTGGCACCCGCCGATATATGGCCTGATGGCCTTTGAGCCCTTCGAGTCCATCTATCCACCGATAGATGACCTTTGAGCCCATTTATCTAACGATACATGACCTTTGAGCCCATCTATCTAACGATTCACGGCCTTTGAGCCCATCTATCTAACCATACATTTCCTTTGAGCCCATTTATCTAACGATACAATGCCTTTGAGCCCATCTATCTAACGATACATGCCCCTTGAGTCCATCTATCAAACGATATGTAGCCTGTAAGCCCATCTATCAAACGATATATAGCCTGTGAGCCCATCTACCTACCGACGCCCGAAAATGCCTCAAAAATGATTTCCTATAGCAAGAAAGACTGAAATTTGACTATTAATGTCTAAAATAGGGATATGATGATAAATTTAGTGAGAAACAAAATGTTATGCCATTTTGGTTATGTCGTGTGGATCCAAAATTTATTTTCAATTATATATCTGCTCATAGTGAATTCAAAAGTTTGTTAAAAAGCTCATAAAGCAAAATTTTCAAATGCCTTTCTGCGTGAGTTTTTTTTATTGTATCATCTTATATGTAATTAAGATTTTATCATCAAAATATGAAAGAGGGATACGAGGTTGTAAAAATGTCATAACCCTAATGTGCATCAAAATATCCCAGCAAACCAAATGTCGGATGTCCGACACGTCTGAACAATTTCGGAAGCAACGTCGTTCAGATTTCTGAACGATTTTTCGGAGCGGAAATAGTTCAGATTTTGTATCGATTTCGTTCCGATTTCGTAACGAATGTCGGAAAGAAATTTCCTTTCCGAATTTCCCAAGGATTTTCTTCAGATTTCGTTACGAAATCGGATCGAAATCGATACAAAATCTGAACTATTTCCGCTCCGAAAAATCGACTCCGACATTTCGTTCCGAAATTATGTCAACCACTTCATACAACTTTCGTTAAGATATCGTTACGATTTCGGATCAGACATCGGACGTATCGTCCGAATTTTGTTCCGATTTCGTTAAGATGTCGGTACAATTGGTTTGCTGGGATGATACAGGGGTACGAGGTTGTAAAAATTGCATAACCCTAATGTGCATACCACTGCTCCACGGTGACAGCTTTCTGACTTCTCAACAGAAACTGAGTGGTGGTGGTTTTACTTGAATCGTGTTTGTTGTATCTGTGTTTGCCCAAGAGTGCAGTGCTGATCCCTGATTTAGATCTACTTCTATATTGATGCTTTATTGATATATTCAAGATTTACAAATTCATAAGTCCTGCGAAGATTTAGGCTTGTCTGCAGGATATACGTATGTATATGTATCTGTATTGCTTATGGCTGATTTATGTACATACATACCCAAATTAGGGGAAGGGGGTAATCAACAATGTGGTTATTGTTTTCTTCGGCATAACATTAAAAGTCGAAAGTAAAAGTTTTTTTTCTAAAATTAATTTGTTCGTACTAGCATATTAAACAAAAAAGTACAACTGTGAAAAATAATTTTCTCACCAATAAATAAACAATTTGAAAAGAAGAACAACAAAAAAACATGGATGGCGATAATGACAGTTGAGAAGTGTAAGAAAAAGATGTTATAGATGGAGGAGGGCACTTTGAAAAGAAAAAGTTGTTTATGTTATCCCTAATGGGTCCAGATTAATTGGGATACATGTAAATTGAATAAAATTATCCCAAACAAATTAAAGAAAATCCAATGACTTTTTGTTGAACAAAAACATTTCAGCGCTAACAATTTTTAACAACTAATTCTATGGTGTCCTTAAACTCATTAGGATTTTAGAATTGAATTCTCAAACAAAAAAATTTAAATAAATTGGTTTTGTTTCGATTATTTCCACGTAATTGATTCACTCAATTAAACTCCATGTACTTTGTAATTCAAGAAGTACGAACACTGATACATGCCAACTCATGTTAGAAAAAAAACTTTCTGTTTAGAATTAAAGAAATCCAGGTATCTAAATATCTTCCTTCTAGATTCTACAACTACATGCTGTGATTAGTTTTCAGATTTTTTTTGTGTTGAAGTCTTTGCTAGATGATATACCCACACATAACCGTTAATTTGGTGTTTTATTCTTTGGATAATAATTATTTATAGTATGGAGGTTATACTTCAATTTTTCATCCCGTTTGTGACACATCGAAATATGTATATTCTGGATCAGGGTAAAATTCTAAATCGATATAACAATGTCCGTCTGTCTCTCCCTCCGTCTGTAGAAATCAAGATACAGCTCGCAATTTTTAAAATAGTGCTTTGTAATTTGGTGTAGAAGTTTCTATTACTCCTTTTATGTTTGGTATTGCAAATGGGCTATATCGGTCTACTTTTTGATATAGGCCCTCATTTTCAAAACGAAATGGCTGAAATTTGGTAAGACTAAATTGGTGGTACAAAACTTTCCCCCAGAAATTTTTCTGTACATGTCCACGCCTTCATATAGCCCCCCATAGAACGGTAACTCCCGATTTCCAGTATTTTGAAGGCTGTGGCCTCAATATTCCACCAAAATGACTGATGGTTTGGTATTTTGTCTTCATTTGGGGTATTAAACTTTCCATATGAAATTTGTCGTTATAGGTCCACACCTGCATGTAGCCCCGACAGGACGGTACCTCACGAGTTTTGGTATCTTTTAAGTTTTAGTTACAATAACATCGAAATGGCTGAAATTTGGTACTTTGTCTTTGTTGGTGGTATAAAATATTCCTCAGAAATTGTCCGTACAGGTCCACGCCTACATATAGCCCCCATTTCTGTCTGAAATTCGTCGGTATAGGTCCACTATATCCAAGCCCTGAAGGTTGTGAAGTCAATATCCCAACGTAATGAATGAATTTTTTTATTTAGACTTCCATGGGGTTATAAAATATTCTAAAAGAGAATTATCAGTATAGGTCCACGTCTTCCTATATCCCGCTCAGAAACCTACATCTCGATTTTCCGTATTTTGAAGGTTTTAGCTACATTATCTTACCAAAATATCGGAAATAAATAGTAATAATAAAAATTGTTCAAATATACATATTTTTTTGTTTAATTTAAAAAATTTAGATAACTATATTTGGGAGTTCTAAAACTAATTCGCTAAAATACCGTACAAGAATGAATGTATTCTGCTTAAACTTCATCAGGAAATATGGTTTACAATCACGAAGACTTAGTTGCTTACTGTGCACAGTGGATGCGCCCAACGACAAAAATCAAAAAAATCATGTCGTCGTTTCAAAAATTTAAAAATGCAAATAGCATCAAAACTTTCCAAATTTTTCGAAACTCAACTTATTTTTTCCATTTTTCTCGGTTCTTAAGAAGAAAACTCCTCATGAACATGACTAATTTTGAAGAAAAATATGTATTTAAAAATGAGAAAAAATACTTATATTCTACGCGAATTTATGAAACAAAGGACTATTTTTAACGCCTTAACTTAAGATGACTAATTTAGTAAATTGCCTAAGCTTAATTTTTCTAGTTATGAAAATTCCTCTAAATCGCAGGGGTTGCCAAATATTTTGGTTATAATGTTGGTAAAAATAAAATTATTTAATATAGATGTATGAATTTCCTTAAACGTTAAGTCACTTTCAACAAATTCGAAAAAATGGCCACTAGTGCCATATTGAAGCCTAGGGCCTGTTGATTTCAAAACTGTATAGACTTTTTGCGGAAATTTGCGGTTTTGGCAGTTATGACCAAAAGTTTAACACCCTTTTAAAGTTGCTGAATTTATATTTTTTGGAATACTTTTAAGTAATTTTATTATCCTTTCTTAAATTCGGTTTCAATATAACATTTTTTGTGCTATTAGCGATTTCTATGGTCATGGTAACTTAGACCTGGGGGTAATCACTTTAAAAAATAAATTTTTTTATTTTTGGTACACCCTTATGTTGGACCACGCTAAAAAGTGGAGATTTTCCCCGCATTGAGTAAAAAATGCATGATTACAAGTAATTCTGCAGACAAATGTGGTTAAATCTTATAAAGTACAAAAAAAGATGGTAACCCTATATGGAGGCTGTGGTCAAAAGTGGACCGATACGACATTTCTTTATAAGATAATGTTCTGTAGTCTGAGGTCATTATAAGAATATAGTCGCTTAGAATATTTGGTTGACATCTGCCCAAATAAATCGATATATAAATCATTGGGGAGTAAACCAAATCATGGACCAATACTGAAAATTTTTCGTGGGGATGCTTACAATACAATAATAACTCCTGGTACCGGATTACAGCAAATTTGGTTGAACAATGTCTTGGTAACAGTAAAGTACTTAAATTCAAGATGATTCGTTTCATGGGAAACACGCGAAATTTTGGACCGAGGACCCCAATATTTTACGTAGAGTGTTTTTAGGCCACTATGACCCATTGATAACAACTTCAGTTCGCTATAGCATTTAGAAGTATTTTTGTCACACCTTCCCATGTAAGTGCCACCACTGTGCTGTGATACCTTATAAGGCTAGGAAATTACAATCATTCAAAAAATATGTAAATTAAAAAAGCCTGTCATCCGCAAATTGGTTAAAAGTAGTTGATGCGCACGCGATTTTAGATACAGCGAATCAATCTCTTTAAGTATCTATACATATTTCGATGTTTCACTCAGCGACCATAGTGTGCCGTCACTTGCATCACACAATGCAAAAAACCTTAAAGTGGGTGGTATCTACATCCACCGTTTTAGTAGATGGATTCGAAAGCGGAAGTGCTCATTAGATTCGCCTTTGGGTAAAGAAGGCTCCTCAGTCATATCGGATGTGGGACGGCTTCGCTATCATCTAACTTACTCTTTCAAATGCAATTTGTTTTTTACAATTCTGAATGTTTTGTTCAGTAATTTTCAAAAGAATTTTCAAATAAATAAAATCAGCTGAGCCTGGCTGGGGTTTGAACCCACGTCCTTGAAAAAAGTGTTGTCAAGGCGTGTTAGTGTTCAGAGCCAAACTCATAACTTTCAAAGACTACGCTAGGCATTTGTCATGAAAGCCATACAATTACTGAACAAAACATTCAGAATTGTAAAAAACAAATTGCATTTGAAAGAGTAAAAGTTAGATGATAGCGAAGCCGTCCCACATCCGATATGTCTGAGGAGCCTTCTTTACCAAAAGGCGAAACATGTCATACCACATAGTGGTGGGTGTGTGGGTTCGAATCGTCGGCTTTCCTTTTTCATATGCATGATCATAAAGCTCGATTTCCAACGAGAAATTATTTAAAATTTTTTTGTCAATATTTGTTTGTAATGAAATAACCATTCAGAACGAATGTGTTTACATTTTCTAAAAGCACATTCATATAAATACACGTAGCATGAAATGAGCCTGGTCCAGTAACTTCGTTAATAACATTTTGAATAGCTTTTTTTGTAAAAGAAAGAAAAAAGTTGGAATTGGTAAGCAAAAGAGAAAACAAAAATACTTCATCAACTAAAATCTACAACAGAAACTCATTAACATCAATATAATTTCAATGCGCCCCCAACCATTACCAGTTCAAGCAATACAAACCAAACCATTTTCTGCCATCAAAGGAATGAAAAGGAAAAAAGAATACACAGCGCTTGGGGGATGGTTCAGTGAAATCTAAATAATTTTGGTTGAATTTTAGTATCTTTCATTCATGAAATTCAAGGAATAATAATATCGAGTCAGCAAAGGCTATAGTCGGGACGGTATACCACTATCCGAGATAGATACTAAAGTTTCAATCCTGGATTTTATACCAAATGACTTAGGGATACCAGAACCAAAAGTATTAATAATTTTATATTTATTCCAAGTTCCAAGAACATTGTCACGACTGTCGACAACTGATTGAACGATTTGCAGAAGAGAAAAAGAAAATACGCATTAAAATTTGGATAACTTAGCGCATTTGGCAACAACTCCGATATCTTACCATCAGTGCCAACATATTTGTTTTATACTTTATTATTACCAACACATTGTTCAACGGAGTTTGCTGTTATCCTGTACCACAGTAGTTCTTATTGCATAGTAAAGCTCCCCGCGAAAAATTGACACTTTTGGTCCATGATTTGGTATACTCCCTACATGATTTATATCTCGATTTTTTCCCAAAAAAGAACTCCAAAACTTTTTCTGTTTCTTTATTATAATAGAATTCGATAATAGATCAAAAAATTGAAACGATAATAAAATTACTTAAAAATATTCGAAAAATATAATTCAACATCTAAATGCCGAGTTACACTTTTGGTCATAACTGTCCAAACGGCAAAAAGTCAAAACAGTTTTGAAATCTACAGACCCTTGGCTTCAATTTGGTACTAGTGACGCTTCTTGCAGCTGCATGACAAGTAACTAAAACTTTAAAGAAATCCATTAAATTACTTCATTACTGTCATAAACAATAAGTGAAACAGTACATACTAGAGTGGTTTTAAAAAATCGATGTCGGATTTTTTATGCGGCACCTCTTGAAGTGTTTTTGTTAGATTTTCGTTGTGGGTATAGAACTTTCCACCTGAAATTAGTCGGTAAAGGTCAACGTCTTCATATAGCTCCCATAGAACGGCACCGCGCGATTTTCGGTATTTTGAAGGTTTTAGCCTCATTATTCCACCGAAGTGGCTGAAATTTGGTATTTAGTCTTTTTCCGGGCTACAAAAAATTCTCTCAGAAATTTGTCGGTATACGTGCATGTTTTCGGGGTACTCCCATAGAACGGTATAACCCAATTTTCGGTATATTGAAGGTTTTAGCCTCATTATAACATGGAAATGGCTGCAAGATGGTAGTTTTCGTTGAGGGTATAAAACTTTCCACCTGAAGTTTGTCGGCATAGGTCCATGTACTTTCCGATTTTCGGTATTTTAAGTTTGTGTCATCAACGATGAAATTTAATATTTAATCTCCGTTGGTGGTATAAAACTTCCCTCTTGAAAATTTCAGGTATTGTTCCATGTTATTATATACCCCCCATAGAAATATCCCTCCCAATTTTCGGTGTTTTGAATGTTTTAGCCACAATATTCAATGGGATTAACTGAAATTTGTTATTTAGTCTTCGCTGGAGTTACGAAACTTTCCTCCAGAAATTTATCGGTACAGGTTAACGTTTTATACAGCATCCATAGAACGGCGCTCCCTATGTTGTTAACTATCCACATCCAGAATATCAAGGTTTAGATTAGTCGCTTTTTTTACTTGTTGTAACTTATTTTTGTTCGTTCGTCTCTATTCGTAATAATTTAGGCAAACATAGTTCAGCCCCCAAAAGACATACATACCTAATTTTTAGTAGATGAGTTCCATATATAGATAAGAATTCCTCATTTAAAAATCAGCGCTCTGCATTTGCGCTAAGGCGAGTAAATCAATCTACAACATTTGACAATTCGTGTGAGAAGAATAAGAGTTTTTACAGAAACAGGGGGTTAAACATATCAAGCAGTAATTATTTTAGTGCATCGAATACATGAAAGCCGTCGAAAATATGGAGTTTTTTCAAATCTGAACCAATTTCATTATATTCAATTGGTTATCTGACTGATATTCCGACCAAATTTAGTTACACATTCCAAATGTCATCAATATTGGATAAAATACGGACAAAATTAGATGTATTTTGAGTAAAATATACAAAAAATATCTAATAGATTACCAGTTCGGAGGGAGCTTGGACCTCTCCCTATTTGTACACGAAAAATGCAAAGTTTATCGTTCTCCTTCCTGTCTTTCAATGTTCAGATTGAGAAATGGTAGAGTAGATTGTCGACTATATGATACCCTATCTCCATTTCAATATAATTGTGACAAATTTTCCATATTTCATCAAATCTGAACCGATTTTACGAGTAATATAATTTGGCAAACTTATTTCTAGACCGAATTCCGTCAAACATTTCAAATAACATGAATATCGGACATTCGTATTGTGATTGGTTCACCAAATACCTTAAATCGGGCGAATATATACATATGTATATGGGAGCTATGTCCAAATTCGAACCGATTTCAATATAGCTTGGCAAACTTATTTCTAGACTAAATTCCGTCACACACTTCAAATTTTACCAAAACCGGTGTTTTGGCGTCCCAAATACCTAAAATCGGTTGAAAATATATGTATATGTATATGGGATTGGATATTGCTTCCATATATATTTTCAGTATAATTTGGCAAACTTTTTTCAATACCAAATTCCACCACACATTTCAAGTTTCATTGAAATTGGACATACATAGCTTGTTTGGCACATGGAATACATGAAATGGGCCGAAAATATATGGGAGCTATATCCAAATATGAACCGATTTCAATATAATTTGGCATAATTATGTCTAGACCAAATTCCGTAACACGTTTCAAATTTCATTGAAGTCAGACAAAATTTGAGTGTTTGATGTCCCAAAAGCAAAAGCGTTACATTGCAATGAATGAAAAAATTATATTCTCCCATCGGACAATAAATGTGGCATGTACTGACATGCATAAATCGACAGAAACTGATTGTTTGATTGTCTCTAAAAGGAACTAAAAGGAACTTGTTTCCTTTTGCATGTTACATACAAATGCACAAAGACATTATACCCCTACCACTATTTGGTTATGTTAATTTCCTTTATCTATATTTTATTAGTCTATGAAAATACTGAGGCCTTCTGGCTTACCAAATTTTCATTTAAAGGCATTAACAAGCACCCATAGAGGTTAATAGCTAATTTTATGTTAATACACTCTTTGTATTCTCTTAGATTTAAGGACTAGTTTTAAGATTTAGTTTGTAAGTCATAGTTTTTAAGTCTAATTTATGGGGAAGAACCCTCCTTGTTCTGTAAACATATGTATATAATGATTGTTTAACTGCTGATTTTAATAACATGGGTTAAATTCTTTTTATCAGTCATTAAAATAATACATTCCCGTTTTAAGTACCTCCTTTATAACGTTTCAAATACCTTGATTTTGTTAAAAAGTCTCAATAAAAAAACGTTTTGTGAGACATCTCCTAGGATGTATGGGCTTTGCTATTAGTGTTTAAACTTTTATGCTCAAATTTATGCGCCTTAAACTATGCTACACATATTGAAATTATTTGTAACATATTACCATAAATCAGCGATAGGCACCGTACTTTCCTATTGCATACTTTACGGGATGTCATTGTGTGAGTGCATGCTTTTTACCCACTAAACAATTTTTGCGGAAATCGTACCGAATTCGGACGAAATCTCTGCACAAGTTTCCATTTCTGATGCCGTCTTCGAATGCAAAACATGTCCGTTTTTGTGTGAAGCGGTTCGCAGAATTCGGAACAATTTCGAGGGAAATTCGAAAAGAGCATTCGAGTTTCATTAACTAGATATATTCTGACACTGCAGCGTTATAGAAGACCAAAAAAAAGCGGGCCCGTGTCTCGCCGTTTTTTCTTATCTCATCAACTTTCGCGGTTATAGGCCTCCAAAGGTTTGAGGCTTTGATGTAAAAAGTGTCATTTAGTCAGGACTATATATTCCAAACCGTTAGGAAATTTGACTTTAACTCAGAAGCAAAGTTGTAGCTCTTGTCCTAAAGAACAAACATTTTGAACACGTATAATCCATCAAACTTCATCTGCAAGGTCAAAATCGCCATGGTCAATTTTCTTTTAAAATTTCTTCTCGGGTTTTGGTCTACAGCCATCAAATCGATAAAATTTGAAGCAAACAAGCAACTACAAAAATGTACCTCAGATCTCAATAAACATCTTTCTAGAACATACGAACTATGTATAGACGATTCTTAAAGGTTAAAATAGCAAAGCAAATGGGATTTTTATCCTGTTTTCTCTGGTTCTAGTCCACAGATACTAAACCGTTTAATAAGAAAAGAAAACAACCAACTACAGTAATGCAGCAAAGGCATCAATAAATAGCTTTCTGGAATAAGCGAAATGTCTATGAACGGTTCTTAATTGTGAAAATAGCAAAACACTTTTGAAAATTATTCGATTTTTACACTTTTTTCTCCGATTCTGGTCCACAGATACCGAATCGCATAAAAATTAAGGATACCGTCAACCACACAAATGTACCTAAGATTTCAATAAACAACTTTCTAGAACATATGAAGATTTTAGGAATGATTCTTAGGGCTGAAGTTCACGAACAATTAGATTATTTTTAACATTCCCCCTGCTCAGGTTTGGAAATAACAAACTGTTAAAAACTCAAGGAAATTTGAAATGTTTGGTATTTACGGACCTGAACAGGAAATAATGACCTAAATAATCGAATTTTGAGCTTGAAGAATCGTTCCTAGAATCTTCATTTGTTCTAAAAACTTGTTTGTTGAAATCTAAGGTACATGTTTGTAGTTTACTGCATCCTTAATTTTTGGGCCGTTGCCTATCTTTGGCCCAGAGTCGAAAAAAAAGTATCAAAATTGGATATTTTCAAAAGATTTTTGCTATTTATACCATTAAGTACCGTTCATAGATATTTCGCATGTTCCAAAAAGTTGTTTACTGATGCCTTTGCTACATTATTGCAGTTGGTTGTTTTCTTGAATATTGAACTGTTTAGTATCTGTGGAGCAGAACCAGAGAAAACAGGATGCAAATCACATTTTCTTTGCTATTTGACCTTTAACAATAGTCTATAGTATAAACAAAATTGCAAACGCTATCCCCCCAAAAAAAAACGCTACAATGTTTCTAATTGAAGACACTGGCACGACGTGTGTTGTTTTTGCTGTAAAGCAGACCAACCAAATTTTGGTGTGTGCATTCGTCGAAATTCGACGACACATACTAGTGGAAAAGGTTTGAATTGTTTTCGCAGAGACTTTCGTCGGAGTTGTGTGAGGTTGCCAACGAAAAACTTTTCATTGAACATTTTTCTTTGCTTACCTTTATACTTCGAGCTGCCGATTGATTCGATTTTTACACTTTTTTCTCCGATTCTGGTCCACAGATACCGAATCGCATAAAAATTAAGGATACCGTCAACCACACAAATGTACCTAAAATTTCAACAAACAACTTTCTAGAACATATGAAGATTTTAGGAATGATTCTTAGGGCTGAAGTTCACGAACAATTAGATTATTTTTAACATTCCCCCTGCTCAGGTTTGGAAATAACAAACTGTTAAAAACTCAAGGAAATTTGAAATGTTTGGTATTTACGGACCTGAACAGGAAATAATGACCTAAATAATCGAATTTTGAGCTTGAAGAATCGTTCCTAGAATCTTCATTTGTTCTAAAAACTTGTTTGTTGAAATCTAAGGTACATGTTTGTAGTTTACTGCATCCTTAATTTTTGGGCCGTTGCCTATCTTTGGCCCAGAGTCGAAAAAAAAGTATCAAAATTGGATATTTTCAAAAGATTTTTGCTATTTATACCATTAAGTACCGTTCATAGATATTTCGCATGTTCCAAAAAGTTGTTTACTGATGCCTTTGCTACATGATTGCAGTTGGTTGTTTTCTTGAATATTGAACTGTTTAGTATCTGTGGAGCAGAACCAGAGAAAACAGGATGCAAATCACATTTTCTTTGCTATTTGACCTTTAACAATAGTCTATAGTATAAACAAAATTGCAAACGCTATCCCCAAAAAAAAAAAACGCCACAATGTTTCTAATTGAAGACACTGGCACGACGTGTGTTGTTTTTGCTGTAAAGCAGACCAACCAAATTTTGGTGTGTGCATTCGTCGAAATTCGACGACACATACTAGTGGAAAAGGTTTGAATTGTTTTCGCAGACACTTTCGTCGGAGTTGTGTGAGGTTGCCAACGAAAAACTTTTCATTGAACATTTTTCTTTGCTTACCTTTATACTTCGAACTGCCGATTGATGTTTGGGTATAAAAAGTTTTTTGTTGAAGAAGTTATTGAAAGATAACTTCGGTGGAGAATATCCACAAACAAAAAATAAGGGAACTGATGAGATTCTGTGGCGAGAATCGAAACTATAGTATTCCCTGCCTTACCCCTTGGCGAACAATGCCAAATCTTTTCCACTAATAAACTAGTTGTTTTGGATTAAGCCAGACTATTTTGAAAAAACAAAATTGCAAACGCTATCCCAAAAAAACGCCACAATGTTTTTAATTTTCAAAATAAATATTGAACAAAACAAAAAAACATTATTTATTTATTATTGTCTTTTTAGGACGAAGGCCAATTATTTGTGAAAGTTTATTAATTATGGATTAATCGAGCTAACATGGCCTAAGGAGTTTTGTATTGAAAAATGAATTCTAGCGTTATACCACACAACACACATTCAACCAATTACCCTACGGACCGTTTCACTTGGTGGTTGCCAAAGCTCGTCAGGGGTATTTTGAATGTTAATTAATGGCTAGAAGACAAAGGCTGATTTTGATAACTTCTATTTATACACACATTTTTACAAATTTGTAAATATGAAGTATTTTATTGAAGTCTTTTTCTTTATCAAGTCTCCCTAGTGTCTTGTCTAGAAATCAATTTCTCAATACATACACATGTACAATCAAAGGGGGTTTTCCTTCATGAATTGCAATGCCTACTTTTTCAGTAGTTATGATAGATAGATTGGCTGTGGCCTAGAGCGCTAGGACCTCGACAACTCTAGGCCACAGCCAATCTATCTATCATAACTACTGAAAAAGTAGGCATTGCAATTCATGAAGGAAAAATCATTGAGGTGTTTAAAATGTGACAATTTTTGGTTATTTATTGTCACATTTTGATCATCTGGAAGATTGAAAAATGCTTAATCAAAAAAGGGTCATACAGGTGTTTGAAAAGTGATTATAATTATGTATATTCTGATCATATTTTGAACAGTTAGGTGATTAAAAACTGATTGTTTTGTTTAATTTTTGTTTGGTTGTAAATAATTCTCATATACACTTTCTACAAAACTTTGATATAAATGTAACGTATAATATTAAGAGTATAGACAAACACAACACATGTTCAGGTTTTGCCAAGTGAAATGAAGAAGCAGTATACTCACAGCGCATAATAAAGAATAACAAAGCAGAAAAGACAACAAAACAAAGGAAAGAAACAACAAAGAATAAAGAGAAATTTATTTTAATTTATTTTGTCTAATAAATGACTCCCGAAAGACTCATAAACGATTATAAACATGACCCAAAAAAGACTCGAAAAAGAGTCCCAAAGTAATCAACAAATCACCAATAAATGATTGAAATACGACTCCAAAAAGACTTTATATACTATCAGAAAATTGGCAAAAATGACTCGAAACTAATGCAGAGGAAGACACATTTGTGATTTGCTTAGACGAGTCGCCTGAGGTTATGTTTTCCTACCGACAAAGGAGTCATTTATGATCAGAAAATGAGCTCATATTCCAGCTTTTTAATCGTGCAGTCGGATCAAAAAAGACTCGAATTTGATTAAAATTTTAAAAAAATACTGGCTGGGTTATCAAAATCAGCCTTTGTCTTCTAGCCATTAACATTCAAAATACCCCTGACGAGCTTTCGCAACCACCAAGCGAAACGGTCCGTAGGGTAATTGGTTGAATGTGTGTTGTGTGGTATAACGCTAGAATTCATTTTTCAATACAAAACTCCTTAGGCCATGTTAGCTCGATTAATCCATAAATAATAAACTTTCACAAATAATTCGCCTTCGTCCTAAAAAGACAATAATAAATAAAAAATTCACAGCAGAGCCCGGCTGCCCCGGCTGAGGTTTGAACCTGGGTCCTCTCCAACAAATAGACAATGTTGTCGAGGTCCTAGCGCTCTAGGCCACAGCCAATCTATCTAACATAACTACTGAAAAAGTAGGCATTGCAATTCATGAAGGAAAACCCCCTTTGATTGTACTTGTGTATGTATTGAGAAATTGATTTCTAGACAAGACACTAGGGTGACTTGATAAAGAAAAAGACTTCAATAAAATACTTCATATTTACAAATTTGTAAAAATGTGTTTATAAATAGAAGTTATCAAAATCAGCCTTTGTCTTCTAGCCATAATTAACATTCAAAATACCCCTGACGAGCTTTGGCAACCACCAAGCGAAACGGTCCGTAGGGTAATTGGTTGAATGTGTGTTGTGTGGTATAACGCTAGAATTCATTTTTCAATACAAAACTCCTTAGGCCATGTTAGCTCGATTAATCCATAAATAAAAAAAACATTATATTTTTGAAAATTATGAGAAATTCAGTTATAGTTTTTTTGTGGGGGTTTTCAGACTTAAACCACTATAACTTAGCCATTTGTTAACCGATTTAAACAATAATATTTTGTTCGAAAGATATTATTCGCCCCTTTAAAGGGAAGAAGGATCAATAGAAATCCGTTGTGAAAAAAAGAAGATATGTCCGTTTAAATTTGAAAATGTAAGAAACGAGGATTTTTACTAGTTTTACCGTTATAGAAAAATAAAACGAAGTGATACAAATGAAAGGCATTGTCGTTGTCCGTGGATCCAAACACGATATCATTTTGCATCAGAACGCTTGAATATTTTTCTGGACAACTTTTGTAGCACAGTGCCATTTATCGACATTTTTCGAAAAGTTTGCACCTTCTCAAGGCCAAAACTGCCTGAAGGAGCATTCCAATGCTCTTGCGATGTATTACAGAGTTCTTAACTACTGTCTTGGCTACAATTGCCGTCCTAGTGTTCGATCGAAAATCTCAATGGTTTGACTGTTATATGCCAAAATTTCCAAAAAACGTGGATAAAAAACTTAAAGTCAAAATCGGGAGGCTCGATTTTCACGATAGACCTATGGCCTAGTAGACTTGTTTGCTCAGTTCAATCCCAGGAATAAGAAACGCGAAGGGCCCATTAAGGTTTTCAAATCGCCCCGGCCTAATACAAAAGCTCAAGTAGGAAAATTGTAAATATTAGTCCATGTTTTGGAAAGAACAACGGAGACACCTCATGTGATCACTTTGAAGTCTATGAAACTTGGTATTTTGGAATCTAAGAAGAAAACCTCAACGTATCAATATAAATTGATTATGAACACTTAAGATATTGTGCATCTCTAAGGAGTAACCTGAACTAATTGCTTTTATTTAGTTCAATACAGTTCGTGGTGGAGGTTATAAAAAGTTCGGCCCGGCCGAACTTAACGCCTTTCTGATATGTTTTTTTCTCTTTTTGTTCAATTAAAACAATTTTAGTTTTGATTTCAGTACTTATTTGATTTTATTTATTGTTTTTTAATTTTTTAATTATATTTAAACTTTTATTTAATAACATGCAAATATATGTATATGGTAAATATATTTATATTTATTTATTATATGGTAGTGGTGGTTTATTTCTTTGGCTCTTTGTGGTTTCTCTGTTTTTCCACTAAAATGTGTTTGCTAATTAAAATTATGTTTTCTAGTTGATGTTAGAAAAATGGCTGAATTCCGTATCTGTCCCTTGGTGTGTGAAAAACCTGAGAAATAATTTGCACGTGTACATTACACTATCGTTGCCCATGTTCAACTGCATGACGTTCAGACATTTAGGTTATGTTGCTATTACTTGCGTTTAGAAGAGAACGTTTGCTAATTCAATATGGCTGTTGTCGTTGCCGAGGTGGACTTTGCCTATCACTGTCCAAGTCATTTAGTAATGTTGCATAATGAATGGCAACTATGTTTTGTTGGATAATTTGCACGGGTATGAGAGTGGATCCAGCTGTTTAAACAATAGGAATATTGGCAGACGAAATCGAACCTTCTAAAGGTATGTTCTGAGGTCCTTCTTGAAGCCACTGAATGTCATATCTGTAAAAGAAGAAAAATTAGTGATATTAAAAGTTGAAGAAAAGAAGGATGTAATGCAGCTATGAACAAAACAGTACTCTAACGTCTATTCATGGCACAAATACTACAGTCACACATATTATTTTGTGCATCATTGATGTTATGGAACTGCTGAAAATTATTTGAAGGGTAAGAAAATAATCTTGGGAGTACAACTTCATTTGATGCGACTTCCATGGTTTGATCTGGTAATTGAAACAATTTATTTTTTTTCCAGATTTATCATTATAGTATTTATTCTTATACTAGCAAAATGCCCGCTACTATGTATGCGGTAAAGGAATAATATTCAAATAAGCAATATTTAATATGGTGAACACTGAAAATTTTTATGTACTAATACCTATTTGAATTGATATTTTATTTCTTTGAAGTACTGTTCGTACACGTTTTGTTCGAATCTCAAAAAAAGACCTCTACACTTCAACAGCGGCCTATATTTTAAATTTCTGTCCATGTTTTATTAGAACGGTATGAGTATTTTGAAAATGTTATCTACATTTTCCAACCGAATTTTGGAATTTGTGATATCAAAATGTAGAAAACCGATCGATTCCCCGGTCAGGCAACATCAAAGTTTCAACGGTGGCAAAATACCCCTCAGTAATATTGGTGACATTTCCTGAGTATTTCAGCCATGTAAAACTTCTCTACAAGTGGTGTCGTAAGGCACGCCGTTCGGACTCGGCGATAAACAGTAGGTCCCATATCATTGAGCTAATATGAAACGGGGTGCACTCAATGATATGAGAGAAGTCTCCCTTGTCCCGTCTGGGATGTTTGTGGAACAATTATTACATTATTTTGAAACCGAATTCGTGTTAACATAGAAACAATAGTACATTATTCAGTACAATTTTTAGAATCCACAACATTAGCTCATATGTTACAGTTTTAGCTCTACTTGTTCACCTAATGCCAATGGTATTACATGTAGAAACCTTTCATACATTTAAAGGTGGATTTTAATAAACATTCTGATCCAATCTCATCAGTGATCCTCACAACAAATTTCATTTATCGATTCACTCAATACCAGTGCTTCAATATTTAGTATTACTTAATACTTCTAGTACATTTATTGTACGACCACTTCTAACAATGAACTTAACAAATAAATAATATACCAGAATTCCACTCCTATTCCTTAGCCCAATACCAAATTTATTGCAATTTTGTACTTTTCACACAATAATTACATAATCCCAGCCATTTACTTACATTTAGTACATTTCGTATTTCTCAATAAGTCAGCCAGCCCTCAGCCTAATTTCAGAATTTGTATGCATTTCAAAAAATCCTTATCTAAACGCCAATACCATCCCTCATACAACAATTCCAAATTCCACCTTTATCCCTTCAAGCAACGCCAAACTGGTACCAAATTCAGGACTTATAATATGTATAAGTTAAAAAACTACTTCCTTTTATCCAAAACTAAATCCCAATCGCAATTTAGTATTTTTCGTATACATAATACCGAATTTCACAATTTCAGCTCTACTAATTTACACAATAACAATTCGAACCAAATTCTTTGCCATTTTGTAATTTTCGTACACTTATTGTACGTATATCCACAACCACATCCATATCTCAACCCTACACATCAAGAGGGTGTATAATACCAAACATCCGAATTACATCTCTATTCATAATACCATTAATATTTTTCGTATGAAAGTACGAATTTCAATAACTATCTCCAACAGTAATTCCAAATTTCAGGATTCCACCATATCCGTCCACCCGAAACTAAATTGTACCAAATTTAGTACCATTTAGTACTTTTCGTAACCATAAGTACGAACTTCCAAAACTATCTCAGACCTACACTCCAACAGTAATCTAAATTTCAGGATTCCAGCTCTCTCCGTTTACCCAAATCCAAATTGAACCAAATTTAGTACCATTTAGCACTTTTCGTAGCCATAAGTACGAATTTCCTAAACTTCCTTAACCCTACACTCCAACAATAACCTGAACTCGAAATTTCAGGATTCCTGCTCTATCCGTTCACCCAAATATTAATTGTACCAAATTTAGTACCATTTAGTACTTTCCATACCCATAAGTACGAATTTCCAAAACTACCTCAATCTTACACCCCATAAGTAAACTTAATTATGAATTTCAGAATCCCAGCTCTATCTGTTCACCCAAATCCAAATTGTACCAAATTGAGTAAATTTAGTACTTTCGTATCCATAAGTATGAATTTCCAAAACTATTTCAATCCTTCACTCCATCAGTAACCTTAATTCCAGATTTCAGGATTACAGCTCTATCCGTGCACCCAAATCCAAATTGAGTACCATTTATTAATTTTCGTACCCCCTAAGTACGAATTTCCAAAACTTGCTCAATCCTACACCCCAATAGAAATCTTAATTAAAAATTTCAGGATTCCAGCTCTGTCCGTTCACCTAAATTTAAATTGCACCAAATTTAGTACCATTGTACCAAATTTAGTACTTTCCATAGCCATATGTAGGAATTTCCAAAACTAAGTCAATCCTACAGTCCAACAGTAATCTTAATTCCAAATTTCACGGTTCCAGCTCTTTTCGTTCCCTAAAATCCAAATTGTACCAAATTTAGTACTTATCGTACTCATAAGTACGAATTTCCAAAACTTCTTCAATCCTCACTCCAACAGTAACCTTAACTCAAAATTTCAGGATTCCAGCTGTATCCGTTCACCCAAATATAAATTGTACCAAATTTAGTACCATTTAGTACTTTCCGTACCCATAATGACGAATTTCCAAGACTAAGTCAATCCTACAGTCCTACAGTAATCTTAATTCCAAATTTCAGGATTCCAGCTCTATTCGTTCCCTAAAATCCAGATTGTACCAAATTTAGTACTTATCGTACCCATAAGTACGAATTTCCAAAACTTCCTCAATCCTACACTCCAACAGTAACCTTAACTCGAAATTTCAGGATTCCAACTCTATCCGTTCAACTACATTTAAATTGTACCAAATTTAGTACCATTTAGTACTTTCCGTACCAATAAGTATGAATTTCCAAGACTAACTCAATCCTACACTCTAAACGTAATTAAATTCCAAATTTCAGGATTCCAGCTCTATCCGTTCACCCAAATCCAGCTGTTTCCGTTCACCCAAATATAAATTGTACCAAATTTAGTACATTTAGTACTTTCCGTTCCCATAAGTATGTTTTTCCAAAACTTCCTCAATCCTACACTCCATCAGTAATCTTAATTTCAAATTTCAGGATTCCAACTCTATCCGTTCAACTAAGTTTAAATTGTACCAAATTTAGTACTTTCCGTTCCCATAAGTATGAATTTCCAAAACTACCTCAATCCTACACTCCATCAGTAACCTTAATTCGAAATTTCAGGATTCCAACTCTATCCGTTCAACTAAATTTAAATTGTACCAAATTTAGTATCGTTTACAACTTTTCGTACCCATAAGTAAGAATTTCCAAAACTACCTCAATCCTTCACTCCATCAGTAATCTTAATTCCAAATTTCTGGTTTCTATGTCTGCCTAAATCCAATTTGTACCAAATTTGGTACCATTTAGTACTTTTCGTACACATAAGTATGAATTTCCAAAATTACACCCATATCTCAATCGTGCGCTTCAACGGTAATCTAAATTCCAAGTTTCAGGTTTTCAGCTCTATCCGGTCACCCAAATCCAAATTGTACCAAATTTAGTACCATTTAGTATTACTCGTACACATAAGTACGAACTTCCAAAATCATTTCCTTATATTAACGCCACTTCCCAACCTTGATTCCCATACCAAATATGAAGATTGTAGCTATATCCGCTCAAAATATACAATTAGTACCAAATTTAGTAACTTATCGTACACTTATAGGTCGAATTTTCAAAAACCCTGTGGTACATCTTTCTAACTCTCCATCAGTTACCCTCATTCCAAATTTCAGAATTCTATCTCTTCCCGTTTGCCTAATACAAAGGGTACCATATTTAGTACCTTTTAGTACTTTTCGTACCCTTCTAGGTCGAATTTCCAAAAACCCAGCCTTATCTCATCCCTACACGCCGACAGCAACCCACAGCCAAAATTTCAGCTTTCTAGCTTCAGCGGTTTCGTCTGGGCGATGATATGTCAGTCACTCACTCACTCACTGAGCTCTTTTATATATGGGGAATTCCAAGTGAAATCGGACAGTTCGGAGAAAAGTAATTTTTGATTTCAATTGTTTTTGGTTCAATTAATGCTCCTAGCCAACAGAACATTTTAGTATATTTTAAAATTTTTTTTTGACCAACGGTACAGAGATATCGCCTATTGAAATTATCACATTTTAAAAGAACTATGTCCAAATAAATACTCATAACTTCTTTAATATTGGTCCAAATGGGACCATCTTTTTTTGAATTGTTTGTTTTTCATCAGCTATCGAAAGAAATACTTAAAAGAGAAATGCACAGTGGGCTTCAATGCAATTTTCGGGATTTAATATTTAAAATCAATTTTTAAATATGATTGTACCCGTCGATTTTTTCAAAAAAATTATATGTTAAACTACGTTCAATTACAAAAATTTTAAGCTCTAAATCGTAATGGGATGCGAATAAATACTATTTTTTCTGAATTTTTTAAAATTTGTCAATACAATTTTTCCTTTATACCTTTGTCCAAAATTTATTATTTAATTAAAAAAATTAAAAATTTCATTTATAAATATTTGTTTTGATTTTATATTTATAAATTTATCTCAAACATCTTAAAAACTGCGTCATTTTTCGATTTTGAAAATGCATCAGCGAAAATTCCATTAATGTCCACTGTGGATTTTTTTTCTATTTTTTATGATAAATATATAATATATAATGATAAATATGTACTCTTAGCTTCAAAAAAACAGGAAATACAAATTTCGGACAAAGGTATTAAGGAAAAATTGTATTGACAAATTTTAAAAAATTCAGAAAAAATAGTAATCGTCCGAATCCCATTACCACATAGGGCTTAAAATTTTTGTAATTGAACGTAGTTTAACATATAATTTTTTTGAAAAAATCGACGGGTACAATCATATTTAAAAATTGATTTTAAATATTAAATCCCGAAAATTGCATTGAAGCCCACTGTGCATTTCTCCTTTAAGTATTTCTTTCGATAGCTGATGAAAAAACAAACAATTCAAAAAAAAGATGGTCCCATTTTGACCAATATTAAAGAAGTTATGAGTATTTATTTGGACATAGTTCTTTAAAAATGTGATAATTTCAATAGGCGATATCTCTGTACCGTTGGTTAAAAAAAAATTTTAAAATATACTAAAATGTTCTGTTGGCTAGGAGCATTAATTGAACCAAAAACAATTGAAATCAAAAATTACTTTTCTCCGAACTGTCCGATTTCACTTGGAATTCCCCATATATAGATGATAGAGACATGAATAATAAATTTTGTTGGTCCGTTAACAGAAAACATTGAGAAAATGTGTAAGGAACACATGCGACATTTCCTGTGTATTTCAGCCATGTAAAACTTATCTACAAGTGGTGTCTTAAGACACGCCGTTCGGACTTGGCAATAAACAGTAGGTCCCATATCATTGAGCTAAATATGAATCGGGGTGCACTCATTGATATGAGAGAAGTCTCTCTTGTCCCGTATGGGATGTTTGTGGAACAATTATTAAATTTATCCATGCAAATTTAAAATTTAATGACAATCGAATTACAATAGTTCCTTTATCCTGAATATACCCTCACATTTATGGCGAAAAGAAGTTTATAAATATTTCGTAATATTTTTTTTTAAATGCCACATGTTCATGATCTAGATCTCACCCATTCTTCTCACAAAGGTCTTCTCATTTTTTATTCAATGAGAAGTCATTCCTGTTTTCTATTGCAGTCCTTTGAAAAACCTTGATTACACTGTGCAACAAAATTCAATTTTTTTCAAAATGATGGGAAAAATCGAAAAGATTATGAAAGTAGAGCTAAAAATATGAGACACGTGTATCGGCGTTTTAAAAGTTTACGTCGGAAAGTAACCAAAATAGGCGGGGCAAGTTCCGCCCATTTTTAATTTTTTCGAAATATTCGAGTTAAGATATATTTGAATTCTTGCATTTCAGGTATATAGTGTCTTTGGCAACTTTACAGAGGAGTATGTGGGCAATATTTTTGTTAAAAATTTTAACCCTCATGCGGTTCATCAAAGGGGTCTTTTTTGTCCTTTTTTCAAAAATCTTTCAAAAACTCCTTAAAACTGTGATTGTATCAAATCCAAATATTCTACAAAATTGTTCGCCATAAAATTTTACTATAGGTCTCAGAATACACCAAATCTGTAGCTCTTGTCTAATCGCCAGAAATCACTAAAAACGAAAAACGCGTTTTAGGGTTAAAGTCGGCCTTCATCTGAGTTTAATCAAAATTGTCCAACAAAACATAATTTTAGAGGGATGACGTCAAAGACAAAAATATTCTCCGTTAAATTTTACTATAGGTCACCAAAGAAATGAAATGCCTATTTACATTATATATCATAAAAATATCAGTATCAATTTTGCTGAAAAAAACATGAAAATATTTCCCAATCTTTTTGATGAAAAATTGTTCTTTCTTTTTTCGAGTTTATACATGAAATTAATATGAAACTTGGTTATAGGTGAAAAGTATCAAAAGATGAACAATTCTACATAAAATTTCACTATGAGTTTCAGAATAAACTATATATCCAGCTACACTATTTCCTTAAAAAAATTAGATTCCAAATTTATATATATTTGGATGAAATTATATGTTTTAAATTTTTACTGTTAATTTTACATAATTCCATACTGGATCAAAATCTAGCAAAATCCTTTACTTTTTGGGAATATTGTTAAAGAAAGAAATGTTCCAAATAAAATTTCATTATGGGTCTCTGAATAAAAGAAATCTGTAACCATAGTATATAACATTCTTAGCAGCACTTGTTTTTGATATATATATTTTAGGACCATATTTCCCAATTTTCATACAGTTTGTCGTTGTGATTGGATACTGTAAATATCATATTGATGGTTTTTCGTTGTGAATTCATACAGAAGATGTTGTGCGTTCCATTCATAATGTTTTAGAAATATTTGTGGTGTATATATATTTGGAGTATAAAAAACCCACATTGGACCTGTCCAAATTGCTTATTTTTAGTACTTTCAACTTAAATTCCGTAGTTTGGATAAGCCATTGGTTGCTTATATTGTAAGTGAAAATACATTAGAGGTCTACGGCTATGGTCAAGTGAAAATATAGGTGTCATATGGGCTCTCACATGCACAATTTGGTGTAGTCCAAAAAACTACAATGATGGGACTAACTCCTACTTTGGTTTCATTTCGGGAAAATTCACAAAATAAAACGGATTAGGCCCAGAAATTCTTGCATATTTTGATATATTTGCATCTGTATTTTGATAATTGTGGCCCAAATATCCCACCACAGTGGCTGAAATTTGGTAGTTAGTCTTAGTTGGGGTATGAAATTTTCACCTGAAATCTTTCGCTATAAGTCCACGTCTTCATATATATAGCCCCAATAGAACTGATTTCCCCGATTTTCGGTATGGCCATAGTGGTTAAGTATGTATGGACTTAAAAAACATATTTAAGGAAGTACTTCCTTCCTATGACATCCCCATGTAAAAATAATGACTTTTACGGTCAATTAGTAAGTAGGTAGTTACAACTGCCAAATTTTACTGAATAAAGTCATTACTTGGTAATGACTTTTTTTGCTGGGTTGTTAAAAAAACATACATACATACATACATATGTTCCCACAACATCCCTGAAGGGACAAGGGAGACTTCTCTCATATCAATGAGTGCACGCCGATTCATATTGGCTCAATGATATGGGACCTACTTTTTATTGCCGAGTCCGAACGGCGTGTCTTGCGACACCACTTGTAGAGAAGTTTTTCATGGCTTAAATACTCAGGAAATGTCGCCGGCATTACTGAGGGGGAATTTTGCCACTGTTGAAAATGTTGATATCGCTTGGCCTGGGATTCGAACCGCAGACCTTCTGAGTGCAAGGCGGACGTGCTAACCATTGCACCACGGTGGCCCCCAAAAAACATACATGTACATCAAAATTTCTTCGTAGTTTTGTCAATAAAAAACTCCCATGCCGACGGTGAGCTTTGAACACACAAACCTAGGATTTGTGCCACCATACTTATTCCTTAGTAAGTAAGTAGTAATTAAGGATGCAACTAGTTAACTAGTGTTAACGGTTATATATGTACTGTCTGATAATGCGGAGGGTAATGAGTACTCATTACATGACACATGACATGACATGACATGTGCTTACCAAATTTGTGCTGGGACCGGATCAAAAATTTTATTTACAATTTTTACAATTTTACAATTTTTTTTTATTTACAATTTTTAAACATAAATTTTGTCCAAAATTGTTCAAAACAGAGATTAATAAAAATTATGAATAAATTAATACATAAAGGCTGATGTGTTTATTGTTCCTATAAACAAAGAGAAAATTCCTTCAGCTTGATTGTGTGCGCTATCACGCAGGCGTGCTCAGCATTGCTCTTTTGGGATTCTCTAACTCATTTTTTTGGTTACAGACAAAAATTAAAGGCAAAATTATGAACGAAAAGAACCAATAGATGTGGGGAACACTTTTCTATCAGAAGGACTTAGGTAGGACTATTATAAGGATTACAAGCGAAGTGTCCGCTACATAGTATGCGGGAAGGATTTAAAAAAAAACAAGTAAGAACGGCGTTAAGTTCGGCCGGGCCGAACTTGTTATACCCTCCACCACAAGTTGTATTGAAGTAAAATGGAATAATTTGTTTCCTTTCGTGTATGAAGAAGACTTAATACTAAATTTCAGCAATTTCGGTAAAACAATGTGAGGCACCATTCTATGGGGGCTATTTCAAAACGTCGATCTATACCGACAAATTTCTTACGGAAAGTTTTTAGGCTCAAAGAAGACTAAATACCAAATTTCCTATATATTGGTAAGATAATGTGGCTAAAACTTAAAAAATACCGAAAATCAAGAAGTACGCTTCTATGGAGATATAGGAAGACGTGGACCTATACTGATAATACTCTTCTGGAATATTTCATAACTCTTGGAAGACGAAATAACGAATTTCAGCCACTTCGGTTGGATATTGACGTCGCAATCTTCAGTATTACGAACATCGGGAGGTACCGTTCTATGGGGCTATATCGAAACGTGGACCTATACCGATGAATTTTAGCCAGAAATGGGGCAATATGAAAGCGTGGTCCTGTACAGACATATTTCTGGCGAACAATTTATATCACATTGAAGACTAAATACAAAATTTCAGCCATTTTGGAGGAATATTGAAGACACAACCTTCAAAATAAGAAAAATCGGGAGGTACCTTTCCATGGGGGCTATATGAAGGCTTGAACCTATACCGACAAATTTAAAGGGGAAGTTTGAGTACCCCCAACGAAGTCTAAATACCAAATTTCAGCCATTTTTGTGGTATATTGAGGCCACAACGTTCAAAATACCGAAAATCGGGAGGTACCGTTCTATGGGGGCTATATGAAGGCATGGACCGATACCGACAAAGTTCTGGGGGAAAGTTTTATACCACCAACGTAGACTAAGTACCAAATTTCAGCCATTTCGGTGTGATAATGAAGCTAAAACCTTCAAAATGCCGAAAATAGGGAGGTACCGTTCTATGGGGGCTATGTGAAGGTGTGGTCCGATACCGACAAAATTCTGGGAGAAAGTTTTGTACCCTTAAAGAAGACTACGTACTAAATTTCAGCCATTTTGGTAGGATAACGAAGCTAAAAAATTATAAATACCGAAAATCGGGAGGTACCGTTCTATGGGGGCTATATGAAGGTGTGGACCGATACCGACAAAATTCTGGGGGAAAGTTTTATACCCCTAAAGAAGACTACGTAGCAAATTTCAGCCATTTTGGTAGGATAATGAAGCTAAAACCTTAAAAATACCGAAAATCGGGAGGTACCGTTCTATGGGGGCTATATGAAGGTGTGGACCGATACCGACAAAATTCTGGAAGAAAGTTTTATACCCCTAAAGAAGACTACGTAGCAAATTTCAGCCATTTTGGTAGGATAATGAAGCTAAAACCTTAAAAATACCGAAAATCGGGAGGTACCGTTCTATGGGGGCTATATGAAGGTGTGGACCGATACCGACAAAATTCTGGGGGAAAGTTTTATACCCCTAAAAAAGACTACGTAACAAATTTCAGCCATTTTGGTAGGATAATGAAACTAAAACCTTAAAAATACCGAAAATCGGGAGGTACCGTTCTATGGGGGCTATATCAAAACGTGGACCGATATATCCCATTTTCAATACCAACCATCCTGCAAGTAATAAAAACTTCTGTACCAAATTTTGACTCTCTATCTTTAAAATTGCGAGCTGTATCTTGATTTCAACAGACAGACAGACAGACGGACGGACGGACAGACGGGCATGGTCAAATCGACATAGAATTTTATGCTGATCAATAATATATATACTTTATAGGGTCTCCGATGAATATTTCGATGTGTTACAAACGGAATGACAAATTTAATTATACCCTCCATATGGTGGAGGGTATAAAAACAAATAAACAATATTTTATATGGAAATGGTGAACATTGAAAAATTTGTTGTACTTATACCAATTTTAATTAATATTTATTTTTTATTTAAGTACTATTAGTATCACATTAGTTAGATTAAAAAACTTTTGCTTTAGGTGAACGGAGAGAGCTGGAATCTTGAAATTTGGAATTAATATTGCTGTTAGGGTATACGATTGAAATATTATAGTAGTTTTGGAAAAATCGTACTTATGTACGAAGTAAATGGTACTAAATTCAGTACAATTTGGATTTAGGTGAACGGACGGAACTGGAATCCTAAGATTTGGAATTATGATTATAGTTTTTGAAATTCATACTTATGTTTAATTGTTTATTTGGTGTGAGTTGGATTTGTGTTAACGGATCGTACTGAGTGCTACGAAATGGTGATAGAGGTGATAGAGATCCGAAATGTGGAATTAAAGTTACTGTTTGTGTGTAGGACTGAGATATGGGGTTAGTTTTGGAAACTCGTACTAATGTGCACGGAAAGTACGAAATTTGGTACAATTTGGATAGAGTTGGAATCCTGACATTTGGAATTAAGATTACTATTGGAGTGTAGTACGGAAATATAGAGGTAGTTTTGAAAAATTCGTACCTATGAATGTATACGAAAAGTACTACATGGTACTACATTTGGTAAAATTTGTATTTGGTTGAACGGATAGAGTTGGAAACCAGAAATTTGAAAGTAAGATTACTGTTGGAGTGTAGGGGTGAGATATGGAGGTAGGTTTAGAAATTCGCACTTATGTCTACAGTAAGTACTAAATGGTACTAAATTTGGTACAATTTGGATTTGGGTGAACGGATAGAGATGGAATTCTGAAATTTGGAATTAGGATTACTTTAATAGTATGGGATTGAGGTAATTTTGGAAATTCCTACTAATGTGCACGAAAAGTACTAAATGGTTCTAAAGGTGGTAGAGGTGAGATACCGCCGGAAATTCGAACTAAAGGAGTACGAACAGTAAATCAATTAATATAGTATTTTTCAAGTGTTCACCCTTTCCATCAAAAACAATTATTTCAATGCCTGGGGTTATAAAAAGTCAGCACTCTGATGTCCACGTGTAGCTACCTCCCGGTGTTCGGTGTTTTCTACAACCAAAATGGGTGAAATTTGGCAAATGGTAGACATATAAAATATTCTTGTATATTTAAGGTTTTAGCCATATTATCCTACCAAATTAACTGAAATTTAGGCTTCAGTCAACGCTTTGGATGCTAAGTATTCCTGGCGAGAATTGTCCGAAATGGTTGAAATTTGGTACCGCCCGATTAGGAATTAGTATTCGACTGAGGTACAAATGTTTCCTTCAGAGAATTGTCGTCTTTGTTTTGATTTTTTTGTTATTTTCGGTACTTTGAAGGATTTTAAATGGCTTCGATTTGGAATGTAAAATTCGTTGGGAGGTATAAAACATTCCTAGAGAGACTTGTTATTATCGGTTCGAGTCTATGTATTTCAAAGGTGTTTTGTCACATGTTCAGACCGAAATTACAATAAGTTGGTATTGCTGGAGTCAGTGGGTACAAAAGTCAAATTCGGAAAATTAAAAATATGGGCTTATGTTTTGTTAGGGACACCGTAACATACATCACGATATGTGTTATTTTCAAGGGGGTTTCTACTCTATGTTTTCTTTCTGAAGTGGTTGTTACGTTGTATTTCGGATTCTCAATGGATAGAAAAATTCCACTCAGACAATAATTAATATTTTGAAGATTTTAATTTGCAATGTCTGTAATTTCATATTTCGAATTCTCACAATGCAGAGGTCTCATTGATATCAAATCGCTCATTTACTCAAAGAGTGACACATTTCAAAAAATCCAGTTTCGAGAAAAACGCTTTTTAAGTTGGCGATTGAAATTTGACTTCCCAACTTAAAACTCCCCAACTACAAAAACTAAAAGAAGTACTTGGACCATACTTTGCAAACAGCTAGACAGATATCACTGCTAAATTTCTGTGCAAGGTCAAGCATGATTTGAAGGGTTTTAGTGCTTCATAAACTCAAAAACATTTTTGTTGAATTATGCCAAACTCTTAGTGAATGAGCTGCAACTCACTGCATTTTAGAGATATCAACATGAAAAATTGACACAAGGTAAAATAGAAGTCGTAGAAAAAATAGAAATTGCTTACTCAGAAAACGTATTTTTTGAGTTATGCCACTCTTTGAGTAAATGAGCGAAATGTTGTATCATTGCAGCAGATGGCATATTCCACTCCTTCTTTGTATAAGTCTTGACGTGGCGAAGAAGCTTAATACGTTGGTAACCGAAAGAAAACTAATTATTACATTTAACTTCAATTTTCGCTGAAATGTATAGTTATTTTTACTTATTCCAATTTTTTTCTACA
Organism: Musca autumnalis; assembly: GCF_047663935.1. Taxonomy (NCBI): domain Eukaryota; kingdom Metazoa; phylum Arthropoda; class Insecta; order Diptera; family Muscidae; genus Musca; species Musca autumnalis. Next base: position 102,621,966 of record NW_027411977.1, on the reverse strand, counting down.
GTTCATAACTGTTGAATATTTTTTTACTTAATGTTTTATTAAAACACTAATGCGGACCAAACAGAGGTTTGTTAATCTTACCAAAGCTGTTACCTTTTACGTTTGTAGTTTTTGTGTTATGATTTCAAGATTTGTTTGATATAATTTTTGGTTGTTTCGGTGATTTTGTTTTTTATTACATTTAAAAATATTTTTTTTTCGATCTCGACATTTTTCTTCTTGTTATGTATGTATGTATGTATGTATGTTTTCCTTTATTGACAGTTTATTTTTATTTATTTTATTATATTTTGTAATAGTTGGATTTATTTTAGTTGCACTTTTAGTTCATAAAATACACATTATAACATTTTTCTAACATTATTTAGTAGGAGTTATTCTTAATTTATTTAATCTCTTGTGGTTCCCTTTTTTTCACTTTTATTTATTTCCTTACAATTTCAATGTTTTCTAGATGAAGTCAAACAACAGCTGAACTCTTCTCTGTATATTTGGGTGTTCAAGGGCAGAGGATGAATTTGCATAAAAACCAACACCTTTGTATACCACTACAAATACAATGGCTTTGATTGTTTCCACTCTTACCCGTAAGACCAACGAAAGCGTATATTTTTTTATTTCTACATAAACAACGTGCGACAGAACAATCGCCTTCATCGACTGCCGAACAGAGACTAAACGGTTGCTGGTTACATTAGCTGCAACTCTACTTGTTTACGTACTCTGGAATCCCAGTGCACGTGTTCTACAAAATTCTAAAGTTTTCATAATATAAAGTTTACTTATATCGAAAAATCGTTTACTTATATCGATAATTTTTTGCAGAAATATACTCGTATAATAGCTCTAACAAAGAATAAATATTGTGTGTGAGAATAATGCGTAAAACCTTCAAATGCCGAAAATAGGTAGGTATCGTTCTATGGGGGTATATCAAAACTTGGACCTTTCCTTCTCTGCGGGTATATTATAATTGCCTAACGAAGGCTTTATACCAAATTTCAGCTATTTCGGTTTGTAGCCTAAAAATTTGTTAATCAAAAATTTTCAGATACATTGCGAATTGTATCTTTATTTCAACAGACAGATGGACATCGTTATATCGCCTTGGAACAGTGTGAGGCATTGTGAGTTTCGTGAGCGTAAATTTACTATCTACACAACCCAGTGGGAAAATGGGGGAATGTATTACATTTGTAATCGAGAAAGGAATGCAAATTACCAAATTCACATTGATTACCCTCTATATTCCCAAATCCAATGGTAATGGAATCAGTACACAGACAATTCGTAGATTACACATTCATTTCTTCTGGACACAAGAAAAGAATGCATTATTTTCCTAGGGCATGGTCTGTGTTAACAATAATGTATTCTGGAATCAATAAACCATAGTCTTTCTGCATTACCTTCTCGTTTACCATTGCTTCCATTTTCCCACTGGGAAGTTGTGAGCGAGAGTACATTTACGCTCACGAAATTCACAATGCCTCATACTGAATTAGAATTTTATGCGACGAATATTTCCATGTGTTAAAAATGGAATGTTCAAGCTTATATATCCTCCATGTAAGTGATTGCTATAAAAAAAGAAGAGTATCTTGCTCCACCACTGGTGGCTAGTCAGAAGTAATGATGCGCGTTCTGGTGTGAACTAAAAGGAAATTATGTGTGAAAGAGAAAGTTGGAGAGTGCGCTGTAAGAAATTATAAGTGTTTCAGAGAAACTAATGCACCAACACTGATTTTTAGCATAGAAAGGCTTTCTCGCAAACCGTCCTTGCTGTGGTTTGTTTCTCTTTTTACAGTGTTTTATTTAACTTGCTTTGTTCGTTGTTACAACATAAATAAACATTTACGGGTTGTTTTGTTATTTTATTATACCCAACACCACTATGTGGAAGGGGTATTATAAGTTTGTCTTGGCAAAAATTCATGTAGCACCGTGAAACCCCCAATGTGATATACCGTCCGTCTGTCAATTATAAATTGTAATCAAACTCCAGGCCGTAATTATGGACCGATAGTCAAAAAATTTTGATGGAAGTCGGGTTCATACCAGAATAGACACTCATTGTTATTTGTGATGATCGTGAAATATTTAGCGGTTGAAATGGACCAAAAATTTAATTTTTATCTAATTGTGTAGCGTCTCTGTAGGTCGCAATCAGGGTTTCGGAGTCAGAGCCGGAGTCTACGTGTCGGAATTCGAGCAATTTTGCTGGAGTCGGAGTCGAGTTATTTTTTCCGACTCCGACTCCAGCAACATTTTTTTCACGCTATAGAAATATAATATTAAATTTTGGAACAAATACTTTTTTTTTAAATCATTATTCATTTTAAAAGAAAATTATAAGAAAACATATATTCATACGGTATTTTATACTTATTTAAAGGGCAATTCACAGGATATTTACTATCCTCTGAAGTGTAGTCTATTCATCCCTATTTTGTTGATCCAAATGATTCTTTACATTTTTGCAAACAAAAGTAAAGTTCTATGACAATAAAAGTAAGATTGGACATTTAACCTCTTTCGTCAGAAGTCTTACTGGTCTTCTCACAAAAGTCTATTGGTATTATCATCTTCTTTTTTTATGAGAAATCATCTTTCTTCTTCTTCTTTATTTGCACATTCGTTTTCCGAATATTAGCGACCAATACAATTTAATTACAATTATCATATATACATTATTTGTTTTCATACATTATTTATCAAATCTGCAAATCCCTCTCTGTCTCTCGCCATGCTTAATAGATTTGTGACATCTCGAATACCAGTCCATTCCGTGATGTTATCAAGCCATGTTAACTCTTTTCTTCCTCTAATGGCGTTTCCTTCAATTTTTATGCGGGTTATATTTTGTAATAATTTATATTTTTGATTCCTCATAATATGTCCCAAATAAGCAGTTTTTCTTCTCTTTATGGCTGTGATGAGTTCTCTTTCGCAATGCATTTTCCTCAATACTTCAGCATTTGAAACATGAACAGTCCAAGGAATTTTTAATATTCGCCGATATATCCATATTTCAAAGGCTTCTAACTTTTTAATATCGGCAGATTTCACTGTCCACACCTCCATTGCGTACAGTAGGACTGACCACACATATGCTTTGACAAATCGAGTCTTCGTTTCAAGATTGATGTCATGGCTGGTAAAAACTCGCTTGTATTTCAGAAATGCATCTCTCGCCAACTCTATTCGGCATCTTATTTCCTTCGAGGAGTCCCATTGTTCGGTAATTGTAGCTCCAAGATATTTAAAAGTCTTAACTCTCTGTATGTTTGAATTGTGTATTTTTAATATGGCGTTATTGTGTTCTTCTTTTTTGCTTATAATCATAAATTTTGTTTTCTGGATATTAATTTTTAAGCCATATTTTTCACTGCAAGTTGAGAGTGTATCCACAAGGTTCTGAAGTTGGGATATGTTATGTGCCATTAGAGTTGTGTCATCAGCATATCTAATGTTGTTTAAAACCGTACTGCCTATATGGATGCCATTTCGCAATCTATTGATCCATTCGTGAAATATTTGTTCTGAATAAATATTGAAAAGCAATGGAGACAGTATACACCCTTGCCTGACTCCTTTGGATATAGGTATACTTTCCGTCATTTCTCCGTTTACCTCAATTTGAGCAGTCTGGTGCCAGTATAGACTCTTTATACATTGTATTTCTTTCTTATCTATATTTATTGAGTTAAGAATGTCTATCAGTTTATCATGTAGTACGTTGTCGAAGGCCTTTTCATAATCAACGAAACATAGGAATACATCTTTTTGGGCGTTTCTACATTTTTGTATCAGAGTGTTTATGGAAAAAAGGGCTTCTCTGGTACCCATGCCTTCTTTGAAGCCGAACTGAGACGTTCCCATTACGCTTTCGCATTTCGGATATATTCTTGAATGAATAATTCTAAGGAATATTTTTAGAGCATGGCTCATAAGTAGACATCGGATGTAGGCGTTTTGAGGGTCAATTTTTCGATATTTGGGGTCATATCAAAAATATGCAAAAAATATGCAAAAAATATGCAAAATATATGCAAAATATATGCAAAAAATATGCAAAATATGCAAAAAATATGCTAAATATGCAAGTGTTTTTTTGACAAAAATCGTCAATTAAATTTGGAAAATCATCAAAAAAGCATTCTAAATTAAGTTTTTTGACGTTTAACATAGTTTTTTTGCAGATTATTATATTATTGAGACTCTCCAGATATTCCGCCAAAGCAATAAATCTAGACTAACAAGACTTAAATCCGTTTTCACAAGGTGACAAAATGTCAAATAACCCAGCATTCCTATTACAACATAATTTGCTTCCTATACAAATGTAGATAGATAATGGAAAAATTTCAAAAACTCAATCAGAAATGTCAAAATCAACATGTCCAAATATGATGATAGTTTCTAATCGGCCAAAATTGTCTAGCAGAAAAACAAAGGAGCTGGAGTTAGTCATCGCTATTTTTGTTTAGATAAAATCTCAATTTTTTCTAGTTTTTGGAAAAAGGGTTCGTTTTTTAGCGCAAAATGGGAAAAAGTACTAAAGTACCATTTACGATTCCAGGTTCTGGAATATAACTATAATTAGAAGTATACTTTTTGAATATCCACATATTTGATTTGAATATATTTTATAGTGTTTAGTCCTATATTTGTGGTCAAAAAGCTTCTTTGGAAAAACGCTCTAACTGCCGCTTTAATATTGATGACATGGTTTTAGTTTAATGCACTAAAAATACATAATTTTATATGTATATTGTAAGCATACAACCGCTTAATGCAGAATTGGGAAATGTTCACTCCTAGGCGAAAAGTAATGCATTATTTTTAGATTCACTTTTGGCAGTTGTGTTGAGATGTGTATTATTTTATTGTTGTAAAATAATTTCAGCTTAATCACGGGTTTTGTTGTTTTCAAATTTTAAAAGCAACAAGTTTTATTTAAAGTGGGATGTAGTTAAAATTGATGTGAAGAACACCAAATGATTAGTGCAAAATGACATCACTCAGAAAAACCACAGAATAGCGTGGTGGTGGTAAAATAAGTCAAACCCTTGGAATTATCTTTAACATGGCAAAACCACTCACATATTTCTGCTAGAAAAGCATTTGGAATGCTAAAAAATATAGTTCTGTCATTCCTGCTACAGGAAAACAATTTTGATAACACAGTCGAAAAGAAATTATACAATTAATTAACTTATACCTGACCGTGTACTCGATAATTTGAACTAATTATTACAAATGTTTCGAATTTGGATAGTTGTTTAATGGAGGAGTTGCTGTAAAATTTTTTTCAGCAACATTTAGAAAAAATTATCGAGTACAAGGATATAACACCTTTTATAACACGTTAGTCTTGTTGTCTAGGATATAAATAAATATATTAAGAAAAATATTCGCCGCAATATTGTCATTAAAATTGCCTAAGGCACTATACACCTAAAAGGCAAAGATTTCAAGGAATCTTAATTTTCAAACAAAACAGGGATCGCCCTAGGGCCAAAAAAAAAAATGTATGCGAATTGGTCTATAATGTGACCTGTACTTTGTTTTCAAAAATACCTGGATAAGTGCGAATCTATGCAGATAATCAAAAGGAACTGTGGGTCTATTTTGTTTCCGTTTGCATGTTGCAAACTCATTCACTAAGACATAATACCCTTAGGGTATAAGAATATAGTTATCAGTGCAATCATGAATAAAAATTCCGTGCAATTCCGGTGGATGCCACCGTGGTGCAATGGTATGCACACCCGCCTTGCACGCTAAAGGTCGTGGGTTCGATTCCCCGGCCAGTCAACATCAAACACTTTTCAACGGTGGCAAAATACCCCTTAGTAATTTTGGCGACATTTTCTGAGTATTTCAGCCTTGTACAACTTCTCTACACGTGGTGTCTTAGACACGCCGTTCGGACTCGGCGATAAACAGTAGGTCCCATATCATTGAGCTAATATGAATCGGGGTGCACTCATTGATATGAGAGAAGTCTCCCCTGTACCGCCTGGGATGTTTGTGGAACAATTCTATTACATAATTTGTTTCCTTTCCCAAAATTCACAATTTTTTTCCATATTTATACCCAAAAAGGGAATATTTTTGTCGATTTGACTAGAATAGAATAGTTTCACTTTCTAAAATTATTTTCCGTGCGGAAAATTCGGAGGGAAAATTTTCATGATTGCCCTGTATATGTTTTTATCTGTTATATGTTTTTAGTAAAATATGAATGATTTTATGTAATATTCAATATTGTCTTAGTCTTAATTTCTAGCTCATTTGTTATTCTGTCAGACAATTTGGCCGAGCAGAAACTATCAAGATATTTGGATACGTTCATTTTGACATTTCTGATTGAGTTTTTGAACAAATTTGTATTAGAAAGCAACTTATGTTGTAATAAGAAGGCTGGGTTATAGGAAATTTTCTAAGTGTTTTAGTCCAGATTTATTGCTGTGGCGGAATAATAATTAATAACATAATAATCTGCTAAGAAATCGACGTTTAACGACAATAAACTTAATTTAGAACACTTTTTGATGACTTTCCAACTTTAATTTGACGATTTTCGTCAAAAAAATTAGTTGCATATTTTGCATATTTTTTGCATATTTTGTGCATATTTTGCATATTTTTTGCATATTTTGTGCATATGCAAAATATGCAAAAAAATAAAAAATATGAGCCTGTCATTGCATTCAGTTTTCTTCAAAACGAATTTTGGTCCAATCAGAATTTTCGTATCTTTATTAATAAAAAATATGCAAATATGCAAAATCCGATGTCTACTCATAAGACTAATTAGTCTGAACTCGTGACAGTATTTAGCGTGACTTTTTTTAGGGATGGTAATAAATGTCGATTTTAACCACTCCTGTGGGTATAGGCCTGTATCATATATGTTGTTGAATAATTTTGTTAAGAGATCCATGTTTTCATGATTTATTAATTTTAAAATTTCAGAGGGAATCTCATCTGGGCCACACGCTTTTTTATCTTTAAGCGACTTTATTGCAGATTCTACTTCTGCTCTACTTATTGCTGTTCCTGATAGATGTTGCTGGGAGTGCTGCTCAAAGATTGATCTGGTGTCGTCCGTAAATACTTCTTTTATGTAGTCTCTCCATAAAGTTTTCTTTTCATCAATGTCAAATAAGGGTTTGTTGCTTTTATTATACAATACATTTGATGACGTCTTTCGGTATGCACCGGCAATTTCTTTTAGTTTTCGATGGAGGTTGAAATCGTCGTGTAGTTTTTGTAGTCTTTCAATCTCCAGACATTGGTTTTTTAGACATTCCGTTTTTGCAGTGCGTATGGAAGCTTGAATTTCCCTATTCAGCTCCCAATATAATTCATGATTAATATTTTTATATTTTCTTCTCTGGTCCATCAAGTTCAATATATCTTGTGTCATCCATTCCTTGTTTTTAGATCGTTTATAATATCCGAGAGTATCTTCTGCTATGGGTTTGAGTTTACTCTTTACATCGTTCCATATGCTTTCAACATTTTCTCTATTGACTTCGTTCAGTTCTTGGTTTATCCGGTTTTGTATGCTTGTTTTGAAAGCTGCATCGTTGAGTTTCGCTACGTCGAACTTCCGTAGAAATTTTCTTTTCTTCATTACAGCAATCTTTGTTCGCAGCTTCATCATCAGGAGATTGTGGTCTGATGGAACGTCCGCTCCTGGGTAGGTTGAGGTTTTTAAAACCGACGATTTATACCTCGAGTTAATCAAAATAAAATCTATTTGATTGCGTACAATATGTCCTTTTCGATCTTGGGGCGATTTCCAAGTGTACAGCCTTCTTGGGGGGATACAGAACATTGTATTAGTTATATTCATTTTATGTTCTTGGCAGAACTGAACTAGTCTGTCGCCTCTTTAGTTCCTTTCTCCTAGTCCATATAGTCCTGTTATTCCAGGAACTCTTTCTCCTCCTACCTTAGCATTAAAGTCACCTTGAATTATAGTTATTTCGTGTGGCTTTGTCATTTTTAATAGATCCTCGACTTCCTTGTAGAAAATTTCGATATCGTTATTGCTTTTATCAGCAGTTGGTGCATATACTTGAATAATGTTTATGTCAATAGGCTTGCATTTTAATTTAAGAAGTAAAGATCGATCAGATTTCGGGATGAAGACCGTAACACATTGCGCGACGGCATTTTTTAAAATTACTCCTACTCCATTCCTATGGTTTTGATTGTTATTGCCCGAGTAGTAAATTTTCATGTTTTGAGAAGTGAACTCTCCATTTTTGGGCCACCATGTCTCACTTATTCCGAGGATATCGACGTTTAGTCTTTCCATTTCCGATATAGTGTTGGCGAGTTTACCAGCCTCATAGAGGCTCCGCACATTCCATGTGCCAATTTTTAGATTTTGATTTGTTTTACCTCCGGGGATTCTTAGCACCCTCATGTTACCGGAGATTGAGGGCCATATATTTTTTTCTAGATTCATTAAATTAAATTAAATTGAGTGGTTTTCAAGGAAAATATATTTCAGTGGTTTTCCGTGGCCTTCTGAAAGGTTTAGAGTTTTCCGTCTCCGTATTCAGCCGCTCCTCCTGAAGTTCAGACGCTGTTTGCTGCCGCCAATACTTTGGTCAGACGCTGCCGTTTTCCATTTTTTTCTTTTGGTTCGCCCCGCATATTTTATTTCTGCGGTACCCGTCATATCTGATGGGCGTTCCCCTATCCACCACCTGGGGAGGCGTCCGATGGGAGAAAAAAAGTGAAAAAAAACAACTCTATGTATTTCGGTAAATTTCGCATAATTTATTAACTATATATGAAATTCAGATTAAATTCGTTGTATGTCAACGACAGATTCATCCCGCCATAACTCAGAAGTCTGACAAACGGCGAATCTTTCTTCTAGGATTCTTTATATACTCAATGAGGGCATTAGATGTAGACACTCAAATAACCGGATCTGTCCGCCAGAACAGACATAGTTCATGTGTATCCAAGTTTTCTACACAATCAATAGCATATACGAAATTCAATGAAATACATAACCATAGAGTTTTCATGAGAAAGGATCGGGTAAAAGTGATAAAGGACAATGGAAACATGACAATGTCGATTTATTGTCTTAGTGGACCGATCCTACATAAAATTTTCCTAGCAAAATTTTTGTAGAATATTTGCATGCTAATTTTTTCGTGTGCTAATTTTTCAGTTCCAGAAAACATCTGTCTGCCTACGTGATGGGTTGTTTACACAATATATATCAAATTTTTCAATAAAATTAACCACTCTACACCAAAGTTCAAAATGTGAGCGCTGAATTTTAGTTTAAGGGGTGATACCAACTTATAAATTGCAGAAAAAAGTAGAAAGTATAAATAGCATAGAATATGTGGTCAAATTTTTAAGTCGATCGGAACAATATTGCCATAGTATAAGCGTTGGATGGGAACAATTTATTTTATTTTGTATACAGCAAATAAACTGTGTTTTTATCGAAATCGACCATCAAAATATATGACAATTGGTTTATCAGTTTTCGAGGTAGATTTGGTTGGCACCGCAAAATGCTTTAATAAAAATAGGGTTTCGTAGATTTTTCGCTTTCAGATGAAGAAAAAAGTCTCGCAAAAAGTTACGTAGTTTTCTCGGAAAAATCATGAAAAATGGCTTTTATTGAGCTTTACAACATTTTCGTGCGCTTAGCCTTAAGAGGAGACTTAAGGCTAAGCGCACGAAAATGTTGGATTACATCCAGTTTGAATTGCTTATAATTTTTATTGCATGTAGTCCTTATTATTTGTATTGCCCTTTTATTTTCACATATTTTGAAAGTTTAAAGATTTTCTCACGCGGAAGAATTCCCTCCAGAATATACTCGTGCAAAAAAAGGAAAACCGACAAAAACTTTCAAGTCGTCGGCTTTTCATTTTCAGATGCATTATTAATCATTAAGCTCGATTTCCAACGAGAAATTAATTAAAAATTAATACTAAAAATTATCTTCGCATAAAAAGGCAAAATTTCCAAAAAAAAAAAAACTTTCTAAATTTCCTATTTTCAATGTATGAAGATTCGGCAGAAACAATATTGATATGTTCGAATGTATTCGAACACATGCCCTTTCTTTTTTGTTTACGTTCGGTCCCACGCCTCTCACACCCGCCCCTGCCGACCGAGGGGGCCACCTCCCCATTCCACTGTAGGTCAAACGGGCAATTTTATTGGCCAAAAGTCTTAAAGTTAAAACAAGTATTAGGTTTAATTTAATATAGCGTTTTTAGATTAAGGGAGGAAAATGGTACGTTAACCCTTTGGGGACAAAAACTGGAAGGTCTGTTATTTGTCTACAGAATGGAAGGCATCGACGTCCGATAAGTTCAGAAGCTTTTTTGTTGTGTTTCACTTTAGTTTTAATAAGAATATGCCTTCAATTATTACCTTGAAAGTCCCACAATATGATGTGACATATTTTGACTATAACTGTATATATTTATAAAAGATTTGTAAATAATTTGACTTTAGAACACAGCAGAATGCTGTAGACTCCAATTTGGCTAACATTATTTAGTAAGCGGTTTAACCCTGACTTCAAAAAAATCAATATTATGGAAAATATGGTAACCTAAAAAAGTTGTATAATTCTTGTTGAGCAAATTTACGCAAAAGCACATAAAATTTTCTGCATTCGGCACGAGTTAATGAACCAATTTCAATTTCCACTTCCATTGCCGAACGTTGCCGAGACTTTAAAAGCGTACATAACCTGAAAATTTTCTACTTTCTACGAAAATTCAAAGTTAACACCCATTTAATAACTATTTATACACATAAATGATGATAGGAGGGCATTTTTGATAAATTGATATCGAATGCTTTCTAATCAAATCGTTACTTATGCCAATATTGTGATTTTGTTTCACTCTGAACGTATACAAGTAAACATATTTCGTTAACAATATTTTAAAGATATTTGGATAATACATATTTGGCAGCCTGCCTTGTAACGGTATAATTTCTCATACAAAAACAAAATTTATTTTTATTATTGGTTTGTTCCAGTACTGCAAGAATCTACTAATTTTAAAATTTTTTTCCGTTAACATAAAGTAAAAAATGTTATCGTAGTAAAATTTAGTAGCTTCTTGCAGGTTCTGGAACAGAGCATATATTTGAAGCAAGGCATATTTATAGAAGGTAGAAGTGACAATCAGCTGTATTCTTACTTTTTTGTAAGTTTAATTTTCAAAATGTAATAGGGTCTACTCAAGAAATTTGAAACATCGAAATTTGTTACCGTAAAATACTGTTTCTCTTCCTAAAAGAGTAATAAAAATGACCTACGACAGATCTGAATGCTTTATATTTACATTGTCATTCAAATTTGTTCTATTATAGAGGATTTTCAAAAAGTATTACCCCCATTATTATGAGTCTTCTTTTGTTATAGTTTGGATTTACCGAACAGATTTATAGCGTTCCGGATAACTTAAAGTTAAAAGTGATGATTGAATTTCAAGGAGGAGCTTCAAGTCATTAACTTTCAATGTGAAAATTACATTTTTAATGCCTCCAAATTAGTTTATTTTGCATTTTCAAATCCATCAGATAGTAAAAGAACACATGTAATAATGGCCCTTTATGTTTTTCCTGCGAAGTTTTTTATAACGACCCTATTATTCAATATTTTTTTGACAATTAATTTTCAATAACAACAATGTTGTTTTTGTAAATTTGTTAGTTGTTGTAATTCATGCACATACCTTCTATAAATTTACCTTGATTTGAAGTATTTCTTACAAGAAAGTAACACAAAATAAGTGAAAATACAAAGTGCGAAATCTGATTTTGGCCAGTAAAATGGGCTGTTTGACTTATAGTGCATTCGTAGGGAGCGCGTACACACCATAGACCGGACCATGGCGGGTTAGTAGTGCTTATAAATGTCAGCTACAGAGGAATCATCAGCCGACAATATATATTTAAGAATTCAATTAAGATTTATTTGCAATTAATGAACAACCTTGCTCGTAGGCAAATTTCTACTATTTCCGCATAAGGAGTTGTAGATACGCCGATTAACTGAGTTCAAGAAGTTAAATGAATTACAGAGTTTAAATAATAGAAAAAACAGGAAACCGCACGCGAGATTACTGGATAATTCTACTGTTCCGTAAGAGGAGTTGTAGATAAGATGCCAGTAAAGATGACGGGAAGTTAATAAGTAACTACAAAATAACAATGTATGTATATAATAACATTACACTATAACACTACAATAGGACTAATAATACTTCTGGCAAACCTGCTGATCATAATATTACATGCGTAAGATAGAATTTTTTATTACATGTGTTGGACTGGTTAGATCTATGGTACAATTATTACAAGGTAGGACACAGCAAACATCTGATTACAATTATTTTCTGTGGTCCTCCTATTGTGTCAAAACCGTTTTGACAAAGTTGACAAACGACAAAATAAATTTAAAAAATAAAATCAAATTGAATGCATACAAAAAAATATATAGAGATGTAAAATTGTGAAAACACAAATAACTTCAACATTGCCGACGGGTGCTTTTATTAAACAATTGGGCCAGATTAGTGGAATATGCTGTGGATATGTGTTGTGATTGCAGCTTATCGATGTCCAACTTCCGTGTTGTGTCTGTTCGAACTTAATTTGCAACGTTTATTCGGAAACGTAGCACGTACTTTTGCTGCAACAATATGGTGATCCGTGTCTATGTTAGCTCCTCGAAACGATGAATGTCGAGATGCTTAAATCTGGTATATTAACCTGATTCCTTTATCAGAAGTTTCACTGGGGAGACTGAATTTTTGGACTGTTGCACAGTGGATCCACTTGTATGGAGAAAGTGGCCAAAAATATTTAGAGTGTAAAAATCAAGCCAATGCGCCGGTTACAGCTTTGTGCTGCTGCGAAGAGCGTTTTAAGAAACCACGAGCGTAGCATTCTCCCCCCTTCCCCCTCTGGAGGGGGTATACGGTAAGAATTGTTTTATGCTGTTAATACAAAATGACATGAACAAAGCTCCCGATTATCTTATGATGTAAAAATAGGCTTGGGGAAACAAAACAATCTCCAAAACAACATAAAATCCAACCAATTTAGCGGATTAAAGAAAATCAAAATTTTTGTCTGAGAATTGGTAATATTTTTAATATAGATCTAAAAGCGTTCTTCCTGGAAGGCACGTACCGCCAACGTAAGACAAATTTGGAAAAAGATTTCTCCATCTTGCCACTGATGCCAATTGTGGTCAGATAAAAGAGTTATACGCTAATATATCCATAGAAACCCTATTCTAGTGCAGCTTTAGTCAGCGATCCACCATTTATAGTCTGGCACTAGATGGCAGCTGATTTTAATACTGAGTAATCTTAAACCCATGAACTACTTTGGAAAATTATTCCCGAGGTGGGCACTGGTGGGCATCATGACTAAAAACTTAGGTCAAATTTAAGTATATGATCGAATTGGCATTACAAAATACACCAAGAAAATTTGCAGCTAACTACAATTCCACAACACGCTAAAACACTATTTTTAATAAAAATTAAGCTATTATCTTCTCCTTCAAAATCCACTATAATATTTTGCTATACGTATTAGTTTCACGATATTTTGAATATATTTACTTGCACTTAAAATATAGATTGTACTCACAACAAAAAATATTAGTCAAATGTTCCGAATTTTGAAGCTATTCTTAAGAAGATCGCGTTCGAATGAAACAAAAACTAATATATTTTTAAAAAAGTCCATGTAATAGCTGTCACAGTTGCCAGATGTTGAACCAAAATTTTGACATTCATTTTTTTATTTTTGGCCAATGTGTGGATCCACTGTGTGTTGGGCCAAAGTTATTCCCCCTCCAATTTCGCCATTAGAATCGCCTAGAATAAATGTAATGTCATGGGCAGCACAACAACCATGTGTTTCTTCTAAGCGCTCACAAAATAAATTTGTTAACTGTTCGTACTTGTGTTCTGTGGATGCATGTTCACAAATAAAACTGATGTTGCTTCTATACGAATTGTAACACGTCTTTCAATCACTGGTGTGAAGCTGCGTCACCGTTAGGTCTTGTTGCGGCACTTTTCCCAATCCATCGTATTTCCTGTATGGCAGTTATATCGGTCTTTTTTTTCAAATGCATCTGCCAAAGCGTAAACTGCACTTTCTATAAAGGGTCCGAACATTCAATGTGCAGATTCGCTGTTTATAATCTTTAAAACTTTTGCGAGGTCGTAACTTATGTGAGGATTGTTTTCTGTTTCTTTGTTTTACATAGTACGATGTTTTGGAGGGTTATTGGCCCAATGCCCAACCCAAGTTTTTATCGTTCTTATGTGTAAACATGCTAACACACTACCCTTAACGGATGTTAAAGGTAGCTCCCAAGGTGACTCCGGTGAGCTCAGTGTCCACGTATAACTTTTACCTTTTATGTAATTACCTTTTATGTAATACGAATATTGTTTTACGTCGTCCAACTACAACAAGCTGCATATTAGGTTGCAAAGGGGAAGAAGCCGTAGGTTGCTGAACTTCTATTGAAGGAGTATTTTGAGCAACAATCGAAGGCAAAGGCTACTGAACTTCTATTGGAGGAGCACTTTGAACAACAATCGAAGGCAAAGGTGTCTTTTCAGGAGGCACCGTATCAGGAGCAGAAGGCTCTTGAACAGAAACCGAAGGGAACAGTATGAGAAGTACTAGGGGAATTAATAGGCATATGTGTAGACATTGTTTGATCATTGGAGTTACTTGTAGGATTAGGAGGTACTGAATGATGACCTTTCGAGGAGGAGACTGAGTGGGAGGCAATGACAAAGTCGGAGAATTTAAACTAATCAAAATCTCTGAAGTTAAGTCAAAGTTGCTACAATACCGCCTAGTGTCTTCTTTCTCTTTGGAGAATCAGGAAATTCAAAAGTGGTTAACATTTTATCAATTTTATCAAAATTTTTATTAATTATATTAAAAGATTTGTTGACCTTTAATACCTCTGATTTTAGTTCTTTAAATAACCGACGGAAATTAATCTCCGTATCTCTGCAATCAGGACAAGTCCAGCGAATACCATTAGATTTATCAGTTATCAGATCATAATGCCTACCCCTGAAGCCAGCACACTTAAAATGCGCAAAGTTATCGCATAACCAACATGCAAATAACCTCTCACTTGTACATTTAATTACACAATTTTTTACAAGCATTCCATGGTAAAAGAGACAAATTATTGCTAGAGCCTAAAAGTATGCTATTGGTTCAAATAATAAAAAAGGTGCGAAATAATACTACCAAATTTATTAGTAAGGCCTAAAATTATGCTATGATATATTAGGTTGAATATGTAAGGAAAAAGTAACACATTAGTCTATATAGGCCAAAATATATAAAAATGTGTGCACATTTTATTCGTTTTTAGTGGTATAGGAATTCACTCTCGGAGTCGACCCGGAGTCGGAGCCGGAGTCGTGAAAAAAAAACTCGTCTGGAGTCGGAGTCGAGCCAAAAATACCTCGATTCCGAAACCCTGCTCGACACGCTGCCAAACTTTCAGTTTGTCATGTGTTCGCTATTCGGATCAATCAAATCATTTTTAAAATCTACTTAACCATTATAGAACATGAAATTTCATTTTCACATTTTTAAACATTTTTTGTTTTTAAATTTGCAGTTTCAGGAACAGAGCAATTGAAACTAAAAAGTTTTTACACATTTAACACAATTTGCACATTTTTCCCCCAAATACGTTCCCGTACACCAAAACAGTTGCAAAATGTTCAATTCTCTTTGAAAAAAATGGCACTGAATAGCTTTCTCTTTAGAAACTTTTTACACGACAAATTTTTTGCCGGCTTCTGCTTCGCTGAAACACCGACTTTGACATGTGTTCCAGTTTTCTTGACGTTTCTGCCATTTTTCCGTTCCCGTAAATTTTGGAAAATGTGTACGTTGCTCTTTTGACACCCTTAGAAGAAGATGCCTACAATTTTGGATGATGATATATTATTTAGCGGTTGAAATGGAGCATTACTTTTGTATGGAACAATATAAAAATTGTATTCTTTTTTAATGTAAATTGCAATAATATGTCTGCTAGATAAATGACCTGCTGCCTAATATATAATGGGTTTTGTGTAGAGAACCACATTTTCCTCCCATGCTACAAATTGTCCCTATCATGACAGAGAAAGTCCAGTTTTTGCATAATTGCAAATTCCGTGGGGCCATAGCGTATTAATTGTCCAATTGGATTTTTTATACATATATTACAGCATGGGGTCGGTTCGCCATTTTTATTTTTCAAAATTATCTTGTTGTCGCTACCGTTAAATTTTTTTGAAGTAGTAATTTTGGTGAAGGCAATGGCAACCAATTTTAACCATCCAATTTTAATAAAATCTATGAAGAACCGTGGATGTACACTCACAACCAATTTTTTGGGATAAATCGGATGGAGCTTCCATACCGCTTAACTTTTTAAAACTCTGTTTCCGCAAAAAACGCGAGTGTTGTGTCGGTTTCTTAACTGAAAAAGAAGCGATCCACAGAAAATGCAAATTAATCCGCGATAATTTAAAAAAAAATCTTCGGATTTTTTTAATTTTTGCATTAGCCGTTTCCGCCGTTCTAGTGGATGAATTTCCAGGATCTATGATTTATTGATTCCGAACTACAATATCGCGGGGGACCAGCACACTCAAAAAAATATAGTAAATATTGTACCCAAAAATAGGGTTTTTAGAAAAAATATTGCACTAATTGTTGGATTTGGCAGTATATTACTGTAATGCTGTGTGGACTACATATATATTGTTTTTTTTTTTAATATTCGTCCCAGTTAAATCAAAACTAGAAAAAACAAGTAGGAAAAGCGTAAAGTTCGGTCGGGCCGAACTTTTTATACCCTCCACCACAAATTTCAGCCATTTCGATGAATTAATGTGGCCACAACCTTAAAAATACCGAAAATCGGAAGGTACCGTTCAATGGGGGCTATATGATGGCGTGGACCTATACCTACAAATTTCTGGGGGAAAGTTTTATACCCCCAACGAAGACTAAATACCAAATTTCACCCATCTCGGTGTGTTAAAAAGGGGCCAAAACCTTCAAAATTCCGAAAATCGG
The DNA here is from genome assembly GCF_047663935.1 of Musca autumnalis. Classification (NCBI taxonomy): domain Eukaryota; kingdom Metazoa; phylum Arthropoda; class Insecta; order Diptera; family Muscidae; genus Musca; species Musca autumnalis. Next base: position 102,604,794 of record NW_027411977.1, on the reverse strand, counting down.
AAGATATCGTTCTATGGGGGCTATATAAACATTTATGGTAGAAATGTTTCTTAGCCTCTGGAAACACAAAATAAATTGTTACAATCGATTCTGTTGTCAAATGGGACTACTACATTCAAAATATATTAAAACGCGTACTTTATATGGGGCGTTATATGGGGGTATACCAAAACGTGGACCTATATAAACCAACTTTGGTAGGAATGTTTTTTGGCCCTTGGAGACACAAATTCCAAATTACAACCAATTCGGTGGTAAAATGGGACAAATATCTTAAAAATTCCTTAAAACGACGACGCGTCATTTTGTATGGGGGCTATACAAAAGCGTGGACCTACATATCCCGCTTTCAATACCAAAAGTCCTACGTACATATAATAGATTTTCCCAAAATTTCATCCACCTACGTCAACCCGTTCGGACGCTAGAGTGATTTCCACAGACGGACGGACTTGGCTATATCGATGTAGAATTGCACGCTGATCAAGAATATATATAGTTTGTGGGGTCTACAATGATTATTTCGAGTAGTTACAAACGGAATGACAAACTTAATATACCCCCATCCTATGGTAGAGGGTATAAAAACACGTAAAATCACAATGTCGGCATCATTAAAAGGTGGATGCAAATTTTGGAAAGTGATACATTAAAAGTGTAATCTTCACTTTGTATTCTTCTACTTTTACTTTGGACAGATGTCCGTCATTTGAATGGTTTAAGCAGCAATCAAAGGCAACCTAAAAAACTTCGTTAGCTTCAACGAGTTTTTCCTATTTTTTTTTTTATTAATTTACGCGATCATAACTTCCGCGCATATTAAATTTGTTTGTCAAATTTTTGAGCCTTGTTTGTGTTTATTTGTATTCCAAAAAGGAATCTGATATTCAAAGAAAATGTAATGATGTAGCAGAAGGCACAAAACAATGTCAATTTTCCATATTTAAAATATTTATTTAAAATGTACGACATATATAATTGTTGCACAAATATTTCCTGGCGAGGCAACATCAATTTTTCAACCCTCCCCCAGTAACGTTGTCGACATTTTCAGAATATTTTAGCCATTTAAAACTTCTCTACAAGTGGTATCTTAGGACACGCCGTTCACACTCGGCGATAAACTGTAGGTCGCATATCATTGAACCAATATCAATCGGAGTATGTGAGAGAAGAGAATCCATAAAGGAATTTTGATTTGTTGAAAGCTAAATCCCAGAGGTAGTGGTGTTGCTTAGTTGTTTTTTCATTTGGTGGGTATAAAGATTTCGGCCCGGTCAAGTTTTACCTCGTTCTTTCTTGTTTCATGTATGTTTTCCATAGTATTTTAATTGAAAATCTGAAACTTCCAACAAAGAAAAATGAAAGAACCTATTGAATCCTTTTTATACTCTCCACCATAATATGGAAGGTAAAATTAAATTTGTCATTCCGTTTGTAACACATCGATATATTCTTGATCAGGGTAAAATTCTCGATATAACTATGTCCGTCCGTCTGTTGAAATCAAGATACAACTCCAAATTTTTCAGATAGAGCTTTGTAATTTGGTATAGAATTATTCTATTACTCCTAGGATGTTTGGTATTTCAAATGGTTTATGTTTTGATATAGCGCCCATAGAACGGTACTACCCGATTTTCATTATCACACCGAAATCGCTGAAATTGGGTACTTAGTCTTTGTTGGGGGTATAAAAGTTTGCCGCCTTCACAGAGCCCTTATAGAGCGGTACCTTCCGATTTTCGGTATTTTGAAGGTTTTAGCCTCATTATCCCACCGAAATGGCTGAAATTTGGTATTAAGCCTTCGTTGGGGGTATAAAACTTTCCACCTGAAATTTGTAGGTATAGGTCGACGTTTCGATATAGCACCCATAGAACGGCACCTGCCCATTTTGAAGGTTTTAGCCTGATTATTGCACCGGAAATTTGGTATTTAGTCTTCGGTGGGTGTATAAAACTTTCCACCTGAAATTTGTAGGTATGGGTCGACGTTTCGATATAGCACCCATAGAACGGTACCTCCCGATTTTGGTATTTCTGAAGGTTGTGACGTCAATATCCCACCTAAATAACTGCAATTTGTTATTGTTTAAAATATAGGTCCATGTCCTCCTATATCCCCCACAGAAGCGTAACTCTTAATTTTTTTTTTGTATTTTGAAGGTCTGAGCCACATTATCTTTTCAAAATATCGGAAATTTGGTGTACAGTCTTCTTTGAGCATAAAAACTTTCCACCAGAACTTTTTCGGTATCGATCGACGTTTTGATATAGCCTCCATATAACGGTTCTTCCCGAATTTCTGTATATTGAAGGTTAGCCACATTGTTTTACCGAAATCGCTGCAATGTTGTATTTAGTCTTCTTCAAAATACAACACGTGGTGAATTGGTATAACAAATTCGGCCCAGCCGAACTTAACGCCGTTCTTACTTCTTTATTGACAATTCCTAACCAAGTATCAATTATGGTATGAGCTTACCTTTTACAAAAGACTAAAACACAATTGAGTAACAAGCCAATAATACAAAATAGAATGTGAAGTGAAAGTAGCATAAGGTTATGAAGCTTTGGTAAAGGAAACTTAAATTTTGCTTTTGTGTTGATTTCCTCAGTATCCGAACTTCTTATACCATCCACCACGAACTGTATTAAAGTGAATAAAACAATTAGTTTCCTTTCGTTTATGAAAGTACTAAGTTCTTCCTCTTATTGCAGGAGTAGTATATTCCAACTGATAATACTCCCTTCAAAAAAAGCCCATATCGGACAAAACATGGGTCAGTATTTACAATTTTCCGAATTGAGCTTTTGAACTTCTGGCAAGACGCAATATTAAATTACAGCAATCTCGGTTCGAAAATTTGACAAAAATCCTCGAAATACATAATTGGATAATACCGGCTAGACTTAAACCAGGATATACTCGTATATATACAGTTTTTCTTTTTCTTCTATCTTCTGGGAACACAAAAATCCAATTAACGACCCATTCGCTAGAAAAATGTGACCAAAATCATCAAAAACCTTAAATGGTGGTTACGCTTATATGGGAGCTATACAAAACACGTGAACCTATACTGTCTGATTTTTTGCAAAGGATGTTTTGTATTTGTATAAGTGTATTGTATCTCCCGCGAAGACCAAATTACAAATTTCAGTTATACCGTTTGAATAATTTTGCTAAAACTTTCAAAGCATCGAAGATCGGAGAGAACCGATCTATTGGGGTTACACTGAAAGAAAAATGTTTCATTGATTTTGAACCAACGCACACTGGTCCCAATCTGGGACAAAAATCGATATCAGCAAATTTTTGCGACAATTCAACAAATTGTATCTAAACATATCATATTTTAATATTCCAGCACTGTTCTTGTAATTTATAAAGGTGTTTAACAAAACAAAACAGAAGAAGTTGACATTTACGTATGATCTCTTTATAACTTTAAAAACATCATTAAGGTTGTGACTTCTTACAAGGCAAGTAACTCAAAATAGAAAAGATAAAATTATTTTTTTTTTTCGAAATGGAAGTTTTATTGCAATGTTTTCTAATTACTTTTACATAAAAATGTGAACTTTTTTGTGGATTTTTTTTTTTCAAGTCATAAAAATTGAAGTTGAGTTTTACTAACATCGCCATCCTTCGCCACTCTTCAAATTTTTTGAAGAATGTTCGAAACAGTGTCAAGTTAACAAAAATTTTGGTGCCAGATGCATATATTCGCATTTCCGTGTGTAACATTAAAAATACTGACGATGCCTCTGGTCGTTTCAGTGAATATGCCGTATTACTGTATTCTCAGTTTCTTTTTTCTTTTGTGTTTTAATTGTTTGTTTTGGTTTTTTTCTTTAAAGATTTAGACATTTTCGTTTGGGATCTACTCTTTCTGTAAAATGTGCGCCATAACCCCACTTGGGTTTTTATGCAAAGAAATTTTGGCAACACCCAGTTTTACGCCCACTTTTTTTAATTTTCTATTTTTGTCATTTCTACAAAAACTACTGTACCGATTTTCCTGAAATTGCCAGGGAATGTACAGGGATGGCCCCGGTTAAAATAGGCTACAAATTTTGTTGAATTTCAGAAGGGGCGGGGTACTTACCCTTTACCCTATTTCTTTAAAAATGCTATCTAATATATAAAAGACAATGTGTGTGTGTGTTTGTATGTTCCGTATAGACTCAAAAACGGCTGAACCGATTTTCTTGAACATTTCAGGGAATGTACAGGAAATGCGCGTAGTTAAAATATGATATAGATTGTGTTGAATTTCGGAGGGATTTGGTACCTCAACTATGTCTGATTTAATAAAACCGCTAGTTTAGCAAAAATGATACGAGTGATTGAATTAATTTTTCCGAACCACCACCGATCCACCCCGCTCGGAATTTCCACCCTCCGAACCATACCCTCCCATTCACCCCGCTCCGAACTCTACATATCGAACCACTCTGCAACGAATTACCCTCCTCCGAACTTCCACACTTCGATTCTTCGACCCTAGGTACTCATTTTGGGACCTTAAGACCCGACCATGCCCAATTTCTATCTCTGAAACTTCTGAGCCGATTTTCCTAAAAATTTCAGGTAATGTACCGGGATAATCCTGGTGAAAATAGGCTGCATATATGTCCCCTGGTACTTAGTGAAAATAAACTATATATTTTGTGGAATTTCGTGGTTTGAAAATTAATTCGATAGACAATGGTGGTTGTGTCTCCGACCCGAGGGACTTATTTGTGGCTTTAAGATCCGGCCACGCACACTTTTTAAATGTGTTATATTTTCAAAACTTCTAAACCATTTTCCATGTAATTTGCAGATGATGTCAGGGATGGTCCTTGGTGGAAAAATTTTGTTAAATTTCGGAGGTGCTGGTTATACCCTGCGTCCTATTTTTTAAATGCGCTATATATGTAAAATGTACAAACCATAAGACCCGACAACTCCTACTTTCTTAAATATGTTACAAATCAATGGAAACAGCTGATGTTGTGCATAGCGAAGCTTTGGTCTTATTGGAAAGCAAGTATTTAAATTAGAAGGCAACATATCGATAGCTATAGCTTCAACAGGTATGTAAGATGTACATAAAAAAAAGGTGGAAGGACGACACAGTTGGCCCTTAAGCCACTGCACATTCATGTGAATGAAGGGCTCATATGCAATATTAAATATAAGTAATCACCTGAAACGTTTTTATTTTACATAATAATTTAAGAAGCAATTCAACTTTAGATTTCAGACAAACACTTCCAGTTATACTATTCCAGCAGATGAAATAAATGCATGCCTCAAGTCATAAGCTTTTTGGTGGTATGTTAATATTACATACCGACACAAACAAATCTGAAGAGTTTTTATTTATAATGACTTGCAGATCCCGACTAATTAGCGATGCAGTAAAAATATAATCGCTGACTTAAGGTAACATAAAACTGCTTCAAGGGCCAGCAACGCGGACCGGATCGGCTAGTATAATATAAAAAAACAAGTAAAAATTTTAAGTTCGGTCGCACCGAACCTTATTATATCCCCTACCACGAAATATTCTGATCTCAAATGGAATAATTTGTTTCCTTTCCTGTCCACGATACCAGTCCGAGACGTTTTTTGACCACTAAGAACTCCAAATAGCAAATTACAACCAATTCGAACCGAAAATGTAGAAAAAATCTCAAAATAACTGAAATAGGTCGGTACCGTAATATGAGGGCTATACCCAAACCTGGAGCTAAGACCACAATTTTTGGCGCAGAAGTTTTTTGATCATTGAGAACTCCAAATGGCAAATTGCAACAAATTCGGACCGAAAATGGTGATACAATCTTCAAAATACGTGAAATCGGGAGGTACCGTAATATGAGGGCTATACCGAAACCTGGACCTAAAGCCACAATTTTTGGCGCAGAAGGTTTTTGATCATTAAGAACTCCAAATGGCAAATTCCAACCAATTCGGACCGAAAATGTTGATAAAATCTTCAAAATACCTGAAATCAGGTGGTACCGCTACATGGGGGCTATAGGAAAAACTTATTTTTAGCAAATACTGAAAAATATCAGATTGATCCGACGATTATAAATATTTTTGTCGCACCTTCCCATACAAGTGGGACCACTGTGTAACGTATAGTTTCATTGAATACATGAAAAGTTTCATCAAATAATAATAATGAGTTTCTTCATTATTCCAATGAAATTTCCTCAATTATACAATGATACTTCTTTATTAATTCGATAAAGTATTTAGAAGTTACAATTCTATTATTGCTATGAAACTTTCACAATAATACTATCAAACAATAATGAGAGTTATTTTATGAAACTAAATGAAACTTCTGGAGTTTTTAAAATATTTTTTTTTGTCTTCCGTGGACATTTTAAAAGTGATTTCCGTACATTTACGTGTTAAGTTATATATAATATATTGGATCCTCCTCTGTTCGGAAATCTATAAAACAGATACGGAAACTCGCGGGTTTCGGAGACATTAAAGTTCTTTGAAAATTTCTTCGGAAATTTCATTAATTGCATTTTCCAAAAATGGAAACAAGAACCGAAAATTGACAATATTTTATCCTATTTCTTGGAAAAAAATGGCCTCGCCAGCATTAACAAATGATGAACTACGTACTATAAGGTCAACTATTACTAATTTGGTTTATAGAATAAAGATGCGGTGGATTCAATCTTCTAGTTGGCCTAAACACAAGGTTCCGTATCCAAAGACAGTTGATAATGTAAAAGGAATTTTAGGATTGCCATCCAAAAGTGAAAATGAGACAAGTTCATAACCTTGTAAAGTCTTGCACTCAAGAGGACTTAGGCAATGCCACTACAACTTAACTATACCAATCTGGAAAAAGAAGTTCGGCAGCGATCGTAAAGGAACTGTCGCTCGGTTCTCCGGAAAGGGGTAATAAAATGAAAAAGGCTCTAATTTCCTCTTCAAAAAGTTCAGCAAAATTAGATCCAGGCCAGGTGTTTATCTTCCAAACAGTTTTGGGCTAAATCCCAACAACAACAAATAGAGCGGCTACGGCGGAGCAAAATTGGAGACAACCAAAGTGGAAAAAGGCACATAAAAGAAAATAAAATCACTCTTTTCTGTTTCCGAACGATATCGGCTTTGAGTTAACAAAAAGTTCCGTTTATTTATTATTAAAAGATAACAACTTCGATTCAAACTATACTTGTTGTCTAAATAATAAGGAATTTAATATCGATTTAATTAATACTCCACGAATGCGACTTCGCGCTCGTACAACAAACTCAACACCAACAACAAGGAATTCAGCACAAAATAGAAGAGCGAGTGACATCTAATATGGCGTTGCCATGCCGAAAAAAGCTATCTTTTGCAGAGTTTCCACATCGGTCTCGCCGCCCGTGCTTCTTGGATTAACGGCGCTTCACGAACGTGAACATCCCAGCCTCCGTTCAGTCTTTCGGAATTAAAGGTTCTGAAAAGACTCGAACAAAACAAGAAAAAAGAAAAGAATTAAATCAAGTGATGTGGCTCTTTGCCACGGTTACCAATTTAAATTTATGATCCAGGCAATCAACAAACAAAAACAAGCAGCATTCCATACTCGGCTTCAATGTAATCGTCGGGGTCCACTTCTGTCCATTTGTTTTTTGGTACATGGTCCATCGATTGGCACCATCGTGCCGATTTTATCATCTAAAATCTTCCTTCTCAAAGACACAGATCCATTCATGCTTACGACCTCGTGCCAACTTGGTCCACGTTTATGTATGGCTAATGACGAAGGAATTCCATTTTGAGCAGTACAGTAGGACGGACTAGGTCCACTTTTGGTTTTCTCGTTGGACGAACTAGGTCCATTTTGAGAATCAACTTTCAAAAAATTGTTCGATTTAAGTTTGGACGAACAAGGTCCATTATTTACAAAAGCTTTGGACGTACGAGGTCCTTTCTTCGATTGGGGTATGGACGAACTGGGTCCATTTCCCTTTAAATTCGGCCATTTACCACATAATCGTAAATTTGTCAACAACATACTTCCTTTTTCAGAACTCTTAATTTGTGGACTGTATTTCCCAACATCAGGTAGTTTATTATCTACCAATGTTCAACATGAGACCAGAGAATTCGACCCAATAATTGGTCCCGTTAGGACCCAACCAAAAATAGTTTCCTGTGCCACCAGTGACTCTAAAACATTTCTTCGCACGCCTTCTAATAATATCTGTGGATATATATCGCCTCCAATCAATATATCAACTTCGCTACTTTTCCCAAACTTTGGGTCTGCCAACGGGAAATTACCCAACGAAAATGAATTTGGCACGACAATAGATAAACTCGGCAGTTTGTCAGTCAAATGACGCAAAACTAAAGCAGAAACTCGAATTGCAATATTCTCAACATGTGGAGATTTTAAAACGAATTTACATTGCTTCATCGGTGATCCAGCAGAAGCATTATTTAATCCTGATATCCTGGCATTGACGTTTTCTACTGGAAGGTTTAGTTTTCGCTGCAACCTTTCCGAAATGAACGTTGCTTGGGACCCAGAGTCGATCAATGCTCTAGCCGAAAATATAGCACCGTTAACGTCAATGTTAACCATAGCTGTACCCAACAAAACCTGGCTACGAGCATTGGCAAAACAATTTTGTACCCTCGCCTGTTGACTTGGTCTAACATCACCGTCATCATTGGAATCCGAATTCGACTTTGATTCCCGATGTAACATAGTGTGATGTTTTCCATGGCATTTGGAACAAGTGGAGCTACTCTGACAATCCTTCAATAAATGATTTTTGGCAAAACATCTTATACATAAACTGTTATTCTTGACAGTACGAAACTTCTCTTTCTGGTTCATCTTTAAAAATATTGGGCAATATTTCAAAATGTGGTCATCTGAACAAACAAAACAAGATCTTTTATTCATTTTCGAACCATACCGGTTCAATCTCCTACTGGAGGTAAGTTCGTCACTGCAATCGTCTATTACTGGAGACTCTGTATTCATCAAATCATATACAGTCTCCAACGACTGAAACCTTGAAGTTAAAAAGTTATCTAAATCCGACCACTTAGATATTTCAGTCTTTCTACTGACTGTTTGCTCCCATAGCGATAATGTGGTGGCAGGCAACTTAGTGGAACAAAGAAATACGAAAATAGGATCCCAATTATCCACATTTATTTGGTGCAACTTAAGGGATGTAATACAATTATTAATATCCCTTTGGAGACGTTTAATCTCACTAGCCGACTCGTTTCTTACAGACACCAGATTAAACAAGATTTTCAATTGGCTATTCACCAAAATCCTCCTGTTCTCATACCTGTCTTTAAGATTTGACCAAGCATTTGCGAACCCTGAATTAGTCAGAGGCGATTTTTTAACGATTTCCAATGCCTCGCCTTGAGTACTCTGACGTAAATAAAATAACTTTTCGACAGGCGTGATAGACCTACAGTCGATGTACACAGCGGTGAACATGTCCCTAAAGGACGGCCAAGAGAGATAGTCACCATAGAAAATCTCTGTAGTACATGGCGGTAAACGCAAACTATGATCTGGTATTCTGTCTATCAAAGATTCTGGTGCCTGATTAGTATTAAGCCTTGTCGACGTCAGAGCAGATTGGTTCAAAAAAGTCTGTGATAACTCGCCCATTTGAGCGGCGCAGACGATGTATGCTTCTCGACATTGCTTAAAAAGTGACGATGCTTCCATTTCCTCATTCGTTCCATCACACTCAACGCACAACTGTTCATAAGCAGTTTCCTGTGCCACCAGTGACTCTAAAACATTTCTTCGCACGCCTTCTAATAATATCTGTGGATATATATCGCCTCCAATCAATATATCAACTTCGCTACTTTTCCCAAACTTTGGGTCTGCCAACGGGAAATTACCCAACGAAAATGAATTTGGCACGACAATAGAAAAACTCGGCAGTTTGTCAGTCAAATGACGCAATACAGTGCCCGAAATAAACATAGGTTCACATGTAAATTTGTAATTTTTTCATAATTCAAATGACTTTTATAGGATTTTATAATTTTGTATGATGGAGTTGGGCATTCCCCATGATGTCAATATATTAATTATTTGGTTTTGCGACAAAATAAAAATTTAAAAAAATTTTCCTTATTTTTGGTGCGAAATAATGATAGGTTCAGGGCAACTATTGGGGATTTACACGTATAAATTTGGGGAAAACTTTTTACAAATCGTTGTTTTTTCAGATCGCCAATATCCAATGAGTAATTTAGTTTAGAAGTTGTCCCCGAATTATTTTCAAAATGCAGATTTTCCAACACTTTACAGCAATTTTCAAGAAATAAATTTTTAACGTGGAGAGGAGGTGAATCTGTGGTTGTCAGAGGCAAGGATCATTGCAATTTGCATGAAAAGAGTACCAATCAAAAAACTAAATCCAGTTTTTTAAAAAGTTTCATAAATTGGGCGTAAATTTGAACGTCAAAAAAGTCTGGAGGGTTCTCCAACACCACTTTGACGGCAAGAATCGCTTATTTTTTCCATTTATTGGAGTTTAAATAATTTTGCATCTCAAAACAACAGTAAACTTGATCTTCAGGTATCGAAAATGCGATGTAAACAAACGTTAGTAAGCTCAAATCGTCCTAGGAAGAATACAAAAATTGTCAAGTAAAACGGCAACCGAGCCCAAAAAAGAAAACCGCCAGATTTCGACTAAAAATTCTGTGAACTCTCATGCAAAATGGCTAGAATGGATTTTTTTTAATACTCAAACAATTTCCCATCCATTTTTCATAAACATTTTTACCTAAACCTACGTCTGTTCTTCTTCAGGCTCGATTGCTGTTTTACTTGAATATTTTTGTATTCTTCCTAGGACGATTTGAGCTTACTAACGTTTGTTTACATCGCATTTTCGATACCTGAAGATCAAGTTTACTGTTGTTTTGAGATGCAAAATTATTTAAACTCCAATAAATGGAAAAAATAAGCGATTCTTGCCATCAAAGTGGTGTTGGAAAACCCTACAGACTTTTTTGACGTTCAAATTTGCGCCCAATTTATGAAACTTTCTAAAAAGCTGGATTTAGTTTTTTGATTGGTACTCTTTTCATGCAAATTGAAATGATCATTGCCTCTGACAACCAAAGGTTCACCTCCTCTCCCACGTTAAAAATTTATTTCTTGAAAATTGCTGTAAAGTGTTAAACAAATCTGCATTTTGAAAATAATTCGGGGACAACTTCTAAACCAGATTACTCGTTGGACATTGGCGATCTAAAAAAACAACGATTTGGAAAAAGTTTTCCCCAAATTTATACGTGTAAATCCTCAATAGTTGCCCTGAACCTATCATTATTTCGCACCAAAAATAAGGGGAAAAAATTTAAAATTTTACACATTTTTATTTTGTCGCAAAATCAAATAATTGATACATTGATATCATGGGGAGTGCCTAACTCCATAATACAAAATTATAAAATCCTATAAAATTCGTCTGAATTATGAAAAAATTAGAAATTTATATGTGAACCTATGTTTATTTCGGGCACTGTACTAAAGCAGAAACTCGAATTGCAATATTCTCAACATGTGGAGATTTTAAAACGAATTTACATTGCTTCATCGGTGATCCAGCAGAAGCATTATTTAATCCTGATATCCTGGCATTGACGTTTTCTACTGGAAGGTTTAGTTTTCGCTGCAACCTTTCCGAAATGAACGTTGCTTGGGACCCAGAGTCGATCAATGCTCTAGCCGAAAATATAGCACCGTTAACGTCAATGTTAACCATAGCTGTACCCAACAAAACCTGGCTACGAGCATTGGCAAAACAATTTTGTACCCTCGCCTGTTGACTTGGTCTAACATCACCGTCATCATTGGAATCCGAATTCGACTTTGATTCCCGATGTAACATAGTGTGATGTTTTCCATGGCATTTGGAACAAGTGGAGCTACTCTGACAATCCTTCAATAAATGATTTTTGGCAAAACATCTTATACATAAACTGTTATTCTTGACAGTACGAAACTTCTCTTTCTGGTTCATCTTTAAAAATATTGGGCAATATTTCAAAATGTGGTCATCTGAACAAACAAAACAAGATCTTTTATTCATTTTCGAACCATACCGGTTCAATCTCCTACTGGAGGTAAGTTCGTCACTGCAATCGTCTATTACTGGAGACTCTGTATTCATCAAATCATATACAGTCTCCAACGACTGAAACCTTGAAGTTAAAAAGTTATCTAAATCCGACCACTTAGATATTTCAGTCTTTCTACTGACTGTTTGCTCCCATAGCGATAATGTGGTGGCAGGCAACTTAGTGGAACAAAGAAATACGAAAATAGGATCCCAATTATCCACATTTATTTGGTGCAACTTAAGGGATGTAATACAATTATTAATATCCCTTTGGAGACGTTTAATCTCACTAGCCGACTCGTTTCTTACAGACACCAGATTAAACAAGATTTTCAATTGGCTATTCACCAAAATCCTCCTGTTCTCATACCTGTCTTTAAGATTTGACCAAGCATTTGCGAACCCTGAATTAGTCAGAGGCGATTTTTTAACGATTTCCAATGCCTCGCCTTGAGTACTCTGACGTAAATAAAATAACTTTTCGACAGGCGTGATAGACCTACAGTCGATGTACACAGCGGTGAACATGTCCCTAAAGGACGGCCAAGAGAGATAGTCACCATAGAAAATCTCTGTAGTACATGGCGGTAAACGCAAACTATGATCTGGTATTCTGTCTATCAAAGATTCTGGTGCCTGATTAGTATTAAGCCTTGTCGACGTCAGAGCAGATTGGTTCAAAAAAGTCTGTGATAACTCGCCCATTTGAGCGGCGCAGACGATGTATGCTTCTCGACATTGCTTAAAAAGTGACGATGCTTCCATTTCCTCATTCGTTCCATCACACTCAACGCACAACTGTTCATAAGCAGTTTTAACTTTCTGCCAAAGTCCCTTAAATTCTTCCTTTCGAAGCTCTATGGTGAAACTTGTATGGTTACTGGGGAGAATGTCAGTATATTCCTTTTCAAATTCCAAGAAAAGAGAGGCAAATTTTTTAAATTTCAAAACAGTTTTGGATTGTGCCATATTTGTTTCAACAAGATTCAAATTTCAAACAAAAAGGAGCAAAAAGCAATTTTAAATGATTTTAAAGGCAATTTTTCCAAATAAATAAATTTTGTTAACCACCAAATGCCTTGAAAAACAATAATATAATTGTTCAAAAATCAGAAAATCCACCGAAAATTGGATCTGTAAACAATCAGTACTGAGTTAATTTTAAGTACAGTGAATCATCTTTTTACTACAAGTCTCCTTTTTCACTTAGATTGCAGAGAAGTGCGCAAGTAGCTGATTTTGACACTCATAAGCCACATGCTGAAAAACAAGCGTATGTGCGGCTTGCTACTCTAAAAAATAAATGCAAGTGTTGATTGCCATTCTCAAAATATGTACGAGTGTGGCTAGCCACTCAAAAAATAAGTTATTTAAAAATGGATATTTTTTGACACTTGCGTATGCTTTGTCAAGTAGTTTTAAATACGCAATAACAATTTCTGTCTTACTTTTTTCTCATTGCACATCAAGTATTGTTTTCAACCCTTGTAATTCAACCGATTGTCTCGTGCTCTCCGAGAGAATGAGAGCTAAGATCACTGATTTTCAAACCTTAAAAGAACATGCAAAAACACACATAACATTCCAAGCAAATAAAGAAAAGCATACACAAACGAAACAACAACAACAATAAAATTACAATTGTTTATTTTTTGTAGTGTTGTGTGTGTGCTTCCACTTGATAAGTCACTTGGCAAACTATCTACGATTGCGAGTTTTGTAACAGTGCAAAATATGATTAATACTTGTTTTACTTATTACGCACAAGCAACGGTCTTGATGCGTCGCAAGTATTTTTGGTGGTGGTGGAAAAAATACCGAGTGCGAGAAAACACATGCTTTAAAATAGCAAAAGGCCCAAAAAACTTGTGCGTGCTCAATTGGCTTACGGGGGCAAGTAACTCATTGATGATCTCTGTTAGATTGCACCTGTCGAAAGCAAAGGGCAATTGGCAATAACAAAAATCATAGAAATTTTCATTTTTCAACGGTATTAATTCACAATTTTTTCCAAAAAAAGTCACGAACATACCAATGTTTTCGGTATATTCAGATATACCACTACTAATTTTTTATCAAAAATTTCGACAAACGTGAGATTCAAAAGCCCTACACGACACACCTTTTTATTATAAGTCGCCTTGTGTGTGAACGAGATAATTAGGAAAAAAACATCAATTGTTCAAAATTGCTTATTAAACACACAATTGCAAATATGACCAAAGTATATTTTTTATAATTTCACTTTTTAACTTATGAAATATTAGACAACAACCTTTTATTTTTTTTTCCAAAATCACTAAACATACGTACAGTGAGTGTCAAAAATATTCGGTTTTCAATTTCACCAATAATAACACCTCAGTATTTTAGAAGCCCATGCCCGATATCCAAAAAACCAAATACCTAAAAAAATGTTGGTCCTATGGCAATTAAAAAGTGTATGCAACATGGATCCATGGCAACCCTATAAGCGAGTATAACAAAGAAAACGTTGTTAACCCTGTTTTCTATGCGTCAAAAATATTCGGTTTTTGTAACTTTTGTTAAATATTTTGCCAAAAAACAGGTCATTATCGAACTGTTTCTGTAATATTAGCATACATTTTAATAATTGCGAACAGAGCCTTTGTTCCCGTGTGCAAAAATATTATATTTTATAGCAAATTATTAAAATTTAGCGCTAAGGAAAAACGCTATCCCAGAAAAGAGAAAACTGGTCATATTTCATTATAAAAACAGCAGAAATAAAAGGAAATGTTGCTTATTTTTAAATATTTAGTCGAATATAGTTGAAATAATGTGCAAAGGTCACAAAAATATATAAATAATCGATTTCGTAAAACACATAAGCCAGCCAAAACCAAGAACTGGGAGGGAAGGTAGAGGAATCTCCTGAAAAATTACGGCTAATTCGCCCTTAATTTTCTTGAAATTGGTCACCAAGTACTAAATGACGTTCAGATGATAGAAAATATGCACTTACATTACAAAAAACTCGCAAGGATAAAGCCTTTCATGGCCTTGTAACACATCATAAGTCATTGATAAATACATGTCTCCTAGAAGCTCCTTTGTACTTTTTGTATTGGAGTACACAGAATGGCCGGAAACTTGGTGGTATACTGATTTTCCGGCTTAGGCATTCAAAACTAACTCCATTTAACCAAGTTTCTGATGTACGTCAAGTTTTGAGGGTACATCAAGGCGAAACTTGAACTAGATTTTTGGTTATGTAAATAGCAGATGGTTTGTGATGTGTTACAAGGCCATGAAAGGCTTTATCCTTGCGATCTTTTTGTAATGTAAGTGCATATTTTCTATCTTCTGAACGTCATTTAGGACTCAGTGATCAATTTCATGAAAATTAAGGGCGGTTTAGCCGTAATTTTTTAGGAGATTCCTCTACCTTCCCTCCCAGTTCTTGGTTTTGGCTGGCTTATGTGTTTCACGAAAGCGATTAGTTCTATATTTTTGTGACTTTTTCACATTATTTCAACTATATTCAACTAAATATTCAAAAATAAGCAAAATTTCCTTTTATTTCTGCTGTTTTTATAATGAAATATGACCAGTTTTCTCTTTTCTGGGATAGCGTTTTTCCTTAGCGCTAAATTTTAATAATTTGCTATAAAATGTAATATTTTTGCACACAGGAACAAAGATTCTGTTCGCAATTATCAAAATGTATACTAATATTGCAGAAAAAGTTCGATAATGACCTGTTTTTTGGCAAAATATTTAACAAAAGTTACAAAAACCGAATATTTTTGACGCATAGAAAACAGGGTTAACAACGTTTTCTTTGTTATACTACCTTATAGGGTTGCCATGGATCCATGTTGCATACACTTTTTAATTGCCATAGGACCAACATTTTTTTAGGTATTTGGTTTTTTGGATATCGGGCATGGGCTTCTAAAACACTGAGGTGTTATTATTGGTGAAATTGAAAACCGAATATTTTTGACACTCACTGTATGTATTTTTCAATTGCAAGTTTGTCCACAACAACACTCGCTATCACCATGGATTTCTTTGTTGAAGGAAATTAATTTTCAAATAAAAGTATTTCTCACACAATATTTGTAAAAACGAGAGTAAAATAGATTTTATTTATTTTTTTCATACTATTTCACTATTTAAAAAGGACTGTATTCACATTAATATCAAATAATTATTAATTCTCAACTAAAGAATGCCGCAATCAAAACAAAACTAAAAGAGCGAGAACAAGAAGAAGCACAACAGTGATAGTTGTTTGTGCTTTCTATGCCAACGATGATCAGTTGTGCCGCGTTGCCAACCACGTATCAGAATGACTAGGTGGTCGGCCAACAATGCAATAATAGCAAATTCAATAAATTTAATTTTAATAAAATTTCAACATTAAAATTGACATTTATATTAAAATTAATGTAAATAAAAACCTTTGTCCACGAAATTGCAAATGTTCTCCTCGTTGCTCCCAATCCGGCTCGAAGGACTATGTTTATCTTCCAAACAGTTTTGGGCTAAATCCCAACAACAACAAATAGAGCGGCTACGGCGGAGCAAAATTGGAGACAACCAAAGTGGAAAAAGGCACACAAAAGAAAATAAAATCACTCTTTTCTGTTTCCGAACGATATCGGCTTTGAGTTAACAAAAAGTTCCGTTTATTTATTATTAAAAGATAACAACTTCGACTCAAACTATACTTGTTGTCTAAATAATAAGGAATTTAATATCGATTTAATTAATACTCCACGAATGCGACTTCGCGCTCGTACAACAAACTCAACACCAACAACAAGGAATTCAGCACAAAATAGAAGAGCGAGTGACATCTAATATGGCGTTGCCATGCCGAAAAAAGCTATCTTTTGCAGAGTTTCCACATCGGTCTCGCCGCCCGTGCTTCTTGGATTAACGGCGCTTCACGAACGTGAACACCAGGCGTTAGCACTTATTATTGATGCGAACTGCGATTGATGAACATTAAAAAAATAATTCAATAACAATAGTATTAAAAAAACAAATATTGTTTATTTAAAAATGTAAATAAGATATGTATATATGTATGTATACATGTTATTTGGGCCATGGTATTGACGAATGCTGATTTACGTTTTTTTTTTTTTTTGGTTTTTTTATACACTCAGCACTAAAAATGTGACAGTACAGAAAAAAAACTACCTCGATAATATTTCACATAGGGGTATATCAAATAGCTTGGAAACGTGCGAGGTGATCTTGTGCAAACAATTCGAACTGAGGATTTTTTGAATGTACAGACCCAAACGACAAGAAACCCTAGTTGGGTTTTGTTGTGTCAGATCCAGCTCGGATTTTATGGCCCCATCCAAACATGGTTATATATTAAGTTTTTTAAGAAATTCGGGACTATATCTTTGAAACCAATGCGAATCTTCTTCTGACCTCTGAAGCAAATGTGTAGTTTAGGACAAGAATAAAATATTTGGGGAAATAATGAACTCGAAAAACTACATTTATTGCCTCAAATTTCAAAATATATGCAAAAATGCCACAATTTTTATACATTTCGCACCGCATCTCCAAAACCGTTAACCGTTTCTGAATATTTCCTTTGAGAAAAATATTCCCTGGAATGTAATACACAACTCTTCAGAACATGTCATTGTTGTAAAATGCCTCTATCCCGTTGTTTTCAGTACATTTTTCAACGACGATTTAATAAAAATGTCAATAAAGTAATGAAATCCGAAATACGAGAATAAACTGTTGGTGTGAACTGTGTTTGAAATACGTGTTGTAAAAGATATGATTCAATACACCGCTGAAACAACATGAAGTAAGCATTTTAGAGTTTTAGAATGTTCTAAAGAATTAATGAGAACTTTATTTGGAAGATTTTTGCAAAAGGTTACTTGATTCAACTCCCAATAGTTTAGCGGATACGGACCGGAATTTCAGCAATTATTTAAAATTTTCTATATTTTATAGATTTTGATGCCCTAGATGGAGTTTTTCTAATGTGGTTCAAAAGATAAGTTCTACCAGTTTAGGGCTACAATATTGCTAAAAACAGCAAGGCCAAATTCCTATTCTTTTCTGAGATAAAGGCCTGATAAATGCAAAAAAGTGTAGATTTTGGTTTAGATAATGCCAAAAAATCCGAACTGGATCTGACAGGACAAACCCCTACTAGGGTTTTTATAGTCAAAATATGTTTTTTTCAAAAAATGCATACTAGAAGTTGTTTGCATTTTCAGTGTTGCATAGTGTACTTAAAATACGTCATACCGAGCGGTACAGTTCAATGGGGGCTACACCAATACGCACACATATATTGATAATAGTTTTTACATTAGTTTTATATCCTCTGAAACCTCAATATACTAATTTGCAGCAAAATCCGCTGAATACAAAAAAGCTGTCCCACCATTACCACTTATATAAGAAACATATTTGCAAAATTTTAGTAACCTACATCCTTTACATTAAGAGATATTAGTAAAGTTCCACTAAAGTGTTCATATTTCGCACAGTGCGTTGGTTCAAAATCAATGACAATTTTCATTGATACAATGTTATTTTCTTTCAGTGAATATGAAGACGTGTGCCTATACCGACAAATTTCTGGTGGAAAGTTTTATGGCCCCAACGAAGACTAAATACCAAATTTAAAACATTCGGTGGGATATTGAAGCCAAAATCTTTAAAATTTAGAAAATTTAGAGGGGCAGTCCTACGGGGGCTATATGAAGACGTGGAGCAATACCGAAAAATTTCATTTAGAATATTATATACCACCAACGAAGACTTAGTACCTAATTTTATCCGTTTCAGTCCAATATTTGTTGCCAATGGACACTCTTCGGTCTTTATTTTGAATTATATTTGTTTTTGTTTTTTTTTTTTGTATAAAAATATACCGAAGCTAATAATCGATTTACATAATTTTTTAGCATGGTTCTATTCTTGTGAATCATGTAAAAAGTCTAAAATATGCATATATTTTCATAAAGCGAGTGAAAAGTACCGTTATAAGGCATATGTGAAACATGTTAGTTATTGAAAATTTCGTCTTGTATATAATCTATATATTCACAAAAATATAACTAACAATTTTTGTCCTACCGTTAGATATAACGGTATTTGTAAATTCAATCAGGTTGGTTCTAATCAGATGAATCGGAGTGTATATGACTTTGTGAAAAAGCCATCACCCGATTTAAAGTGCAGGAAAGTGTTGAAGTAAACTACAACCTTGGTGTTAATTGGAAAAGAGTTTTGGAATGAGCATTTTGTAATTTGCCGTTATATTTTTTTATACCCTCCACCATATGGAGGGTATAATTAAATTTGTCATTCCGTTTGTAACACATCGAAATATTCGTCGGAGACCCTATAAAGTATATATATTATTGATCAGCATAGAATTCTATGTCGATATGACCATGTCCGTCTGTCCGTCCGTCCGTCTGTCTGTCTGTTGAAATCAAGATACAGCTCGCAATGTTCAAGATAGAGAGTCAAAATTTATTACAGAAGTTTTTATTACTTGCAGGATGGTTGGTATTGAAAATATATCGGTCCTCGTTTTGATATAGCCCCCATAGAACGGTACATCCCGATTTTCGGTATTTTTAAGGTTTTAGCTTCATTATCCTACCAAAATGGCTGAAATGTGGTATGTAGTCTTCTTTAGGGGTATAAAACTTTCCCCCAGAATTTTGTCGGTATCGGCCCACACCTTCATATAGCCCCCATAGAACGGTACCTTCCGATTTTCGGTATTTTTAAGGTTTTAGCTTCATTATCCTACCAAAATGACTGAAATTTGGTACGTAGTCTTCTTTAGGCGTACAAAACTTTCCCCCTAGAATTTTGTCGGTATCGGTCCACACCTTCATATAGCCCCCATATAACGGTACCTCCCGATTTTCGGTATTTTGAAGGTTTTAGCTTCATTATCCTACCAAAATTGCTGAAATTTGGTACGTAGTCTTCTTTAGGGGTATAAAACTTTCCCCCAGAACTTTGTCGGTATCGATCCATGCCTTCATATAGCCCCCATAGAACGGTACCTCCAGATTTTCGGTATTTTGAACGTTGTGGCCTCAGTATTCCACCGAAATGGTTGAAATTTGGTATTTAGACTTCGTTGGGGGTACTCAAACTTCCCCTTTAAATTTGTCGGTATAGGTCTACGCCTTCATATAGCCCCCATGGAAAAGTACCTCTCGATTTTTCGTATTTTGAAGGTTGTGTCTTCAATATTCCACCAAAATGGCTGAAATTTGGTATTTAGTCTTCAATGTGATATAAAACTGTTCGCCAGAAATATGTCTGTACAGGTACACGCTTTCATATTGCCCCATTTCTGACTAAAATTCGTCGGTATAGGTCCACGTTTCGATATAGCCCCCATACAACGGTACCTCCGGATTTTCGTAATACTGAAGATTGTGACGTCAATATCCAACCGAAATGGCTGAATTTCGTTATTTCGTCTTCCAAGAGTTATAAAATATTCCAGAAGAGTATTATCAGTATAGGTCCACGTCTTTCTATATCCCCATAGAAGCTTACTTCTTGATTTTCGGTATTTTTTTAGTTTTAGCCACATTCTCTTACCGAAATATAGGAAATTTGGTATTTAGTCTTCTTTGAGCTTAAAAACTTTCCGTCAGAAATTTGTCGGTATAGATCGACGTTTTGAAATAGCCCCCATAGAATGGTGCCTCACATTGTTTTACCGAAATTGCTGAAATTTAGTATTAAGTCTTCTTCATACACGAAAGGGAACTAATTATTCCATTTTACTTCAATACAACTTGTGGTGGAGGGTATAACAAGTTCGGCCCGGCCAAACTTAACGCCGTTCTTACTTGTTATTATACATATTTGTCTAAAATTTAGACTCTAAATAAAGTTTACCACAAAAGTTAAATCTCCGCGGTACACGGCACATTTTTGTTGTGTGCTGACTTTTGAATTTGTGTTACCATAACACAAACACATATTTTCTATCAATTTATATAATCATGTCCCTTTGGTAACCTCACCATTGTATCACGCTAGACACATTAAGACAGTTCGCTAAGATTTTGTTTGCATAAAGGTCAAGTTCGAAGATGGCAATTTGGGTTCAAAGTAGTCAAAAAACTTCTACACGAAAAATTGTGGATGTATGTAAATCTACGTTTTTGTATCACCCAATTTCGGGTATTTTAAAGTTTTTAGCTATATTTTTGGCGAATTAGTTATAATTTGGCATTTAAGGTAATAACAGGTCAAAACACTTCTTCGTCAAATAATGGTGTATATAGCCACCACGTTTTTGAAATAGCCCGCATCTACTGATACCAACAGATTTCAGGTATTTTGAAGCTTTTAGCTAAATTTTCTAAAATTTAATATATATTATAACGGCATCACTCGATCACAGGTATTTTGACGCTTAAAGCTAAATTTTCTCACTGAATAAGCTAAAATTTGGCATTTAGCCTTCAAAACAAATTTTCAACCACAACTTAAGGACATAGTTCCACGTTTTGTAATAGCCGCCATATCCCACTTCCACCTGATTTTAGGTATTTTATAGTTTATAGACACTTTTCTGACTGAATTACCTATAATCTGGCATTTGTGGTTCGAATTGGAAAGTGTACGTTTTGGAATAGCCTTCATATGACGGTTTCGATTTCAAGTATTTTGAAGTTTTTACGTAAAATTCTCAACAGAATTAGCTGGCATGTAGGGTTCGACATTGTTAAAAACTTCTCCACAAACGATTCTGGACACAGATCAACGTTTCGGCATAGTAATTTTACAAATCCCGATATGGGTTTTCTATAGTTTTCAAATACACAAATCTTTCAAAAAGTGTTTAAGAGGAGGGCAAAACATCATCTGGAGAAATTTATGACGAAAATGCATCAATAAGATATCTTTAGCGTCAAATGATAAGGATAATCTGAATAAAAATCGGAAAATATAGCCCTTATACCTTGAACAGGGGGATGTTATAGGTTATGGTTACAGATTTCTGTTGTTCAGAGACCCACAGCTAAAAATTACTAGGAACATTTTTCTCTTAACAATATCCCCAAATAGTAAAGGCTTTTGCTAGATTTTGACAATGTTTAGAATCGCGTAAAGTTAACGTTTCAAAATATTAACAAATAATTTCATCATATGACTGACTGACTGATAATCCACGTCCAGGCTAAACTGCTGAAGCTAGAATCTTGAAATTTGGAAAATGTCGCTAACATGAACTTTCAAAATTTTGGTCAGGTGGTCAGAAACGCGGTTTTCTCGAAATGCTATTTTGGAAGTCCGTGTCCACTCTGGCTCGAAAACGAATGAAACTATCTTCATATATTTTTATTGGTTCATTAAGTATATCAAAATCTTGCTTTTTACAAAAAAATCAACTTTTCATAATTTATAGAGGAAAAAAGTCATCAAATTATTTAAAATAGGAGATTATTGACAGTTCTGGAATAGATTTAACGTATTTTTATATAATCAGTTGGATTGCGCTGTATGTTTGAGCGTTAACTGCCACACTCACTTTTGGCTTTTCTCGACTTTATACTCGAACCCATTCTATTTTGCTATTCTTCTTCTTCTTTATTGCGTATTCGAGTTTCGAATGTTAGCGATCATATTACAATTGTCAAAACATTACATATTTATGTTTTTATAAATTATTAACAAAATAGGAAAATATATCTCTATTTCTCGCTATGCTTATTAAATTTTCGGCGTTCTGGAATTCTGTCCATTGTTGGATACTTTGAATCTATGACATCTCTTTTCTTCCTCTGGTACGTCTTCCTTCTATGTTTGCTTGCAGTATTTCCTGGAGAATGGTGTATTTACGGTTTCGCATAATGTGCGCTAGATATGCTGTTTTCCGTTTCTTTATGTTGTTTAATAATTCTCTTGTTGTTATCATTCTTCGCAATACTTTAATATTTGGTACATGCAGGACCCATGGTATTTTTAGTGCTCGACGGTACACCCACATCTCAAATGCTTCGAGTCGTTTGATATCTGCCGCTTTTAACGTCCACACTTCGACTGAATATAACAAGACTGGCCATATATACGCTTTTATGAAACGAGATTTTGTTGCAACATTTATATCATGGCTTATTAGGACTTTTTTATATTTATGAAATGCATCTCTTGCCATTTCTATGCGACATTTGATTTCTTTTGAGTAGTCCCATTATTTTGCTATACCTGTTTATTCTGGGAATAATGACAATGAATGTGTTAATCTAAACATATCTTCTAATTGCAATATGAAATTTATGGTCTGTGTATTTGTTGGATACTGTTCATAGTATTCCAATACACAAACTATAAATTGTATAATGCAATTTCCAGGATTTGTATACATTTACACAATTATTGCCGGAATAAAGTATAGAGAAAGTGTTAAGAATGCATGACTATGTATACCCAATATAGCCATTGGCCAGACAGTATGTAGGTATAATATTAAACATGTTTGGATCATTATTCAATTTTTATACATGTATATATGTAAATATGTATATGGCATACTAGTACATTTCTGATATTCTGCTGATAATGGTTAATCCTGTATACACACTAGAGTTATGACTTTTTACAACCTCATATCCCTGTATCAAGCGTAATGAGTTTTTACATAAGATTACATAAAATCTTAGTTATAAGGTTATTCGGTGAAAAAACCTCACGCACAAAATGACTTTAAAATTTGAATTTTCCAGAATTATGGGACATTTTTTGAAGTAACTGTAAGCATATACATATATAATTGAAAAAAAAAAAATATTTTGAGTCACGTAAGATAACCAAACTAATATAACATATGTTTCTCACTTATTTTCTTTAACTCTGAGAATCATAAAAATGTTTTAAGGTCTTTTTTAAAAAATGTAATTGTTTTTTTTAAAAAAAAAGAAATCAGATTGTTTACAAAGTGCTTTGTGTATACATTTTTTCAATATTTGAATGGAATGAACGTTATTTTAGTTATTTGTAGGCTTAAGTTTATTCATTTGTGCAACAGGAAATAATTTTTGAGAAAAACAAGTAAGCAAAGGCTATAGTCGGACAGGGCCGACCATACGATACCCTACACCACTACCCTGCGAGTTAGCTTTCAGCAAATCAAAGTTTCTTTTGGACAAACAAGCTCATTGTAAGAAATAAATTTTTGGAGTCTGCAACCTTATCACATTAAGTTTAAATAGCAATATAATAATTGTTCCACAAACATCCCAGAAGGGACAGGGTGTGCACCACGATTCATATTACAGCAATAGTATGGGGCCTACTGTTTATCACCGAGTCCGAAAGGCATGTCTTAAAACACCACCTGTAGTTGCGTACATGGTTGAAATACTCAGAAAATGTCGCCAACTTTGCTGAGGGGTATTTTGCCATCGTTGGAAATTTGATGTTTACTGGCCGGGAATCGAACGCCCGACCAATGCGGGTGTGCAAACAATTGTACTATGGTGGCGCCAATAAATAATTTTAGAACGGACATTTAGTCTGGACCTAGTTCTTTATTTGCTAAACCATATGGAAGACTTTGTGCCCTAAATATCCCATCGAATTGGCTGATAGTAGAGTTATTAAGTATTCGTTCATCACAATTTTCGACCTGAAATTTATCGGTATAGGTCCAGGTCTTCTTATAGCTCCCATAGAACCGTACCTCCCGGTACCCGGTATTTTGAAGGTTGTGGCCACAATATCAAACTGAAGTAGCTGATATTTTGTATTCAGTCTTCGTTGGAGGTAAAAAAAACATTCCACCTGAAATTTGTCGTTGTATGTCCACGTCTTCATATAGCTCCCATAATCAGAACCTACCGATTTTCTGTACTTTGAAGGTTATGGTCTCAATATCCCTCCGAATTGGCTAAAATTTGGTATTAAGTCTTCATTGGGGGTATTAAACTTTCCATCTGAAATTTGTCGGTATGGGTCTAGGCGTTCATATAGCTCCCATACAACAAAGGCTCCTCATGTTCGATATTTTGAAGATTGTGGCTCTGGTTACAGATTTCTCTATTTTATTGACTTGTCTGAAGTGAATTTCAAACAGAATTATTGAAATTATTATTGAAATATATGTAGCATACGAAAATATGGGAAATACAGAAATTTTCCATATGCAAAAATAATATTTGTATATGCATAATTTATACATTTCGCATATTTTTGCATATGTGATATTTTTCGATTGGAATTTAATTAGAAGCCAAAAATATGCAAATTTTACAAAAATAGGTGTTGCATAAAATTCCGCTGTCTACATATCATTGAGCTGATATTAATCGGGGTGCTCTCATTGATATGAGAGAAGACTCCCTTGACCCTACTGGGATGTTTGTGGAACAATTATATACAGTACATTTTAAGAAATATTCTTATATTTGAAAATTGGCGTTGTTTAGCAATTTCTGCTACATCTTTAAATTTTGAACAATTGGACAGGTAATATGATAGGGTAAAACGCAATTTGTAAGAACTGAGAATTTGTCTGTCGTGATAGAGAAAATTTGTAGCATGGGAGGAAGATGTGGTTCTCTTCACAAAACTCATTATATCTTAGGTAGTAGGTCCGTTACCAAGCACACATATTATTGCAATTTTCATCAGAGGAAAGATCGGTAGTTAATGTTTCTTATATAGTCGACTTTGCCGGTATATGGCCTCCAGGTATTCAAATATGGACCAAAAATAAAATGTTTTTATTTAGCATACAAAAGTAATGGTCCATTGCACCCGCTAAATAATATCAGATCATCATCAAAAGGACGAAGGACGGGACCGATATAGTCCATGTTCCAACCTGATACATTACTGGATGAAATAATAGAATGTGCAAAGTTTGGACCAATCAGAAAATCTCCTTGAGAGTTATCTTGCGGATTTGCCATTTTAGTTAGTTTTTTGTTTGTTTTTCATATTCGAAATTAAACTAAGTTTGGGCAAAAAATTACGAAGTTCAAAATTTGGTTCGAATCGGTAGATCCGTTCGGGAGTTATCGTACGCACCACCAGCTAGACAGTAGGAGAGACAGTTGAACGGACAGGGCTAAACCGACTCCAAACTGTTTGAAACGAATTTCTTCCAATCATACTTTTTCGATGGGCACATCTTTGGTCGTATTTTGTATATTTTGTATTAACCTGAGGGTATAAAATAGGTGGCGACAACTGAACTGAAAATTTCTCTGTCATGATTGAAACAATTTGTAGTATGAGAGGAAATTGTGGTTCTCCACACAAAACCCATTATATTAGGAAGTAGGCCCGTTATCTAGCAGACACATTACGGCAATTTGCATCAGGAGAAATATCAGTATTTATTTTTCCATATGTAGGCTACTTTGCCGGTATATGCCATCCAGGAATAAAAATATGGACCAAAAATAAAATTTGTATATTTTTCATACAAAAGTAATGGTTCATTTCACCCGCTAAATACTATCGGATCATCATCCAAAATTGTAGGCATCTTCTTCGACCTAAACCCCTACCTCATGCAAACTTTCGTGACTATTGATCTATAATTGCGACCTCTAGTATGCTTTTGATTACATTACAAGCAAAAAACTCGATATATTAGGCTGTAACTCTGTTATCTGACCACATAAATCAACATAATTGACATTAATTAAAAGGGCAAGAGTTGTCCTTCCAAATATTATTTATGTGGGCGGAATGTGTGGTCCAGGAATAAAGATATTACCGGTATATTAAAAATTTTCACAATTTTCACACAGAAGTTGTGGTCCATTTGACCCTCTAAACATCATCCGATCACCATCTCAAATTGCAAGCTTCTTCTTTGTCATATAATCTTACATTATTTAAAATTTCGAGGCGATCGGACTATAATTGCGACATACAGAGCCGCTACAAAATTGGATAAAAATTTTGTTTTTGGTCCATTTCACCCGCTTAATATTTCTCGATCATCACCAATAAGAATAGGGATCTATTCTGATCTGAACCCGACCTCCATACAAAATTTCGTGACGATCGGTCCATAATTGCGGCCTGGAGCGGGTTTACAATTTATAATGGACAGACGGACGGACGGACGGACGGACGGACAGACACACATCTCAAAATCGCTTTATCTCGTCGAGATATGAAGATTGGTATACCACATTGGGGGTCTCCGACGAATATTTCGCGGTGTTACATGAATTTTTACCAAAACAAACTTATAATACCCTTTTCCACATTGTGGTATAGGGTATAAAAATTTCATTTCATTAATTTTTCAAAAAAAAAAAAAAATGTTTTTATACCCTCCACTATTGTCATTCCGTTTGTAATACATCGAAATAAACTTCAAAGACCCTATAAAGTGTATACATTCTTATCAGCATAAAATTCTAAGTAGCTTTAACCATGTTCGTCTGTTGAAATCAGGATATAGCTCGCAATTTTTGAGCTCTATTATTTCGTAAGGAAGATTCTATTACTCCTAGGATGTTTGGTACTGAACATGGAATGTATCGATCCACGCCTTCATATAGCCCCCATAGAACGGCAACTCCCGATTTTTGGGTTTCTTGGAGGTTGTGGCCTCAATATCCCATAGCTTCAATATCCCACCGAAAGGGCTGACTTTTTCTATTTAGTCTTCCTTCAAAAATGTTCTGCAGTCACGGATTTTCGATATTTTGAAAGTTTTAGGCTGGTGTACAAATACATTATAAATACAAAACCTCCCTTGCAAACATCACGTGGTGGAGTAAACGTGGACATATGTATATTAGGGTTATGACTTTTTGACATTTTTCCTCAAAAATGATTTCCTGTAGCAGGGATGAATGAACTTTTGCCTATTAATCACTATGCTATCGTTTATTCCATTGAAATATAAAAAAAGTTCACGCACAAATCGATTTTAAAAAAATAATTTTTTGAAAAAATATATGAAATGAAAAAAAAATTTTTTTTTTTTCAAAAAATTATTTTTTGTTGTCAGAATGAATAAATATAAGCCTACTAATAACTATAATAACGTTTATTTCATTCAAATATTAAAAAAGTCGCGAAAAAAAGTCACTTTGAAAAAAATTTAAATTTTTTGTTTTTTGTTAAAAAATTATATTTTTGAATAAAAGCGTTTACGAAATTTTTACGATTCTCAGAAGTGAAGAAAAATAGTGAGAAATAAAGTATATGTCATTTTAATTATCTCATGTGGCTCTAAAGTTAATTTTCATTTATATATCTGTTTTCAGTGACTTCAAAAAATTGTCCATAATTTTGATAAATTCAAATTTTAAAATCATTTTGTGCGTGAGGTTTTTTCACCGAATCACCTTATAATTAAGATTTTATGTAATCTTATGGCAAAACTCATCACGCTATGATACAGGGATATGAGGTTGTAAAAAAGTCATAACCCTAATGTATATGCTATAGCCCACATGTAAGGGTAACACCAGATTTAATATTTTAGTCAAATTTTCCTACCGAGTTGGTTGTTAGTTGAAATTTAGTCTTTCTAGAAGATAGATAATTTACTTGCGAAACACTATCCGTATACATACTGTATCTATACACATAATGGCTTTAGTCTAACCCCCATGGACCGGTATAGCCCAATTTTATGTATTTCGAAGTTTTTTTTTGGAAAATTTTTTTTTGACGTCTTGACGCCTAACTTGAGCTCTCTTAAAGTGTGTTGCTAAATGTTCCTTATGAAGTGGATGCAATTTGGTATTTTGAAATCTCAATGGTTAGAACACCTCCACACAAAAAAATATCCGTATAAAGTGATTATCATCAGTTACGATATTGTTCTCCTCAAAGGAATTATATTATTACACTTAGTTACTAATTGTTCATATTTACTTCAATACAGTAGTGGTGGAGGGTATACAAATTTTGTCCCGGCCGAATTTAACGCTTGTTTAAGTTTCCATTTATTTATCAAAATTAATATCAACCTGATTTTAGATTTCGGCTGTGTAATCGGACTCACAAACAGAGTTGTCGACAGTTTTTGATCGGATATCGCCAATAAAATTTGAGAAATCGTCAAAAATCATCAATATTTTCCAAAGGTAGGTTTGATTACTGCTTAAAGGGATTTTTTTAAGGTTATGGAAATGAGAGTTATTACATGAGATATACAACCCACAGCAATAAATATAACCCAATTTCACTTAAATAACGCTATAAAAAGCATCTTTCACAAGATGAGAGTTTTCCCTATGGTTATCGAGTTTGTAGTAATGCAGTAAGGTAACGTTGGGTACATATTTCCAGTTTTGAATGACAGCTTTCCTAAAATATCGGTTGCTTGACAGTGTGGCCGTCCATGTTTGTCGGTCACCCACGTACATTTTGCTTGTAATTTAAAATTGACTTTATTAGTGGAGAAGGTTTGGCATTGTTCGCCAAGGAGTAAGGCAGGGAAGACCAGTTTCAATCCTCGCCACAGGATCTCATCAGTTCCCCTGTTTCTTGTCTGTGGATGTTCTCCACCGAAGTTATTTTTTAATAACTTCTTCAACAAAAAACTTTTTATTTTTTTTTTTTTTTTGAAATTTTGCCTTTTTAGGGCGAAGATCATTATACCCTATACCACAATGTGGAAAAGGGTATTATAAGTTTGTTTTGGTAAAAATTCATGTAACACCGCGAAATATTCGTCGGAGACCCCCAATGTGGTATACCATTCTTCATATCTCGACGAGATAAAGCGATTTTGAGATGTGTGTCCGTCCGTCAGTCCGTCCGTCCGTCTGTCCATTATAAATTGTAAACACGCTCCAGGCCGCAATTATGGACCGATCGTCACGAAATTTTGTATGGAGTTCGGGTTCAGATCAGAACAGATCCCTATTCTTATTGGTGATGATCGTGAAATATTTAGCGGGTGAAATAAACCAAAAACATAATATTTATCCAATTTTGTAGCGGCTCTGTAAGTCTCAATAATAGTCCGATCAACGCGTAATTTTAAATAAGGTAAGCGTATATCACAAAGGAGAAGCTTGCAATTTGAGATGGCGATCGGATAATATTTAGAGGGTTAAATGGATCAAAACATTTGTGTCAAAATTGTGAAAATTGTTAATATACAGCTTATATCTTAATTCCTGAAAGTGACATTCCGGACAAGTAAGATATACTTGAAAGTGGAACGCTTGACCTTTCAATTGATGCCAATTATGTTGGTGTGCATGATCAGATGACAGAGTTACAGCCTAATATATCCCGTTATTTGTTTGTAGTGTAATAATAAACTCGCTAGAAGTCGCAATTATACATCAATAGTCACGAAATTTTGCATTGGGTAAGAGTATAGGTCGAAAAAGATGCCTACAATTTTGAATGATGATCTGATATTCTTTAGCGGGTGAAATGGACCATTACTTTTGTATGAAAAATAAAAATTATTTTTGGTCGATATTTTAATTCCTTGAGGACATATATATTTCGCAAAGTAGCCTATATATGAAAAAAAAACTACTGACCCTTTCTCTGATGTAAATTGCAATAAAGTGTTTGCTAGATAACGGGCCTACTGCCTAATATATAATGGGTTCTGTGTAGAGAACCACATTTTTATACCATGCTACATATTGTCTCTCCAAATGTTTATGTAACACCACGAAATATTTGTCCTAGACCCCTTACTTGGTATGCCAAAATTCATATCGCGATATGTGTAGGAGCTATATCCAATTTGAACCGATTTCGATATAAATTGGCAAATATATTTCCAGGCCAATATCCATCACACATTTCAAATTTCAGCGCAATTGGATATATATAGCGTGCTTGGTGCATGAAATACAGGAAATCGGCCGAAAATATGTATATTTGGGAGCTATATTCAAATATGAACCGATCTTGATATAAATTAGCACATTTATTTCTAGAACAAATTTCGTCAGACCCTCCAAATTTCAGCGAAATTAGACATACATAGCGTGTTTGGTGCATCAAATGTGGAAAATCGGCCGAAAATATATATTGGAGCTATATCCAAATCTGAACCGATTTCGATATAACTCGGCACATATATGTCTAGACCAATTTCCGTTACACATTCCTAATTTCAGCGAAATTGGACATATATAGCGTGTTTGGTGCATCAAATGCGGAAAATCTGCCGAAAATATATATGGGAGCTATATCCAAATCTGAACCGATTTCAAAATAAATTAACACATATATTTTTAGGCCAATATCCATCACACATTCGAAATTTCAGCAAAATTGGACATATATAGCGTGCTTGGTGCATAAAATAAGGAAATCGGCCGAAAATATATGTAGATGGGAGCTATATCCAAATCTGAACCAAACTCGATATAATTTGGCACATTTATTTCTAAAACAAATTCCGCCACGCATTCCAAATTTCATTGAAGTTGGACATAAATAGCATGCTTGGTACATAAAATAAGGAAATCGGACGAAAATATATGTATGTGGGAGCTATATCCAAATCTAAACCGATTTGAATATAATGTAGTAAATTTATTTCTACATCAAATTCCGTCACACATACAAAATTTGGAGATTGTATCTGTAATAGTTCTAAAGATATTTACATACAAAATCTAAATTATTTGGAGGTACCTCCGGTATTGATGCTATATCTCCAGATCAACGCGAAATTTCAAAAAATGATATAGCCTATTTTCATTCCAGGCCATGTAGCAATGTACCCTAAACATTTCAGTAAGATCTGTTCAGCGATTTTCGAGTCTATAAGGCACAAACAAACAGACAAACAAATTTCAATTTTATATATATAGATAAAGTGCCTCCGATGAATATTTCGATGTGTTACAAACGGAATGACAAATTTAATTATACCCTCCATATTATGGTGGAGAGTATAAAAAGTGATTGGTTGTACAATATAGTTTTCATCTAATTATACCTTTCCATTGATGCCAATTATGTTGATTTACGTGCTCAGATAACAGAGTTACAGCCTAATATATCCAGCTATTTGTTTGTATTGTAATCAGAAGCACGCTAGAGTTCGCAATTATAGATCAATAGTCACGAGATTTTGCACGATGTAAGAGTTTAGGTCAAAGAACATGCCTACAATATTCGATGATAATCTCATGTTATCTATTGGGTTAAATGGACCGTTACTTTTGTATGAAAAGTATAAAAATTAAGCATTTTGTCCATATTTTACTTCCTGGAAGGCATATACCAGCAAAGTAGCCTACATATGGAAAAAGAACTATTGACCTTTCCCCTGATGCAAGTTGCAATAATGTGTCTCCTGGGTAACTAACGGGCCTACTGTCTAATATATAATAGGTTTTGTGTAGAATACAACATTTTCCTCCCATGCTACAATTTGTCTCTATCATGATAGAGAAATTCCCAGCATTATTGTAAATTACGTGGAGCCCTGGCATATTAATTGCCCAATTGAATTTTTTATACATATGTATATTGCAGCATGTGGTCGCTTCGCCAGCTTTTTTCTAAATGCACTCGGTAGCGAAGAATTTTCTACCCTAAATAGTTATTTTTGAAAAAAAGAGACCCACTCATTTTGCCTACTGTGTGCATAACTCATTTCGTGAATACAGTGAATTTGTCGATGTGAATATGTCTGTGTATTGTATTTTAATAAATTTAGATCCCATCCAGTCAATTCAAGAAAACCCATCATTATCAAACGACATCACTTTTGAAAGCAAAAAAAACATGATTTCTGCTTGAAGTGTTTTTTATTTTGAATGGATATGAATATTTTAACCGCCAGCTGTATGACTACACGCAAAAAAACGGCCTCTCTAACATATGTCCCAAACATATTTTGCAGCAAACATATGTATGTTTGCAACAGTCCCAAACGTAATATATGTTTGGGCCTCCAAACAAATATATGTTTGGGTCTGCAAACAAATAAATGTTTGGGTGCAAACATATATATGTTTGGGTGCAAACATATATATGTTTGGGTGCAAACAAAGATATGTTTGGGTGGAAACAATTTTATGTTTGGGTGCAAACTTTGTATATGTTTGGGTGCAAAAAAGTACAAACCCAAAAGGCACAAAAAAAACACATGCATCAGTGGGCGCTTACTGAGAGCAAGGGAGCGTAAAATTCAATGTAAAACACTTTGAAATGTGTGCTCATTTGCTCTCAGTAAGAACTCACTGGCTATCTCTACAGCAGAGTGAGGCAGAGAAAATTTTTGGGTCTCTCTTGTGCTCTCAATGAGCGTACATTTGTTGTTGTTCACAACGTGTTAGCATCTACACAGGCTGTGAGCGATAACAAATTTACGCTCACTTAGAGCACATGGGCTCTCTTGTGAGATACAATGCCTACCCTTGCTCTACAGTATACACACAAATGTTGAGGTTGTTTATTGAAAGGCAAAGGAACAACAAACACATAGGTACATACAAAATTCCAAAGAAATACATGACACAGTTTAATAAATGAAAAACTGATTGAAATAATTTGTAAATAGTCACACTTTTAAAAAGGAAAAATATATAGAAACGTAGTTGAACGCTTCTCCTTAGTTGTGAAATAAAACAAATAGTCCTCAAAGTTCAAATCATCAGCGGGGAATCGGCATCTAGAATCAAATGATTATGTAATGTATTAAATAAATATGGATATGCCATATTTCAAATATACGTAAGTATGTATGTAATTACCAATATTAAATGCGATTTCTTCCTTGTCCAATAAAATAATTCCATTTAACTTTCCGATTCAATTATAAAATGTATTGGGCATTTAATTTACTAAAAAGCACAATTTCTTTAAGAAAATACAAAACACTGATTTATTCACTCACTTTACTGTCTTGACACTACAAAGGCATCTAAAACACTGAAGAAAGAAAAAATATAATCATATCATTTCTTCTTCGCCTGTTAAGTTGGTTAACAACAAAACAAGAAACACACGAGTTTGTCGCATACATGCCACCAAAGCCCCCTTCTTCGCTTGTACGTCTTCTCCCAGCAAACTAATCGTACCGATATCGTAACGAAATCGGAACAAAAATCGGACGTTACGTCCGATATCTGATCCGAAATCGTAACGATATCTTAACGAAAGTTGTATGAAGTGGTTGACATAATTTCGGAACGAAATGTCGGAGCGAAATCGAATCGATTTCGATCAGAATTCGCAACGAAATCGGAAGAAAATCCTTGGGAAATTCGGAATTCGAATTTTTTCCTCCGAATTTTCGTACAGATTTCTGAACGATTTCGGAATAATGTCGTATGAAAATCTGAGGTACCTTCCGAACTTTCGTACAGATTTCTGAACGATTTTGGAATAATTTCGTATGATTTTCGAAGGAAAACATTTTTCTCTGTGCCTCTTTTTTATTGATAAATTTTCTTTGTTATATTTTTTATTGGAAGATTATAATTTCAAAGATATCTAATGATTTTCACTGTTGTTATCATTTTGTAGTTATAGTGGAACAATGTAAACTTTGTGTACGAATATGTTGAGTCTATCAGCACTAGCTTGAATTATTATATGTTGCATTTATATTTAAAATATTTAAAAAATGTATATTAGGGTTATGACTTTTTGACATTTTTCCTCAAAAATGATTTCCTGTAGCAGGGATGAATGA
This sequence comes from Musca autumnalis, assembly GCF_047663935.1. Classification (NCBI taxonomy): domain Eukaryota; kingdom Metazoa; phylum Arthropoda; class Insecta; order Diptera; family Muscidae; genus Musca; species Musca autumnalis. The sequence goes on along the minus strand of NW_027411977.1, from coordinate 102,570,003 downwards.
ACTTTTGCCTATTAATCACTATGCTATCGTTTATTCCATTGAAATATAAAAAAAGTTCACGCACAAATCGATTTTAAAAAAATAATTTAATAATGAAAATTTTTTTTTTTCAAAAAATTATTTTTTGTTGCACGAATGAATAAATATAAGCCTACTAATAACTATAATAACGTTTATTTCATTCAAATATTAAAAAAGTCGCGAAAAAAAGTCACTTTGAAAAAAATTTAAATTTTTTGTTTTTTGTTAAAAAATTATATTTTTGAATAAAAGCGTTTACGAAATTTTTACGATTCTCAGAAGTGAAGAAAAATAGTGAGAAATAAACTATATGTCATTTTAATTATCTCATGTGGCTCTAAAGTTAATTTTCATTTATGTATCTGTTTTCAGTGACTTCAAAAAATTGTCCATAATTTTGATAAATTCAAATTTTAAAATCATTTTGTGCGTGAGGTTTTTTCACCGAATCACCTTATAATTAAGATTTTATGTAATCTTATGGCAAAACTCATCACGCTATGATACAGGGATATGAGGTTGTAAAAAAGTCATAACCCTAATGTATATGCGAATTTTATAACCAACCATTTTGTTTTTCAACAACAAACTAAAATGTTGCTTGTTAGATATATACAAAAGGTGGTTGTTGTGCGAAGGGAAATTTGTTTCCGACATATCGATCCGAATTCGTAACGAAATCGGAAGAAAAACATTAGCATATTCGAAGGGAAATTTACTTCCGACATTTTCTCCGAAACCGGAACGAAATCTGAACGAATTCACCTACGAAAAATCGTATAGAAATCGATACGAAATCTGAACGATTTTGCTTCCGAAATTGTTCCGATATGTCGGACATCCGACATTTGGTTTGCTGGGCTATTATACAATACACACAACTCTTCATTATATAACAGCATTCCACAGCCGCGAGAGCACTGTTATTACTCTCGTTGACAAACATCCTCTCTCCACCCATGAAAAAATTTTTCTAACATAAAAAAATATGTTTTACCCAAACATATCAAATTGAGATATGTTACAAAATGTTACAAACATATATTTGTTTGGATCCACACATATTTCTAACATAAATTTTTCTGCGTGTACTGTGAGAGAACAGAACTATATTTCGGGAATCTGTATAATTTATTATAGTGTATTCTTTAAGTTGAGTAAAAGGTGAGCCCTTTCAAACGGCTAAAGACAGAGCATTGAAATTTGGAGAGAATGTTTATAAAATAGATCTATTTTATTCCACATAGCTATATAAAAGTCATATTTTTATACCACAACTATAGTATGCAATGAAATAATAATAATAATTTGCGACCCCATGAAATATACATATAGGGATTTCTGAGTGAAATCGGATACATTTTCAAAATGAGGTTCTTGATTTTCTTTACTTTTTGGTGCGGTGATGCTGCTCATCAGCAAAATATTATATATTTTCAGATTTTTTTTTATACCCTCCACTATAATATGGAGGGTATAATTAAATTTGTCATTCCGTTTGTAACACATCGAAATATTCGTCGGAGACCCTATAAAGTATATATATTATTGATCAGCATAAAATTCTATGTCGATTTGACCATGTCCGTCTGTCCGTCCGTCAGTCCGTCCGTCTGTCTGTTGAAATCAAGATACAGCTCGCAATTTTAAAGATAGAGAGTCAAAATTTGGTACAGAAGTTTTTATTACTTGCAGGATGGTTGGTATTGAAGATGGGATATATCGGTCCACGTTTTGATATAGCCCCCATAGAACGGTACCTCCCGATTTTCGGCATTTTTAAGGTTTTAGCTTCATTATCCTACCAAAATGGCTGAAATTTGTTACGTAGTCTTCTTTAGGGGTATAAAACTTTCCCCCAGAATTTTGTCGGTATCGGTCCACACCTTCATATAGCCCCCATAGAACGGTACCTCCCGATTTTCGGTATTTTTAAGGTTTTAGCTTCATTATCACACCGAAATGGCTGAAATTTGGTACTTAGTCTACGTTGGTGCTATAAAACTTTCCCCCAGAACTTTGTCGGTATCGGTCCATGCCTTCATATAGCCCCCATAGAACGGTACCTCCCGATTTTCGGTATTTTGAACGTTGTGGCCTCAATATACCACAAAAATGGCTGAAATTTGGTATTTAGACTTCGTTGGGGGTGCTCAAACTTCCCCTTTAAATTTGTCGGTGTAGGTTCAAGCCTTCATATAGCCCCCATGGAAAGGTACCTCCCGATTTTTTGTATTTTGAAGGTTGTGTCTTCAATATTCCACCAAAATGGCTGAAATTTGGTATTTAGTCTTCAATTTGATATAAAACTGTTCGCCAGAAATATGTCTGTACAGGACCACGCTTTCATATTGCCCCATTTTTGGCTAAAATTCATCGGTATAGGTCCACGTTTCGATATAGCCCCATAGAACGGTACCTCCCGATTTTCGTAATACAGAAGATTGCGACGTCAATATCCAACCGAAGTGGCTGAAATTCGTTATTTCGTCTTCCAAGAGTTATAAAATATTCCAGAAGAGTATTATCAGTATAGGTCCACGTCTTCCTATATCCCCATAGAAGCGAACTTCTTGATTTTCGGTATTTTTTAAGTTTTAGCCACATTATCTTACCGATATATAGGAAATTTGGTATTTAGTCTTCTTTGAGCCTAAAAACTTTCCTTCAGAAATTTGTCGGTATAGATCGACGTTTTGAAATAGCCCCCTTAGAATGGTGCCTCACATTGTTTTACCGAAATTGCTGAAATTTAGTATTAAGTCTTCTTCATACACGAAAGGAAACAAATTATTCCATTTTACTTCAATACAACTTGTGGTGGAGGGTATAACAAGTTCGGCCCAGCCGAACTTAACGCCGTTCTTACTTGTTTTGACTAAAGGTTGCAGTAATATCGGGCCATGAAAAAGTTTCATAAGTGCTTTAATATTGGTCCAAATAAAAAACATTTTATACCCTACACCACAATGTGGAAAGGGTATTATGAGTTTGTTTTGGTAAAAATTCATGTAACATCGCGAAATATTCGTCGGAGACCCCCAATGTGGTATACCAATCTTCATATCTCGACGAGATAAAGCTATTTTTAGATGTGTGTCCGTCCGTCTATCCATTATAAATTGTAAACACGCCCCGGGCCGCAATTATGGACCGATCGTCAAGAAATTTTGTATGGAGGTCGGGTTCAGGCCAGAATAGATCCCTATTCTTATTGGTGATGATCGAGAAATATTTAGCGGGTGAAATGGACCAAAAACATAATATTGATTCAATTTTCTAGCGGCTATGGAGGTTGCAATAATAGTCCGATCAACGCGAAATTTTATATAAGGTAAGAGTATATGACAGAGAAGAAGCTTGCAATTTGAGATGGCGATCAGATAATATTTAGAGGGTTAAATGGACCACAACTTTTGTATGAAAATTGTGAAAATTTTTAATATACAACTTATATCTTTATTCCTGGAAGATACATTCAGGACAAGTAAGCTACCCTTGCAAATGGAACGCTTGACCTTTCAATTGATGCCAGTTGTGTTGGTGTGCATGATCAGATAACAGAGTTACATCCCATTATTTTCAGTTATTCGTATATAGTGTAATCATAAACTCGTTAGAGGTCGCAACTTTACCCCAATAGTCACGAAATTTTTCACCGGGTAAGAGTTTAGGTCCAAGAAGATGCCTACAATTTTGAATGATAATCTGATATTATTTAGCGGGTGAAATGGACCATTATTTTTGTATGAATAATATAAACATTTTATATTTGGTCCATATTTTTATTTCTGGAGGGCATATACCGCCAAAGTAACTTATATATGTATGAAAAAGGAACGACTGGGTTTTCTGTAGAGAACCACATTTTCTTCCCATGCTATAATTGTCTTTATCATGACAGAGAAATTCCCAGTTTGTGCATTATTGCGAATTACGTAGAGCCCAGGCGTATTAATTGTCCAATTGGATTTTTTTATACATATCGCATCTGTTCAACAGAAGGGTAGTAACTAATAATTTTATCTAGAAACATTGTGGCGTTTTTGTTATTGGGATAGCGTTTGCAATTTTGTTTTTTCAAAATAGTCTGGCTTAATCCCATAGTTGTTGTTTTAATATTTTAAAACAACTAGTTTATTAGTGGAAAAGATTTGGCATTGTTCGCCAAAGGGTAAGGCAGGGAATACTATAGTTTCGATTCTCGCCACAGAATTTCATCAGTTCCCTTTAGGGACGTACGCAGGATTTCATTTCGGGGGGGGGGGCCCAACTTGACCAAAAATCATGAAACTTAAAAATGTTGTGTATCGTTACGTAATGCTATTTTAAAGTTTTTTTTTACGATTTTATGCATATTCAATATTGCTACAAAGTTAGAATTGAAATTAACCATATCAGACCACGTTCGTTATAGTCTCCATACAGAAGTTTTTAAAGAAATTCTCCAATGAAAATTTCAAATGTATACTGCCCAGAATTCAACCAAATTAGATCTTATTTGGCATTTTGGGTTCTAAATCCCACAGAGAAAGCTTTTGAAAGATTTTCTATAATTCGAGGCTATTAGAATAATTTTTAAAAATATCGTCAGAAATATGGATTTTGGAAATCCTTTTGGTGGAAGAACTTCCATGCAAAAAGTGCAAATATGTCGAATATATACTGTGTTTGGAGGATATAAACAGTTCGATTCGAACATAACGCCGTTTCTTCTTAAAAGTACATATATTATACACTAACTTCAGTGCAATTAAAAACGTTTTCTATTATTGTAAGAAAAATTTAGAAAAACTAAAAATTTAGAAAAAAAACATGATCGAAAAAATATCTCTAAAAAAAGCTCGGCAACATTTTAGCTAAATCCTGAAAAAATAGATTAAGTCGAAAACTCCACCTGATACATCAATGGTTTCCAACGACCAATCCCTTCTGTCGGCACAGCGGAGGCAAACTTATGAAAATTCATAACTTTTGTTTTCTGGAAAACAAGAAAAAGTAACAGTCGGGTTTGCCTACAGAGATATACCCTCATCGTGTGTTAGTTGAGACTTTTATATATAAATGGTAGCCAGGAAGTTTCAGAATTTCGTCTCCTTTTTTTGACGTATAAACTTTCCGACAATAATTTCGAAAAATTTGGGGTGTACAACTTCTCGTTTGTTGGCGTTATGCTAAAAAATGCGACTTCGATGAAAGCGCAAAAGTTTTGCACTTTTGTACAGACTATACCTGAAAGAATCGACTTATAAAGTCCATTTTGGAAGTGGACTTAATTTTGGAAGTAAATTTAGTTGGTCTGCGTAAGATTTAGAGGTTTTGGACCAATCCTGAAAAAACCGTGGAATCACCCACGAAAAATACAATATCGCTGTAAACGTGACCTCAAGAAGTAACATTGATCAAAATGTGCAATGGCTCCTCGAACGGCCCTTATACTACTACACTGAGGTTGGACTCTTGTGAGGGATGTGTTCGAAGATGTTGTCCCAAATAGACCCTCTTGGTATTTGAAATATTGGCATTTGGAAGTATTTTGAGGATGTTTAAAGTTTCGGTCAAATCGGATAATTGAAATTTTGTGTTGGAGGTACCTGAAGGAGTGAATCGATCCATATTCGAACGTACTCTAGGTCTCGAAAAAATCGAATTGAACTTTGCTCAAGATTTTAGGGAAACATTTTGAAGTCTGGCTGGGGAAGTGTCCAAAGGAAGTTTTAGCAAAATATTGCGAGATCCAAAATTTTGACAAAATCTGTTGACCTGCTCGATAGTTATAATGGGTTCGAGTCAGACAGACAGACGGACGGACTAATTGGGATAAAGCGACTCCAAATTGTTTGACGCGTGTTACATTTTTATCATAAGCCGAACGGCTGAGGTTACAATATCACGGTGCTCTTGAACCAACATTAAATGAAAGGAGCTTACAACTGGGAAGATCTTCCGGATTCTGGAACAGCAATCTTCATTGATGAGAAAAATCCAAAAAAAGTCCTATCGAAATGAGGCTAAAGAAAATGTTGTAGCTATAAAAATTTGTTCGTAGGATTTTCCATTTTTGATATATAGAAGTTCAGGTTACATTTTTAGTCTTTTCGAAATGGGACTACAGAAAATTCTCTACAAGATTGGAATTCGTAATTTGTTTTCCTCGGTTGTACCATTTTTGAGATATATAAACTTAATTTGGGAAATTGTAGTCATGACATTCATTTATAAAGAGGCGATACAGTCTGTGAATTGTCCAAATTTGATTTTCTATATCTGAAAAATTGTAAAACCTTCGAAAATATCATAAGAGAACAAGAATTTTCACTGCTACAATTTTTTCTTTAGCAAAACCTAAAAAAACCCTACAAATGCGATGTTTTATTTTTTTCATCTAGGGTGTAAGCTTCTTTCATTTACAACTAACAGAAGATTTTAATACAATACCAAATAACCAAAGTTTGAGCATAATTTCGTTTACGGTTGTCTTGATATGTCGTACATATTGTCCAATAGACACTTCATTTTATGTACTTCTAATCCGCACAATTCTGAATTTGTAAACATTTTGCCCCCCCACCCCCTGCGTACGTCCCTGGTTCCCTTGTTTTTTGTTTGTGGATATTCTCGGTGGAGTCAAAATCTTTTCCATTCTTTTCCAAATCTTTCCACTAATAAACTAGTTGTTTTAAAATATTAAAACAACAACAATGGGATTAAGCCAGACTATTTTGAAAGAAACACAATTAAAAATTTTATCTTTTTATTAAGAAAATGAATTACCCTACCCACTGCAAAAATCTGTCATTTCTTTCGTCAAAAATACCGGTATTTCACTTTTTTACTACTACTACTTTGTACCAAAAGTTTTTGTCTCTACTGAAAAATAGAAAAGTTTGAGCTGCTACCTTTTTGTTGAACAGGTGCGATACATTGCAGAATGGAGTCGCTTCGCCGCGTTTTTTTTTTTCAAAATGTACTCAGTATCGCTATCGTTAAAGTTTTTTTGAAATAATAATTTTGGTGAAGGTGAAGGCACCCACTGACCTCCTCCTGGCGTATAATTTTGGGATTTATACATACAACAATTTTCCGAACGGCGTGCCCTAAAACACCACTTGTAGAGAAGTTTTTCATGGGATGTTTGCGGAACAATTGTTATATTATTATTTAAGCTTGATGTGATAAGGTGGCAGAATCCACAAAGTTATTGCTTGCAATAAGAAATTTTGTATGGTTCCATAAATTAATTTTGATTTACTGGAAGCTAATTTCCAGGGGTAGTGGTGTAGGGTATCACATGGTCGGTCCCGTCCGACTATTGTATTTGCTTACTTGTTTTTTAATTTTTTATCAGCACTTTGGGCAAAAATTATGATTGTACTCTTCGATTTTCTCGATTTTTTGTATTAAACTGCAATTAATTACAAAAATTTTAAGTCCTATTCAGTAGTGGGATTCGATTACACAACTGTGCAAAATATGTCATTTTACCAAAAAATAATACTACTTACTTAGCTGGTTCATTACAGAACATTTGTTCCATAGACCGAACTATGAAAAGATCTCCAATTCTCTCTATTTTTTGCTTCGCTTTCTGGAATACCGCTCCTTTTCATTTCTTCATCCACTTGTATGCTCCATCGAAACTTAGGCCTGCCGATTCTGCGTGCACCACCATGTGGCATGTATTCATACGCCTTTTTAGCGGGTTCATCGCTTATTCGTATGTTTTGGCCTAGCCAACGCAATCGTTGCATCTCGATACGTTTAACTATATTCATGTCTTTGTATAGCTGATATAGCTCGTGGTTCGTACGACGTAGATATTCTTTCGAACAATTTTCCTCTCAAACACACCAATCACTGCCTTATCTGCTTGGGCAAGTACCCATGCTTTGGAGCCATACATTAGCACGGGTAGTATCAGCATTTTGTATAGTGTTATTTTTGTTTGACGAGATGTGGCTTTGTTTTTAAGCATAAACAAGTATTGGTGTAAATTGTGCCATTTCTTTTGACTTTTGCATCTCGTATTACCTTTTCCAGCAAAATGTTGAATAGGTCACACGAAAGGCTATCTCCTTGTCTGAAACCTCTTTTGGTACTGAACTGTTCGGAAAGGTTCTTTCCAATTTTAACTGAGGACCTAGTATCACTTAAAGTCATCTTATAAAGCCGAATGAGTTTTGCGGGGATACCAAATTCAGACATTGCATGGAATACCTTTGATCGAATGCTGCTGCCGCAGGGTAAATATCTGGCAATGGGGGACTTGTCAGGTCTAAAGCCACATTGGTAGGGTCCAATTATTTCGTTGACCATTGGCTTTAGTCGTTCGCATAATATCCCTGACACTATCTTATAGGCAATAGGGAGAAGACTTATGCCCCTATAGTTGGAGCATACAGTCTTGTCTCCTTTCTTGTGGACGGGACATAGGATGTTCAGGTTCCAATCGTCGGGTACGCGTTCTTCCTGCCAGATGGTGCTAACTAGCTGATGCATACAACTTATCAGCGCGTCGCCTCCGGTTTTAAACAGCTCGGCTGGTAAGCCATCGGCTCCTGCTGCTTTGTTATTCTTCAGCCGGTTGATTGCTGTTTTTACCTCATCTTGGCCGGGCGGTATCATCGTCTTCGTTACTATTGGATACCAGCAGATTGGAGAAATGTTCCTTCCATATCCTGAGCACGCTATCTGTATTTGTTACTAGATTACCTTGCTGGTCTCTCTCTCTCCTTTTCTCCCGATACCTCTCTTGTGCGCTACGCGTTGCTACTGATTGTAAAGTAGCTCTATATGCCACATTTATAAGCAGCACGACACTCCTGGCCATACTATTAATTCCTTTGTGGAGGTCTCTGGAATCCAAGTATGGATTTTGCGGCTGTTTGCATGGAGTGGGCAATATTTTGCCATTTTGTTGTTATGTTATCGGGACAAGGAGTGCTCGCGCTAAGCAAATGTGCTAGTTGAGTGGAATATGCTGTGGCTATCTGTTGTGTTTGCAGCTTATCGATGTCCAACTTCCGCGTTGTGTCTGTTCGTGCTTTATTTGCAACGTTTAGACGGGTACGTACCTTTGCTGCAACAAGGTAGTGGTCCGAATCAATGTTTGCGCCTCGGAACGATCGTACATCCAACACGCTGGATGAATGTCTTCCATCTATCACAACATGATCAATTTGATTACATGTTCTTTGATCTGGAGACAGCCAGGTGCCCTTATGAATATCGAGATGATTAAATCTGGTACTGCTAACTACCATGTTTTTTGCAGCTGCATAGTCTATCAGCCTCATACCATTGTCAGATGTTTCACTGTGGAGACTGAATTTCCCGACTATTGGGCCAAAGATATTCTCCTTTCCAATTTTGGCATTAAAATCGCCTAGAATGATTTTAATGTCATGGGCAGGGCAACGGTCATATGTTTCTTCTAAGCCCTCGTAAAATATATCTTTGGTCTGTTCGTCCTTTTCTTCAGTGGGAGCATGAGTGCAAATAAAGCTGATGTTGAAGAATTTAGCTTTTATTCGAATTGCAGCAAGTCTTTCATTCACTGGGGTGAAGCTGGATACCAGATGTTTTAGTCTCCGACTAACTACGAATCCGCAACCAAACTCATGCTTTACGTCATGGCAGCTATAATACAGTGCGTCACCTTTAGGTGTTGTTGTGACGCCTTTCCCAATCCATCGTCTTTCCTGTATGACAGTAATATCGGCCTTGTACTTTTCAAGTACGTCTGTCAATGCGAAGACTGCACCTTCTCTATAAAGAGTGCGAACATTCCAGGTGCAGATTCGCAGATCATGGTCCTTAAAACGTTTGCGGGGTTCGTCAACTTTAGAGGGGTTTGTTTTTCTTTTCTTTCGTTTTTTCATAGTAGGCTGTTTTTCTAGTGGAGTGTTACTAACCCGACGCCCAAACCCAAGTTTTTAACGTTCTTATGGGTGAACGCGCGGCACATGTTAGCTCACTACCTTTAACGGGTGTTAAAGGCAGTTCCCCAGGTGACACCACGGGGAGGTCAGTGTCCACTTGAGATGAAAGAGGGACCAAGATCAATCTTGGGCTTTGCCATGTTAAAACCTGTCGCAACAATTGTTGTTAGTCAACTGACAAACCAAGCAACTACAGTGCGTTTGGTGTCGAAAAAACAAAGTTCGTATAGTCAAATACTTCGCAACTACAAATTTGTAATTTCTTTAATATATATAAAGCAGAATACGGCACCTCTTTACTCGCGAGCAAGCAAAGAGATCTTCTTTCTCCACTCACTAATTGAAAAATCATGTACTGACAACAGTGTTTGCTCAAATTGTTGTTGTTGTGTGCCGAATGCTGATATAAAGCAACATCTAATATCTCAACCTAGCGCTGATAGACTCAACATGTATGTACATATGATTCACATTGTTCTGCTATGCTCACAAGACGATAACAACTACAGTGAAAATCTTTAGAAGGAACGGTAAATTACAATATTACAAAATAAAAGAATTAATAAATAAAAAATAGCAAAATTTGTCTCTGCTTTGTTTGGTGGTGTGTGGTGGTTGTTAGTCAATAAAAACAAAAACTCATCAAAAATTGTTTTTTTAATCTCTCAGAAAAACCAGTATTTTTTATTTTGCTTTATTAAAGGCGTTGTTATGTTTGGGACTGCTTGCAAACAAATATATGTTTGCTGCGAAATATGTTTGGGACATATGTTAGAGAGACCATTATATTATAGAGAGACCAGTGCAAAATGTTTTAATTTTACTTAAATTACATACATGAGTAAAAACAAAAATTTAAATTTTAAATTTTGAAGCTATTTTTATTTTAAGAGCGTTGATAAATAAGTTTTACTTTTATTTTTTACCGTGGACTTCAATAAAAAATTATAGATGATGTGTAAACTTCAATGAAAAATCTTTTAGGCATAGAGGATAATAAATTATTAATTATTTCAGGCGAAATAATTAATTTTCGGAAAATTTAGCTTTATTCCTCCAAATACTGAAAATCGGGAGGTACCGTAATATGGGGGCTATATCCAAACGTGGACCCAGGTCCACAATTTCTAGTGGAAAAGTTTTGTGACCACTAGAAACCCTAAGTACCAAATTACAGCTAATTTAGTAGGAAAATGTGGTTTAAATCCTAAACCAAAACATTTGCCGATAATGTTCATATTCATCCAAAAATGATGCTACAGCATCTTCTGGTGAAACACAAAATCGCTTAGATTGAAAAATTAACAAAAGAACAGGTCACAGAAGAGCGGTAGATGCCGGCTTATTCAGTCGACGACCAGCAATAAAACCTTTCATATCGAAAAAAATGAAAAAGCCAGACTGGAAATCGCAAAGATTTATCTGAATTGGAGTATCAGGAAAATTTATTTGTTATTTGTTATTTGAAGGCCACTTTAGCCTGGGAAACAATATCGCCTGCAATAATTAATAATTTAATACTCTCTATGCTTAAAGGATGTGCTTGTGCCATCCAGAACAAAGGATACGCAACTACATATTGATTTCAAAAGTTTTTGTTGTACCTCCAATTGGGGGTGCTTTAGTTTTGTCCGCTTATATTTGCGACCTAAAATGTTTTTTGAGTTTTAACTTTTGTTTATTAAATTCTGAACTCCTTATGTTTGCGTTATCCAATAATAAATCTATAAATAAACAAAAAGAAAAATAAAATAAAAAATAATTTAAAAAAATTAAAATTAACACTTTAAAAATGGACCAATATTGGTTTTGATTCCATATTCATGTATTGTCATCTAAATCTGAAAAGTGTGCAAAGTTTCAGTTCGATTGGTCAACTGCAACTGTGTTAACAATGAGATACCAGATTTGAACTAAACGGACACCAAAGCAAGTTTAATAAAACACTGAAATAATAAAAACACTGTAAGAACAACTTTGTTTTTTTTTAAAGAAAATTATCTTTTAAAAAAATTATGCTTTAGTTTTAGCCGACACTGAATTTTCCTGATCAAAAAGTTCATCTAGCCATGTCCGTCCGTTGTAATCACCACAATAATTGAGCTAAAACGCTATATATTTGCACCCGGGTGTCTTTTTGTCCTTAGGTAGTTAGAGTCCGAAGTTTAGTTTACCGAGTTTGACGACTTATCGCCATTTTGAGTGTTTTTTGACCTTAAATTGAAGAATTACGATTTTATGGTCTAAAATGACTATATTTTCAAGTAAGCCAAAATTACATCAAATCAAATTTCTAACAATCTTAACTTCTTACTAATGCCCTCTGTCAGTTTTTAATTACAGTTTTGATCGAATTCCGATTGTCCAACAATCAAAATTTACGTGGATAGCCGACATACATGGACGGTCACACTCAAGCAATCGATATTTAAGCAAAGCTGTCATTCTAAACTTTAGAATCTAAAGTGGCAATGTTACTCAGTTCTCTCATCTTGTGAGCGGTATTTATGTAAGTGAGATTGGTCCATATTTTGGTATAGCCCCCATATACAGAACTGTACCTCTCGATTTTCGGTGATTTGAAAATGTTTTTGGCGATGTCAATCAGTTCCTTTTATGAATCAAAGTTTTGTTTTTGTGTTGTTGTATTGTTCGGCTATAGGCTTTTCAAGTAAAAGACTTGATATTTTTGTTTTTCGAAGTATTTAATAATTTCCAATATGTTTTTCGATTGGAGTCTCCAATCATCTTCAGGAAACTACAATAATTATATGTTACTTATTACATATTTATAAAGTGGAATATGATCAAAACTTACTTAGAGGAAGCAGTGGCTGTTTTCTGTCCAAAGATCTTTTTTTAACTAAAGTTTTCCATATCTGTATTTATTCACTAAATTTCGGTAACTCTGAGCGCAATTGTCAGTGTCTGTTTTATAGTTTAATCGTTTGTTGGTGGGTGTGTTTATTATGTGTAACATCTCAAGAGTGAAGCGTTTCTGTTAATTTTTCTATTGAGCCAAAATTTGTATGCAAGTCAGGGACGTGTCCTGTGAGGGTGCAGTGAGCTGCAAGCGCTGTTTTTTTGTTCCAAGGGTTTGTTTCGCGCTTTTTGATCTGATTTGTGTGATGATGTTCTGGTCTTTAACTTGGTTTTTGTAGTGCCAACATATGCCTTCTGGCATATGTTGGACTTTTCACCCTTACAATTAATGCGGTAAACAACGTTGGATTTATCTTCGCCATTTACTTTGTTTTTTAATTTGCTGAATACGTTATTCACTGTAGTATTTGATTTAAAGGCCAGTTCATATCTGGTGTCGTCGTAGATTTTGGAGTGTTTTACTCTTTCAGAGAAACCCCGAATATTTGTCATTGGTTTGTATATATTTATACCCTACACCACTATGTGGAATGGGTATTATAAGTTTGTTTTGGGAAAAATTCATGTAACACCGCGAAATATTCGTCGGAGACCCCCAATGTGGTATACCAATCTTCATATCTCGGCGAGATAAAGCGATTTTGAGATGTGTGTCCGTCCGTCCGTGTGTCCGTCTGTCCATTATAAATTGTAATCAAACTCCAGGCCGCAATTATGAACCAAAAAATTGAAAATTTTTAATAAACAGCTTATACCTTTGTTCCTGAAAGACACATTCCCCACTCGTGAGTTATATCTGGAAGACGATCTCTTGACCTTTCAATTGATGTCAATTATGTTGATGTAGGTGATCAGATAACAGAGTTACAACCTAATATATCCAGTTTTTTGTTTGCAGTGTAATCAGAAACCCGCTAAAGGTTGCAATTATAGCTCAATAGTCACGAAATTTTGCACGAGGTAAGAGTTTAGGTTGAAGAAAATGCCTATATATTTGCATGATGATCTGATATTATTTAGCGGTTGACATACACCATTACTTTTGTATGAAAAATATACAAATTTTATTTTTGGTTCATATTTTGATTCCTGGAGGGCATATACCGGCAAAGTAGCCTACATATGGAAAAATAACTACTGACCTTTCCCCTGATGCAATAATTTGTCTGCTAGATAACGCACCTACTGCCTGATATATAAAGTGTTTTGTGCAGAGAACCACAATTTCCTCCCATGCTAGAAATTGTCTCTTTCATGACAGAGAAATTTTCAGTTCAGTTGTCAAATTGGATTTTTATACAAATATTGCAACATGGGGTCGCCTCGCCACCTATTTTATACCTAAGGATTTAGGGTAAAGGGGATACAAACAAAATACGACCAAATATGTGTCTCATCGAAATATTGGTTTTAGACCCAAGTATATTTGGACGAAATTCGTTTCAGACAATTTGGAGTCTATTTAGCGCTGTCCGTTCATCTGTCTCTCTTAATGTCTAACTGGCTGGTGCGCACGATAACTCTCGCACGATAACTGCGCACGATATCTACCGATTAGAACCAAATTTTATGCAACGTAATATTTTGCCCAAACTTTGTTTAAGTTCGAATGTAGGCTTTGTCGGTCCACACCTCCCCCAAATAAGTTCAAAATTGTTTTCGAAAAATTATGTGAACGATAACTGGCGAACTGAGTAATCGATTTGCTCCAAACTTTCCATATATTATTATTCCTTCCAGATATAGATCGGATAAGACTATATCGGTCCTTAGGGTACCTCCCACACAAAATTCGGAAAATGGAAATTTAAGAGTCCTCTCGGATTGTTTTGAATTTTCTTCAGCAGATTGTACTTGCGCCGCAAATCCGCAAGTTAACTCTAAAGGGGATTTTCTGATTGGTCGAAACTTTGCACATCGTATTATTTCATCCAGTCATGTGTCAGTTCAGAATATGGACTATATCGGTCCGTCCTTTCGAGGATCTCCCACACAAAATTTGGGAAAAGTGCAGTTTGAGGACCCGTATCGGATCTATTTGATCATTATTTTCTTTCTTTTATTTGAAGAAGAAGAATGTTCTTTTTACTGTCCCTATTCTGGACCCTTTCCCGGGGTAAGTCATACTTCCTGAGATTCCGTGGGCTTCTGGTACCAGTCCAATTTGAGTTTGTATCCATGTTTAATAACCATTGCATCTAAGTAGGGTAACCTGTTGTCATTTTCTCCATCGTACATTTTATTTGTATGCTGAATGAATTTAAAATGTCTAATGTTTCACTGATATCTCCTTTCTTGATTACGGCAAATATATCATCAACATATTTTGTGAGTATTTTCGATTTGGTATGCATTTTCTCTATTGTTGTGTCTAATAGTTTCTCCATTACGATTGCTTAAGTCTGGAGTATTCCCCCATTGGATTAACTTCATCACTATCCTTTTTGCAGAGAGAAATGTTTACAAAACGCACTGACAGCTTGCAAAATTTACTGATCGCTACCAATATCATGATTTCATCCTGGCAAAGGGAATTATCAATTGGCTTTTCAGTTTTTGAAATGATGCATTTTCTAGTAAAAACTTGAACTCTTTAAGCATCGAGTATTCTCATGTTAATAAGAAGGATGCTCACTTTTCGGCTTTCCCAAAAAACACCAGAACAAAATATTTGCAAGCTGACAGCACGATTCTACTAAGAAATCATCCATTTCTGTTGAGTTGAAATAACATCAGCACAGTTACCTGTGAGTATGTTGTTGGAATTGTATTTAAAAAATTCCCTTTTGCTCGTTCCTTCGCTGTTTTTGTTTGTTTTGTTTTAGTTGAAGATTCTCCATTACAATATCAGCTAACACTGGGGATGCAGGCGAACCCATTGGCATATCATTGCTTTGCTTGTAAATCGTATTGTCAAATACGAAATATCTTGTATCCTTTATACAAAGCGTCAATATGTCCATAAAAAGTTCTTTAGGTAATGATGTGAAAGATTGGATAACGTCCCACTTGTCTTCTATAGTGTTCAGCGCTAGATTAACTGGAATGCTCGGGAAGAGGGATACAACGTCAAAAGAGATAAGTATTTTATCCGAATATATTTGTATGTTTCTGATCTTGTCTTTAAATTCTTTAGCGTCCTTAATATTATAGATTGAGTCCTTCGTGATTTGTTTTAGAATATTCACAGCATATTTGCAAAGACCGTTTGCAGGAGAACTTATAGTGTAGCAAATGGGTCTGAGGGGATTGCCCTCCTTATGTATTTTGGGCAACCCGTAAAGCCTTGGTGGCAAAGACGTTTTGTTAATAAATTTTTGTTTTTCCGCCTCGCTGATTATATTAAGATTGTATAGTTTTTCCACTATAATAATGTTTTTGTTTTGTAAGTTATTAGTTGGAACTCTCTTCATTCGTCCGTATATGCAGATATCCCCCACTATTGCTGCTATTTTCCTTTCATATTAATTTTTGTGCACTGCCACTGTTTTTCCCCCTTTGTCGGCACTCATCTGCAACGCTCGTGTTCATCTGCAACGCTCGTACTCTTCCAGAAGTTAAAACGTTACATCACGACTTTCGGTATTTTTAATGTTTCACCCACATTACCTTACCAAAATGACTGAAATTTTCTATTTAGTCTTCTTCGGAGCTACAAGACTTTCTCCCAAATATTTGTCTGTACCTCCCGATTTTCGATATTTTTGAAGGTTATAGCCAGATTATCCTACAGGAATGGGTAACAATCGGTATAGTAGGAGATATAAAGCATTCCTGCAAAGGATTGTCGGTATAGGACCACGATTTGATATAGCCCCCATAGAAAGTACATTCCGATTTTGGTTTATGTTTTTTTCAAAATTTTAGCCACCTTATTCTGCGGAAATGGATAACATTCACTATATAGTCTTCGTTGGGGATATACAACATTCCTGCAGACAATTGTAGGTATTGGTCCACGTTTTGATATAGCCACTTTAGAACGGTACCTCCCGATTTTCAGTGTTTTGAAGGTCGGAAGTATTTAGTACTTTCATAAACGAAGGGAAAATAATTGTGCCATTTTACTTTAATATAACTCCTGGTGGAGGGCATAAAAATGACGGCCCAGCTGAACTTCACGTCCTTCTTGCTTGTTATGTATATTATTTTTTACGGAGCGTATATTAAGTTTGTTTTTCCTTTTTTATTGAAACGCATTGAATTCTTGATCAGGGTAATCTAGCTATGAGTCGAACTAGACTTTCCATCCGCACGTCTGTTGTAAACATTCTAACGTCCGCAATAATCAAAGTAGAATGCTATAATTGTGCACCCGACTGTGCGCAGGTGTAGTTGCTGGTCCAAACTTTGGATCTCGAAATATCGGGTCCAAACTTAGTTAATGTTCAAAAGTGAGACCTATTGTGTTCAAACTTAGGTTATGTTCTAAAGTGGGACCTATCAGTCCACTGCTACCACCCTCACAAATGTTCAACATTTTTGTTTTAAGGTCTGTTCAAGGATCCTTTTGAAATTTTTACCGAAGGTACTTCTATTGTCCATGTTTACAGCGATAATATGTTTTGCGTGGGTCTAAATTATATGGTGACAAACTGAAATGACTGATATTTATTTAAATATAAAGCTATTTATAAAGAGCAATGACACCCAAAATAAGAACCACTTCCAAAATGTCGGTCCATTCCTCTAGGTTTCTCCCCGGCAAAACTTTTGAGCTTTCATCCAAATCCATATTTTTGTCGGCTGGTTCATACGCCCAAAATTCTGAAAACCCCCAAAATACATACGTTTTTTTAAAGAAGTGCTTCTTACAGGCTGAGGATATATGTACCACTGTGACAAGCACACCTTTTACTAAATAAAAATCACATTTTTTGACATTTATATGTATATTTCAGTTTTTTATTGAGTTCCCAATTTCTGTTTCACATCTTTTTTTAAATTTAAGTTCGTTTTTTTTTATTTGTGGTATTTCTCTCTTTGTCTCTCCATATTTAATGCATCAGTGATTTTAAAATTATTTATTATTAATTTTTGTTTATTTTATTTCGCATTCTACTTGGAGATGTACTTAAGTAAATTTATTAATTATCATTAATTATACCTTAGGACTAGAGTATTTTTTATTTACTTAACAAATAATAATTGTTGCAATTTATTTTTGCGGTATTACAGAGCTATTCTATGACTTATATTTATTTATTTCTTATTTTCCATTATACTTTATTGTATTTCAGTTTTTATTTTGTCATACTGTTGTAAAAAAAAACAAATAAATATTTTTTTTTTTTATAGTTTTTGTCAATACTTTTAAAGTATAAATGCAATCATTTAAAACATTTATTTTTTTTTTTCGATGAGTTTAAACCTATGTTTTTAAATATGAAATATTATAGAGAGAGGAGAAGTTTTTCTTGTATCATTTGTTGTTAATGACAATTGTGTAGCTGAATTTCGGAATGAATAATTAATAATAATAGTTTGCTCTTTCCCACATACACACATTTATATGATTTTTTAATTTTATATTTGTGTATATAACATTTTGAATTATTTCCAGAAATCCAATATGAACCAAAAATTGTACATACATAAATAAATAGTGGAGAATCGTAAATATGCAAATCTAAGTTTGGTGATATTCGACCAAAAATTAAAAATGATACATATATAAAAACTGATTTGGAATTCAATATTGGCTAGAAGGGAGCGTTAGAATAAAAAAGGCGGTCGGCCACCTTTCCGACAAATGTTTATACTCGTTCAACAGGATTATTACCATTTATTTATCGATTTATAATCAGTTAGCAAAATCAAAATGTAATAGGTAAACATATAACACAGTTATAATAGGTCTTTACGATAACTTCGGAGGTAAGAAGTACTTGTAAGTACTCAGCAAATTCTCAGAAACTTCTCTCCAATAATTTTACTCTCTCGAAGCTAAAAAGTTGCAGAATGTTATCGAACAACAATTGCCAACTCTTTGAAGAAGTCTGTTGATTTGTCAAACAAGAAATTTAGCGGAAAAGATTTAACTTAACAATTGAAGGTTGTTTATGAAAATTATTTGATTTTCCATTGCTACAACAATAATTCTCTTTGCATCTCATAAAATAATGCCTGGCCGTCTACATGGTGTTCACCTACTCAATGGATGTAACGTTTTTGCTGGAATTTGATACTTTAAAAATAAAAAGAATAGTCACCACAAACTACAAAATAAGTTATTTTACAAAAAAATAAAAAAATCTGTTTCCATAATTTATTTAATAATTTCTTTTCTTTTAATACTCTCCACCATAATATGGAGGGTATATTTAAATTTGTCATTCCGTTTGTAACACATTGAAATATTCATCGGAGACCCTATAAAGTGTATATATTCTTGATCGGGGTAAAATTCTAAGTCGATATAAGCATGTCCATCTGTCCGAATGTTCGTCCTTCTATTGAAATCAAGATACAGCTCGTAATTTTTAAGATAGAACTTTGTAATTTGGTATAGAAGTTCGTATTACTCCTAGGATGTTTGGTATTGCAAATGGGCTATATCGGTCCAGGTTGAGAACGCACCTCCCGATTTTCAGTGTTTTGAAGGTTGTGGTCTAAGCATTGCAGCGAAATGGCTGAAATTTGATATTTGGTCTTCGTTGGCGGTATAAAACTTTCCCTCATAATCTTGTCGGTACAGGCCCACGCCTTAGTATAGCCCCCATGGAACCGTAAATCTTGAATTGCGGTATTTCTGTTCGGCCTGGCCGAACTTTACGCCGTTCTTATTTGTTTTAATTTGTATTTTTTTTTTAAGTAACCAAATCTTTGTTTTTGTTTTTGCCAAGAAGCACAAATTCAGTCATTAAACATTTGAATTAAAATCAGCTGATCCGACTTGCAAATTCTTACAAGAACAATTTTCCTTGCAAATACTTGTAAGTTCTCAGTTACAGGACTATCAAAAATTCTCTCTCACTTCTCTTCCAATTCGGTCTCTTTTACTTTACTAGTTTTTTATCGAACAGCATTTTGTAAAAGTTTGTACAAATTTTTGGGTTATCGTACAGACCTATTAACAGACATGTATATCAATGACAAGTAAAATCAATGGTAAATTCAAATAATTTTGAGCTTGAACAGAATACAATTTATATACATTTGTATAATGCAATTTAATTTTATTTTATAATGCATTTTATATCGAATTCTTGAAACAATTCAGTTTTTTGTATTTATTTTTATTTCTTAAAGTAAGGGTTCACCATTTATAATTTTAAAGTTTGCATTTTCCTAATTAAATGCATTTAATTGTTATTGTTATTAATTGTTTTGTGTGTTTTATTTACTTCTGTTGTGTATTGTTTCGTAGCCATCATGGCAACAATAACCATTTAAGTTTTAATAAATTTATATTACTTTATTTATTTCTTTATTTTATTCACGTATAAAAAAGAACTTTATACTCATTACACTTAGTAAATATTTAATGTTAAATAATTACATTTATAAATCAATATTGAGTGTTGTTTGGGGAAGGGGCGGGGTGTTACAGATGTATGATTGCAAAGGTTTATGTTTGCTGTAATAATTTTAATTTATATAGCAAATACATAATTCAGTTGTGTGAGTTCTGATTTCTTTCCTTCGTCCTCTTTAATAAATATCAAAATGTGGGGAAATTATTTAAACAAATGGCGCGAAAAATAATATATTTTGAATAGTGATAAAATCATACAATTCCGTGATATGCTTATTATAAAATACCGAATGCTCTCATTAAGAACAAAATTCATAAAATGTCACGATTTTCAAATATTTACCGAAAACACCGTGGTAATTTCGAACCTTCTTTATACGGCCCAATCACGAATATTCTTGCGGAATTCAACTTCCACGGAATAGACTTTTCTCGAGAAAACGTTCCTCCAATCATGAATAATTTTAGAACAAGTAAGAACGGCGTTAAGTTCGGCCGGGCCGAACTTGTTATACCCTCCACCACAAGTTGTATTGAAGTAAAATGGAATAATTAGTTTCTTTTCGTGTATGAAGAAGACTTAATACTAAATTTCAGCAATTTCGGTAAAACAATGTGAGGCACCATTCTATGGGGGCTATTTCAAAACGTCGATCTATACCGACAAATTTCTGACGGAAAGTTTGTAGGCTCAAAGAAGACTAAATACAAATTTCCTATATTTCGGTAAGAGAATGTGGCTAAAACTTAAAAAATACCGAAAATCAAGAAGTACGCTCCTATGGGGATATAGGAAGACGTGGACCTATACTGATAATAGTCTTCTGGAATATTTTATAACTCTTGGAAGACGAAATAACGAATTTCATCAATTTCGGTTGGATATTGACGTCACAATCTTCAGTATTACGAATATGGGGAGGTACCGTTCTATGGGGGCTATATCGAAACGTGGACCTATACCGACGAATTTTAGTCAGAAATGGGGCAATATGACAGCGTGGACCTGTACAGACATATTTCTGGCAAACAGTTTTATATCACATTGAAGACTAAATACCAAATTTCAGCCATTTTTGGTGGAATATTGAAGACACAACCTTCAAAATACGAAAAATCGGGAGGTACCTTCCCATGGGGGCTATATGAAGGCGTGGACCTATACCGACAAATTTAAATGGGAAGCTTGAGTACCCCCAACGAAGTTAAAATACCAAATTTCAGCCATTTCGGTGGAATATTGAGGCCACAACGTTCAAAATACCGAAAATCGGAGGTACCGTTCTATGGGGCATGCACCGATACCGACAAAGTTCTGGGGGAAAGTTTTATACCACTAGCGTAGACTAAGTACCAAATTTGAGCCATTTCGGTGTGATAATGAAGCTAAAACCTTAAAAATACCGCAAATCGGGAGGTACCGTTCTATGGGGGCTATATCAAAACGTGAACCGATATATCCCATTTTCAATACCAACCATCCTGCAAGTAATAAAAACTTCTGTACCAAATTTTGATTCTCTATCTTTAAAATTGCGAGCTGTATCTTCATTTCAACAGACAGACGGACGGACTGACGGACCGACGGACGGACATGGTCAAATCGACATAGAATTTTATGCTGATCAATAATATATATATACTTTATAGGGTCTCCGACGAATATTTCGATGTGTTACAAACGGAATGACAAATTTAATTATACCCTCCACATGGTGGAGGGTATAAAAATAATCATTGTTCAACATAAACCTTTGTTGTATATATTTATTTACTTTGTGTGTAGGTATATGAAGCAAAAATAAAGGAGATATCGTCTGCTATGTACGAAAATGTCGTAAGTCCAAATTGTAGAAACTTTTCAGGAGGAAGAAAATACATTTTACCGCTTTCTGTATTAAAGATTTTACTATGGTGGTGAAAAGAGTATTCTTCCTTTCTGTTTTTCCGCTTCAGTACCTGTATTTTGTTTGATCGAATGCCATCGCGTTTGGGAGATAATTGGATATCTTTGGACTTACGACCTTTTCCTTATATAGTTTTGGATTTTTGTTAGAACTTACGAACTTTTCCTTTACGGATTTTCTAAACTAAAATATTTATTCTTTACTCAACAATGTAGAAAAGGTATTAAAACATTAAAAATTGTAATAAAAACTCCAGGCCCCAATTATGGACCGAACAACAACATTTGTATCTTTTTTTGCAGCTGCTATAGAGGTCGCAATGATGGTTTGATCGGGCCGAAATTTTAAGTATGCTTTGGGTTTACGACAAAAAAGA
Organism: Musca autumnalis; assembly: GCF_047663935.1. Lineage (NCBI taxonomy): Eukaryota > Metazoa > Arthropoda > Insecta > Diptera > Muscidae > Musca > Musca autumnalis. The sequence goes on along the minus strand of NW_027411977.1, from coordinate 102,547,398 downwards.
AGCTTCACTATAACATTATGATCAGATAATAATTATCGGGTTAAATGGACCAAATCTCTTTTGTGAAAATTGGTAAAATTTTTAGTATAATGACTATATCTTTTTTCCTGGAAGACAAGTTCCATTCCCATAAGTTATATTTAGAAAAGGAACACTTGATATTTCCATTGATGCCAAATATGTTGGAATACATGGCCAGACAACAGAGTTTCAGACAATTATATACCGTATAGATGTATGATTCATACGAGTACAAATTAGGGTTGTACTTTTTAGCTCTTTTAGCTGATCGCTCTTTTTAGTTCAGCTCTTTTCAACGAACTAGGTCGTTCTTTTAGTTCAGTAGTTCAATCGTTCATCGAAAAGCTCTGTCGTTCAGCTGTCTTTTCGTTCTATCGTTCGCCTGCTCTGACTCGTTCGTTTATTTGTATACAAACACATGTATACATACATATAAGTTTGGTGCGATTAAAAGACAAATTTGGAATTTTTTAAACTTTAAATTTGTAATTATTAAATGAAAATATTAAAATTACAAAACTACAATGAATAAATTTGTGTGTGTAAAATACAAAATGTAAACTAAACTATTGCCTTTACAACGCATCAGTTAACTCTACGACGGCGTCACATTTTGATACGTGAATGATGTATTGAGTTGTTTAACCGTTCCTTCGTTAATCGTTCTTTTATCTTTCGGTCAGTGCTCAGTGAACTACTGAACTATAATGAACTATATCAACTGATCTAGTTCGTACGCTCTTTTCAATGAACCGTTCAATTGAACTAGTTCGTTCGTGAACTATACAACTCTAGTACAAATGTATGATCATACGGCGCGGGATTATGACTGACTTCTTCGCAAATGCCTATATAATCAGCGGAAACATAAACCTTTTTATTTTGCAAAATACAAAGATGGTATTACATATAAGCACCACATATAATTTTAAACAAGATGTACGACAAAAAACAATAAAAATTTAAATTTTTACAAATTTTGCAATATGCGTGGTATTTGAATACATTCATCATCACTATTGGCATCAGTGGAAAGGCCAGGAGTCCACCTTTCACAATCCGTGCGTTTATAAAGCAAAAAAGCTGTCAAGAGTACATTTTCGTTGCAAAATAAATAATTAAATTATTAAATAGAAATGATCAGATTTTTATGCAAAAGTTCGGTTCTTTGGTTCCGCCAAATATCATTCGATTGTCGTCCAACGTTGTAGGATGCTTGCTTGCAATGTACCCCAACCATGGATGACGTTTGTCATCATATCTGAACTACATTAGCTGTTGTATTCATTCAAAATATAACTTTTCCTGTGGACTCTCGACCTTTTCGTACTCAAATTCCCACATTTTATGTACTTACGGCCTTTTCCGACATGGAAAAACATATAGAAAAACGCGACATAATACCATTTTCTTTATATCACACGACGTGTTTTGACTTATACTATCATTCTGTAACAAAAACGCGATTTCTAAAAAAGTTGACTTACGACCTTTTTGTGCGTAGCAGACGCTATATAAATATAATCATTGAATTTGGCAGCACTGAATGGCCTTTTTCATACCTTGTGCCACCAATTGCTTTTTTATCCAAAAAAAAAAAAAAAAAAACAAATTGAATCAAATAAATTACACTTTTATACATCAAATAAATTGAGATTGACAAATTCCAAGGGTATAGTGCAATTGACTCCATTGTGCCATGGAACTGCCACTATCATGAATGTATTAAAAGCGAGTGCTTTTAATTAAATAATGGCAAAAATTAAAAAAAAAATATTTTGAAATAAAAATAATTGAAAATACGCACTTATCTAGTTTTTTTTCGACAATAACGAACCGGTGTTTTAAATTTTCAATAAATTTCCAATCACAAATTGAAGATTTTAGTATAAAACCCCAACAAAATTGTTTATATTGCCTGTTTTGTACAAAGTATGTGGGAAATACTACGATTTTTTGTAAACTAGCTTCAGTTTCGCAATGGAGATTTTTTTTGGAGGAAAACAACACATGTTTGAGAGCGTTCATGATACCTAATTTTTCTCCATTGGAAATTTTTCCGTGCGTATTTTTTGTGATACGAAAAAAAGGAAAAGAGAGAAATTCCTCATGGAAATTTCATTCGTTACTCCGCTGATACATAGTTCAAAAAAATTATTTGACAAGTTGCATTCCATGTAAATATCGATTTTTGTTAATATTTTCACTACAAGGATTCATTTTTTATACCCTCTGCATTTATGCTAACGAGGGTATATACACTTTCATACGGGCAAAATGTGCCTCATCGAAATAATGGTTTTAGACCCCAAGTATGTTTGGACGAAATGTGTTTCAGACAATTTGGAGTCGATTTAGCAATGTCCGTCCGTCTGTCTGGCTGGCTGGTGCCCACGATAACTCTCGAACGGATGAACCGATTTGGCTTTCGCAATATTTTTTTTAAACATAGTTTAAGTTCGAAGATGGGTTATATCGGCCCACTCCTTCCGGTACCTCCCCCATAAAAGTTCGGAAATGTTCGGAAAACTTGTGCGCACGATAACTCTTGAAGGATGTAAACGATTTGGTCTATACTTTGCACATCGTGAAATTTCTACCAGACTTAGATAACGTTCCAATATGGACTCAATCGGTCCATTCCTTCGGGTACCTCCCACACAAAATCTCGGAAAAGTTCAGTTTAGGACCTGTTCACGAATCGCAGTGGTTTTTCTTGTAGCAACTTGTATTCACTGCCTCCAATATAACGGTTTAAACTTTATCAGGGGCAAGTCCGTACATCCTGAGAAAATAGCCTGAAGGGTACAAAAAAGCCCTATGGCACCGTATGTAGTGGTTGGAGCGCAAAATAACTCTCGAACGGATCTGCCGATTCGGTCCACAATTTGGTCATTGTTATATTTTGTGCAAACTTAGTTTAAGTTCGAAGATAAGCCATATCGGTCCACTCCTTCAGGTACCTCCCCCACAAAAGTTCAAAAATGTTCGGAAAAATTGTGCACACTATAACACTTGATGGGAGTGACCGATTTGGTCCATACTTTCCACATCCTAAAATATCTACCAGATATAGATCAGGTTTGAATATGGACTACATTTGTCCACACCTTCGGGTACCTCCCAGACAAAATTTTGGATAAATACACTTTAAGACCTGCTCTCGAATCACTTTGATTTTTGTTGAAGCAACTTGCATTCGCTTCCTCAATTACGACAGTAAAAGTTTTTTCAGGGACAAGTCCATACTTCTTGAGAAAACATATGTATAAACTATATTATGTTTTCCGCAGGCTTGTGTGATAAAAAAGCCGTATCTATCGATATCCCCGCAAATTTTTGAGCTTTAATCCTATCCATACTTTTGTCGGTGCGGCCAAAATTTTGAAAACAGCCCATAAATACATAAGCTTTTTTTTTTGGGATAAAAAGTATTTCAATCCCCACAGGCTGAGGGTATACTTCTGTCGGCAAAACCGACTGATACTTTTTTACTTGTTATTTATACTTCCAATATTGTCTCCAAGAAGTCGAGCAACAAACGTTTGCAAAGAACCCGACATTTTTATCACAATCGTCTGAAAATTTTTCAAAAATTAAGGGGTTATGGCCACTTACAAATTTTACAAAATAGAATATTTTTTATTGGCTGATTTTAAAGTACAGGTAGAATAGAATATATTCCAAAAATTTCGAGTCGATCGGACAAAATTAGTTGAGGTATGAGCGTAAAAAAGAGAATTTGTATGTAATTTTGGAATGCGGTGCCCACTGTAGCTCGAAAACGGATGATCCGATAATTAAATGTTTTGAATGTTTGGGATTATTATACATATAAAAATTATTACACTTAAAAAAACCTTTTTTGACGGATTTATGGCGAAAAACTATTAATTTTTTTAGTTAAAATATAAGTTTTGAGTTTGACAGTTTACAATTTTTTTAAAATGGATATTTTTAATTTCCTTAAATACAAGATTATTAAGTTCTTAATGATCCCACAAAAACATATGCTAATCAGTTTATTCGCTTTCGAGCGACAGTGGGCACCGCAAACTGCTTTAGTAAAAACAGTGTTTCGTAGGCGGCCATTTGTCAAAACATTGTGCAATATTTTTCAGCAAAAAAAAAAAAATCCGAAAGTAGCTCAAGGTGTAATCTATCAGATGACAATAAAATCTTATAAAAAATTGGTAGATTGGTTGTGCTCAATATGTGGCCATAACCCCTTAATCCAAAGAATATGTTCGTTTTCTTTATTCGAAAACATTATCTTGACAGACGTTACATACGCGACCTATTTCTCGACTAGAATTGAATCTTTGACTGCACAATAAAATAAAAGACGTTTCAAGTTATGCCTGGTAGGTGAGACAGTATTTGGTGTGTTCGAGAGAAAAACTTTATGAAAGATCTCTTGACCATTCGTTCTCCATTGGCGATACAGCTAGCGTGCTCAGGTTATGGAGAAAACACTTTTCCAAGCTGTTGTTACCCAGTAGAAGCTATTACCACCCAGGCAGAATGAGTTAAAGACAGCGGAGGGCCATCAGAAGAAAAATAAGGTGACAAAAATAATAATATAGACCCCAAGTATGTTTTGACGAAATCCGTTTCAGACAATTGGGAGTTGACTTAGTCATGTCCGTCCGTCTGTCTATCTGGCTGCCTGGTGCGCACGATAACTCTCGAACGGATCAACGGAATCGGTCCGAAAATTGGCTTTCGTAATATTTTGTCCAAACTTGGTTTAGATACCTTCAGATACCTTCCCCGCAAAAGTTCGAAAATGTTCGGAAAACTTGGGCGCAAGATAACTCTTGAAGGCAGTTACCGATTTGGTCCATACTTTGCACATCGTGAAATTTCTACCAGACTTAGATGAGGTTCCAATATGGACTCAACTGGTCCACTCCTTCGATTACCTTCCACAAAAACTTTCGGAAAATTTCAGTTTAGGGCCTGCCCTCGAATCGCTTTGATTTTTAATTGTTGCAACTTTTATTCACTGTCCCCTATAAGACGGTAAATGTTTCATCAGGGGCAAGTCCATACTTCCTGAAAAAATAGCCTGAAAGGTGCAAAAACGGATCTCGAACGGATCTGCCGATTCGATCCAAAATTTGGCCTACGAATTATTTTGTCCAAACTTAGTTTGAGTTAGAAGATAAGCCATATCGGTACTTCCCCAACAAAGTTCAAAAATGCTCGGAAAATTTTTGCGCACGATATATCTACCAGATATAGATCAGGTTCGAATATGAGCTATATTTGTCAACTCCTTCGGGTACCTCCCACACAAAATATGGGATAAGTTCACTTTAGGACATGCTATCGAATCACTTTGATTTTTGTTGAAGCAATCAAATATCGGAAAATTTAAGACGGTACATGTTTTTTCAGGGGCAACTCCATATTTCTTGAGAAAACCGCCCGATAGGTGTAAAAACCCTATGGTACCATAAGTAGTGGCTGTTGGGCACGATAACTCTCGAACTGGTCAACCGATTTGGTCCAAAATTAATTTCAGTTCGAAGATGGGCAATACCGGTCCACAACTTCCGGTACTTCCCCCCATATTTAAAAAAAAACTAAATGGCATTCACGATTTCTCTTGAACGGAGCAACCAATTTGGTCTAAATTTTGGATCTCCTATTAATTTGTCCAAATTTAGTTTAACTTTTAAAATGGCCCATATCGGTCCTCTCTTTAGGGTACCTCCCCCACAAAAGTCCAACATTTGGGTCTAAGTGCAGTTTAGGGTCTGTTCGAAGATCCTTTGGAAATGTATATCGATGCTGTTCGTCGTGGTCCTGTTTAAAGCGATATTATGTTTTCCGTGGACAAGTCCATGCTTCCTGGCATTCTGGTCCAAAAGTTATACGATGACCCACTGAAATGACTAGTTGGCGCGATATCTATCGAAGAGATATGACTCCAAAATAAGATCCACTTCCACAATGGACCAAGTGGGTCCAATACTTTAGGTACCTCACCCTCAACACTTTTGAATTTAAATCCTAATCCAAAAAAGGCCACAAAATTCTGAAAAGACCCTATATACATTAGATCTGTGCGTAGATAAAAAGTTAAAAATTCACATAGGCTGAGGGCATATCTCTGTCGGCAAAACCGACTGATACTTTTTTACTTGTTTTCAATATCTTCAGTATTTGACAATTTTAAATAATGCAAATTGGATCAATAGAATAATTCCAAAAAAGGAACATGTAAAAACGACGTTAAGTTCGCCCGGGCCAAACTTGTTATCCCCTCCACCACGAGTTGTATTGAAGTAAAATGAAACAATTAATTTCCTTTCGTTTATGAAGAAGACTTTATACTAAATTTCAGCAATTTCGCTAAATCAATGTGGCTAACCTTCAAAACGCCGAAATTCGGTAGGCGCCGTTCTATGGGGGCTATATCAAAATGTCCATCTATACCGACACATTTCTGGCAGAAAGGTTTTAGTCACAGAGGAGACTAAATAAAAAATTTCCGATATTTCGGTAGGATTATGTGGCTAAAACCTTCAAAATACCGAAAATCAAGAGGTACACTTCTATGAGGGATATAGGAAGACGGGGACCGATAGTGATAATTCTCCTCTGGAATGTTTTCTAATTCCATGGAAGACTAAGTAATGACTGAAATTTGTCATTTCGACACAACTTTCGGAATTACTAAAATTGGGAGGTACCGTTCTATGGGGGCTATATCGAAAGAATTTCAGTCGGAAAGGTTTTTTACCTCCAACCAAATTTCAGTCATTTCGGTAGGTTGTTGGGGGTGCAACCTTCTATGGGGGTTATATGAAGGCGTTGAACTGTACCGACAATTTTTTGGCGGAAAGACATTTCAGTGAATATTGAAGCCACAGCCATCAAAATACCGAAAATCGGTAGGTAAAGTTCGTTGATGGTTATATGAAGGCGTGGACCTATACCAACAAATTTCAGGTGGATAGTTTTATACCCACAAATTTCGTCCATTAAGTGGAATATTGAGGCCACAACTTTCAAAATGCCGAAAATTGGGAGGTACCATTTTATGGGAGGTACATATATGAAGGTGTAGAACTATACCAACAAATTTCAGGTAGAAAGTTTTATACCCCCAATGAGGACTAAATACCAAATTTCAGACATTTCGGTGGAATATTGAGGCCACAACTTTCAAAATACCGAAAATTGGGAGGTACTGTTCAATGGGGGCTATGTGAAGGCGTGGACGTATACCGACAAATTAAGAGGGGAATGTTGCCATTTCGAAGGAATATTGGGGCCAAAACTTTCAAAATACCGAAAATCGGGTAGTACCGTTCTATGGGGGCTATATAAAAACGTGGACTGATGTAGCCCATTTGCAATACCAAACATCCTAGCAGTAATAGAAACTTCTATATTAAATTACGAAGCTTATTTTTAAAATTGTGAGCTGTATCGTGATTTTAACAGACGGACGGACAGACGCACATGGTTATATCGACTTATGATTTTACCTTGATCAAGAATATATATTCTTTATAGGGTCTCCGATGAATATTTCGATGTGTTACAAACGGAATGATAAAATTAATTATACCCTCGATATTATGGGTGAGGATATAAAAATGGGATGTATTGCTGAATATTGCTATATCTCCGCTGTTTAACCACCTACACCAAATTACTTTGCATCATTATAAAGGTCAGATGTTCTACATTCAGTTTTAGGCTTTGGTTTTGGAAGCTGTGTCAATGCTGTTATATTCGTCATTACAACTCCAATCTAGAAATTTAAAAATGGGATGAATTTCCGAATATTGCGATATCTCGTTTGTTTGACCACCTTCGCCAACCTACTTTGCATCAATTCAAATGCCTATTTTCATTGACATTGGCAGGGGCAGGAATACCCCCATGAAAGCGGAGGTATTCACATAAGAACAAAACCTTGAATTTTTTCTACACATAAGTTTTTGTTTCCATTCTGACCACCAAAATCATTAGACTTCTTCCCTTCTTGGACCCATACAAACCTCCAAAATTTCATGACAATGCGATTAAAATTGCCATCTGTTGTGTGATTTCAAAGTTCAGATATGGTGTAGGGTTAAACATCACGGTAAACACGTGGATCGACTTTGATTCGTGGAATAATTATTTGACGTAAATTATAATATTTAAATATTTTTAGTGGGTCTTCTGAAGATGTTCTCTATGTTGATAACAGTTATCCTGGTCTTTGGTAGTTTGTATTTTATTAGTTTGTAGATATGCTACATTCGATATGTATTATTTTAAGGATATGATAAATTCTGTAGTGATGCAAACCACAAATGGTGACTCAGCATCTTTAGATATGGAAGATTGATATAGACGTAGATTGATATTTGTGAACTTAACTCCTGGTTTTGTGAAAGAAATGACAATTTAAGAGGAAAGAAGGAAAGAACTTAAAGATAGGGGTTCGTGTACTAGTGTTTATTGACGTTTGTTTAAGTTTTAATTACACATTGGCCATGAAAAAAAATTGTCAAATTATACACTCCTTTAATTTTGTATAATTTTGCATTGTTTCAATATTACAATATATACAAAAGATTCTTTCTTTATTTCAATTTTATTAGTTATTTTTTGTTTCTTTTTATTATTGTGTTATTTTTAGTTAAAAATATGTATAATTTATTTTATTCATTAACATATATAAATATATATTTTTTATTATTTATCGTTAGTATTATCTTTTTTATATTTGTTATAAAATTATGTGAAAAATTAAAAACAAAAAACGTATAATGACAAAAAAATTGTATATGTTATGGTTTTTATTAAAACTCATTTGGAGAGCGATAGAGGTCTCTTTTGGTTGAAAAAATTCTTAAAAATTAAATGTTAATTTAAATTATTGTTACTGTAATTTTCGTATGGCAAAATGAATTCGTTATAATTTTTATTCAAGTCTCTGTAAATTGTTTCTTAAAACTGATTGGTTAATTTCTATTTGGATCTAAATATAAAACATTTTGTGATGAAGTTTAATGACTTTGTTAAATGTTGATTGACAAGAATGATTTATTTTATTGTTTTTTGTTTAATTTCAGGTCAGCACATTTCTTAAATGTTCTTCATACTCCTCAGCAGTGTAGAATTCTTGTTCTCTGTAAAAAATAAAAGAAAAAAATATACATTAGAACCATTTGTATATAAAACAATTATTATACACTCCCCTTCGGTAGAATAGAGCACCTAAATTTTTTTAATATTAGCTTATTTGTCCCAAAAAGTCTATGATGTTCCGTATCAAAAAAAATATGTTTCAAGCTCTTCGCGAAACGATTTTCTGATCAAGTTTCCGATAGTACTATGAAAAATAGGCATTTATTTTTGGTCATCAGGTAGAACAGGCGAATTTTGAGATATTAACACCGAATTTTCTTTCAGTCGATAAAGCAAGGCTTTCTAATCATTTTTCATCAAAGAAAATTTATAGATTATTCCGCGGACAATGAAATAACAGCGTAAAGGGGTTTAAATTGACAGATAGTTGAAACATCTCGGAATATCAATAGGAGTCGCTCAGTTATGTCATATTTCTTCACAATAAGATAGAATATGGAAAGACAACCTCGACGGATACAATCGAGTGCTTCGGATGCTGATAAGATGGAACATTTTCAAAATAATTATGAAAAACGTTGAAATTTCTTATAAAAACCATGATCTTTTGTTCAATAAAAGGTTAAAGGTTTGGAAATATGCTACAGATTTAGAGGAAGATAATCTGAAATTGAAACAACCGCTATTTTAATACATTGAGCGAAATTCCGCGTTAATATCTCAAAAATTCGCGAAAATAAAGTGACTGTTCTATCCTGATGACCAAAAATAAATGCCTATTTTTCATAGTACTATCGGAAAATTGATCAGAAAATCATTTCACGAAGAGCTAGAAACATAGTTTTTTCTGTGTTTGATACGGAACATCGTAGACTTCAAATCCCCACAAGAATAAAAACGGAGATTCATTCTTTTTGTGATAAAAAAGCTAACATTAACAAAAAGCTAGGTGTTCTATTCTATTGACGTGGAGTGTATATGTCAATGTAATTTAGAATTATAAATATAGGAGAAGACACCCTAATGTCTACAATTGTGGGAAAACTATGAAAGTATTCTTTCCGTGAAAGCATAATTAAAAGTTGGTTGGTTTTCGTTAATGTGTTTATGTTTACTTTGCAAAGACCTTCACACATACACTTGCTGACACACATTACACATGTAAACGTATAGTTTTTGATCTGCAAAGAACTTATGTATTTCATTACATTCATTATTGAATGTCTAGAATTGTAATTTTGTATTTCCGGAAGACGTCGTTGAAATGCTTTGCCGACAGTGATATACCCTCAGCCTATGTGAATTGAAACTTTCATCTTGGGACAGATCGAATGTATTTAGGGTCTTTTCAGTAATTTGAGGCATTTTTTGAACTTGCCCACGAAAATATGGATTAGGATAAAAGTTCAAAAGTGTTGCAGAGGCGAACAGACCTTAAACTAAGGTACCTCCATTTTAGAAGTTAAACTAAATTTGGACAAAATATTAGGAGATCCAGAGTTTGGACTAAATTTGATCAAGATATATTGTGCATACAATTAAAGTGGAATTTTTTATATATTCGGTTGAAGTACCGGAAGTTGTGGACCGGTATTGCCTATCTTCGAACTAAAACTATGACAAGATATGGCAAAGGTTAAACTTTTGGACCAAATCGGTTGATCAGTTCGATATATATCGTGTTCTCCATACACTACATATGGTGCCATAGGGGGTTTTTCATCTTTCGGGCTGTTTTCTCAAGAAGTATGGACTAGCCCCTGAAAAAAACTTTTACCGTCGTAATTGATGCAGCGAATGCAAATTGCTTCAACAAAAATCAAAATGATTCGAGAACAGGTCTTAAAGTGAACTTATCCGTAATTTTGTGTGATAGGTACCCGAAGAAATGGACAAATATAGTCCATACTCGAACCTCATCTATATCTCGTAGATATATTAGGATGTGTAAAGTATGGACCAAATCGCTCAATCCCTTCAAGAGTTATCGTGCGAACAATTTTTCCGAATATTTTTGAACTTTTGTGGGGGAGGTACCTGAAGGAATGGACCGATTTGGCTCATGTTCGAATTTAAACTATGTTTGGACAAAATATTAAGGCCAAATTTTGGACCGAATCGGCGGATCCGTTCGAGTATTATCTTGCGATCCAACCATTACACACGGTGTCATAGAGTTTTTTTTGGAATTTTCAGGCTATTTTCTCAGGAGGTATGGACCTGCTCGAGAGCAGGTCCTAAACTGAACTTTTCCGAAATTTTGTGTGGGAGGTACCCGAAGGAGTGGACCGATTGAGTCGATATTGGAACCTCATCCAAGTCTGGTAGGTATTTCACGATGTGCAAAGTATGGACCAAATCGGCTGCTCCCTTCAAGAGTTATCGTGCGCACAAATTTTCCGAACATTTTCGAACTTTACTAACTTAAACTAAGTTTGGACAAAATATTTCGATACCCAAAATTTGAACCGAATCGATTGATCCGTTCTAGAATTATCGTGCGCACCAGCCAGACAGACAGACGGACGGACATTGCTAGATCGACTCAAAATTGTCTGAAATGGATATCGTTCAAACATACTTGGGGTCTAAAACCATTATTTCGATGAAGCACATTTTTGGTCGTATCAAAGTGTATATACCCTATTAGCCTAAAGGCTGAGGGTATAAAAAGAACACTTGGTGGTGCACATGTAAACACATGTAACCGTTTAACCAACCCTTAATGTAACCGTTTAACCAACCCTTAATAAAAATATGAAGTGTGTTGAAATTGAAAACAAATTCCACGTCAACTGTAATAAAAGTAGAAAATAAGTTTTTTTTGTTATAGCTTATTTTTCAACTTCCAGTGGCCAGATAATAACTAGCTACTCTAGTGGTCATAGTATAACTAGTAATTCCGTGCGACATGGCATCTTTAAAATAATGACTTAGTAGGGCGTTTTTTGAGTAGTTACGGCTGCCAAAAATCCCTTATAAAACTAATTATTTTGGGAGGACTTTTTTGCTGGGTTGTTGAAATTACTGTAGAACCGGATAACATTAAAGTGCAAAACGATGACCAATAATTGTAAAAATCTAAACAACTTTGTTTATATTTAGACTACTTTATTACGATCGCTGGCATACCGACAAATTTCGAAATTACCGAAATTATGTTTGCACTTATCAATAACTGTTGGTAATTTATAAAATGTAAACGATAGTTTTATACTCTTCGACATAGTATGAAGAGTATATTAAGTTTGTTCTTTCGTTTGTAACACGTTCAAATAATCATTAGCGACCCTTGATCAGGATAAAATTCTGAGAGGATCTAGTCATGTCCGTCTGTTGTTATCACTATAGCGACCACTATAAGCTAGAACGCTATATTTTTGCAACCACTTCTCCACCAAAAATATTCAATATAGGTCCATGTTTTGGTGTAGGCCCCATATAAGGATTCCTCCAGATATTCGGTATTTTAAGTATTTTATCTACAATTTTAACACTAACTAACAGGTCCATGTTTTGATATAGGCCCCATATAACGGTACCACCCGATTTTCGGTATTTTGAATGTTTTGGACTCAGGTTCCATGTAGACGTTTGAGGTTACCAGTCCCCCTATTCAGTAACTTTTTAACAACTTTATTCATTGTTTGTTTTACAACAATTTCATTTGTTAGTTTTGTAGTTGTTACAAAAACAAAAGAATTTTTAACAACTTTGAAATCGATAAAAGTTACAGAATAGGCCTACTGTTATCGCGAAATTTACCCACCAATTTCAGACATTTTGAGAATTTTAGCAATATTTTTTTACCGAATCTGTTATTTGACATGCTAAGAGAGTATGAATATTTGAGAATATTAGCTAAATTTTTGTTTTACCGAAATAGCGGAAATTTGGCGTTTGAGGTTCCCAGTGGTCACAAAACTTCTATACCAAAAACTGTTAGCATTGGTCTATGTTTTTGTAAAGTTCCATAAAATTGGCAGATAGCACTCGATTTTAAGTGTTTTGAGATATCTAAGTACATTTTTTGACCGAACTAAATGGTCATGGTTTTTTGGGGTTTTCTCCCTAATTTGGAATATCCTGTTTTTTGAAAGCTTTTTCCACATGTACGAGTAAACTCCATTGAAGCCATGGCCTTCCAGTTCTGCGTGTACCGCCGTTTGGCCCATACTTATATGCCCTTTTAGCGGGTCAACAGCTCTCACTCTTATGACATGGCCTAGCCAACGCAATCGTTGTAACTCGATACGTTTGACGTGGTTCATGCGACGTCCATATTCATCATAAACGCACATTGGCTCGTAAATCTCTCGAATGATTTTTCACTGCCTATCTTCTGTGCAATATTTTATGTATTTTATGTTGTGTTTATGAGGCTGCCGAAGAAGACACACTAAATTCCTTAAAATTCTAGGTACTAACTTCACAGTTGATACGAGTTCTGTGGACGTTTCGCAGTTTATTGCCAGGCCTACTCTATAGAGTATAGCAGATTCTGTTTCGATATTTTTAAAGGTATGTGTTAATTCTTTTGTTGGTGGACGCATGATGCCAATGCAATCGTTATAGGCAAATAACATATGACTTTTGGCCATTTCTTTAAAACTTTTCCAGCAATATGTTGAAGGAACCACATGAAAGTCTGTATCTTTGTCTGAAACTTCTTTTGGCACTAAATTATTGGGAGAGGTTCACATAATATCCCAGACACTAACTTATATGCAATAGGGATCACATTTATGCCACTATAATTTGATCACACTGTTTTATCTTCCTTATTGTGGACAGGTCACAGGAAACTCACGTTCCAACCATCGGGTAGGCGTTCATCCTACCAGATGGTGCTAACTAGCTGATGCATATACATAACTTATCAGCACGTCGAGCCCAGTCCTGACCAGTTCTAAAGCCGCTTTGATATGACACAATTATTTCACTGGCCATTGACTTTAGTCGTTCGCACAATATGTATATATGCAATAGGGAACACATTTATGCCGCTATAATTTGTTTTAATACTTTGACACTGCGCTAATATATATGCGGATCGAGGAGCTTTCGTTAAGCTGGGGATATCTGTTCTGATTGAAGCTAATCGATGTCCAACTTCAGTGTTGTGTCTGTTCGTACTTTATTTGCTACGTTTACTCGGATTGCCCCTCGGATCGATCGCACATTCAACACGATCGACTAATGTTTTCCAACTATTCCCAGCAAAATTTATTTGAAGTTGTTCTATGTGAAGTAGTGATTGAATAGCTTTTTTAGAAGCAGTCCACGCAGAGTCATGAAAAATGCATTCCGTTCTTCACATTTTGACAATGTCCGATTTGAATCCATTTCATAAAATTTTCACATTTTAGCAATGCTTGCATTTATAACTTTTTGCAAATAAAATTCTTAACAACGCAAGAAATAATTTATTTTATGGCATTTTAATTGCTCAGCAAAATGTTTGTATCCAAAAAGATAATCATAGGTGCAAGAAATATCAGACTGCATATTTGTTTGTAGCCAAAAAAGTAGTTGAATCAAGAGTGCAAGTGACTATGTCTTTTTACGTGAAAGAAGTCAGGATGCAATCAATTTTAGATGTTTTTCACCTATTTTGCATGACTTTATTCAAGAAGGGTTTTAAGATGTTTTTGGGTATTTTTGAGCAATAAAAGCTATCTTTCTAGAATAAAGGTACTTGACTTTTATTTGCATTCAGTCGCTTTTTAAAATGATTTATTTGAAATATTCCATTATTTTATATTCATTATATTTCAATTTCATTAAGATTATAAAACTACAAAACATGAGTTTGGTAGAATTTGAACGAACGAGGTCATAAATATTAATTAGAAGTTACCACAACTCTTTTAAATACTTTTTCCAAATGGCGCTGAGGTCTCAAATCAGTGAAAATCCTCGCTTAATAGATGTTAACTTCTCCCATATCCTCAAAATGCATGCTTGCGAATCAATTTTTAAATGAATCGAAAAATCAATTCAAAATACATTCCATGGAATGTATATTTATTCACTACAAAGAACTAACGCAAAATGTGTACTTAAGAAGCAAATTAGACAGTATCCTCACTGCACCATGCCCTTGTAAAAATCATGACTTCTTTCACGTAAAAAGATGTAGTCCGAAATCACTTGCACTCATGATTCAACTACTTCTTTGGCTACAAAGATTTTGCTGGGTTACAACGTGATCAATTGGGTTGCTTGTTGTTGAATCTGTTGACAGCCACGTCCCCTTATGGATATCGAGATGCCTAAATATGATCATGCTATCAGCCTCATTCCGTTGCCAGATATTTCATTGCGTAGATGGAATTTCCTAACTGTTGCACCAAAGATATTTTGTCATTGAAATCCCCTATAATAACACTGTGCGACAACAAAAAATGACACGGAAAACTGAATAGATTATGAAAGTAGAGCTAAAAATACGAGACACAAGTGAGAGCACTTTGCTTCCAGTAAGCGCAGAAAGCCGGTCGCTGGAACAAACATTTGTCTAACGTGGTCTTACCTTTAATAATTATTCTACTTTTACAATTAGGTATTAGCAAAACGGGACCCCGGGTCGTCCCCGGGCTACGTTAGTTGTGTCAATCAAGTAATTCGAACAAAATACTCCATCATTTTGTTTGCGTATTACAATTTTGATCATTCTATGTTGATTTAGTTTCATGTAATTAACGTTCTGTAAACATTACGTTTAACGTACTACACAAAACGTGGACACACATACAAATTTCCTATCCATAATATGTTGAGGACAACATAGCGTTGCCGCTTAGTTTCTGTATTTGCAATTTGTGATTTACGTGAATGATAGTTATTTATAACCAGGCATTTTAGCCAAACCTCTGACCCAATATGATGGCTGAGTCTACTTAACTATAATACGCTTGATACCACAACATCGATTTTCATTTTGCACACCAATTTCAATGAAAGCATTGAAAATCGCATATACTTAATCTGAATGTTTGAAAGAGAGAGATGACCGTTTTGTAAATGGCCCATTTACCAATTTCCCAAAAGTAATATTCTATGCCAAGTAAAGTGATGTGATTTGGTATGTGACATTTTATGCCACTAATTCCCAGGATATTTGTACCGATGTGAGAGTAATGGTATATGCCGAAACGGAATTGTACTTTAAATTTGTGCACTGTGGGTGGAGGCGATAAGAATATTTGTCAACGGTAGTTGGAACAACTTTAAATACCCGCCATGAAATATTCTGAACTAATGTGGAATAATAAAATCTCTTATGAAAGTGTCAGAGCCCACAATCCTATTCTTAATTTTAGCTAATTTGGTCTGCGAAAAATTGAATATACCTGAAATCGGTCGGTACCGTTATATGGGGTATTTACCAGAACGTGGGCCTATGTCTACAATTTTTGCTGTAGAAGTTTTCATCCACTGGAAATCATAAATTCCAAAATGCCCAAAACTGTAGATAAAAACTAAAATAACTGAAATATGCAATAACGTTTTTTGGGGCCATACCAAAATCTCTGTTTACAATTTTTGTAAAGAAGTTTTGTGACCATTGGGTCCCTTAAATACCAAATTGGAGGTAGTTCCATCACAAAATATAGCTAACACCTTAAAAATATAAAAATCGGGAGGTAACGTTACACGGGAGCTCTATCAAAATATGAACCAATGTTGACAGTTAGTTCGATCACAAAATGTAAATAATATCTTCAAAATATCTAAAATTAGAAAGTAGTTAGTTACCATAACATGGACCAATTTAAACAATTCTTGGTTGAGAAGTTTAGTGACCACTGGGAACATGAAATGTCGAATGACAGGTAATTCGCTCCAAAAATGTAGTTAAATCGGTAGGTGCCGCTATATAGGAGCTATACCTAAACATGGACCTATGCTGACAATTTTGCCTGGGGAAGGTTTGTGACTATTGGGAACCTCAAATGTCAAATTACAGGCAGTTCGGTCACAAAATGCAGCTTATATTTTTAAAATACCGAAAATTGGTAGGTACTGTTATAGGGGGGCTATACCAGTATATGGACCTTTTTGATAATTTTTGTTAAAGAAGATTTGTAAACAGTGGGAGGCTCAAATGTCAAAGTTTAGGTAGTTCGTTCAAAAAATTTAGCTAAAATCTTCAAAAGATCTAAAATCCGGAAATACCGTTACATGGAAGCCTTGCCAAAACATGGACCTATGCTCATAATTTTTGGTGGAGAAATTTGTGGGCAAGTGGAAACCTCAAATGACAATTTATAGGGGTTTTCGGACAAAAATGCGGCCAAAAATCTCAAAATACCTAAAATTCGGAGGTACCGTTAGTTATATGGGGCTATAACAAAACGTGGTCCTATATAGCCCATATTCCAACTTTAACTGCCTATGGAGTTTGCCTAGGGTGCAAATATATAGCGTTTAAGCTCAATTATTGCGGAAGCTAGAGTAATTGCAGCTGACCTAAAATATATGTACTTCATGGGTTTACAAATGATTATTTCGAAAGCTTGGGACTTAACTTATTTCCCCTCTTTCATCTCAAGTGGACACAGATCTCACCGTGGTGTCACCAGGGGAACTGGTTTTAACACTCGTAAGAGGTAGTGCCGCTTGTCCATCCATAAGAACTATAAGATAACATTGAGTGTATGCTGCCAGCTGGTTAGCACCATGTGGCAGGAAGAACGTGCAACCGCTGATTAGAACGTAAGCATCCGATGTTACGTCCAACGCAGAAAAGACTATGTGCTTAAATTATAGGGGCTCTGCTACCTATTCCACTTGAGATAGTGTGATAGGATATTGTTTGAACGATCATAGCCTATGATCAATGAAAAAATTGTCATGCCAATGCGGCTTTAGACCAGGCAAATCTTCCAATGGCCCAATATATTCCCTGTAGAAAATCCTGGAAAATACCCTAGTTATGCAGGTCGACACTTATCTTCATTTCGTCAATTGAAATCTAAGCCATGACCCGTAAAGTTAATTAGGGTTTGTAAGTTGACACTGACTGATACCCGGTCCTCAGTTAAAATAGAAAAGAACCACTACGAATAGTTTAGTGCCAACAGAGGTTTTAGACAAGCAGACATCCGTTCGTGTGACCTATCCACCATCCCGCTGCAATAGGTTATACGAGATGCAAACGTTAAAAGTAATTGCACAATATACTTCAATAGCCAAATATTTCTTTCTTATGACGAAATCATTGACATCACGGGTCGATCGGTAATAGAAGTTAGTAACTGACACATTGAAAAAAGTCGAAAAGAATATGCTGAAGTGGGTCCGGTCAACTGCGCAAGGCGACCATAAAACTCGGGCCAACTGCGGAAGTTGTTTGATATTTTCGAGTTAGTTTAAGACTATGTCAACAGCGGCACACCATAAACACAACAAAACATCAGTTGTGAAATAAGAAGAAGAATACTGATGGTCAACAGACGCCACTTTGGCTTAAGGAATCAGTTTAAAAACAAAGGCACATCTCGTCAAACAAAAAAAAACTTGCAAAACACTGACATGGTTCCTAAGCCTGGGTACTTGCGCAAGCAGATAACACAGAAAAAAATCTACGGGTCAATATACGTTGAAGGTTTGTAACAAATCAAGTGGAATCGAAATCTTTTCTCAGTTCGGCTTCTAAGACAAATGTTCTGTAGAAGACCAAATAAGTAAATTACAGTTTTATACCGCCCACCATAATATGGAGGGTATAATTAAATTTGTAATTCCGTGTAACGCATCGACATATTGGTCGGAGACCAATATACTGATCGCAATTTTTGAAATAGAGCTTTGTAATATTGTACAAAAATTTCTTCCTAGATTATTTGGTATTTGAATGGCCTGTATCAGTTCTCGTTTTCATATAGCAACTATAGAGCGGTACCTCCTGATTTTCGGCATTTTGAAAGTTGTAGCCTCAATTTCCCACCGAAATGACTGAAATTTGGTATTTAGTCTTCGTTAGGGGTGTGAAATTTTCCACCTGAAATTTGTCGGTATACGTAGGTTCACGTCTTCATATAGCCCCCAAAGAACCGTACCTCCCAATTTTAGGTAGGTTTTAACCTCACAAACACATCGAATTGGCTAAAATTTGGCGATTAGTCTTTGTTGGGGGTGTAAAACTTTCCACCCGAAATTTGTGAGTATAGGTACATATAGCCTCCATATAGCCTCCATAAAGCCGTACCTTTCGATTTAGGAATTTTGAAGGTTTTAGCCTCACTAACACACCGAAATAGCTGAAATTTGGTATTTCGTCTTCGTTGGGGGTGTAAAATTTTCCACCTGAAATTTGTCTGTGTAAGTCCGTACCTTCATGAATGCCTGAAATTTGGTATTTTGTCTTCGTTGGGGGTATAAAATTTTCCACCTGAAATTTGTGAGTATACGGCCTCCATAGATTGAGCTATAATTATTATTGTTTATTGAGCTATAATCTATATATATAAAATAGAAAAATGTTTGTATGTTTGTTTGTTTGTTTGTTTGAAATTTATAGACTCAAAAACCGCTGAACCGATCTTGCTGAAATTTTCAGGGTATATTACAACATCGCCTGAAAGTAACATAGGCTATAAAAAGTTTCGAAATTCCGCTCTGATCCGGAGATATAGCATCAGAATCGGAGGTACCTCCATAAAATTTAAACTTTGTATGCAAATATCTATAGAACGGTTACAGATACAGACTCCAAATTTGAAATGTGTGATGGATTTTATCCTAAAAATAAATGTGCCAAAATATATCGAAATCGGTCCAGATTTGGATATAGCTCCCATATATATTTTCGTCCAATTTCAAGTATTTGATGTACCAAGCACGCTATATATGTGCGATTTCCATGAAATTTGGAATGCGTGACGGAACGTGGCTTATAACAAAATGCGCCAAACTATATCGAAATCGGTTCAGATTTGGATATAGATCCCATATATATTTTCGTCCGATTTCAAGTATTTGATATACCAAACACGCTACATATGTCCGATTTCAATGAAATTTGGAATGTGTGACTAAATTTGTTGCAGAAATGAGTATGCCAAATTATGTTGAAATCGGTTCAGATTTGGATATAGCTCCTATATATATTTTCGGCCGATTTCATGTATTTGATGCACCCAACCCACTATGTATGTCCAATTTCAATGAAATTTGGAATGTGTGACTAAATTTGTTGTAGAAATGAGTATGCCGAATTATATTGAAATCGGTTCAGATTTGGAGATAGCTCCTATATATATTTTCGGCCGACTTCATGTATTTGATGCACCCAACCCACTACGTATGTCCAATTGCAATGAAATTAGGAATGTGTGACTAAATTTGTTGTAGAAATGAGTATGCCGTATTATATTGAAATCGGTTCAGATTTGGATATAGCTCCTATATATATTTTCGGCCGATTTCATGTATTTGATGCACCCAACCCACTATGTTAATATGTCCAATTTCAATGAAATTTGGAATGTGTGACTAAATTTGTTGTAGAAATGAGTATGCCGAATTATATTGAAATCGGTTCAGATTTGGATATAGCTCCTATATATATTTTCAGCCGATTTCATGTATTTGATGCACCCAACCCACTATGCATGTCCAATTTCAATGAAATTTGGAATGTGTAACTAAATTTGTTTTAGAAATGAGTATGCAAAATTATATTGTAATCGGTTCAGATTTGGATATATCTCCTATATATATTTTCGTCCGATTTCATGTATTTTATGCCCCAAACACGCTATGTATGTCCAATGTGAAACTAAATTTGGTGTAGAAATAAGTATTGAAATCGGTGTTGATTTGGCTATAGCTCCCAAATTTATTTCAATGAAATTTGTGCGGTATCCACGAGTATATCTATAACGGAGCAAAATGTTTGTACGTTTGTTTGTTTGAAGTTTATGGACTCATGAAAAGATTTCGCGGATTCTGCAACAACAATGTTCATAGATAAGAAAAATAAAAGAAACAGAAAAAATCGCTGGAAGGATTTTTAAAAAAATCGCGGTCAAAATTCACAATTTTAGGGGTTTTTAGGTTTTCACGATTTTGCTTGGAAACCGCAAGTCGTATCGACATGAATGTAAAGAAAATGATGTAGCTGTGAAAATTTTCTACAAGACTTACTTTTAGGTTTTTTCGTAGGTTTTACCATTTTTGAGATATAGAGGTTCAGTTCAAATTTTTAGGTTTTTATCTTAAGTCTTCAAGATTTTGCTTGAAAACCGCAAGTCATATCAAAATGGGACTAAAGAAAATGTTGAAGCTGTGAAAATTCTCTACAAGATTGGATGATTTATTTTTTCCTAGGTTGTACCATTTTCAAGATATATATGTTTAATTTGGGAAATTGCAGTAATGACATTGTTTTATAAGGAGACGATACAGTCAGTGCATTGTCTCAATTTGAACTTCTATATCGCAAAAACGGTAAAACCTACGAAAAAATCATAAAGGTCAAACTTTTGGAGAATATTCACAGCTACAACATTTTCTTTAGGCCCCTTCACATAGGACTCGCGGTTTCCAAGCAAAATCGTGGAAGCCTAAAGAACCCCTAAAAACGTGAACTTAAATCGCGATTTATTTGAAAATCCCTCCGGCGATTTTTTTTGTTTCTTGATACTTCTCTTCTATGAGCATTGTAGTCTCAGAATCTGCAAAAACTTCCCAGGTGTAAGCACCTTCCATTTAAATTTGGTTAAGGCACACCGTGCCCACCTCGCCTTTGCAATGGTACAAGGTTAACAGTAAAAAACTACATAACTATTTAATTGAGGCAACGATTATTACTGGGAAGTATAAAGGTTCAGATGTACTTCTACCTCGATTCCCTCTAACAACAGAAACGCCCTTCAATTTTAAAAGATTGCAGTTTCCTGTACGTTTGGCATTTGCAATGACTATAAATAAATCCCAAGGACAGACTCTTCGTGTATGCGGCCTAAATTTAGCATGTTCTTGCTTTTCTCATGGTCAGCTCTACGTTGCATGTTCACGTGTTGGTAGACCGGCCGATTTGTTTGTTTACGCTCCTGAAGGAAAAACAAAAAACATTGTATATCCTAAAGCATTACAGTTAATACTTTACTTTAAATTTTTGAATTTGATTTCGTTCTGATTTCAAAAAATCCGTAAAATTTCAAATGCATATCAACGCAAAAGGAGTAGCGAAGCGCACCGGGTTCAGCTAGTTGAGCTATAATTGCGAACTCTAGCGTGTTTATGATAACACTACAAACAAATAACTGGGTATATTAGGCTGTAACTCTGTTATCTTATCACAATTGAAATCAATAGAAATTTATAATAGACAGACGGACACACGGACGGACGAACGGACACACATCTCAAAATCGCTTTATCTCACCGAGGTATGAAGATTGGTATACCACATTGGGGGTCTCCGACAAATATTTCGCGGTGTTACATGGATTTTTACCAAAACAAACTTATAATACCCTTTCCACATAGGGGTGTATGGTATAAAAACGTGTTGGGAAGAATATGATATTGGTCCTATCATGTCCATTCACATATGTATATGACTGTCAGAAAATATCACCATATTATTTTCCAATTATAAATATGCGTTTTCAGCAAAATTCTGTAACAAACAACAAATTTCGGCTCAAAACGTTGGGTCCCTTGCCATCCTTTCTTTCAGACGTTTTCGTTCGTATATTTTCGTTATGGAAACCAAAAATATGACAAACATGTTAAGTAAACGAACGAATCGGAAATCTGTTTGTACATAAAAAAAAACAAAACGTTATTCAAAAAGTATTATTTTTCTTGTGAGCATTTTTCTACTCTGCCTATGTAAACTCAATAAAAATATTTGGCTATAAATATTAAAGAACAATTTTTGAAGGCAAAACGCATAACTTTTTTGCATCACTGTAGTGGTTTCAACTCACCGTACACACAGTATTATATTTACACCATTATGTACACTAGCGGTCATCTGAATAGGTTTGAATTTTTTTCTTTTTATATGTTAAGGTATCTTCTGATGTGTTTGTATTGCAGATCCATACTATTTACTTTTTGAGAGTCCTATACTATGCCAACATTCCAAAGAAAAAACTTGAAGGTGTTGCCATATTTTCCGAAAATATCCCAATTATAATAAAAAATGTACAAAAAAGTGTCCAATTTTTTCGATCATCAGAATAGGTTTGAATCAAATAAAATTGAAAAATTGTACTATCCATGCAAATATTGCGCAATTTTTTGGTTTAGTTTAGTAAAATGGAACATTCTGATAAATCCTACAACAAATTTGACCCGCTTTATTAGGAACGTGGGTTCAATTCTCAACATGGAAGAGTTAGCAAGAACTTTCAGATAAAATCAAAAAATATTACAACAAAAACGTTTTATAAACTTGCTTTAAATGACTTTTTGATTTCGTCAGATCTCTTCTGAGCTTCGAAAATTTTTTGAAAGCAAATACCAAGTGTAGCCATATTAGGACCGATAAATTAGATAGGTCATTGAAAATAGTTGGTATTTTAGCTCAAGTTTCATTTTTTAACTATCCTTGCAGTACAAATTTAAGTATTATCATGCTCACAAATCCGGCATAGTTGACCACATGTATCATTAATGTTCGAAAATTGGTCTGGAAGAATGCCTTATCGACGACAATAAAGTAGAAAATTGTAAATCAAATTTAAGTCAAAGGGGCATGATATCGCCGACTTTTATAGTGTATAGTGTATAGTAGGTAGTACAATTTTTCAATTTTATTTGATTCAAACCTATTCTGATAATCGCAAAAATTAGACACTTTTTGTACATTTTTTATTATAATTGGGATATTTTCCGAAAATATGGCAACACCGTCAAGTTTTTTCTTGGGAATGTTGGCATAGTATAGGACTCTCAAAAAGTAAATAGTATGGATCTGCAATACGAACACATCAGTAGATACCTTAACATATAAAAAGAAAAAAATTCAAACCTATTCAGATGACCGCTAGTGTATGTGTGGCCTTGTGTGAGCACTCATTTTCATTAACTTACCTGTCAATCAAATCTCGTTTTTTTCGTCGATCCTGCGAAAGTGCTTCCACACAGAGTACTATCAATTTACTATCGCACGTTAGTCGTTCCTGATCCAATAATTTGTTTCCCAACAAATTGCTGGCATAACCAATTTTATCTCTTGCTCCACTATGCCAGGCGTCACAATATGTGTCAATTGAACGTTCGCCATTGGGTAATGCGCCATGCCAGACATGTTTCTGTGGCCTACAAAGAAAAAACAAAAATCCCAAAAAAATATTTAAAATAATTGAAATGTAGTAAAATAAGAAGATGTACAAACAAATGTTGCAGAAATATTTAAATAACATAGACATATGCATGTATGGTTTTTTACTTTTATATATTTATGCTTCTGTATATATAATGGGTAGCTGATGGAATGTTTATAAAAAAACCCAGTTTAAAAATTAAATAAATTGTGACACTTGATTTTTTATTTCGTTGCTTTTTTTCTGTCGGCAATGTGAATGAATATCCTTACACATACTCTGAATAAGTTACGACACACAAAACATGTTGACCAAATAAAATTTGAAAATATTATTTATTTATGTATTGACATTCATTTTTGAGGTCAATGTGTTGTTTGAACTTTTGTGGCCAAGATTGAATCACATTGTTGCTAAATTTAAATCAATATGACTAACAGTGTGCACACATTATATTCACACACCTATTTACAATTTCATACAAGTTTGAGGCAAATCCAAAGAATATTTAATTTATGTCTAAATCGATGATATTATGACAGAGCGTTTAGATACATCATGTACATATGTATGTATATGCGTGTATGTACAAAATTTCAAACGAATTTTGTATAATTTATGGATATACCTACGAAAGTGTGTATGGAAATGGATTTTGTCAATCTAAAGAGATTTCTCGTAGACATATTTTTATGCATTATTTATTATTATACATATTTGCCTAAATGAAGTTAGCTGAACAAGTTAAATCTCTGCGGTACATATGGCATATTTTTTTGTGTGCTGACTTTGTGTTACCATAACACAAACAAATATTTTCTATCAATTGATGTAATCATATACTTTTTATAACCTCCACCATAGTATAATTCTACACAGAAAAAATACTGTATTATAGGAATAGCGTTTATAAAGTCTTGCCAACGTTCAATTTTCTGCATTTCACGAAGGCCTTTCATAAAGCAAAACAAACAAAAAAATACTGGTTTCTTCTGAGAGATTGAAAAAACAACTTCGGTGAGTTGTTTATTGATTAACAACCACCACACACCACCAACCAAACCAGAGACTAATGTTGCTGCTTCTTATTAATGCTTTTATTTTGTATTATTGTAATTTACCGTTTCTTCTTAAGATTACCACTGTAGTTGTTATCGCCTTGAGAGCATAGCAGAACGATATGAAGCATATGTACATTAGGGCTATGACTTTTTGACATTTTTTCTCAAAAATGATTTCCTGTAGCAGGGATGAATGAACTTTTGCCTAATAATCACTACGCTATCGTTTATTCCATTGAAATATAAAAAAAGTTCACGCACAAATCGATTTTGAAAATATAATTTATTGAAAAAATGTATGAAAGGAAAAAAAAATTTCAAAAACTATTTTTTGTTGCACGAATGAATTAATATAAGCCTGCTAATAACAATGATAACTTTTATTCCATTTATATATTGAAAAAGGTCATGCACAAACCACTTCGAAAAATTTTAAATTTTTTGTTTTTTGTTAAAAATTATATCTTTAAACAAAATTAGTGAGAAATAAATGTTATGTCAGTTTAATTATCTCATGTGACTCTAAAGTTTATTTTCAATTGTATATGTGCTTACAGTGACTTCAAAAAATTCTCCATAATTTTGATAAATTCAAATTTTAAAATCATTTTGTGCGTGAGGTTTTTTCAACGAATCACCTTATAATTATGATTTTATGTAATCTTATGTCAAAACTCATCACGCTATCATACAGGGATATGAGTTTTTAAAGAAGTCTGTTTTTTGACAGCAAACGCATTGTAGTTGTTTGGTTTGGCATTTAACTAACAACAATTTTTGCGACAGTGGAGCGTAAAGCGTCTGCAAGATCAAGCATAATTTGAAGTGTTTTAGTGCTTCATAAACTCAAAAAAAAAATTTTGTTGAATTATGCCAAACTCTTAGTAAATGAGCTGTAACTCGAGTTGAGTTTTAGAGATATCTATATGAAAATTTGACACAAGATAAAATAAAAGTCGTAGAAAAAACAGAAATTGCTAACTCAGAAAACGCATTTTTTGAGTTATGACACTCTTTAAGTAAATGAGCGATATGTTGTTGTTGCAGTCACGTAAACGTATATGGGTGATCCTGTCTACTGTACAATATGAAATAACTACATCACGAACGAGAATATGTAAAATTGAAATATTGAAATATTTTTTTCTGTTTTCTGTCTATAGACACCTTAAGACAAGGCGCTAAAATTTTACACAGTTCGAAGATGGCAATTTGGGTCCAAAGTGATCAAAAAACTTATCCTCGAAAAATTTTGGGTATATTTAGGTCTATGTTTTTGTACCACTCGATTTCGGGTATTCTAAGGTTTTTAGCTATATTTTCACCGTATCTATTCTATCTATATATATAAATGAGCTTGGTGATAAGTGATTGACTGACTGACTGACTCATCATCAACGCCCAGCCAAAACGGCTAAAGCTAGGAGCTTGAAATTTTACCAGTGGGTCACTGTTGATGCAAATGTGCGAGATAAGGCCGGGTTTTAGAAAATTCGTCCTGGAACCACAAAAAATAACAACAACAAAAATCCTTATTTTTCATTATTATTACGTACTTATTCACTTAGTTGGCCCTCTGCAAGACATGTGTCAAATTAACAATGCTATAACTTAATGATACCGTAAACGATCACACATAATTTCAAATTTTGTAGTTTACTTCTAGGCGCACTTATTTTATCGTAAACCACTAAATAATAGAATGACAAGACATTTGTTATCTTCCATTGCAACAGATGTCGCAGTTGGTGATAATGATATAAACATCAATTACGCGAAAAATACAAACCGATCCTGATTTAGTTTTCACATAACAGGTGTCGCACAAAAGATTTTCATTCGTTAAAATCGAGTTAGAAAAAATGATTACAAACGATGCATTTGTAAAAATTTTGATTTTCAATTTAAAATTAAAACAAAAATTCTTTCAATAAATGATGTTGGGTTTGTTGAACAAATGAGTTGCTGTTGAAGACAACATTAGGGGAATAAATTCAGAAATCGGCCAGAAATAACAACAACTAAAAACTCTATGGACCTCACTTTTTGGTAATAACTAAATGTTAGCAAATCAATGAAAGTGCAATAAAATTGTGCATATTACCACGATTTATTTGCAATTAAGAATTTTATCGTACATGGAGATGTACAGTTATAACTATTCAATTTCAAAATCTGTAATTTGAAGAAATCGTTAAATAATTAATGAAATCAATAATAGGCCCCAGGAATATAGGAATATAGGAATTTGGTATGGAAATCAAGGTTGGGAAGTGGTGCTTCTAAAAGGAAATGGTTTGTAAAATTACCAATCATGTGTACGAAAAGTACTAAATGGTACTAAATTTAGTACAATTTAGATTTGGGTGAACGTAAAGAGCTGGAAACCTGAAATTTGGAATTAAGGTTACTGTTGTAGTGTAGGATTGAGATATGAGGGTAGTTTTGGAAATTCGTGCTTATGTGTACGAAAAGTACTAAATAGTACTAAATTTGGTACAATAGGAATTTGGGTGAACGGATAGAGCTGGAATCCTGATATTTGGAATTGAGATTACTGTTGGAGTGTAGGATTGAAGAACTTTTGGAAATTCGTACTTATGTGTATGAAAAGTACTAACTGATACTAAATTTGATACAATGGGGATTTGGGTGAACGGATAATAGCTGGAATCTCGAAATTTGGAATTGAGATTACTGTTGGAGCATAGGATTGGGGAAATTTTGGAAATTCGTATTTATGTGTACGAAAAGTACTAAATGGTACTAAATTTATTACAATTTGGATTTGGGTGAACGGATAGAACTGGAATCCTGAATTTTAAGTATTTTAATTTTATTTATTTTAATTTAAAGTATGAATTTTTGTAAACGGAAAGAGTTAGAATTTGCAACCCGTTCGCGGTAGGCTATAGAGGTAGAATTTGGATTTGGGTGACGGATAGAGTTTGAGTCCTGAAATTTGAAATTAGGATTACTATTGGAGTGTAGGACTGAGGTAGTAAGGGTACGAAAAGTACTAAGTGGTACTACCTGTGGTACAATTTGGATTTGGGGGAACGGATAGAGCTGGAATCCTGGAATTTGGTCAGACTGCTGTTGGAGTATTGGATTGAGATGGAAGTAGTTTTTGAAATTCGTACTTATGGGTACGAAATGTACCAAATGGTACAACTTGGATTTGAGTGCACGGATAGAGCTTGAATCCTGTTATTTGGAATTATGTTGAAGTGAAGGATTAAGGTTGTTTTGGAAAATCGAATTGTACAGAATTTGGTACAATTTGTTTTTGTGTAAAGGGGTTTTTGGAAATTCGTCGTAGAAAGGTACGAAAAGTGCTAAAGTGTACTAAATATGGAATCCATTGTATTAGGCAAACGCGAAGAGCTAGAAATCTGAAATTTTGAACGAGTGGTCATTGATGGAGAGTTAGGAAGATGTACCAAAGGGTATTTAGTAACTCGACCTATAAGTGTACGAAAAGTACTAAAAGTTTCTAAATTTGGTACCAATTGCATATTTTTAATGGGTAAAGCTAGAATCTTCAAATTTGGTATGGGAATCAAGGTTGGGAAATGGCGTTGAAATAAGTAATGGTTTTGGAAGTTCGTATTTATGATTACGAGCAGTACTAAATTTGGATTTGGGTGAACGGATAGAGCTGGAATCCGAAAGTTTTGAATTAAGATTACTGTAAGGGTGTAGGATTGAGATAGTTTTGGAAATTCGTACCTTTGGGTACGAAAAGTACTAAATGGTACTAAATTTGGTACAATTTGGATTTGGATGAACGGATAGAGCTGGAATTCTGAAATTCTTTTTGAAAATCGAACTTAAGGGGTACGTACAGTACTAAGATAAAAATAAATATTGATTAAAATTGGTATTAGTGCGACCAAATTTTCAGTGTTTGTCATTTCCATATTATATATTGTTTATTTGTTTTTTTATATCCTTTCCGCATACGAAGTAGCGGGCATTTTGCTAGTATGTATATATGTATGTATGTACGAGTACATACATGCGTAGAATGTAGTCAAGAAACCAATGAACCCAATCAGATTCCACCAACCAACATAATAGGCATTGCTATGTGAATGGTGAACATAAAGCAAGCAAATCAGCAAAGAATGACGGAAAAAGCGACTACCAAGTTGGAATTCTTCAATGTTGAACATGTTTGTTAACCTAAGCGACTTGTATGTACACATCCACATGCATAAAAGCTTCAAGTACTTTATTCTTTCTATAAAAAAAAAACATTGACATTACAAGCACTAAATTTTGTTTTCATATCCTTTCTCCATCGATGAAGAATAATAGCAAATATCGACAAAGCACTGCAAAAAAAGGAACAAATAATTATCCTTGCTTAAGAAGTCAAGTGCAAAGTAAATGTTGTACTTGTGTTGGTTAATGTTTGTATATGTACGACATACGTAACAGGCATCCTGATGTATAAAAACATACTGCATAGAATACATACATGTCGATGCCCTGTGTTACATAAAGGTTAATAGTTGAAAATTCTTAAATGAATTTCATTTCACCTATTTGCTAATGGGATTTTCATACAATGAAATTGAATAATTTTATATTGGTATATGTACCTACACTCTTAACAAAGACTTTTTTGATGTGGTACAAACAGAAAAACTGGCACAAACTTTCCTTACTCTCGATACAATAGTGAAGGAATTACAATAAGACTTTAACTATCGATCTGCTTCACTGACATTTTCTCCAGAATTTGATGCAAGTTGAAGATCTGGTCAGTGCTGAATTCGAATTTATATGGCTCAATAATTTCATTGACCATTCACTTAGTGGCGACTTAAAAATACTCAATTATTATTTACTTTAAAAATATAATTTTTATTTCATTAAGTTAGCTTTGATTTTGTAATTTGTTATTTTCATCAAGTTTGCATTAATTTTACATTTATGTATTTTGTAAAAAAAACAAAATAATTTTCATTTCTAATTATTCTTTTAAAAGTGGCTTGAGGATATAGTGCTCGCTGAACAGATTACTCTACGTTTTGCACGGTCAATGAGGGTATCACTACCAGAGTTAGCGGAGAGTGTCACAGTTCGCCAGATATATGTAACTATTGTGTCATATGGTCTGACAAATGACGTCACCTGGCAACCCACAGTTTCTCTTGGGTCAGAAAATCTCCCCATAATTGTCTCCATCAGCAGACCGCACCATTTCATCACCACACTTTTATAACCATGGGAACCCCTAGCTTCAGAGAATTAATTAATCATCGCTTCAGTGATCTGCCCAATCCTTCTGATGTTCGGGTAGTAGAAGCTACGTTCCGAGACATCATCACTACTGCAGCCCCTCGCCATATACCTGCTGGTCGAATATCCGAAGTGAGACCTAATTTCCCAGCGACGGAATTTGCAAATCAGCGCGATGAGCTTCGTTGGGCCAACCCCAGTGACCCCAGAGGAAGGGAGCTGACACTGGAAGTTAACAGGTTTGTTTGGCAACCTTATGCTGACTGATCCGACGGGGTGCGTGAGCTTTTAATCGACAGTTTGTCGAACACACCGGAAGAGACATGGCGAAGAGAAAAGAGTACTTCGTCGCATTAGATTTCTTCCTACTGAATAGGAACCACCAGCACAGTATTGGTGTGGCTTGACCAGGGTTTCGGAGTCGAGGTATTTTTGGCTCGACTCCGACTCCGACTCCAGGCGAGTTTTTTTCACGACTCCGACTCAGACTCCGGGTCGACTCCGAGAGTGAATTCCTATACCACTAAAAATGAATAAAATGTGCACAATTTTTTAACTTTTTCCTATATTTTGGCCTATATAGGCTAATGTGTTAGTTTTTCCTTACTTAGTCATTAGAAAGGGCATTGGTTCGAATACATTCGAACATATCAATACTGTTTCTGCCGAATCTTACATTGAAAAATAGCAAAGTTTGAACGTTTTTGTCGGTTTTCATTTTTTTGCACGAGTATAATCTGGACGGATTTCTTCCGCGAGAGAAAATCTTTAAGCCTTCAAAATATTTGAAAATGTTGGGGCAGTACAAATCGTATCTACTACATGCAATAAAAACTATAAGCAATTTACGATTTAGTGTGCTTAGCCTTAAAAGGAGACCAATTGTAAAGCTCAATAAAAGCAATTTTTCATGATTTTTTCCGAGAAAACTACGTAACTTTTTGGCAGATTTTTTTTTTTCATCTGAAAGAGAACAATATTACGAAGGTTTGAGGTCGTCTACGAAAATTTGTTTTCATTAAAGCATTTTGCGGTGCCAACTCTATCTCGAAAACTAATAAACCAATTGTCATATATTTTTGTGGCCGATTTCGATAAAAACAAGGTTTATATGCTGCATACAAAATAAAATAAATTGTTCCCATCCAACGCTCATACTGAGGCAATATTTTTCCGATCGACTTAAAAATTTGACCACATATTCTATGCTATTTATACTTTCTACCTTTTTTGAAATTTATAAATAGGGATCACCCCTTAAACTAAAATTCAGCGCTCACGTTTTGAACTTTGGTGTGGAGTGGATAATTTTATTGAAATATTTGAGATATATTGTGTACACCACTCAGCATGAAGGCAGATAGATGTTTTCTGGAACTGAAAATTAGCAAACGATGAGATTTCGTGCATGAAAATATACTACAAAAATGTTGCTAGGAAAATTTTATGTAGTGTCGCTTCACTAGGACAAGAAATCGATGTTGTCATGTTTTTATTGTCCTTTATCACTTTTACCCGATCCTTTCTTATGAAAACTCTATGATTATGTATTTCATTGAATTTCGTATATTCAATTGAATGTGCAGAAAACTCTGACAGATTCTGTTATTTGAATATCTACATCTAAAGCCCCCATTGAGTATTTAATGAATCCTAGATGAAAGATTCTCCGTTTGTGAGGCTTCTGTTAACCAACAACGAATTTATGATGCCTAATTCAGAAGCGTAACCATCCGAATTTGATATATAGTTAATAGATTATGCGAAATTTACCGAAATACATAAACATAGGTTTTTTTTTGAGAAAGTAACGGGTAAAACTTATAACGGACAATTAAAACGTGACAATATCGATTTCTTGGATGTGGGAAACCTACATATAATTTTCGGTGGAACATTTTTATAGAAAATTTTATTTTGTTTTCCTTTATGAGTTCAAGAACAAAAAGGACATGGAAGAAACTAAGCTAGAAGGACAGCATATTTGACATAAAGGTTCGTCATTCCATTTAACTGAAAACATGTAATCTAAAAATGATGAAACAATATCTCCAAACAGAGATATAAAGCTATTTTCTCAATGATTGATGAGGGTCAATCTAAAAAATCATTATGTCATGACTCATAAATTTCAGCTATGGGATCCTTTGGGGTTTTCAATTGGGGCTTTCATTCCCAAAAGGAATTTTCCTCCCCCAGATATTAACTTCCGCTTTGTGTCACAGTGTATTCAGTAAGATTACCAATGGAGACCACAATGTCTTTAATAGAAGACAATGATGACTTCTCATAAAAAACAAGAAGAGAATACCAGTAGACATTTGTGAGAAGAGCAGTAAGACTTCTGACGAAAGAGGTTAAAGGTCCAATCTTAATTCGATTGATAGAACCTTACTATTGTTTGCAAAAATGTGAAGAATTAATTGGATCAACAAAATAGGGATGAATAGACTACACTTCAGAGTATAGTAAATATCCTGTGAATTGTCCCTTAACTTCGTATAATATATAATTTGCATATATATTTTCTTTTACCTTTCTTTTAAAATAAATAATCATTTTAAAGAAATGTTCTTGTTCCAAATTTAAGGTTATATATCTATAACGTAGAAAAAAATTTTGCCCGGAGTCGGAGTCGAGTTATTTTTTTCGACTCAGACTCCGACTCCGACTCCAGCAAAATTGCTCGACTCCGACTCGTAGACTCCGACTCCGACTCCGAAACCCTGGGCTTGACTTATGAAAAATCGTTGATACAGTCAAGCACTCCGTGTTGTTTGAGTACATTTGAGTACCTCCAGACAAGTTGGAAACTGAAAATAATCTATATCTAGATATGTATGTATATAAAGTAGAAACATGTTTGTACGTTTGTTTGAAGATTATGGACTCAAAATCCGCTGAACCAACTTTCCTGAAAATTTCAGAGCATATCACTACCTGGATCCGGCGATATAGCATCAGAATCGGAGGTACCTCCAAAAAATTTAGAATTTTTATGTAACAGATAACGTCTCCAAATTTTGGATGTGTGAAGGAATTTGGTCTAGAAATAAATTTGGCAAATTATATTAAAATCGGTTCACATTTGAATATACATAGCTCCCATTTATTTTTCGCCCAATTTCATGTATTTGATGCACCAAACACGATATATATACCCGATATAAATAAATGTTGGAATGTGTAACGAAATTGGCCTAAAAATAAATGTATCAATATATATTTTACCTTTTTCGGGGTAGCGAAGCGCACCGGGTTCAGCTAGTACATACATATATACATACATATATGTATGAAGTTGAAAAAATTTGGTATATATGTTTGTTTGAAGTTTATGGACCCAAAAACTGCTGAACCGATCTTTCTGAAATTTTCAGAGTATATTACTATATGGCCTGAATGTAACATAGGCTTTAAAAAGTTATGACACGCTATATATGCCCGATTTCAATAAAATTTGGAATGTGTGACGGAATTTGGTATAGAAAAAATGTGCCAAAATATACCGATAGTTCCCCAGGTTATGGTGATATCTCCGGAACTGTTTAACCTCTACCTCTCCTGTTTTCCACCCCCTCCATTAGGAACGTAACGTATGCGGGTGATTGAACAATCTAATGATGCCATTTGTGAAAGGCTGAACTCCTATTTCACTGATCTTGTCACCTTTTCCACGCGAAAAAATATGCAAATTTCCTCCACTGAATATACATACGGCCATTCTGCTTAACACATGTATTGTAGAGGTGAGCACTGAGTTTAATGTCACGGTCGATGGTAGCACTATTTCAGACACTTACTACACCAAGATTCTAGGGGTCACATTCAACAGCATGTTCACGTCGTCCGCGTATGCCACAGCTATCTGCCACAAGCTGAGATTTAGGACCAGATAACGAAATGTTGTTGACCACATATAACTGTCTCTGGTAAGCTTTCCGTGAATATAAATGCAACGTCATAGAAAAACATTCAAACCTTTTAGAATTCTGCCATGAGAACTGCAACAGGTTCCCTCTCTAACGGACCATCTACATGAGGAGGCAAAGATTCTTGCAGTACAGTAAAACAATGACACGCTCTCGTATTAGCATGAAATCCATTCTAACCACCATATGGTGGATATGGCTTCCCTAGATCAGCAAGCCTATCAAATAGGTTTGAATAGCAACCACACAGATGCAGCATGCAGCAGATGCGACAAATCAGAGTAGTTCTGGCTCTACTACGCTCGGCATGGTGCAGCCGTCTAAATTCCGATAGCGCAAGGATTGATGACACCGTGCAAAACATCCGCCCAGAATGTGACACAGGCTCCCATAACTAGAGATAGAGGTCCATCTAGGTCTATTGCCAGACTAAGCAGAAAAAAAGACTTACAAATACAGTAGTATCCACTTACCTGTACATTGAGAAATTGCAGAAATAATTGTGGACGTAGTCCAAAAATGCAATTGTCTTAAATTTGATATAAAAAAGCTAATTTGTTCTACCCAAAAAAAAAAAACGAAATTGGGCAGCTAAAGCCAAAACGTAGCTAAAACCAATTCAGCTAAGTGAAAACTACTGTATATCATATGATGTTACAACAACAACAAATAGCGATAACAATTCCCATGCCCGAACATCAAAGAAAAGAGTTTAAATTTTTTTTTTTGCTGCCAAAAATCCATCTATATTAATAAAAGAGTAAAGTGACTGATTCACTGACTGACTGATTGATTCATCAACGCCCAGACGAAACGGCTGAAGCTAGAATCATGAAATTTTGGGTGAGGGTCACTCTTGGTCCGAAGGTGACAGATAAGGCTTGGTTTTTGGAAATTCGAACTGGAAGGGTACTAAAAGTACTAAAAGGTACTAAATATGGTACCGTTTGTATTTGGCGAACCGGTAAAGCTAGAACTTTGAAATTTGGAATGAAGGTCACTGATGGAGAGTTAGAAAGGTGTACCAAAGGGTTTTTAGAAATTCGAACTATAAGTGTACGAAAAGTACTAAAGTGTACTAAATTTGGTGCCAATTCGTACTTTGCGAACGGATAAAGGTTATAGGTTGAAATTTGGTGTGAGAATCAAGGTTAAAAGGTACGGTTGACATAAGGAGGTGGTTTAGGAAAAGTGTACACATGTGTACGAAAAGTACTAAATGGTACTAAATTTGGTACAATTATGATTTGTGCGAACGGATAGAGCTGGAATCCTGAAATTTTGAATTAAGGCTACTGTTGGAGAGTAGAATGGACGTAGTTTTGAAAATTCGTACTTATGGGTGCGAAAAGTACTAAATGGTACTAAATTTGGTACCCTTATGATTTGGGCGAACGGATAGAGTTGGAATCCTGAAATTTTGAACTAAGGTTACTGTTGGAGAGTAAAATGGAAGTAGTTTTGAACATTCGTACTTATGGGTACGAAAAGTACTAAAGGGTACTAAATTTGGTACAATTTGGATAAAGGTTGAACGGATAGAGCTGGAATCCTGAAATTTTTGAATTAAGGCTACAGTTGGAGGGTAGCATGGAAGTAGTTTTGAAAATTCGTACTTATGGTTACGAAAAGTACTAAATTGTACTACATTTGGTACAATTACGACGTGGGCGAACGGATGGAGCTGGAATCCTGAAATTTTGAACTAAGGCTACTGTTAGAGGGTAGAATGGACGTTGTTTTGAAAATTCGTACATATGGGTACGAAAAGTACTAAATGGTACTAAATTTGGTACACTTATGATTTGGGCGAACGGATAGAGTTGGAATCCTGAAATTTTGAACTAAGTTGGAGAGTAAAATGGAAGTAGTTTTGAACATTCGTACTTATGGGTACGAAAAGTACTAAAGGGTACTAAATTTGGTACAATTTGGATATAGGTTGAACGGATAGAGCTGGAATCCTGAAATGTTTGAATTAAGGCTACAGTTGGAGGGTAGCATGGAAGTAGTTTTGAAAATTCGTACTTATGGGTACGAAAAGTACTAAATTTGGTACAATTACGACGTGGGCGAACGAATGGAGGTGGAATCCTGAAATTTTGAACTAAGGCTACTGTTAGAGGGTAGAATGGACGTAGTTTTGAAAATTCGTACATATGGGCACGAAAAGTACTAAATGGTACTAAATTTGGTACACTTATGATTTGGGCGAACGGATAGAGTTGGAATCCTGAAATTTTGAACTAAGGCTACTGTTCGAGAGTAAAATGGAAGTAGTTTTAAAATTCGTACTTATGGGTACAAAAAGTACTAAATGGTACTAAATTTGGTACAATTTGGATATAGGTTGAACGGATACAGCTGGAATCCTAAAATTTTTGAATTAAAGCTACAGTTGGAGGGTAGCATGGGAGTAGTTTTGAAAATTCGTACTTATGGGTACGAAAAGTAATAAATGATACTAAAATTGGTGCAATTATGATTCAGGCGAACGGATAGAGTTGGAATCCTGATGTTAGAGAGTAGAAAGGAAGTAGTTTTGAAAATTCGTACATATGGGTACGAAAAGTACTAAAGGGTACAAAATTTGGTACAATTTGGATATAGGCTGAACGGATTTAGTTGGAATCCTGAAATTTGAATTAAGGCTGCTGTTAGAGAGTAGAATGGAAGCAGTTTTGAAAATTCGTACTTATGTGTACGACAAGTACTAAATGGTACTAAATTTTGTACAATTTGGATTTAGGCTGAGCGGATAGAGCTGGAATCCTGAAATTTTGAATTAAGGCTGCAGTTGGAGGGTTAAATTGAAGTAGTTTTGAAAATTCGTACTCATGGGTATGAAAAGTACTAAATGGTACTAAATTTGGTACAATTACGATTTGGGCGAACGGATAGAGCTGGAATCCTGAAATTTTGAACTAAGGTTACTGTTGGTGAGTAGAATGGAAGTAGTTTTGAAAATTCGTACTTATGGGTACACAATGTACTAAATGATACTAAATTTAGTACAATTATGATTTAAGCGAACGGATAGTGCTGGAATCCTGAAATTTTGGATTAAAGATATAGTTGGAGGGTAGAATGGAAGTAGTTTTTAAAATTCGTTCTTATGGGTACGAAAAGTACTAAATTTGGTACAATTACGATTTGGGCGAACGGATGGAGCTGGAATCCTGAAATTTTGACCTAGGCTACTGTTGGATAGTAGAACGAAAGTAGTTTTGAAAATTCGTACTTATGGGTACGAAAATTACTATATGGTACTGCATTTGGTACAATTACGATTTGGGCGAATAGATAGAGCTGGAATCCTAAAATTTTGAAATAAGGCTACTGTTGGAGAGTAGCATGAAAGTAGTTTTGAAAATTCGTACTTATGGATACGAAAAGAACTAAATGATACTAAATTTGGAACAATTACGATTTAGGCGAACGGATAGAGCTGGAATCCTGAAATTTGAATTAAGGCTGCTATTAGAGAGTGGAACGGAAGTAGTTTTGAAAATTCGTATTTATGGGTACGAAAAGTACTAAATGATACTAAGTTTGGTACAATTACGATTTGGGCGAACGGATGGAGCTGGAATCCTGAAATTTTGAACTAAGGCTATTCTTGGAGAGTAGAACGAAAGTAGTTTTGAATATTCGTACTTATGGGTACGAAAAGTACTAAATGATACTAAATTTGGAACAATTACGATTTAGGCGAACGGATAGAGCTGGAATCCTGAAATTTGAATTAAGGCTGATGTTAGAGAATAGAATGGAAATAGTTTTGAAAATTCGTACTTATGGGTACGAAAAGTACTAAGTGGTACTAAATTTGGTACAATTACGATTTGGGTGAACAGATAGAGTTGGAATCTCGAAATTTGAAGTTGAGACTACTGGTGGAGTGTAGGATTGAGGAAGTTTTGGAAATTCGTACTTATGTGTACGAACAGTACTAAGTGGTAGTAAATTTAGTACAATTTGTATTTGGGTGAACGGATAGAGCTTGATTCCTCAAATTTAGACTGAGTGTCGCTGATGAAGTGACCAAAGTACTAAATGGTACAAAATTTGGTTCGATGGTGATTTGTGTGAACGAATCCTGAATTCGTAATTGAGATTATTGTTGAAGTATAGAATTGAGGTACTCTTGGAAATTTTTACTTATGTGTACGAACAGTGCTAAATGGTACTATATATAGTACAAATTGGATTTGGGTGAACGGATAGAGCTGGAATCCTCAAATTCGGAATTGACATTACTGTTGCAGTGTAGAACTAAGGAGTTTTGGAAATTCGTACTTAGAGTACAAAAAGTACTAAATGGTACTAAATTTTGTACAATGGGGATTTGGGTGAATGGATAAAACTGGAATCCTGAAATGTGGAATTGAGATTTTTGTTGGAGTGTAGGATTGTGGTTGTTTTGGAAATTCGTACTTATGAGAACGAAAAGTATTACATTTCGTACAATTGGGATTTGGAATCTGGAATCCTGAAATTTGGAATTGAGATTATTGTTTAAGAGTAGGATTGAGGTAGTTTTGGAAATTCGTACTTATGGGTACGAAGAGTACTTAATGGCACTCAATTTGTTGTTGGGTGTAGAGACAGTGCTGAAATCTGTATTCTTTGGATTGTGGGTGAGTATTGGTGTGCAAAGTTGGTATCGCTGTTAATATGTAAGGGTGAGATACTGCTGATCTTTTTCAAATCGAACTAAAGAGGATTCGAACAGTACTAAAATAACAATAAATATTGATTAAAATTGGTATTAGTGCAATAAAATTTTCAGTGTTCGCCATTTTCATATTTTATACTGTTTATTTGTTTTTTATATCCTTTCCGCATACGAAGTAGCGGGCACTTTGCTAGTATTTATATAAAGTCTTTTCTTTCATATGTGAATCATCAAAGAGTATATAGTTCTACATTGTTTGTAATTTTTTTGTTATATTTCATATATTAATGAGATTTCTTTTTCATAATCTATTTTCAACTTGATGACATTTCGATGACACTTAAACTTTCAACTTTATTGTGTATAAATTCCGTAGATTAAAAAACATCGCACTCGCTCTTCTGCTCTGTTTGTATTAAGCACTTTTATGGTACGCAAAACATTTTTTTCATATAACCATAAACAATAATAATAATAATAATAACATCATAACATTTAATGGTAAATTACTTTTTTATTTCAAAATCACATATTAAATGGTGCTTATATGGGACATGAAAAAGTAAATGACACCAATAACCATGTTGTCAATAGTTGTTGTTTGTTTTTTGATTCGTTTGAAGATTAAAAATCATTTTTAATGTGACTGTATTTTATTCTTCGAAATCTGTTTCTTATCACTGAAGCGAAGAAACAAAATGAATATAAAAATAAACTGAAATTGTGTACTCGTCCACATATGCCTGTGTAAAACAAATTCCTCTCACTCATAGCCAGAGGGGTATGATAATATACTTAATACATTTATAAGCTTAAGTTGTATCTCATTCTATATTTAATTTAGTATTTAGGATATTAAAATATTATATACTGAAATACACAAGTGTTCGTTATTTCGTAGGCGGGCAGGGAATGGCATACATTTAATCGATATTTTGTAGGGAAGTAGAGAAAACAGAACATTTTAAAGGACTAATACTACGTTTATATATAAGCGGATTTAACAAACCCACCGAGTTTCAAATGCCAATTGCTTAGCGTATACGTCAAATAAATCCTCATTAAGAAGCTCAAACCTACAAATGGCTATAATATAAATATGCCCTAATACTTATATATATAATACTTGTACATAAATTGTTATTGAAATTTAGATATCCAGAAAAAGTTTATGGAAGCTGTTCTAGGGGATGCCATGATTGCGCTAGATCGTTTGCATTGGTTCAAATAAAGTCGTGAATGATCCGATCTTTTCTTCATTCAGCATTTCCCAACGAAGACTAAATACAAAATCAGTCATTTAGATAATGTGGCTAAAACCATCAAAACCTATAAAATCTGGAGGTACCTTCTCAAAACGTAGATCTATGCCGACAATTCCTGACAGGAATGCTGTATATCCCGGAGACTAGTTTACATATTTCGGTAGGATAATGCGGCAAATCATTTTCAATACCAAACATCCTAGGAGTAAAAAAAACTTCTATACCATATTATAAAGCTCTTAAGTGTTCCAAACGCCATTTTTGACCTTTTGAGATATATGTAGGTGGTTTCTTTCCGAATTTTCGGTAAGCTTACCCTATCTGCTTTATTTTCCGAGATATCCACGTTTCGGCCCAATAGTTTATGTTCTTTTCAGGTATCAAATTAATATTTTAATAATTGTTGGCGTTTTTTATTGTTGGACTGCAGAATTTTACATCTTTGTGTTTATTTCAGCTTTAGTCCATATTTTGTTGTAATTCAATTGTTTGAATAACAACAAAATATTTAAAAGTGGATATGAAATTGATTAGTTGCGGGCGAAGGGTAGGGAATACTATAGTTTCAGTTGTCACCAAACAACTTCATCAGTTCCCTTTTTCGCCGACTCTGTATCGATAAACAGGTCAATGAAGCCATCTAGCAAATTAAATAAAATGAGAAATTTGCTGTATGGCCCTAAAGCTGTTTACCCTACAATTTGAGTCAAACTAAAGAATTTCATATCCACCACTGTTTTTATGTCGTCTTTGCTTCGCAAAGAATACGAACATAGGAAGAAAAAGGGAACTGATGAAGTTGTTTGGTGACAACTGAAACTATAGTATTCCCTACCCTCCGCCCGCAACTAATCAATTTCATATCCACTGTAAAACATGTCGTACAAGGGTCACTAAAAAACCTTCTGGTCCAGGCAACACGCATTGTCGCCAGGCGCCATTTGACTTTTTTTTGGAAAGTTTGACAGTCTGACTGCGTAGTCAGGACAGTTTCACATACGACCATGCGTTGAGTTGTTTACAGTGAATTGAAAAAATCATTTTGCAAAAAAAAAAATGGAATTTACTTGTGAACATTTTCGACCGATAATTTTTCACAACTTCCGACGAGAATAATCACGGCAAGAGTGCATCGATTAAATCTTTATATGTCGATAAATTACCAATCGTGGCCGACACTCGCCAACAGAACGAAGTTATTGAGGGTCGTTCAAAAAGGCCGTTGTGCCAGAAAAAACTAAGCCGTGTGTGAACGGATAACGTAGTAGTATATACCGTGAGATAGAGGCATCCTTGGGCATTTATTCCACCAACTAACATTTGATACTGCATAAAAACTTGGCGGGAATATTGGTTTTTGTCGTTGGATCCTCTCGATCGGTGCATGAAATTTGGAAAAAATACGATCGTGCCGTTTCTAAAGACGTTTAAAAGATGGATCCCGGTGACGAATAATGGAACTATGCGTATGAACCCGAAAATCGCAGCAATCGCCAGAGATGCTGTAAAAACGTTCAAAAACCATGTTTTGGAGGTGTCTCAATCAAGCCACTGTAAACCACCCTGAGTACACTTAGGCTAAAAATTTTCAAACTTTCAAAAAAAAAAAAAAAAAAAAATGTCAAATGCCTAGGCCAGAAAGTTTTTAGTGACCCACGTTAGTGTGGATTTGAAAAAAATCCATAAAAATTCTATTTTGAAAAATTTCTATTTAATTTTTATATTCATCTATTTTTTTTTTTTTTTTGCAAACACATTATATACATTATTATCAATAATTCAAGTTAGAAATATAAATATTTTCTTCAGTATGCTCCATGCAGTTGTGAATCCAAACTTTAAATTTTTATACCCTCCACCATAAAATATCCTGAACTAAAACTGACAATTTTAGGTGGATATATTTTAAGACTACGGATGCCCCATTCCTAAATTAAGTCAAAATTCTATCTCAAAATGTTTTCGATTGGGAGGCACCTTTGAATAAGGGCTGTATCAAAGTGTAAACCTTTGTTGACAATTTTTGTTGGAGATTGACTGTTCACAATTTTAGTGTAGAAATTTTTGATTATAGCTAATTCGGTCAGAAAATGTAGCTAAGAGTCCAAAATACCTAAAATCAGTATGTTGTAGATAGATATTTTACCACATTGAACCCTGATGCCCAAATTACATTCAATCTGGGCCGAAATTAAAAAAAAAATTAAAATACCTGAAGTCGGGGCGTACCGTTATATAGAAGCGATACCAAAAAGTGGATCCTGATAAATTTTTTCATTTGTTTTATGACATTTATGGCGATCGGTTAAATTTAACCCGTGCCAAACTAGCGATCGTTGTTTTCATAGTAATTTGTATGGGGTCAAAGGTTTATTTTCAGCATTTGGTGCATGTTCAATTTTTCTAAAGTCCGCAATTATGGTCCTTTAACAGTTTATTGTTGTGCCAAAAAAGTAATCCTACAAAAATTGTGAAAATTTAGCCGATTTTGGGATTTTTTGCCCTACATAGCTACATCAAAATTCGATCCGATTTTCACAAATTTTTGTAGCGTGGCCCACTTTCGAACTTGATATCAGTTTAAACATAATATTACAAGGTCAAAATTTTGGACCAAATCATCTCCAGTCAGCAAGACCAACTGATGGACGTGGATAAATCGACTCCAAATTGTGTGAAACGGATTTCGTCCAAACATAGGCACATTTTTATCGTATCAAAGTGTATACAACCTCCTTAGACTATTTGCTGAGGGTACACCTATGTATTATATATAAATAAAGAATAATAAATAAATATGTATACGAAAAATCTGTACCACTTGAAAATAAAAATAAATACCTACTCTTTTGCAATT
Organism: Musca autumnalis; assembly: GCF_047663935.1. Classification (NCBI taxonomy): domain Eukaryota; kingdom Metazoa; phylum Arthropoda; class Insecta; order Diptera; family Muscidae; genus Musca; species Musca autumnalis. The sequence goes on along the minus strand of NW_027411977.1, from coordinate 102,503,933 downwards.
ACCCTTTAGCATTTTAGTTGCACACATAACAACAATATTATTGCAAATTGTTAATTTATTAGCATTCACAGCCTCAGCCACTTGTCTCGCTGGGGTATTTTCTTTTTTTATATGGTGTTGTTTTTTCTTCTTTATAAAACATCAAAATCAATGTTTTGAGGCAATGTCAAGCGTTTTAACCTTTAGTAGCGACATTACCGACGTGAAGAATAAAAGAAGACAACAACACATTCAATATTAGAATCATCAGGGTAATAACAATTGTAGTGGGATGTGCTGATAAGAAGTGAAAGCAGCACTTAAATTTTGGCTTTGACAACATAACGACTAACAATTCATTGAAATTGAATTCTTATGTGCACTCAATAGTCATTGATTTTTTTCTGAAGACTGTTTGTTGTGTTGTTATCTGTATTCCAAATACGTTTTTCTGAGCTATAGAGTCATTAAATTCAATTTGTTCAATTAAAATGAAAAAAATTAGGTATGAGTAAACTTAAGTATTGAGTTGAGATCCTGTTATTTCGTATTGTTTTTAGAATACACAAAATAATAAAAACACTTAGAAGGAAAATTAATTTGCTATATATCTCATATTGTTCGCTATAATTTTAAAATATTTAAAGTTTCTAATGGGTCAAAATAATAACTTAAGATATACAGTGCTGCTCAAAAAAATTGCAACTCAGATGTCTATTTTCCATTTATTCTATTTTTAGGGACATTTTGAGTTTTAAGATATATGAATTTTTGTAATTTTATTCTTTATTGCCCTTAACACTTATGTTACAAAAATGTGTGAAATACACTGTGTGCAATTTTGAGTCATGGTTTTTTAAACCTATCCTGATACCACAGCGTGAGAAAAGACCAAAAATAAGAAGACACATGCCCCAGCGTTTTTGCCCTATCAATTCGACATTCGCGGTTATGTCGCATAATAAGGTGCTTTGGTATAATACCGCCACTAAACGCATACAAAAAAATAACCGAAACTAGTACTTTTTATACCCTCCACCATAATATGGAGGGTATAATTAAATTTGTCATTCCGTTTGTAACACTTCGAAATATTCGTCGGAGTTCGTTCGTTGGTAATGGCATCAGTTGAGACGGCTGGACCGATTTGGGTAATGCTTTTTGTGAAATGTTCGCGATTTAGGTTTTTATGCAAAGAAAATTTAAACAAGCCTACTTTTACGCCCACTTTTTTCAATTTTCATATTTTCTACAAAAACTACGGAAGACATTTATCTGAAATTGTCAGGGAAAGTACAGGCTACAAATTTTATTGAATTTGTATAAACAATAATTACGAATGTATCGGTTTGGAAATTAATTTGCGAGACAACTGTGGTTGTGTCTCCCACCTTACGTATTTATTTGGGACCCAAAGTCTTGAAACGCCCACTTTTTAAAATATGTTGCATCTACAAAACTACCGAACCGATTTTACTTCAATTTTCAGGAATGTACAGGGATGGCTCTCGATGAGAATAGACTGCATACTTTGTTTGATATTAAAAAAAACGCTACATTTGCAGTAATAACGAATGTATGGGTTTCACAATTTACGAATTAATCTATAATCAAGGTACTTCTTTTGGGACTAAAGACACGACCACTTCTACTTTTTTAAATATATCCAAAATGCTGAACCGATTTTCATGAAATTTGCAGCAAATGCTCAAAGTTTGTCGTGACAATGTATACTCTATGAATATCAGAGGAGGGAAGGTACCCCACTCACACGCATTTCTTTCAAACGCTCTATACACATGACAAACTTATGATTATATCGGTTTCAGCATTTATTTTGGGAGACAATAGGGTTGTGTCTCCGAGCTTAGGTACATATTTGGAGCCAAAACACCGGAAAACTGATGACTAGAGCAGATATTGTAGACAGAAAACTTTTCTACAAAGTTGGTCTTAATATTTTTTTCCTAGAAGGAACCATTCATGAGATATTGCGATTCCAATAAACACATTATTTATATGCACTTATAAGGGAAACGTCTAAAATAATTGAAGTAACCGGGCCTGTCCCCCCACAAAATATATGTTTCCTTGAAGAGCGAAATTATACCTTGTATATAAAAAAATCAAGCAAAATCGGAGCGTGTTTAGTAGTTAGTAGAGTTAATCCATGTTTGAGTAATTTTTTGCAAATATAGGCCATTTAACCCACATGTGTAATCGAAAGCCCAACGGGAACAACCCCCACGAACACCCTCCGATTTTTTTTTTTTTTTTGAATTTTTGTCAACCGGGCCGCCTCATAATGTTCTTACGCGGCTTACTTCTTCACATGTGTAAACTGACACTAATATCACGATATTTCAAGATTGGTGGCACCTATTGAAAAGCCCTAAAGATCATTCTTGTAGACAATGTTTATGCCTGAAACTTTTATTTTAGTCGATTTCTGATAGGTCTTACCGTTTTTGAGAAAAATCAAAAAACTGACTAATGCCTCAAAAATTACCTTTGACCCTGAATGACTTCGTTCGCACACATGCGAACTTTTAGAACGTTACTTCCAATGGAAAGTCGAAGCTTTCCACCAAAGTTCAACCTTGTGGGAATTTTTGCCATTTCCCTCTTATACGCATGTTTATATTGACTGAACTAATAGGACATACCATAAAGTGATTTTTCTGCATTCTTTTTTGGTACTGAAAGCTCAGAATAGAATTTCCGTTAATTTTATATGCTGCTCTTGTTTTAATAAAAGTCATTCTGATAATCTTATCAAATTCATAGGACTGTTAAGGTCGGACATGGCTTGAAATACCTTTGACCGTATGAGTAGTCGAAAGCGGTTTTGAAGCCTTGTCCTCTGGTTTCAGTGTAGTCACAATACCCAGCCACGAACGGCGGAAAAAGGAAGACTCTTTTTTGTAGGAAATTTATATTACAACTTACTAAACAACATGACGCTACTTGTTATACCTTTCCGTCCGAACTTTTCAGATTTCAGCCATTTCGATTGGATACTGTGGCTTAAAAAGACACTCGGGTAGACCTTGGCTTCAGCTATGTTAAATTTTCAAAATTATTGCCCATATACGTCTTTTTGTTTGTTAAAGAAATGTAATACAAAATAATATGAGCATATCATAACAAAGTTCATGTTGAATAAGGGAGGTATTTTGAGAGGATTGCCAATTTAATGTACTGACATACATACAGAAATATAGTTGATAAAAATAACTATTTTGTGTTATGAATGGGAAAAAGTGAGAATAGTTTCAGATTAGTTTGAATATGTAATACATTTTACAAACGGGTTACGACTTACTTTCATGGCTATGAGTTACAAAAGTCAAGTGTATTTGTAAATCGAATATTTTGTTTATAATCTAAATTGTTGTAAACATATAAAATATTGTTGGTACAGCTCTAATACAAATATACATACATGTGTATACATATGTATATAAACAATGGCACACACATTTACTGCTAGAGATGTTTGTTATTCGGTATTGTTGAGACATTGAAGGGCAGGTATCAGCAACGACATACATTATATGTTGAAAACAGCTCTCAAAGGATAACAAACAAGCATTGTTGGCCCCCAATGAGGTTGGTTTTTTTAAGCTTTTACATGTGTCGTTTTGTTTGTATGTAAAATTTACATTTACATTTACATTGTAAATACCAATGTGCATGTAGATATCACTCCTGTTGTTGGTTGTGTTTTTTTATACCCTCCACCATAGTATGGAGGGTATATTAAGTTTGTCATTCCGTTTGTAACACATCGAACTAATCATTTGCGACCCTATAAAGTATATATATTCTTGATCAGGATAAAATTCTAAGACGATCTAGCCATGTCCGTCTGTCCGTCCGTCTGTCCGTCTGTTGTAATCACTCTAGCGTCCGCAATAATTGAGATAGAGTGCTGAAATTTTGCAACCGATTGTCTTTTTTCCATAGGCAGGTCAAGTTCGAAGATGGGCGGTACCTCCGGATTTGAGGTATTTTGACGTTCTTCGACACATTTGCAGACCGAATTAGCTATAATTTGGCACTTAGGCTTCCTAGTGATCAACAAACTTATATCCCAAAGGATATGGGCATAGGTCCATGTTTTGGTATAGTCCCCATATAACGGTACCTCCCGATTTTCGGTATTTTGAGAATTTTAGCCACAATTTTTAACCAAACTAGCTGTAATTTGTCATTTGAGGTTCTCAGTAGTCATGAAATATCTCCACCAAACATCGTCAACATAGGTCCATGTTTTGGTATAGCCCCCATATAACGGTACCTCCCGATTTTCGGTATTTTGAGAATTTTAGCCACAATTTGTAACCGAACTATCTGCAATTTGACATTTGAGGTTCTCAGTGGTCATGAAACATCTCCACCAAACATCGTCAACATAGGTCCATGTTTTGGTATAGCCCCCATATATCGGTACCTCCCGATTTTCGGTATTTTGAGAATTTTAGCTACAATTTTTAACCGAACTAGCTGTAATTTGTCATTTGAGGTTCTCAGTAGTCATGAAATATCTCCACCAAACATCGTCAACATAGGTCCATGTTTTGGTATAGCCCCCATATAACGGTACCTCCCGATTTTCGGTATTTTGAGAATTTTAGCCACAATTTGTAACCGAACTATCTGCAATTTGACATTTGAGGTTCTCAGTGGTCATGAAACATCTCCACCAAACATGGTCAACATAGGTCCATGTTTTGGTATGGCCACCTTATAACCGTACCTCCCGATTTTCGGTATTTTGAGAATTTTAGCTACAATTTTTAACCGAACTAGCTGTAATTTGCCATTTGAGGTTCTCACTGGTCATAAAATATCTCCAATGACACATCGTCAACATAGGTCCATGTTTTGGTAAAGCCCCCATATAACGGTACCACCCGATTTTCGGTATTTTGAGAATTTTAGCTACAGTTTTTAACCGAAATAGCTGTAATTTGACATTTAAAGTTCTCAGTGGACATAAAAAATCTCCAACGAAACATCGACAACATAGGTCCATGTTTTGGTATAGCCCCCATATAACGGTATCTCTCGATTTTCGGTATTTTGAGAATTTTAGCTGCAATTTTTAACCGAACTATCTGTAATGATCGGTATTTTGAGAATTTTAGCTACAATATTGTCTATTCAAAAATAATCGTCAATATAGGTCCATGTTTTGGTATATCCCCCCAAATAACTTTACCTCCCGATTTTCGGGAATTTTCAGTGGTCACGAAATTTCTTCGCTAAAATTCGTCAACATGGGTCCATTTTTGAGGGTCTACATTGTTTTGATGAAACTACCCTCAATTTGACTCTTGAAGCTTTCCTCCAAAAAATTTAAAGATAGGTTGACTCTTTGATATAGCCCGGTAGGTGGTACCTTTTAGATTAGATAACACTGTGCAACAAAATGGAGGTAAAAGTCTGGGGCACGAAAAATTCCTCTTGAGGAAGAAAGGCCTTGGTAAATATATTATGAACCCCAAAGGACAGATCCGCCGTGAGTCGAACTTCCGCGTTATGGCGTGATGAAATTTTTGTTAGAGACCCTGTGGGCCATCATGAATTAGCGTTATATATTTGTTCACTGTTGCTTAAGTGCTCTACAAAAACAACAAACAAAGATATAATGCTAATTAATGATGGCTTACTGGGTCTCTTGCAAAAACTTCATCACGTCATAACGCGGAAGTTCGACTCACGGCACATCTGTCCTTCGGGGTTTTTAATATACTTACCATTGTCGAAAAGTTGTTACACCTAAAATTGGGAAAGGACCCTAATTATTCCATTTTAATTAAGACTTTTTTATGGTGGAGGGTATAAAAAGTTCGGCCCGGCCGAACTTAACGACTTTTTACTTGTTTTTTTTTTTTTTTTTTTTGTAAATATTTCAATATGTATATTAGGATGTTACAGTATGTCAATCGTTTCGAACTAAAAAGACAGAGGACCATCAAAGCCTTCTGAATTATAGGAACGACTAATATCATTAAAAAGATTTCAACTAAATGAAATGGTTTTTTTAATGACAAATTGGACGAGTGCTAGGACTTTAAATTTATGTACCTTGGCGAAAATTAACGGGACAACCTAATATATGTACGCATTTTCCATAAACATATGTAAAATAAAATCCTGCGATTTTGTAAGTGTTGGCTTTTGTTTATTGTTCATTGGGTCCTTAGACGAAAACAACAACAATTTAACGACAAACATATTAAATGGCAAAGAATTGCTCCCTTAGGCAAGATTATTTTATTGACAATGATTTCTTTCGATGATTTTTATTCAGATGACGGAGTGTTTTTGCGACTCTTCACTGACTGAAATTATCTTTTGTTATTTACCTCATATGGCACAGTGTAATCAGTTGGAAGCAATTCAATAATCTAAGGAGTTTGGTTTATATGGAAGAAAATAATATGTATGTGTTTGATATTGACAATCCGCGAACTATATGTTAATTAAAAAGATTCTTATATCAAGTTGTATACCCTGCAATTTAAAATGAATGTTGGGTATATGAACATTGTTGTTCCATTTATAACACATCGTCGAAGACCCAAAAAAGTATTAATATTCTTAATCAGCATACACTTCTAAGACTATACAACAACGTCAGACCGTCTGTCTTTTAAAATAAAAATACAGCTCGCAATATGTAAGATATATCCTACCAAAATGTCTATAATTTGTTATTCAATTTTCGTTGGATGTAAGAGGACTGCACTAAAACTTTCTGGCCTAGGCAACATCGTGTGTTGCTACGCGCCATTTGAATTTTTTTGGAAAGTTTGACAGTTTTTTGCCTGAACGTACCCAGGGCAGTTTGTCATTCGACCATGTTTTGTGTTGTTTACAGTGATTAGAAAAAACCGCTTTGCAAAAAAAAATAGAGGGGCTACTGTTATATGAGGGACTATGTCTAATTGTGGACCCTTCTCTATTAATTTATTGGTAAATATTATTTTTAGCATTGAAAAACTCAAATCGATCGGATATATAGCAATATTTTTCTCAAACATCCGCTACAAAATGGAACCACTGTACAGTGCTATATTTGGCAAACGTCATGTATGTGTATTTAGAGCGGCATTCGGCAGCCCTTTACTCGCGAGAAAGCAAAGAGAGCTTCTCTCTCCATTCACGCATTGAAAAACCATGCAAATACACAATGTTTGCTCAATTTGTTGTTGGGTGCCGATTGCTGATTTAGAGTAAAGGATATTGTAACATCATTCCCAGCAGTTGGGTTTCTTAAGATATCAAATATCGAATAAACATACTTAAAACATAACATATACTTCAAAAAACCCAAACGATAAAAGGAAATGTGTTTTTGTTTTGTATCGAAAGCTCTAATGTAAGTGTGCATTGTAATAAAAACAAAGAACAAAAAAAAAAAAAAACGGTTAAGAAAAAACGATTGATTCTGGAACAATGATAGGAAATAGCAATTTATGTGTACAAGCATGTCATAAAGTCGATATCGAAGGGGAGAATTAAATCAGACAAAAAAACATTTTATTTTACAAAAATCAGAACAAAAAACATTTACAAAAATCAGAACAGAAAAAAATATGGTAGGTGGAATCATATTTTCAGAACGTAATATACAGAAAAATACTTGAAATCGGGCGCACTGGTGGTATATTGCGGCTCTAGTACTAGTATGCTCACCAGAATGCTTATTATATATTAAATCAGTAATATGTATTCCAAAATGGTTAAAATACTATTTCGTACGAACATTTCAAAAGGAAAGGAATTTTATATTATACTCTACACCACAATGTGGGGAGGGTGTTATAAGTTGGGTTTGGGCCAAAAGTTTGTTACACATCGAACCAATGGTCGTAGACCCATACTTATATATACCAAAATTACATGTAAAATGCTAATCATAAAGACCAGCAAAGATTTCAAAGTTTTTTTGTTCTGTTCGCCTTATGTCATTTGGTATAAAAGCTTGGGTGGCTTACAACTTTAGGGTATCACATAATCTGTCCCGTCCCGACTATAGCCCAGCAAAATTTATTTGAAGTTGTTCGATGTGAAGTAGTGATTTAATAGCTTTTTTAGAAGCAGTCCACACAGAGTCATGACAAATGCATTCCGTTCTTCACATATTGACATTGTCCGATTTGAATCCATTTCATAAAACTTTCACATTTTAGCAATGTTTACATTTATAATAACATTTTGCAAATAAAATTCTTAACAGCACAAGAAACAATTTGTTTATGGTATTTTAATTTCTCAGCAAAATGTTTGTATCCAAAAAGATAATCATGGGTGCAAGAAATGTGAGACTGCATCTATGTTTGTAGCCAAAATAGTAGTTGAATCATGAGTGCAAGTGACTATGTCTTTTACGTGAAAGAAGTCATGATTTTTACAAGGGCATGGTGCAGCTAGGATGCAATCAATTTTAGATGTTTATCACCTCTTCACCTCGCATGACCCTATGCAATAAGCATTTTAAGATGATTTTCTGTATTTTGAGCAATAAAAGCTAACATTCTAAAATAAAAATATTTCGTCACCTGAAATGCCCAAAGACGTAACCATCAAAGGGTTATGTCTTTGGGCATTTCAAATGACGATTTGATGTTTCTTTGCACTCAGACGCTTTTTATAATGATTTATTTGAGATATTCCCTTGTTTTATATTCATTATATTTCAATTTCATTAAGACGATCGAAATATTATCAAACTACTGTTTTTTTTAAAAAAAATATAAGTTTGGTAAAAATTTGAAAGAATTTTAATTCGAATCGTCCTAGAGAAACATGCCATAAATATTAATTTTAATTAAAAGGTACAACGAATCTAATTAATTCTCTTACAACAAATCTTTTAAATAATTTTTCCAAATGGCCCTGAGTTCTCAAATCAGTGACAAATCATCATTAACTTCTCCCATATCCTCAAAATGCTTGCTTGCGAATCAATTTTTAAATGAATATAAAAATTTATTCAAAATACATTCCATGGAATGTATATTTATTCACTACAAAGAACTAATGCAATATGTGTGCTTAAGAATCAAATTAGATATTATCCTCACTGATCCATGCCCTTGTAAAATTCATGACTTCTTTCACGTAAAAAGATGTAGTGCGAAATCATATGCACTCATGATCCAACTACTTCTTTGGCTACAAACATTTTGCTGGGAGCCTTCGCTCACTTGTTTTGGTTAAATTGTGCAAAAACAATACGACACCACTTGAAGAGAAGATGTACATTGCAAAGCTATATAAAACGTAAGGCACCATTGTGCTGAGGCGATTATCCACCCCAAAAATTTAATATTGCGATGTTGGAGTATCATACGCAGGACATTTTGTGTGCACGATGTAATTTATTGTAATTCTCCCATAAAATATGATGAATCCCATTTTTTGTTACTTATTGCATTACATTTTTCTGTCATTGCGCATATTACTAAAGAATAATTTTGATATTGTTATTTATCATTTCGTTGTTGTTTTAATATATATTGTCGCTTTTGACATGTCTCAGTAGCCAACCTCCAATTTTACAATTTACGAAAATATTTCATTATTTTTCATTAATTCATTGTGATGTTGTTGTATAACAAAACATAATAAAATAAATATTTCATTAAAGTATGAATTATGAACGTCAAAGAATGTAATAAATAATACAAAAGAAAATAGTTCATTGCACGTTGCTACGAATTCGACAAGAGGAGAATTGTCTCATATCAATTACGGCAAAATAGACAATGAAATAGCTAAAAATTCCTACAAAGTTATAACTTTTTATATCTATTTTTTTAAATGATACCTATCTTCCAAAAAAACCTAGAGTGTTTAGTAGAGTTATTCCATGAAAGAGTCACTTTATGCCAGATTAGCTCAACTGGAACGACTTCAACGAAAATGTTGACTATCCTTTTGATCGTTGTCGTAAAACAAAGGTTACGTCGGTTGGGTGGAAATAAATATAACATAACAAACAAATTATTTTATTTTATAATAAAGATCTGTTTGTATGGTGTAAAAAGTTTGTTTTTGCTTTGGTGGCGTGTATGAGGTATGCAGCCAAACGCGTGTGTTTCGTTCTTCGTTGTTGTTGTGATTTATTTTTTCACAAGCAGTAAATTTTTCTCTAACTCACAGTTAACGAACCAAGCGAGTAGAAAAAGAAAAATGGTTTGAATTATTTTTGTTGTTTTTGCGAGAAAGCCAGGGAACATTTTTTCTTTAGTTTCCTCAAGACAATAGTTGAGTAAAGACGGTAAAGTGAGTGAATAAGTCAGTGTTTTGTGTTTTCTTAAAGAAATTGTGCTTTTTAGTAAATTAAATAAATGCCAAATACATTTTGTAATTGGAAAGAAATCACATTTAATATTGGTAATAATATTAATACATGTTTCATATAATAATTGTTCCACAAACATCCCAGAAAGGACAGGAAAGGACTCATATAAAATGAGTGCACCCCGATTAATATTTAGCTGAATGATATGGGACCTCTACTGTTCATCGCCGAGCTAGAACGGCGTGTCTAAGACACCACTTGTAGAGAAGTTTTACAGGGCTGAAATACTCAGGAAATGTCGCCAACATTACTGAGGGGTATTTTGCCACCGTTAAATTAAATTTTTTGATGTTGACTAGCCGGGGAATCGAGCCCACGACCTTTATCGTGCAAGGCTGGTGTGCATACCATTACACCACGGTGGCACCTCATATTCATGCATATATTTTTAAATACATATGTACATGATTCCAGATGCCGATTCTCCGTTGATGATTTCAATTTTAATGAGAATGTGTTTTATATCATAACTAACGAGAAGCGTTGAACGATGTTTCTATGTTTTACAATTAATAGTTTTTATTTGTTTTTCTTTCTAAAAGTGTGGCACTATTTCTTATATTTGGAATTTTGTATGTACCCAGTTGTTCGGGTAACTAGGGAATAACTAGCAATTTTGCTGGCTATTGGTAAACACCCCTAGTTACCACCCAATCTACTCGCAATGCTATAGACTGGTGAATTTAACATGGGGATGTCATAGGAAGGGGTCTATTGTCCCCCCACTGCATTACCAGTAACCACCCAATTCGATAGTCGTGTGAGAGACAATCGTCTCTTCATTGCATTACCAGTAACCAGTCAAATCGATAGTCTTGGGAAACCCAATTGTCCCTTCACTGCATTACCAGTAACCAGTCAATTCGGTACTCAGAAATGATAGCCAAAAATACTAGTAACTTGAAGTCATTTATTTTATTACATGGAGTGCAAATATTTTACAAAGGACAATATAATCTTCTATACATATAGATCTTGATCCTAGTCATACACTCGGCTACATGATACAGCGAATTATGGTCCTCGGAATGTTTTTCTCCTGGGTCCTTCAAATCATTCAAACAGTTCCTGGAATAAAATGTATAGAAGTTTAATGAAATGGCACGATAATGAATTGTGTCAAGATACATACGTATCAATACTTACCACATATATATTTTAAATATTCTTCTTAAATTAATCATCCTTTCTATGATTTAGCTCGTAACACGTTCTTTTTTGCATCTTAAAATTTTTCACAACAAACACATCAATAATTTATTTAATTATGAATAAACAAAATGACAGAATATTTTTTTCTATTTTGTTAAAAAAAGAAAGAATGTTGAAAAGAGATTACAAGAGAGAAACATTGTCGATTACACTATCCATCGGTAGTCTATAAAATAGTCAATATATTACACGCCGCATTACCTGTAACTAGTGAATTGACATGATAGGCAGGGAAGCCCATTTTCAGTGGCAAAAGCAGGCTATAGGCTATTTTGTGTGCCATTTTTGGGCGTAAAGTAACTAGGATCAATGAGTAACTAGTTACATGCCTATGTCAAAGTAGACAATTGCTATTTATAGAACAACTGGGTAGCTAAGCGCCTGTTGTTGCTTTTGTGTTTGTTCTAAACATTTCAATAAAAGAATAACAACTTCCATTTATAAACGTGCGTGTTTGTGTATGCCTCTTGAGGCTTTTTGGTTTGTGTTTATATTCCATCCATACAAATATTTGTTTGCAACAAAACAAATACCCAGTTGTTCGGGTGACTAGGGAATAACTAGCGATTTTGTTGGCTACTGGTAAACACCCCTAGTTACCGCCCAATCTACTCGCAATGTTATAGACTGGTGAATTTAACATGGGGATGTCATAGGAAGGGGTCTATTGCCCCCTCACTGCATTACCAGTAACCAGGCAATTCCATAGTCTTGGAAAGTCAATTGTCCCTTCATTGCATTACCAGTAACCAGTTAAATCGATAGTTAGAAATCACAAAATCACTAGTATGTTTTGATCATCTAAATGGGTAAATGCTTAACGTGTAACGGATATTATATCAGTTTACAAAATATAATTATAACAGTTAATCTGTATATGCGCTAACCACGCTTTATTTAATTACATGACGTGTATATACATACATATATCACAAAGGACAATTTGACGTTAATCTTTTGAATCTTGTTATTGAAAATTGTGTGTGAATCCATGAACTAGAACTGTATATTTGGTCCTGGGAATGTTCATCTCAAGTGTCCTTCAGTTAATTCAGAAGTACCTGAAATAAAATGTACAAAATGTAATGAGATAATAAAAAAATCTATTGTCCAAAAATATCGATACTTACCAAATATTCTTCTGTGCTTCAAGTTTGCTGTATCTTCATTTAACAACAAATTTTTGCACATCAACGCATCAAAATACGTCTTTTATAAATTCAGAAAAATAATTAAATTAAATTGTCATTTTTTCTATTTTGTTTTCAAAAAGAGAAATAATAATTTTGAAAAGAGATTACAAGAGAGAAACATTGTTGATTACACTATCCATCGGTAGTCTATAAAATAGTCAATATATTACACTCCGCATTACCAGTAACTAGTGAATTGACATGGTAAGCAGGGAAGCCCTTTTCCAGTGACAAAATTAGGCTATAGGCTATTTAGTGTGCCATTTTTGGGTGTAAAGTAACTAGGATCAATCAGTAACTAGTTACATGCCTATGTCAATGTAGACAATTGCTATTTATTGAACAACTGGGTATTTATTTTCACCCATACATATACTCGTTTGCACCCAAACATATATGTGTCTGTACCCAAACAAATATTTGTTTGCGCTCAAACTTATATGTGTTTGCACACAAACAAATATTTGTTTCCACTCAGAGGCGCAATATATCGGAACCCCCGATTTCAGGTATTTTGAAGTTTTTATCTATATTTTGTGCCTTATTGGACAGTTATCGCCATTCAAGGATCGTACTTGTCAAACAATTTCTTCACCAAAAATTTTAAATGTAGGTCCACATTTTAGGCCTCATCCATATGACGGTACCACCCGATATCAGATATTTTTCGGCTTAATTGACTCTACTTAGCTTTTTTCGCCTTAAATTGACTCCATTTGGCATGCATTTTATAAATACAAAAAAATTTTGTCAAGTCATGATATTAATCTCACAACAATGCGACGATTTATAAAAACATATGTTTGGTCACTTCTGCTATATGCCGTTGAGACATGGACTTTAAAATCAGCAGACATAAAAAGATTGGAGGCATTCGAAATCTGGATATATAGGCGTGTACTGAGAATATCATGGACTGATTTCATACCAAATGCCGAAATCCTGAGAAAAATGCACTGCGAGAGGGAGTTGATCGATTTGATAAAGAGAAGAAAGACAGCATACCTAGGACATCTTATGAGAAACCCCAAATATAAATTGCTACAAAATATACTACGGACAACTATTGCTGGCAGACCCGAAAGAGGAAGAAAAGAAACTATATGGCTAGACAATATCCAAGCATGGACTGGAATTCGGGATTCTGTAAGACTTCTAAGTGATGCTAAAGACAGGGATGCCTTTGCAGAGATCCTGAAAAACATATGAAATTATAATATTTTAAGCATATAATAATAAATATAAATATATATATAATTTTTGTAATATATATAAATATAATTTTTGTAATATTGTTTTGGTCGCCTATAATTCGAAAACCGAATTGGCAAATAAAGAAGAAAGAAGAAGAAGGCATGCATATTTCTTAGTGGTATAAATTTTCCACCACCAAAAATGTTGACCATAGGCCCATGTTTTGATAAAGCTCTCATTTAACAGTACCGCTCGATTTCAGGTATTTTTAAGTTTTAGGCTACATTTTGTGAACAATATAACTAAAACTTGTAGTTGGTATTCCTAGTAGGGTTTGCTGTAGGAAAACAAAATTATATTTCCCGGCAAATCGGGATAGTTCCTGTGATGAGGAACTATCTGCCCGTCTCTTTAATACCATGGATACCAAATCCTATTATGATTTTACATAATCAGGTAATAACAAGGATTTGGAAATAAGTTAAATCCAAAGTTTTTTTTTTTTTAAGGAAAAAGTTAATAAGAGCTGTACCAAAAACTTGGCATATAACAAATAAGTGCGGAAGAATATTCACAGTGCTCTTGAAATGTCAACTTGAATCGCAATTTATTTAAAAAGCACTCCGGCGATTTTTTTGTTTCTTGATTTTTCTCATCTATGAGCATTGTAGTTTCAGAATCCGCAAAAACTTCCCAGGTGTAAGCAACTTCCATTTAAAGTTGCTTCAAGAACACCGTGTATTTTCTATTATAAAGTTCGATTTCTTTATTAATTTTAAGCATAAGAACATATTTTTTGCACTTCGACACATAAAAATGCACTTTTAATTTTATTGAAGTTTTTATTTATGAAAAGGGTGGATCAAACACTCCGTCACTTTTTCAACTTCTAGCGCAATCATATGAAATATAATTTTTCCAAGTCAGATTTTCAGGGAGTTCCGTCATTAAGTTCGAATCCAAAATAAAGGATTTTCGAGGTCCATAAAATATAAATGTTTAATCAATAATTTCATTGTTTGAGACGAATCCCTTTCCACCGAGCGATTCCTTAAGCTTTGAATAATGTAAATGCTCACTGTGGGCTAAATCCGGAGAACATGGTGGATGATACTCCAATTCGCAACCCCATCCATGTCTTTTTCATATTTTTTTTCGTTTTTGTTCGATAAAGCCAAATCGCGGCAGCAGTTTTTCGGAACGGAAGTCACTGAAAATTTAGCCCTAGGCCTCTCAAAAATGGTAATATATGGAACCGGTGTTGTATTTCATATAACGAAGTGGAAAGATGGAAAAGTTAAAGAAACATTGACCCACTCTCATAATGTAAAAAAATGTACGTGCAATCCCCGATTTACGGGAAAGGCGATATTGTGATTCCCGTTTCCCGCGAATGATTAAAACAGGTAAAACCCAAGATTCTAATTCTCAGTGGTGGAAAAACTTCCAACCTAAAATTGCGGATTTTGGTGTAAATATGTTGGTGCAGCCGAATGTAGCGCGTTTTTTATTGTTTGACTTTGTAACTGTTCGACGGCTGATCGTCCCAGGAGAATACCACTGGGTCCTCTCATAAGAAGATCACAAGGTCTTCTTGTTGGAGACTACAAGACCTACTTATCAAATACTAAATGATATTTGATTTCTTATAAGAAGACTTTTTAGATATCAGAACAAGTAAAATTTAAGTATGTAATACTCGTATTTATTTATACTTATTGCATAGACAAATGAATGTATAGACAAAGGAATATTTATGTTAAGTGCTGTCAACTGACTCAAACCAAAAAACTCAATTTTTTTAAATGGCGAATTGTGGTGGATGTTTTCATTATTTTATTGCAAAGTTTTTCTGCTATTATAGTTTCTTTCAAAAACTTTAGTCTTTTGCTGGAACAAAATTTAAATAAAATTGTATTGTGGAATTTTTAAATGTGCACTTTGTGACAGTATTTCTTATGCCATGCTTATTGTTTTCCGAACATATATTTACGGCTCAAAGAAAAATATCGCAGAACGTATGAAAATGTATCGAATTTTTTTTACAAAAATTTAAAACACACACACTTACCGCTATATATTGCCAGCCTTTGTTGACTCTGACTAGCAGGGCTTCTTCTTCAGTAATATAAGCTAAAGTGCCTGGTGGGTTCATGGCAGATTTCTGAAAGTAAAAATTGAAAATTCCATTTAAGATCCGGTAAAAGTTAAGATGACCTGAGTCTCTATTCACTTTTAAAAATTTAGTTCACTTAACATTCACTTACCTTTGTCATTTCATCAATGTTGGGAAAAGTGACTGCGCCGGGTACAATACGCATGTTCCACGAGGATGCAGAAAAATATGGTGTTTCATCATCCTCATCAGGACTATGATGACGAGTCGAACTGCCACTGGGGGAAGGGCCTGGTGGTCCAGGTGGGCCTGGAGGTCCTGTAGAAAATCATAATGGAAATATAAACAAAATTTCGTAAGAAGGTGTTCGCTGTAAACAAAATTTATAGCACTAACTAAAAGAATAAAACTACCAAACATATGTATCGAAAGGCAAAAAAACGCGAACATCAACTCAATTAACTGATATTATTTTTGAACTTTTTCATGTTCTTCAATACAAGAATGAAGACAACACTATGATTCAAATTACACAAACAAGGTAAATGCTCTATGATGTTGGAACAAAATCGAAAAGAAGCAACGTCCATTATTTCTGTTACAGAAAAAAACCATATACTGTATATTGGCAACGACATAAGCGAACAACTCCGAGGACCATTATGATGCAATCTATTTAATTTATATTTTTAGGAAAAATAATTTCCAAAAAGTATGAATATAAGAGACATTGTAAGCTTGATTTTTTTATTTGTAATTTATTGAAATAATCATTTGCGAACCTATAAAGCTCACTTACGACTATAACTATTCTCGAATACGAGCAGTTGTGAGGGGTAACTTGCCCCCTCCCCGCACCAAATAAAAACCCGCCAAAAAAATTGCCTCCAAAAAAACTTACCAACTTCCACATTTTCACTGTGGTCACCACACTTCTCCACCAAAAATTGTCAGTATAGGTCCATGTTGCGGTTAGCGCCCGTATAACGGTACGTCCCCATTTTCGGTATTTTTAGGATTTCACCTACATGTTTGAAAATTTGACATTGAAGGAGAGATAACTAGAACTACTCCATCAACAATTGTGAACTTAAGTCCATATTTTGGTATAACCCCATATAATTGTACCTTCCAATTTTCTGGCATTTCGAGGTTTTACCTAAAATTTTTGACAGGACAGTAATTTAACATCTGAGGTTCGCAGTGATCACAATACTTCTTCACCAAAACTTGTTAATTTAGGTCCAGGCTGTAGGACCCCTATAACGGAACCTCCCAGTTGACGGTATTTTAAGAATTTTAGCTAAAGTTTTTGACCGAATTAAAAATTGTCAACATGGGTGCATATTTTGGTATAGCCGCCACATAGCGGCACCTCAGGATTTAAGGTACTTAGAGGTTTTTCGTTAGATTTTTTGACAGAACTACCCGTAATTTAGCATTTGAGGTTCCCAATGGTCACAAAACCTCTACATTAAAAATTGTAGATATAGGTCCATGTTTTGGTATAGCCAACACCTAAAGGTATCTTCCGTTTTTCGGTACTTTTATTGTTTTAGCTACCTGATATTTCCCAGTGGTTAGAAAACTTTTTAATAAAAAATTGTCAACATAGGTCATGCTTTGATATAGCCCCTCTATAACAGTACCTCCCGATTTTTTGGTATTTTGAGGATTTTAGCTAAATTTTTTGAGTGAAATACCCGTTATTTGACATCTAAAGTTCCCTGCAGAAATGAAACTTCCCAACCACAAAGTGACAATATTTGTTCATGCTTTGATATAGCGGGCATACAACGGGGGTACCTCCCGATTTTCGGTATTTTAAGTGTTTTAGCTAAATTTTTCGACTTAATTTGATAGTTGAGATTCCCTGCAGTCATAAAACTTATGCGACATATCATGTTTTGGTATAGCCTCCATATTATGGTACTTCCAGATTTTAGGTATCTTGAGGATTTTAGCAACATTGTTTGACCGAATTACCTGTAATTTGACACATAGGCCCGTTCTTACATCTTGCCTTTATAGTCCAATTTTGTTATACCTTACTTTAAGAAAAGTAGGGAATAAAGTTAGCATTACCAGAGATTTATTATTACGAGTACATCTGCCATTTAAAATAAATGCTACATTTTGTAAAAATATGGCAATATCAAGCAAAAAAACTGTACACATTAAATTTACTCAAATCTGATTGGTTGATATGGATTTGTTCTCAACTTGTTCTTCTTTTTGGTGAAGCATACTCTCGGGCACACTTTAATTTTTAAAAGGAACACAAACCTCCTTTTACTTTATCTGATACTTATTATTAAAGGAAACATGTAAGAACAAACAAGTAAGAACGGTGTTAACCCACTTAGCGCCAGAAAATTTTTTTTTGGAAAATTTTAAATTTTCTTATTGAATTCAGTTTTATTTTTATTTTTAAACATTTTTTAACAAGTAACTTTTTTTCTTAAAACTTATAGTTTTTCCGAAATCGGGTGTCCGTTAAAACGGACAGTGGCAAAATCCACTACCGTAAATTTGTATGGGAAATTGGTGTTTTTTACAAATATGTATAAAGTAAACTTCATTTTTAGTCGTACGCACAAAGCCAACTGTCTTATATTTTTAAAGATATTCTCTATCTTCTTCATTTTATAAAATATTTTCCATCGTACGCCCTAAAGAACGGCATGTTTACTTTATCCGTAATTGTAAAAAACATCAATTTCCCATACAAATTTACGGTAGTGGATTTTGCCACTGTCCGTTTAAACGGACAGCTAACTTTGCAGTGTAATACAGAAGAATTCTTGCTTTGTATTCACAATTTATGTTTTTAGAATAATACTTTCACATATTTTCTAAATAATCTTTGCGTTGTATAAGTGTAACTTATCTAATTATGTGTTTTTTACCATTGTAAGAAAATCAAAAAATCACTTCACGAAAAGGGTTATTTTTGTGACCAAACCGCGAAAAACTACGCAGGTCAAATGTCAATTTATGAACGGGGAAGGACAGACATATGAGTAAATAATTAGAAAATACAAAAAACCCCGCGATAAAACACGTATCTAACTGTTTTTTACCTGCATTTTTGTGCACATTTTTTGCTGGCGTTTAAACGACCAGTGGCTTTAAGTGGGTTAAGTTCGGCCGTGCCGAACTTGTTATACCCTCCACCACGAGTTGTATTGAAGTAAAATGGAATAATTAGTTTCCTTTCGTGTATGAAGAAGACTTAATACTAAATTTCAGCAATTTCGGTAAAACAATGTGAGGCACCATTCTATGGGGGCTATTTCAAAACGTCGATCTATTCCGACAGATTTCTGACGGAAAGTTTTTAGGCTCAAGGAAGACTAAATACCAAATTTCCTATATTTCGGTAAGAAAATGTGGCTTTAACTTCAAAAAATATCGAAAATCAAGAAGTACGCTTCTTGGATATTGACGTCACAATCTTCAGTATTACGAAAATCGGGAGGTACCGTTCTATGGGGGCTATATCGAAACGTGGACCTATACCGACGAATTTTAGTCAGAAATGGAGCCATATGAAAGCGTGGACCTGTACAGACATATTTCTGGCGAACAGTTTTATATCACATTGAAGACTAAATACCAAATTTCAGCCATTTTGGTGGAATATTGAAGACACAACCTTCAAAATACGAAAAATCGGGAGGTACCTTTCCATGGGGCCTATATGAAGGCGTGGACCTATACCGACAAATTTAAAGGGGAAGTTGCAGTACAACGGAGTCTAAATACCAAATTTCAGCCATTTCGGTGGAATATTGAAGACACAACCTTCAAAATACCGAAAATCGGGTGGTACCGTTCTATGGGGGCTATATGAAGGCATGCATCGATACCGAAAAAGTTCTGGGGGAAAGTTTTATACCACCAACGTGGAGACTAAGTACCAAATTTCAGCCATTTTTGGTAGGATAATGAAGCTAAAACCTTAAAAATACCGAAAATCGGGAGGTACCGTTCTATGGGGGCTATATGAAGGCGTGGACCGATACGGACAAAGTTCTGGGGGAAAGTTTTATACCACCAACGTAGACTAAGTACCAAATTTCAGCCATTTCGGTGTGATAATGAAGCTAAAACCTTCAAAATACCGAAAATCGGGAGGAATCGTTCTATGGGGGCTATATGAAGGTGTGGACCGATACCGACAAAATTCTGGGGGAAAGTTTTATACCCCTAAAGAATACTACGTACCAAATTTCCGCCATTTTTGGTAGGATAATGAAGCTAAAACCTTAAAAATATCGAAAATCGGGAGGTACCGTTCTATGGGGGCTATATGAAGGCATGGACCGATACCGACAAAACTCTGGGGGAAAGTTTTATACCATCAACGTAGACTAAGTACCAAATTTCAGTCATTTCGGTGTGATAATGAAGCTAAAACCTTTAAAATACCGAAAATCGGGAGGTACCGTTCTATGGGGGCTATATGAAGGCATGGACCGATGCCGACAAAATTCTGGGGGAAAGTTTTATACCCCTAAAGAAGACCATGCACCAAATTTCAGCCATTTTGGTAGGATAATGAAGCTAAAACCTTAAAAATACCGAAAATCGGGAGGTACCGTTCTATGGGGGCTATATGAAGTTGTGGACCGATACCGACAAAATTCTGGGGGATAGTTTTATACCCCTAAAGAAGACTATGTACCAAATTTCAGCCATTTTGGTAGGATAATGCAGCTTAAACTTTAAAAATACCGAAAATCGGGAGGTACCGTTCTATGGGGGCTATATCAAAACGTGGACCGATATATCCCATTTTCAATACCAACCTTCCTGCAAGTAATAAAAACTTCTGTACCAAATTTTGACTCTCTATCTTTAAAATTGCGAGCTGTATCTTGATTTCAACAGACAGACAGACGGACGGACGGACGGACGGACGGACAGACGGACATGGTCAAATCGACATAGAATTTTATGCTGATCAATAATATATATACTTTATAGGGTCTCCGACGAATATTTCGATGTGTTACAAACGGAATGACAAATTTAATTATACCCTCCATATGGTGGAGGGTATAAAAACGGGTTATCTGTCCGATACGGGCCAACATTTAACTACAGGAAAGATGTAATAATGGGCCTTAAGCTTGCCATTGGTCACGAAGTATCTCTATCAAAAATTGTCAACATGGGTGCATATTTTGGTATATCCGCCACATAACGGTACCTCAATATTTAGTATTTAGAGATTTTTTGTTAGATTTTTTGACAGAACTACCCGTAATTTACCATTTGAGGTTCCCAATGGTCACAAAACCTCTACATTAAAAATTGTAGACATAGGTCCATGTTTTGGTATAGCCAACACTTAAAGGTATCTCCCGTTTTTCGGTACTTTTATTGTTTTAGCTACCTGATATTTTCCCAGTGGCTAGAAAACTTTTTAATCAAAAATTGTCAACATAGGTCTTGCCTTGATATAGCCCCTCTATGCCAGTACCTCCCGATTTTTGGTATTTTGAGGATTTTAGCTAAATTTTTTTAGTGAAATACCCGTTATTTGACATCTGAAGTTCCCTGCAGAAATGAAACTTCCCAAACACAAATTGACAATATTTGTTCATACTTTGGTATAGCGCGCATACAACGGGGATACCTCCCGATTTTCGGTATTTTTAGTACTTTGACGGAACTACCCTTAATTTGATAGCTGAGATTCCCTGCAGTCATAAAACTTATCTACCAAAAATTGCGACATATCATGTTTTTTTATAGCCTCCATATAACGGTACTTCCTGATTTTAGGTATCTTGAGGATTTTAGCAACATTTTTTGACCGAACCACCTGTTATTTGACCTATGAAGTTCCCAATGGACGTAAAACTTCTTCAATAAAAATAACCGCCGCATAGTGATTCAGAATCGTTTTTCCTGGCGAAATCTCTGTAACTTTTGAACGGATAGAGATATTTTCATAATTCTTTTTTTGTTTGATAGATAACACTTTCCGTTACATTAGAAGCCACCAAATTCGTTCCAGCGGTTGCAGAAGAATTCAATGCCAAAGTTAAAAATTTGAGTTTTCTTCATATTTTGCATCAAAATATGAGTGTTTTTGATTTTTTTGCATATGTTCTAACTATTTAAAAAGGTAAAACCCCAACAAACAACCCATAAAAATACAACAAATTAAATTTATACCCTACACCACCTTGTGGTAAGGGGTATTATGTCTTTGTGCATGTCCGTCTGACCGTCTGTCCATCTGTCCAGGTATTTTTGTAAACAAAGTACAGGCCGTATTTATTGTCCGATTCGCATGAAAATTGGAGAATATAGTTTTTTTGGCCGAAGGTAAAAATCGGTTCATATATGGATATAGCCGCCATATATATCTTCGCTCGATTTACGGCATTTGGTGACCGAAACACGCTATATATGTCAGATTTCAATGAAATTTGGAATGTGCGACGGAATTTAGTCTAGAAATAAGTGTGCCAAATTACATAGAAATCGGTTCAGATTTGGATACAGCCCCTATATATATGTTCGCCAGATTTAAGGCATTTGGTGCACGAAACACGCTATATATGTCCGATTTCAATTAAATTTGGAATGTGGAATGTTTGCCGGGACTTGGCCTAGAAATAAGTGTGTCAAATTATATCGAAATCGGTTCAGATTTGGATATAGGTCTCATTTATATTTTAGGCAGATTTGAGGTATTTGATGCACGAAACACACTATATATGCCCAATTTTGATGAAATTTGGACTATGTGACGGAATTTGGTCTACAAATAAATGTGAAAAATTATATCGAAATCTGTTCTGATTTGGATTTAGCTCCCATATATATTATACATATTCACAGTGGTGTAGGGTATTATATAGTCGGCCCCGCCCGACTTTGATCCTTTCCTTATTGTTTTTTTTTTTTTTTTTTTGAAAATAACTCGCTTCGTGTAAAAGCTACGGTAATCTATTAAAACTACTCTTAAAGGCAACAATCCTACCCACCTAACAAAAAACAATGAAGACAATGTCTGTTATAGTTTCTGAGAAATAACTGTTTCTTTCTACATAAATTTGCAAAAATGA
Organism: Musca autumnalis; assembly: GCF_047663935.1. Lineage (NCBI taxonomy): Eukaryota > Metazoa > Arthropoda > Insecta > Diptera > Muscidae > Musca > Musca autumnalis. Next base: position 102,480,764 of record NW_027411977.1, on the reverse strand, counting down.
CGTATTTTCCAAAATTGGGAAACATTTTTCGTCTTTAGGAGCAACATACCAAGCAAAATGTTCGATGCCAAAGATGTCATTCAATCATGGTGAAAGTGATCTGGCATGTCATCTTTTTAGCATCTTCATCGATGAATTTTATATGAGCGTGGACCCCAAAAGATGCTATTCAGTTTTGGATCCAAAGCATGCAATTTACACCAATGCTTTGACATCTCATTTTCACCAATGCTTTGGCACGTCATTTCCACCAATGCTTTGGCATGTCATTTTCACCAACCCTTTGCAATGACATTATCATTACGACGAGAGTTTTAACAACGTTGTTTTAGATTTCGAGTCTCCGACAACATCAAGCCTATTTTAAATAATAAATAATATATGTTGAATATTTTAAATAATATATGTTGAAAATTTTTTGTTTGTTTTGTTTATTGTTGAAGTTCAATCTCATTTTCGATTGTTTGAGTGGAGTATTCCCCCATTGGCTCAACTTCATTTATTACCCTCTATTACAGGCAACTGTGTTGGTGTTCTTTTCAACTCACAGAATTCGAAGAATTCTTAGTTGATACGTGCTGACATGTTGCAAAATATTTTGATTTTGGTGTTTCTTTGGAAAAGCCGAAAAGTGAGTGTGATTCTCATTCATATGAGAATACTAGACACTTAAAGAGTTCGGTTTTTCGCTAAAAAGGCATCATTTCAAAAACTGAGAAGCCAATTGATAATTCCCTTCGCCGGGATGAAATCATGATATTGGTAGCGATCAGTAAAATTTTGCAACACTGTCAGTTCGTTTTGAAAAACATTACTCTCTGTAATAGAGGGTAATAAATGAAGTTGAGCCAATGGGGGAATACTCCACTCAAACAATCGAAAATGAGATTGAACTTCAACAATAAATAAAACAAACAAAAAACAGCCGAGGCACGGGCGAATTGGAGCTTTGTTAAAAACAAAAAAACAAAATTCCAATAAACAACCTCACAGGCAACTGTGTTGGTGTTCTTTTCAACTCACAAAATTCGAAGAATTCTTAGTTGATACGTGCTGACATGTTGCAAAATATTTTGATTTTGGTGTTTCTTTGGAAAAGCCGAAAAGTGAGTGTGATTCTCATTCATATGAGAATACTAGACACTTAAAGTGTTCGGTTTTTCGCTAAAAAGGCATCATTTCAAAAACTGAGAAGCCAATTGATAATTCCCTTCGCCGGGATGAAATCATGATATTGGTAGCGATCAGTAAAATTTTGCAACACTGTCAGTTCGTTTTGAAAAACATTACTCTCTGTAATAGAGGGTAATAAATGAAGTTGAGCCAATGGGGGAATACTCCACTCAAACAATCGAAAATATGTTAAAAATTTGTAATAATAAAAACACAAAATTCATCTCTATTGGATCGATGGAATGAGTTCAAATGCTGATGAAAAGATCGGATCTTTCACGACTTCCTTTGCATTGGTTCAAATGCTAATGAAAAAATCGCATCTTTTTTTCCGACTTCGTTTGAACCAACGCAAAAGATGCCATGAAATCACGTCATCGAAATGAACCCCTTCCTCCAATTTGCTGGGATATTGATGGTGTGGGCGTAACCTTCCAATATGTTGATCTAATTTTTTGCTTTCCTTAGTTACAGTAAGTTTATTATATAATCCCATATAGAAATTAACAATCATCTTTGTGTTTATTTCAGCTTTAGTCCATATTTTGTTGTATTCAAGTATTTGAATAACAACAAAATGTTTTACAGTGGATATGAAATTGATTAGTTGCGGGCGGAGGGTCGGGAATACTATAGTTTCAGTTGTCACCAAACAACTTCATCAGTTCCCTTTTCCGCCGACTCTGTATCGATAAACAGGTCAATAAGCCCATCCAGCAAATTAAACAAAATGAGAAATTTGCTATATGGCCCTAAAACTGATTACCCTACAATTTGAGTCGAACTAAAGAATTTTGTTTTTATGTCGTCTTTGCATTGCAAAGAATACGAACATAGTGTGTTGCTTCAATAAGCGGGGGTAAAACAACGAGAAAGTTGTTGTTTTTGCATTACGCATTGATCAACAAGGCCGTGCTGATGCCTATTATTGTTGTTGGCGTTTTTTATTGTTGGACTGCAGAATTTTACATCTTTGTGTTTATTTCAGCTTTAGTCCATATTTTGTTGTATTCAAGTATTTGAATAACAACAAAATGTTTTACAGTGGATATGAAATTGATTAGTTGCGGGCGGAGGGTCGGGAATACTATAGTTTCAGTTGTCACCAAACAACTTCATCAGTTCCCTTTTCCGCCGACTCTGTATCGATAAACAGGTCAATAAGCCCATCCAGCAAATTAAACAAAATGAGAAATTTGCTATATGGCCCTAAAACTGATTACCCTACAATTTGAGTCGAACTAAAGAATTTTATATCCACCACTGTTTTTATGTCGTCTTTGCATTGCAAAGAATACGAACATAGTGTGTTGCTTCAATAAGCGGGGGTAAAACAACGAGAAAGTTGTTGTTTTTGCATTACGCATTGATCAACAAGGCCGTGCTGATGCCTATTATTGTTGTTGGCGTTTTTTATTGTTGGACTGCAGAATTTTACATCTTTGTGTTTATTTCAGCTTTAGTCCATATTTTGTTGTATTCAAGTATTTGAATAACAACAAAATGTTTTACAGTGGATATGAAATTGATTAGTTGCGGGCGGAGGGTCGGGAATACTATAGTTTCAGTTGTCACCAAACAACTTCATCAGTTCCCTTTTCCGCCGACTCTGTATCGATAAACAGGTCAATAAGCCCATCCAGCAAATTAAACAAAATGAGAAATTTGCTATATGGCCCTAAAACTGATTACCCTACAATTTGAGTCGAACTAAAGAATTTTATATCCACCACTGTTTTTATGTCGTCTTTGCATTGCAAAGAATACGAACATAGTGTGTTGCTTCAATAAGCGGGGGTAAAACAACGAGAAAGTTGTTGTTTTTGCATTACGCATTGATCAACAAGGCCGTGCTGATGCCTATTATTGTTGTTGGCGTTTTTTATTGTTGGACTGCAGAATTTTACATCTTTGTGTTTATTTCAGCTTTAGTCCATATTTTGTTGTATTCAAGTATTTGAATAACAACAAAATGTTTTACAGTGGATATGAAATTGATTAGTTGCGGGCGGAGGGTCGGGAATACTATAGTTTCAGTTGTCACCAAACAACTTCATCAGTTCCCTCAGGTGACAACTGAAACTATAGTATTCCCGACCCTCCGCCCGCAACTAATCAATTTCATATCCACTGTAAAACATTTTGTTGTTATTCAAATACTTGAATACAACAAAATATGGACTAAAGCTGAAATAAACACAAAGATGTAAAATTCTGCAGTCCAACAATAAAAAACGCCAACAACAATAATAGGCATCAGCACGGCCTTGTTGATCAATGCGTAATGCAAAAACAACAACTTTCTCGTTGTTTTACCCCCGCTTATTGAAGCAACACACTATGTTCGTATTCTTTGCAATGCAAAGACGACATAAAAACAGTGGTGGATATAAAATTCTTTAGTTCGACTCAAATTGTAGGGTAATCAGTTTTAGGGCCATATAGCAAATTTCTCATTTTGTTTAATTTGCTGGATGGGCTTATTGACCTGTTTATCGATACAGAGTCGGCGGAAAAGGGAACTGATGAAGTTGTTTGGTGACAACTGAAACTATAGTATTCCCGACCCTCCGCCCGCAACTAATCAATTTCATATCCACTGTAAAACATTTTGTTGTTATTCAAATACTTGAATACAACAAAATATGGACTAAAGCTGAAATAAACACAAAGATGTAAAATTCTGCAGTCCAACAATAAAAAACGCCAACAACAATAATAGGCATCAGCACGGCCTTGTTGATCAATGCGTAATGCAAAAACAACAACTTTCTCGTTGTTTTACCCCCGCTTATTGAAGCAACACACTATGTTCGTATTCTTTGCAATGCAAAGACGACATAAAAACAGTGGTGGATATAAAATTCTTTAGTTCGACTCAAATTGTAGGGTAATCAGTTTTAGGGCCATATAGCAAATTTCTCATTTTGTTTAATTTGCTGGATGGGCTTATTGACCTGTTTATCGATACAGAGTCGGCGGAAAAGGGAACTGATGAAGTTGTTTGGTGACAACTGAAACTATAGTATTCCCGACCCTCCGCCCGCAACTAATCAATTTCATATCCACTGTAAAACATTTTGTTGTTATTCAAATACTTGAATACAACAAAATATGGACTAAAGCTGAAATAAACACAAAGATGTAAAATTCTGCAGTCCAACAATAAAAAACGCCAACAACAATAATAGGCATCAGCACGGCCTTGTTGATCAATGCGTAATGCAAAAACAACAACTTTCTCGTTGTTTTACCCCCGCTTATTGAAGCAACACACTATGTTCGTATTCTTTGCAATGCAAAGACGACATAAAAACAGTGGTGGATATAAAATTCTTTAGTTCGACTCAAATTGTAGGGTAATCAGTTTTAGGGCCATATAGCAAATTTCTCATTTTGTTTAATTTGCTGGATGGGCTTATTGACCTGTTTATCGATACAGAGTCGGCGGAAAAGGGAACTGATGAAGTTGTTTGGTGACAACTGAAACTATAGTATTCCCGACACTCCGCCCGCAACTAATCAATTTCATATCCACTGTAAAACATTTTGTTGTTATTCAAATACTTGAATACAACAAAATATGGACTAAAGCTGAAATAAACACAAAGATGTAAAATTCTGCAGTCCAACAATAAAAAACGCCAACAACGAAATTAACAATCGGTAAAAACAAAAAATTGTGGTTTTTGCCAGGAAAATCGATTTCTGAACCACTGTGCGCCGTAAGTCCATGTTTTGGTATAACCCCCATATAACGATACTACCTGATTTTTGGTATTTTGAGCACTTTGGCTTCATTTTTTGACCGAACTTGCTTTAATTCAACCTATATTTTAAATATTGATCCATGTTTTTTTATATAGCCCTTATATAACGGCACCTTTCGATTTTCGTTTTTTTAAGTTTTAGCTATATTTTTTTACCAACTGTGGACATGAAATGAATCTATTTGTTTAATTTTAGTTCATAATATTTTATGTCGGTCCACCCAAACTTAACGATTTTTTTGCTTTTTGTTTAGTCAAGTATGTATTGCAATACAGTTTTGGATGCCAAACAGAGTTTCGTTAATGGTATCATAATAAAATATTTTATAAAACATATGTATGAATATATGTACATTGGGGAAATAACTTTTGATGCTGCATTAAAATATCATTGCAATACCATGGGTAGATTGTTGCAGTGGTAACAGACTCTTCAATTTATTGAAAGAATTCAGGGTGCTTAAAATAGGAAAGGACAGAAGGATAGTGTATAACTTATTCAATAATGCATTATGCAATTAACAACATAACTAATGAAGACGAACTTGTGGTCTTTCATAATTAAAAGATGGTGTGGTCTTTTATAAGAACAGCCATTTTTCATAAATAGAAATACATCTTTATCGTTAATAGGAAATTTGTTCGGTCTTCTATAAGAATTTCTTCTTCTGTAAGAAGTCTTTTATAAGAAGTCCTTATGGTATTCTATAATCAGACCTTGTGTTCTATAAAAACATCTCGTGGTATTCTAAACGAAGGCATTGTGCTTTTCTGTAATAAAACCTTGATGACTTCCATAAAGATAACTTTTAGTCTCCCACAAGATTTTTTGCTTGTATAAGAAAAAATCGTGGTCTTATATGTATATGAAGCCTTCCTTGTCTTTAATATTAATAACTTTTAGTCTCCCACAAGAAGATTTTTTGCTTGTATAAGAAAAAATCGTGGTCTTATATGTATATGAAGCCTTCCTTGTCTTTAATATTAATAGAGTCTGGTATTTATTGCATTTATCCCATTGCAATTGCATTGCTTTGGAAGGCATTTTACTCGAATCCAACATCAATTTTTATAAAAAACAGCCACAATGCAATTAATGAAGATGTTTCAGGCATCCCATATTTTTGTTCGTGGTAATTTTTCCATTTCCTTTTCCAGAGATTCTTTTTTTGAATTTCTCTGAATTTTCTCCTTTTCATTTTTGTGTTTCTGGTATTTCGAATGATTTAAACTGATTGCTACAAGTCCATTGAGTGAAATTTATTGATTTTGTGTAATTTTCTTCATTGCACAACAAAAAGCATAATGGGTTTTTGGCAAAATGGGAGAGATTTAAAAGTGGGGACAAATGAAAAACGTGTGTGAAAATTAACAGAAAGTTTTGAAATGTCGTTATATAACTTTATGCTAGCAATTTTTAAGAATTTTTCAATGTTTGCATATAAAAGAGGACTTAAAATACTATAGAATACCGATAACATCTGGGACCTGTAGTCGATTCGTTAAAGTGAAAATCGAAGTTTTTGAAATGCGAGACAGAAAAGGACTGTAAAAATTTTATGGTACTGGCTGTTTATTATGAGTGATCGGTATTCTGCAATATGAAGTAAGCCTTAAAGATTTTCTTTTAAATGTAAGATAAGCATGTCAATAGTGAACAAGATTACAACCAAAATATGACATTTATGACAACAAATGGACCTACCTATAAGTTAATTAAGAATTGTGATTCTCTACCCCAATTTTATCAAGTGTCTACTGTAGACGGGGTAATAATCGAAAGTGTTGTATCGTCAAGGATTATTAGTTGAATGGAACGATTTCAATTCTTCTAACATCTTTGGAGGGTATACTAATACTGTTTCCGTTTGTAACGCATTGAAATAATCATTAGCCACTTTATACTTTTCATTTTCTTGATCAGAGTAAATTACTGAGTCGATCTATCCATGCCCGTCCGTCTGTTTTAATCAGGTAATAGACGCATATTTACAAGAAAAAAATTGCATCCTATTTCAATCAATGGAAACTATGTTGTTGCACATATTGTTTTCAGGCTAGTCAAATTAGAAGATGAGGTATATTCGCCCACGTTTTGGAATGTCCCCGATTTTAAGTATTTTAGATGTTAAGCTACATTTTCTGACCAAATAAGCTGTCAATTGCCACTTAGGGTTGCTTATCAGTGTTCAAGAAACTTGTCCTCCTATAATTGTGGTCAAAGGTATACCATACCAAAAGGTAGACCCATGTAACTGTACAGCCCTATCTTATATACCTGCCTATACCTTACACCACTATGTGGGGAAGGTATTATAACGCATCGGAATAATGGTCGTAGACCCGTCCGTCCTTCCACTTGTTTATCTTCCCGGAAGGGAAGAAGCCTTTTGATTTTGGTGATGGTCGGATAATATGTAGAGGTCGGAATGGGTAAAAAACTCAATTGGAGAAAAAGTCAACGCTTTTTTCCAAAGCGAATATCTCAGATTCTATAAGAGTATAGATAAACCTGACATTCAAAGTAGAAAATATCATTTTTCTAACGATGGGTGCACCGTGGTGCAATGGTATGCACACCCGCGTTGCACGCTGAAGGTCGTGGGTTCGATTTCCTGGCCAGGTAACATCAAACATTTTCATCGGTGGCGAAATACACCTCATGTAAAACTTCATGTAAAACTTCTCGTGGGTTCGATTTCCTGGCCAGGTAACATCAAACATTTTCATCGGTGGCGAAATACACCTCAGTAATGTTGGCGACATTTTCTGTGTATTTTAGTCATGTAAAACTTCTCTACAAGACACGCCGCACAATGGTGCCTCAGTGGACAAAAATCGAAAAATGTGTTGTTGATTTGTTTTATGATTTTATGGTTTTATTTTATAGAGAACACTTCAAATAGGACAACCCTGAAAGAATTTTGTCGATATATGATGTAACTATAAAGTTACAGCTCCTCAAACATATAAAATTTTTCGTAGTTAGTTTATATTGACATTTATAAAAAAGGACCATATGTTCATGGAACTGTATTTAAACAAGTTATTAGAAATATTAAAATTTTTGAATTGGGAATTAAAGAGTGGCAAAAAGCCTTCTTTTTTGTGATCAAAAAAGTTTACTTAAAATTTCGCTTCTTTCATGGAGTGTAACTAAAAATTGCAGCAAATTGCAGCTTCGGCCATTTGGTACATGAAACACACATCCTTTTCAAATAAAATTATGCAAAAACAAGTAAGAAAAGTCTATAGTCGGACGGAGCCGACCATGGGATACCCTATACCACTATCCCTGGACAAACGCTCTCCACGGAACTTCTTTTCAAGGATTGTGAAAATTTAATTATCAAATGCCAGAGATGTAATGTATAATACTTATGACCAAAACCAAAAAGTTATCTAGCATGACAAAGACATTTTTGTAGCAGGAAAGGAAAATTTAGTTCACACAACTTAAAATGTAATGAAACCCACTTATGTAGTACTACTACTTATTTATTTATTCAATTTAACATGTATAACAAAGCCAACAGGCCAATTAATGAAATACAAAATGCTTAAACCAGTGACTCACTACTCCAACAAAAGGACAAACGTCCAAAATAAATACAAAGTAACATAATGAAGAGAAAAAAAAACTTAAAATAAAGTACTATTAATTACTAAAAAATTAAAATTAAACGCGTATATCATAAATGAAAAACACAATGCATCACACAGTGAGGTACTACTCTAAAACCGTTGTTTAACCGCTACGTTATTGAATTTTTTACCAATTTCACACAAAAGTTTCAGTCCATTAACCCGCTAAATATTATCTGATATTCACGTTGGTTTGTACGCTTCTTCTTCATCATATACTCAAACTTTGTTTAAATTTTGCGGGTTATTATTTTGATACAGAGCCGCTACAAAATTGGTTAAAATTTTGTTTTTGGTCCATTTCATCCCGTGAACATTTCACGATCATCACCAAAAACTAATCATTTCTATTCTGGCCCGAACCCAATCTCCTTAAAAATTTGTTACAATCGGTCCATAATTGCGGCCTTAAAAGCTTGTTTACAATTTTTAATGGACGGACACACATCACTAAATCGCTTTGTCTCGTCGAGGTATGAATTTTGGCATACCAAATAAGGGGTCTAGGACGAATATTTCATGGTGTTACATAAACTTTTGGAGAGACAATATGTAGCATGGTATAAAAATGTGGTTCCCTACACAGAACCCATTATATATTAGGCAGTAGGCCGGTTATCTAGCAAACACTTTATTGCAATTTACATCAGAGGAAAGGTCAGTAGTTTTTTTCCATATGTAGACTACTTTGCGAAATATATATGTCCTCAAGGAATTCAAATATCGACCAAGAATAAAATTTTTATATTTTTCATACAAAAGTAGTGGTCCATTTCACCCGCTAAAGAATATCAGATCATAATTCAACATTGTAGGCATCTTTTTCGACCTATACTCTTACCCGGTGCAAAATTTCGTGACTATTGATGTATAATTGCGACTTCTAGCGAGTTTATTATTACACTACAAACAAATAACGGGATATATTAGGCTGTAACTCTGTTATCTAATCATGCACACCAACATAATTGGCATCAATTGAAAGGTCAAGAGTTCCACTTTCAAGTATATCTCACTTGTCCGGAATGTCACTTCCAGGAATTAAGATATAAGCTGTATATTAAATTTTTTCACAATTTTCACACAAAAGTTTTGGTCCATTTAACCCTCTAAATATTATCCGATCGCCATCTCAAATTGCAAGCTTCTCCTTTGTGATATACTCTTACCTTATTTAAAATTACGCGTTGATCGGACTATTATAGAGACCTACAGAGCCGCTACAAAATTAGATAAATATTATGTTTTTGGTCCATTTCACCCGCTAAATATTTCACGATCATCACCAATAAGAATAGGGATCTATTCTGATCTGAACCCGACCTCCATACAAAATTTCGTGCCGATCGGTCCATAATTGCGGCCTGGAGCGTGTTTACAATTTATAATGGACAGACGGACGGACGGACGGACACACATCTCAAAATCGCTTTATCTCGTCAAGATATGAAGAATGGTATACCACATTGGGGGTCTCCGACGAATATTTCGCGGTGTTACATGAATTTTTACCAAAACAAACTTATAATACCCTTTTCCACATTGTGGTATAGGGTATAATTACATCTAACAAAATCCGATTCTTTGAGACGCAACAATGTGTACGAAAAATGCAAGTTTCCTCAGTTTGCCTCAATTTATCAATTCACTTTATTTGACTGTCTTGTATTATATTTGATAATACGTTGTCGAAAACACTTAATAAAGTTCGAATCTGAAATAATTTTGCCGATGGTTAATGTCACTATTTTGATAGTAGTGGGATATTGTTGTTATATGTATGATAAATTCAAACTACAAACGTTCTAATTTTATACATAGTTTAGTTGTAATATACTAAGGCCCTTGGCCTTAATCTTGATTTAGTTGGCATGTGTTTTCGGACATTTTACGTCAAGTAAATCAAGATAGAAAACCGTTAGTATAAACATGACTATAGTTTCAATTAATTTTATTTTAAATTTAAACGAACTATGTGGCAACTCAAGGCTTTTTGTTAAATATGAAATATTGAAAATAAAAGTACCATTATATACAGGGACTTCATCCAAATCTGAAAATTTTTTTGTTTAAATCGGGAAAATTGAAATTAAAATTGACTGATTTATAGCAAAATCGGAGAATGATATATAGGAACTATATCAAAATCTGAACCGATTTTTGTTAAAACCGATAAAACTGATCAAAGGCCTATGAAAACATCGCATATGAAATTTGAAAGAGATTCAATTAAAATTGACCGATTTTGTCAAAAATAGGGAAAAGATATATATGAGGGCTATATCCAAATCTGAAGCGATTTTTGTCAAAATCGGTAAAACTGATTATGGGTCTAAGAAAATATCAGATATTTAATTTGGAGGCTATTCTCTTAAAATTGACCGAGTAATAGCAATATGTATGAAAGATATATATCGGGGCTATATCCAAATCTGAACCGATATGGACCAAAGTTGGTATTTTTCATTTATATGCACTCATAAGTACTTGTACAAAAAATCCATCCTAGGTCAACTCCTTCTATTTTTGTCCACGTTTACAAAGAAGCGGCACCACTGTGCGCCGTTCGGGCTCGGCGATAAACAGTAGGTCCCATATCAATGATCTAATATGAATCAGGGTGCACTCATTGATATGAGAGAAGTCTCCTTGTCCCGTCTGGGAAGTTTGTGGAACAATTATATACACAAATACTTTATATTTTCGTGTTGTGAGATCGATATAGAGTTATTTGTAAAAATATCAATTTCTGCTTAGAACGAAATAATTATATAGTACAAGAGAAATTTCTGCAAAAAATCAAATCAAAAAGAAGTTTTACTTGCAAATTTGTATGAAATTTGTGAGCATTAAAGCAAATATTGCAAATATATGTAGATTAGACACAGATTTGTTATATCTTATTTTACGCATTTTTAGAGAAATTTTGGCAGAAAATGCCTCGTGCTCCAATTAACTTTCGATGAGCGTGAAAAGATTCAAGAGCTCAGAACGAAGGGTTTCTGCATTCGAGATATTGCTAAAAAAATTAACCGCAACAAGTAGGTGCATAAGTATTTGAAAAATCCACAAAAATATGGCAAAGCCGTCCATCCCGGTCGAACCACCCCCCCACCCCCCAAGTTCAGTGATCGTCAAAAACGACAAATTAAGCACTATGCTGTGAATAAATACATTAGTCCTGCTCAAATACGCAGATAATTGGACCTACCATATCTACTCGAAGAGTGCAACAGATTTTACACGCCGATACCAATATTAAGTACCAGAAAAAATTACCAGTTCCTCGTCTACTCCCGAGACATAAGGTACAAAGACTAGTATTTGCCGAAAAATATCCATTTTGGGACACTGAATGGCATTCCGTGGTTTTTAGTGACGAAAAGAAGTTCAACCTTGATGGACTTGATGGCTGCTACAGGTTTTGGAGAGATACTCGGAAAGAAGAGGAAACTCGTGTTGCTAGAAATTTTAAGGGTGGATCCCTTATGGTATGGGCAGCATTTGGGTATCGTGGAAAGTCTCCAGTCTGCCTCGTGAGCCACAAAATGGATTCACAAAAATATTGCGTGTTACTAGAAGACGTCCTAGTAGAAATTGGGGATGATTTATGGGGTTCGGAATGGATCTTTCAACAGGATAATGCCCCCATACCTGTATCAAAGAAAACTAAGGACTTTTTAGCAATGAACGTAAACAAACAAAACGATTCCCGTACCAATCACACAAAGCCACAAAATTTTCAGCTTCCCTGAATCGTTTCATTCTCACCACCAAAACAAAACCACAAACTTTTTAATGTAAAAAGATGGAAACCGTACGATTGCTGAAATGTAACATCGGCTATGCTTTGCAGAGTTGTTTTGTTCACCACCGAAACAAAAAGAATTTTTGGGAAACGTTTGCCTGCGTTTTGGTCAATAACACACTCAGGCACAAACACACACATGTGATTGCTTAACAACCCTATAAACAAACATCAACATACCACAGTGAATATTTTATCAACCACCAAACGTTTTTGATTTATTCACATGTGTTTAGTACTATTTAGTTGTCTATCCGCTCTTGTGGGTTTGAGTACTTTCCGTTTTGTTCGCACTCACGAATGTAAACAAAACGAAACTAAACAGCGAACTCCGCCAACGTGGGGTATGTTTCGTTTTGTATTCTTCCTATGGAAAATACGAAACGAAACGATTGGAAATGTTATTTAAAGTATTTTTACGTACTCTTCTTTTTAGAGTCAAAAAACATTAAGACTTTGGACTGGCCGGACATAAGTCCAGACCTGAACCTCATAGAAAACCTCTGGGGTATACTATCTCGACGAATTTATAGTGCCGGCCGTCAATATAACACATTATTGGAGTTGAAAGTAGCAATCCAGGATGTATGGGATAAAATCACCATTGATGAACTGCAATCTCTTATACGATCACTACCAATGAGTTTAAACGATGTTATTTCCAAAAATAGAGGACATACAAATTATTAAATCCGAAGTTCCAGACAATAAATGAAGTTTATAATATAATTTATATTTTGTACGTACAAAATTAAATCATAGTCTGTAAGGAATTTATGTTCTAAAGACTGAAATAAATAAATAATAATAATAATACAAAATGTGGCATTTGTGGTAAAATATGAAAGTTATTGCAAAAGACTCTAAGATATCACAATTTTAATATTTCGAAGTTTTTACTTTAATGACACATACCTCTGCTTCTATTTGGTATAGTAAAGACATGTAAAATATTAATCAAGAAGACCAACAAAGCTTTCAATCAGTACCAAGTATATGTCGACAGTAGTCAACTATAAAATTAATTATTAATTATTTTGGTTCAGTTCGCTTTAAGTCATTTGGTATAAAAGCCAGATAGGTGAAAACGTTAGTATCTCCTTAAAAGAAATATTTCCGAGTAAAAAGCTTATGCACGGGGGTAGTGGTGTAGGGTACCACATAGTCGGTCCCGTCTAGATTCCAGACAATGCATAGAAAAGTATGAAACCTAAGGACGTGCAATCTTTCCCGAAAATGTAGATAAAAACCAAACCCGAAATCGGTGGTACTATTGTTTTGACCATACCAAACCGTGGAACTTTGTTGACATTTTTTGTTGGAATTTTGTAACCACTGGGAACCCCAATATTCAAATTACACAATTTTTGGTGAAGTAATTATTTGGCGACCGGGAACCTTAAATGTCAAGTTACAGGTTGCTCGGACTAAAATGCATATAAAATCCTAAAAAGACCTAAAATTAGGGATGTATTATTGTATAGAGACTATACCTGAACGCCGACCGATATAACCCATGTTCGAACTTGATCTGCCTATCGAAAAAATAACATCGGGTTCAAAAATATTGCTTTCTAGGACGCCATAGTGATTAGAACATACGTTAAAAGCTAGATCGACTCAGAATTTTACCCTGATTAAGAATTCGTGTATTTTATGGTTGCATATGATTATTTCGACAATTTAAAAAAATAGGAAAACGAAATCGATATACTTTCCATACTATGGTGGAGGGCTTACAGTTTTTTATTAGTTTTTCTGTTAAAATCAAAAGTCATCTGCTACATTGTAAATATTTTCAACAAATCACTTTGTTTCATGCCAACATTGTGTTCTTCAATGTTACATAGCAGAACAAAAACCATACCAGAAACAGCATGTAATTAAACATTTAGGGGAATGTGGATATCAACAACTGTTCGCTTCACTTTATCCGCCTTCATTTCGGCATTACAACGGCAAAACTAACATATATACATACAGTGCAGTCCGAACTATTGTAATTGATTGGGAGGTAGTATGAGTTGTGGAAATCAAATGAAATCAAGCATCCTGGTGCGAACGGAGTAGAGACGTAGACAGATATACATCTTGATACCAATAAGAGACAATATATTGCAGGCTATGGATCGGATCATATGCCCTTAGAAAAGCATCTTAATCTGGGATAAGAAAACACATGAAACTCCTAATGTTTACGATACCAGCAATCTTCTTAAGGAGCATAATCACCTACATAAGATGATACATTTTATTATAGCTCCCAAAAATCAAAGCTGTCGGGGTGTATGAAATCAGGCGACACAGTTATATGAGGATTATTCCAATGCCCACAATTTTTAGTGTAGATGTTTTTTGACCAATTCAAGCTTTAAATACCATTTATAGACAATTCGGTCTGAGTATGGAGCTAAAAATATCGGAAATCGGGCGGGACTGTTATATGGGGGCTACACCTAACCGTAAATCAAAAATGTTGGAGGAGAAATTTTTGTTGACCACTTCCAGCATTAAATTCCAAATTATAGCTAATTGTAGCAAGGGTACTTTAAATCGAGCATTACAGTTATAAAGGGTCAAGTGGTACTCTTATAACCTCCAGCATGATATGAAGGGTATAATTAAATTTGTTGTTCCGCTTGTAACACATCAAAGTATTCGTCGGAGATCCTTTAAGGTATTTACATACATATATTCTTGACCAGTATAGAAATTTAAGTCGATAACACCACATCCGTCGGCCCCCCTGTCTGTTGAGATCAAGACGCAGCTTGCAATATTTTGGTATTTTTAAGGTTGTGTCCTCAATATCACACCGGAATTGCTGAAATTTGGCATTAAGTCTTCGTCGGGTGTATACAACTTTTCACCTACAGCCCATTGCTGTGATACCTCCCGATTTTCTATATTTTGAAGGTTGTGGCCTCAATATCCCACCGAAATGGCTGATATTTGGCATTAAGGTTCGCTGGAGGTTAAAAACAGTCCACGAGAAATTTTGGATCTAGGTTTTTCTATACGTCATAGACGGTATGTCCCTAGAGTCCAAATTTCGATAACTCGTTTGACCAAGGCCTTCATCAAAGCGAGTTTGTCTGTATACACTTTCGACTTTACATATCCCCATATCGTGTGATATCACACGATCTTGGTGGCCAATCACCACGAACTGTTATTTGTTAATTTAAAAAACTCGCGTGCCGACAGTGGGCGTTGAACACACAACCCTAGGATTTATAGTCGGACACACACTCACTGTCCCACCGTCCTCATTACTTAGCGAGGAGCAAAGTAAGTAGGTTTGCCTTGTAATCTTTTTAAGAAGTATCCCATTACTTTTCAGATTACTTGTAATGGGAAAAGAAGCTTGTTTACGTTGCTTTGTAATGGGTTACGTAATGACTAATGGATCCGAATTTTTGCTGGGTACTTACCGACATCCTTTTTAGGTTGTTCTTAACCCAAATGCAGCTACTTTCCTTGTTTACATACCCATTAGGACAGAAATGAGCGCTCTCGCTGAACAAAATTTGGCTAGAAACAATGTGTAAACTTTGTTCAAGCTTAAGTTTTTCCATCATGAAATGCAAACAAAACTAAACAAAAATAACGAGATAGCATGACATGACTCACACGTGTGTACCTCTACATAGATCACCCGCTATTTCACTGGTTCGAATTCTTCACATTATGTGGAATGGACTGTAATTTCTGGACTTTATTTCAAATGTATCTGCCAATATTAATTAGTAAATGCAGAGACTAAATCAAAGCGAAAAACTTCTTAATTAAATTCAACTATTCGTTGAATTCTGTTCCTTTGCTGTTTTGACTTTGTTATATTATTTGTCTATTCCCTCTTCTTCTTAGCATTTTAGTCTGTTGTTCGTTTTATGTTTTCGTTGAAAATGATTTTGTTACACATTGACAAAGACTATGACGTTAAGCTTAATAAAAAAAGAACATTGCAAGAAAAAGTTTAAGAGAAGCGACAAATCAATAAGGATAATGATTATGTTGAATTCTTTGTAATGGTATTTTGCCAACATAGAATTCATATATTTTTTTTTCGAAAAATCCTACTACTACTACTTAGAGTGGGTGAAAAAGCTTGAAACGATTTGTTTGGACTGTGCTGCTGAATTCTTAGAGAGAAGAAAAATATATAAGAAAATAACTAGAAAGTTAATGAAAATGTTACAATAATCGAAAAAAAATGTTAATGTCTGAAGATAATTGTCTTCTTTGGCTGCCGAAGAAATTCAATTTGAATCTCTTTTAAAAGAAAAGATTTCTTTCTTGCATGCAAATAAGACGAATACAACTAAATAAGAAATGAGAGACGATTAAATAAACAACAGTGCTAATTTAAAATTAGCAAAAAAGAAAAATGTTTTTTAAGAGTAAAATGCGGGGCAGTGAAAAGGAACAATTAGCTAAATTTTGTTTATGAAAGTACTAAACTATTCCTTTTATTGCAGTAGTAGCACATTTATACCCAATTCCTGTTGAATAATGGCGCTAAAACTTCCGTTCTATGGGCCTATAAAAAGACATGGAGCAATATCGGAAAATTTTAGGTAGAAAGTTTTATACCAGCCATTTCGATGGGATACTGATGACA
Organism: Musca autumnalis; assembly: GCF_047663935.1. NCBI lineage: Eukaryota > Metazoa > Arthropoda > Insecta > Diptera > Muscidae > Musca > Musca autumnalis. Next base: position 102,463,744 of record NW_027411977.1, on the reverse strand, counting down.
CAACCTTCAAAATACCGAAAATCGGGAACTACTCTTCTATGGGGGCTATTTGAATACATGTACATATACTGATAATTTTCTTCTGGAATATTTTATACCCCCATGCAGACTGCTAAATTTGCAGACATATCGGTGGTATATTGGTGCCACCACTTTCGAAATACCGGAAACCGGTAGGTACGGTTGTATGGGACTATGAAACGCTAACTTTCAAAATACCGGAAATCGGCAGATACAGCTCTATGGGGGCTACATAAGGACGTCGATCTATGCCGACAAATTCAAGGTAGAAAGTTGTAAGCCCCCAGCTTTAATCTTTTACCAAATTTATATGAAGGAGTGCACTTATGCCGACAAATTTCATGTGGAAAGTTTTATACCACCAACGAAGACTTAGTACCAAATATCAGCCATTTCGTTGGGAATTTGGGGCCACAACCTTCAAAATACAGGAAATTTATTTGAAGGCGTGGACCTATACCGACAAATTTTAGGTGGAAAACTTCGTTCGGTTGGGGACTGAGACCTACATCTTCAAAATACCGAAAATCGGGAGGTACCGTTCTATGCGCGCTATATGAAGACGTGGACCTATACCGACAAATTTCAGGTGGAAAGCTTTTTACTACTACGAAGACTAAATACCAAATTAAACCAATTTCAATTTTCAACATACAGAAAATCGAAAGGTACCGTTCTATGCTTCTAACTTCAAGAAACCAGAAACTCGGAGGTATTGTTATATGGAGATTATTCCAAATCGCGAGTTACTATTATATGGGGTCTGTTCCAAACCATTGGTCGATGTCCATTATTTTTGGGGGAGAACTCATTAGACCACTTCGAACAGTAAATGAGAAATTACACCAAAATTGGGCTAAAAACGTCGAAAAAAATTTTTTCAACAAATTCAACATATCTTTTGGTGTCGCACTATTTTGACCACTTCGAAGGCAAAACGTAAAACTACATACAAATGTTGTGCAAATGTTGTCCTACCTTTGGAAATACAAAATCCCTAAATACAACCAAACTGTTAACTGGATGCAACAAATACCTTTAAAATTCCTTAAAGTGACGCGTCGCAATATATGATGCGGCAATAGCGAAATGAGCACTTGTATATAACCACTTTTTGGTAGAAATGTTTTCGGCTATACCATACGTGGACCCACTACATGGTACCATTACCAATAATCTTTTGATGTAACCTTCCAAAAAAAGTTTTAATGTATCGATTCGTGCTTTTGCAGTATAAATAAGCATGTACCAAACTCTCATTCCCGAACTACAACGCCTGTATTTTTACCGCTATTTACGCTTGTTGTATCGACAAAATTCATAACAATTGATAGGTTGGACACACCAAACACGTCCTTTCCATTTTTCAATTTGAGCTGAGTCAACTTAATTTCTTTAAATTCATTCTTTAAGACCAAGGTGTGATATTGAAGGATCTCAGAGTGTATGCCGTAAAAGTGCGTGCTTAACTTCCCCAAATAATATTAAATTAAATAGACCAAGCAGTGTACACATAGATAGCCTTTTGGATTCCTGGCAGACATGAGTTGAGATTTTAATACCCCCAGCGGAAAGCAGGCAGCGTCCCATATCCGCAATAATTGAACTAGAACGCCGAGTATAATTAACCAAAAAACCCGAGTGTATTTTTCCCATAGGCAAGTCAAGTTCGAACATATGATATATCGGCCCACGTTTTGGTATAGCTCCCATATAACGATATATTTTTAGATTTTAGGGGTCACAATACATATCCAACAAAAATTTTCAACATAGGTTCATGTTTTGGTATAGCTCCCATATAATGGTACCTCCCGATTTTAGGTATTTTGACGGTATTATATTAATTTTTGGGCAGAACTGTCTGCAATTTGACATTTTACCGAACTAAGTGTAATTTGACACTTGAGGTTCCCAGTGACCATAAAACTTTCCACTAAAAATTTTCAACATAGGCCCACGTATGGCCCTATAAAACGGTACAATCGATTTCAGATATTTCAGTTTCTGTCTACATTTGCGGGAAAGAATAAATGTCCTTTTGACATTTATGGTTCCCAGAGGTTTAAAACTTCGAGAGGGTGTAAATAAGAAAAAAAAAATATTTTTGACAGAAATTTATATAATTTTAATGTTTTTCAATGTTTTCACATAATTATTGTTGACCTTTGATCGCTATCTGCCTCTTATGTTCATTTAGCTTAAGGTCAGTAAAAAAACAACGTTTTTTAATGTTGATTTATTTTCCAATATTTCGACTATCATCGATAGTCATCATCAGTGAATTATTGTTGGTTTTATTTCTCTAACAGCTTATCAAATACTCTTTTGTTGACAATAAATTCCCATCTGAACTTTAACTTTTTCAATATTTAAATGAAATAGTCATTAATAAGCAAGTGTTCATTCATTGCTACTACAGGACAATTTTATTGCATTTAACATTCAATTTTTGTAAATATTTGTTCCAATGAAAATAACCACTCAAAAGGAACGTGTTCACATTTACTAAAAGCAATTTTAAATAAAGACACGTAGCATGAAAAGTAGTATGGACCAGCAAATTCGTTAATAACATTTTCAATAGCTTTTCAATGAAATTTTTCACAAATAAAAAATACTCAAAATTGGTAAGCAAAAGTGAAAACAAAAACACTTCATCAACTATAATCTATAAAAACCGAAACTCATTAACAAGCGAAAGCATCAACATAATTTCAATGCGGCATCCACCATTTCAGGCAAACCAAACCATTTTCTGACATCAAAGGAATGAAAGGAACCAAAAAATAACATAACTCTTAGGGGGGATGGTCCAGTGAAATCTAAATAATTTTGGTTGTTTGTGTATGTCTTTCACTGAATTCTAGGAATAATAACAATAATAACAGTAACTACAACAACAAAGGAAAGAAAATGCATTCAATGAAATAGATTAGAAACGTGAGTGCACTGAAGTGAATAAAAATTACGGCAAAGTGACTCTACATAACAGTAAAAGAAAATGAGGACAAGCGGAACACAGATTGCCCTTTTGTCCCACCACCATCATCTATCTATTCGATTTCTCTTTATAACAATTGACAACAAAGAAAATATAATACAAATTATTGAAAATAAAAGAAAACTTATTTGTAATAAAACTTGCTTACAAAATAAACCTGTCGGAACACAATTGAATGATTGTAAAAACTAATAGAAATCGAAATTCTTACTCAAGAAACGAGTGAATTTGGACATTGGGCAAATAAAGAAAAACGAAAATGAAAGAATAAGAATAACTTTTCCTCACGAACATCCTCGGGGAGACAAAGTGAGACTTCTCAAACACTATAGTCGGTTTCTATGCTTAACTAAATGGCATAGTAACTATATTGTTTTCTTCGAGTCCGACTTGAGAATGGTTTCAAACTGGCCAAAAGTCAGTACATTTTGAATTCATAGCAGTATTTTAATACGGATAACGTGTTAAACTTATTTTCAATTCAAATTCCTAAGTCAAGCTATTAATACAAAATTATGGGATTTGTTCACGTACGATTGGACGAAACAATAAGATTTGCAAAGTTTCGACCAAATTCGTATTTTATCGTGATCATCAGTAAATTTTAATTGCAACCGTCAGAGCTTTTAGAACTTTTGGGTCATTAACTCAGGAAATATGGAAATACGAAAACAATCATATCGTTGTAATCAGAACTCCAAGTAAAAATACCGAAACTATTCTTGAACTGTTCTAAATAAAAACAAGAAGTACCGGCGTTAAATACGGGCGTTAAGTTCGGCCAGGCCGAACTTGTTATAATAAGAACAATTAGTTTCCTTTCGTTTATGAAGAAGACTAAAAACCAAATTTCAGCACGTTCGGTAAAACAATGTGGTTAACCTTCAAATTGGTGATATAATAACCCTCGGATCTATACTGATAATTCTCTTCAGGAATATTTTATAACCCCATGGAAGAATAAATAACAAATTTCAGTCTTTCGGTGGAATATTGACGTCACAACCTTCAGATTTACGAAAATCGGGAGGTACTGTTCTATGAGGCTATATCGAAACGTGGACCTATACCGACGACTTTCTGTCAGAAAGGCTTTTACCTTCAACAAAGGCTAAGTACCAAATTTCAGCCATTTCGGTGTGATAAAGAGGATAAAACCTTCAGAATATCCAAAATAGGGTGGTACCGTTCTATGGGGGCTATATGAAGGCGTGGACCTACGAGTATACCGACAGATTTCATATCGAACGTTTAGTACCCCATATGAAGACCAAATACCAAATTTCATTTCTGTGGAATATTGAGGCCACAACCTTCAAAATACCGAAAATGGGAAGGTATCGTTCTATGGGGGCCATATGAAGGCGTGGACCTTTACCCCCCAACCAAATTTCAACCAATTTGGTGCGACAATAAGGCTAAAACCTTGAAAATACCGAAAATCGATTGGTACAGTTCTATGGGGGCTCTATGAAGGCGAGAACCTATACCGACAAATTTCTTATCAAAATGAAGGCAAATTAAGAAATGTCAGCCATTTCTGTGAAGTATTGAGTTCACAAGCTTTAAAATACAGGAAATAGGGAGGTTCCGTTTTATGGGGGCCATACTAAGGCGTGGATCTGTGCCGACATGTTTCTGGGAGAAAGTTTTATACCCCCAACGAAGACTAAGTACCACATTTTCTTCGAACCTTACCCAGCAAAAATTCGGACCCGTTAGTCATTATGTAAACAATTACAAAATTATGTAAACAAGTGGTGAGGACGGTGTGTTCAAAGCTGACCTTCTACATTCGGTTTTTTGTAAACAAAACAAAGAACAGTTGGTGGTGCACATATAAGCGTTTAAACAACCCTTAATGTACGTACGCGTGGTAGAGTGTGTAGTGTGTTTGACTACAAATCAGAAGTTCTCATGATCAAATCCAACAGAGAGCGAAATAAAATAACAATATGAAGTAAAAAAAGAACATCATGTATGTTGTTTACCATATTTTTCTACTTCTAGTGAACGAAAATAACTAGTTATTCTAGTGGTTATGAAATAACTAGTCAATCACTGCGACACGCCCTTGTTAAAATAATGGGTTAGTAGTTTTTTTTTTGGATACGACAACCAAAAATTACTATAAAAACCCATTATTTGGTAATGATTTTTTTGCTGGGTAAATGTAAAATTTCGTTAACTCAATCGGAAAATGTAGCTACAAATCTGTCGATACCGTCATATGAAGGCTATATCAAAACATGAGCCTATGTCCACATTTTTTGGTGGAGAAGTTTTGTGACCTCTTCGAATTCCATATGGAAGATTACAGCTATTTCTGCTTGAAATGTAGCTTTAAACATTAAAAAACCTGAACAAATTACAGCTTATTCGGTCTTAAACGTAGTAAAAACCTTAAAATACCTTATATCGGTGGTACCATAGAGGTGGCAACTATTCCTCAATTTTTGATGGAAAACACTAAAAGTAAAATTATATATAATTCTGTCAGAAAATGTAGCTAAAAACAACAAAATACCTGAAATCCGGCGTCCTATCACAATTGTTCTGCAGTGATCACCATAAGCGGCCATGCATAGATCGACACAGAATTTTGCCCAGACCAAAAACATATATACTTTATAGGGTTCCAAATGATTATTTCAATGCGCTACAAACGAAAAACCTAAAAATACCCTCCGTACTATGGTAGAGTGTGTACAAACGTGGTCCTGCCAATAAATTAAGAGATTCTCAAGTTTTCCCATTCCATTGGAAGGTCAACAAAACTGCGATGAAGTTATTGAAACGGTTTGAAAACTATTTAGAAATGTCAAAAATCATCTTTGTGTTTATTTCAGCTTGAGTCCATATTTTGTTGTAATTCAATTGTTTGAATAACAACAAAATATTTTAAAGTGGATATGAAATTGATTAGTTGCGGGCGAAGGGTAGGGAATACTATAGTTTCAGTTGTCACCAAACAACTTCATCAGTTCCCTTTTTCGCCGACTCTGTATCGATAAACAGGTCAATAAAGCCATCTAGCAAATTAAATAAAATGAGAAATTTGCTGTAAAGGCCCTACAATTTGAGTCGAAATAAAGAATTTCATATCCACCACTGTTTTTATGTAGTCTTTGCTTCGCAAAGAATACGAACATAGGAGTGTTGCTTCAATAAGCGGGGGTAAAATCAACAAGAAAGTTGTTTTTGCATTACACATTGGTCAACAAGGCCGTGCTGATGCCTATTATTGTTGTTGGCGTTTTTTATTGTTGGACTGCAGAATTTTACATCTTTGTGTTTATTTCAGCTTGAGTCCATATTTTGTTGTAATTCAATTGTTTGAATAACAACAAAATATTTTAAAGTGGATATGAAATTGATTAGTTGCGGGCGAAGGGTAGGGAATACTATAGTTTCAGTTGTCACCAAACAACTTCATCAGTTCCCTTTTTCGCCAAATCTGTATTGATAGGGCCATACAGCAAATTTCCCATTTTATTTAATTTGCTAGATGGCTTTATTGACCTGTTTATCGATACAGAGTCGGCGAAAAAGGGAACTGATGAAGTTGTTTGGTGACAACTGAAACTATAGTATTCCCTACCCTACGCCCGCAACTAATCAATTTCATATCCACTTTAAAATATTTTGTTGTTATTCAAACAATTGAATTACAACAAAATATGGACTCAAGCTGAAATAAACACAAAGATGTTAAATTCTGCAGTCCAACAATAAAAAACGCCAACAATGTCAAAAATCTATGATTCTCCAACATGAAGCTAACAAGTCCATCCATAACGTTGTGCAGTGCCAAATATTTTTTTTTTTTTTTTTTGCAAAAATGTCTTAACACACAATTGGACTAAAGGAAGTGATACCAATTGAAGGCAATCGTCAAAGGAGATAAAAAAGAAAAAAATTAAAGAAAAAAATACAAAACGTATTGAACACAATGAATGGAATGCAATAAAGTACTACAGCGAAAAATTCTACAACAAAATATTGCAACAAAGAGATGATAAAAACTCTAAATAACAAGAAGATGGTGCACATTAAAATTGTAAATGCAACAGAACAAGAATTAAAAAAAAAAATGTATTTCTTTACCGGAACTTTTATCCGGGCGATCTCTCAAATCTTGAAGTTCACGCAATGCTTTGAGTTCATCTAAAGTGATTGTTTTTGGGAGTGTTGTTTTTTTGGAATGTGGATTGTGCATTGTGTTCGTGTGTTTTTTAAATTCATTTTAAGTATAAAGTAAGTGAAAAATTAAATGATTCGTGTTTTGTGAGGGAGAAAAAATTAATATAAATAAATTACTACAAGTAGGAACAACAGTAAATTCTATTACAAAATTATATTGGCTAATTAAATGTAGCCGAAAATAAAAAATACATTTATTAGCATTGTCAAGTGATTTTCTTAAAGTGGTCGCGATGCCCTAATTACCATTTGCGTTCTTATACACATATAGGAAAACAACTAGCATTAAATATATAAAAAGTTTATATGTCAAAAGAAGGATTAATGTCTGAGGTATGGAAGTCATTGCTGAGTATATTACCCAGGAAAAAGCTCATTAAAAATCTCGTGATTAACACATTATTTTAAATAGGGCATGTCGCCAGAATTTGTACATATGTATTTATTGGCCACTAAAAGTCAGCAAAATAAGTAGTTAATCCTATGGCTTTTGCGACATGCCCTTGTTAAAGATTTTTTAATGGATTGAATGAAATGTGGTAGGAAACTTCTACAAAAAAAAATAGTTTTAGTTATTGAATAATTTATCATAGAGCCGTAAGAACATAATTATTCTAGTCATAACTCAAAACTGTAAGTAAGTAGTGGACTAGCGAAAATACGAATAAAATCTAAAATCTTGACAATAATATGTACCCTCGTTCATGCACCGGCCAATCACAAGGACAATGATATATTTTTTATGAGCGCCACGATTGGTCCGCTTTCCTATTCAAGACTTCAAAATTATTTTAGACGATATTAATAACGATTTGTGAAGGGGAATATCAATTGTCTAATGGCCGCGGTGTGTGTGCTATTGTGGAATATGTCCGCATTGCACGTTGAATGTCTTTGTTCGAGGATCTCACTAGAAAACATCCCCTGAGCGCTTTTCAGCCATGTAAATTACCTGTACAAGGGATGTGATTAGACAAGCCTTTCAGATTTGTCGAAAGAGAATATCCTTTATCATTGAGTTCCATAAGAAATCGGGCTGCAATCATATATATAGGGTGTTTTTTTAAGCTAGATAGAACTTTAAATTGTAAAAAGTAACACAAAAAATTAAATTTTGATGAAACTTTTTTTTATTTGTTTCAGTATACTCTGACAAATCATCATGAATAGAATCACGCTTGAACAACGCTACGAAATTATCCAAATTTACTTTGAAAATCAGTCGTCGATTTGCGCAACTTATAGACGACTTCGTCATTTGTATGGCGTACATAATCGTCCATCTGAACAAGCCATTCGTCGAACTGTGGATAGATTTCGTACCACATACTCTCTACAGGATGCAATAACACCAGCACAGAGACCCATTACATACAGAAAAATGCACCGTATGGTGCGGTTTTCACGCTGGTGGCATCATCGGACCTTATTTCTTCAAAAATGAGGCCGGAGCTCGCGTTACGGTCAATGGAGATCGTTACCGCACCATGATCAATGATTTTTTGTTTGAAAATATGGATGACATTGATCCGGAGGAGATGTGGTTTCAACAGGATGGCGCTACGTGACATACGGCGAACGCAACCATCGACTTATTGAAATCAAAATTTGGCGATAAGTTGATTTCGAGAAGTGGACCTGTCAATTGGCCTCCAAGGTCGTGCGATTTGACACCTCTCGATTATTTCCTGTGGGGCTACGTGAAGTCACTGGTTTATGCTGATAAACCAGCAACAATTGATGCCTTGGAGGCCAGCATTGTTCGTGTTATTTGTGACATACGGCCAGCAGTGCTCGAAAAAGTGGCCAAAAATTGGACGTCCAGAATGCACATGAAATCGACCGAAAATATATATGGGAGCTATATTCCTATATGAACCGATCTCGATATAATTTGTCAAATTTATTTTTAGACCAAATCCCGACTCACATTCCAAATTTCATTGAAATTGAACATACATAGCGTGTTTTGTGCATAAAATACAGAATACAGAATATAATTCGGCACATTTATGTCTAGACCAAATTCCGTTACACATTCCAAATTTCAGCGAAATTGTACATATATAGCGTGTTTGGTGCATCAAATGCGGAAAATCGGCCGAAAATATATATGGGAGCTATATTCAAACCTGAACTGATTTCCATATAATTTGTTCCATTTACTTCTAGAACTAATTCCGTCACGCTTTCCAAATTTCAGTGAAATTGGACAATGTCCAATGGACATACATAGTGTGACCAAATTTGAACCGGTCTCGATATAATTTGGCACATTTATTTTTGGAACGAATTCCGTCAGACATCCCAAATTTCAGCGACATTGGACACATATAGCGTGTTTAATGTATCAAATACAGAAAATCGGCCGAAAATATATATAGGAGCAATATCCAAATCTGAACCGATTTCGATATAAATTGGCACATGTATTCCTAGACCAAGTTCAGTCACACGTTCCAAATTTTATTGAAATTGGATATAAATACCGCGTTTGGTGCCTCAAATACATGAAATCGGCAGAAAATATATATAGGAGCTATATCCAAATCTGAACCGATTTCGATATAAATTGGCACATATATTTCTGGGCCAATATCCATCACACATTTAAAATGTCAGCGCAATTGGATATATATAGCGTGCTTGGTGCATAAAATACAGGAAATCGGCCGAAAATATATATGGGAGCTACATCCAAATCTGAACCGATTTCGATATAAATTGGCACATGTATTCCTAGACCAAGTTCAGTCACACGTTCCACATTTTATTGAAATTGGATATAAATACCGCGTTTGGTGCCTCAAATACATGAAATTGGCAGAAAATATATATAGGAGCTGTATCCAAATCTGAACCGATTTCGACATAAATTGGCACATATATTTCTGGGCCAATATCCATCACACATTTCAAATGTCAGCGCAATTGGATATATATAGCGTGCTTGGTGCATAAAATACAGGAAATCGGCCGAAAATATATATGGGAGCTATATTCAAATCTGAACCGATCACGATATAATTTAGCACATATATTTCTAGAACAAATTTCGTCAGACCCTCCAAATTTCAGCGAAATTGGACAAACATAGCGTGTTTGGTGCATCAAATGTGGAAAATCGGTCGAAAATATATAATGGAGCTATATCCAAATCTGAACCGATTTCAATATAACTCGGCACATTTATGTCTAGACCAAATTCCGTTACACATTCCTAATTTCAGCGAAATTGGACAAACATAGCGTGTTGGGTGCATCAAATTTGGAAAATCGGCCGAAAATATATATTTAAGCTATATCCAAATCTGAACCGATTTCGATATAACTCGGCACATTTATGTCTAGACCAAATTCCGTTACACATTCCTAATTTCAGCGAAATTGGACATATATAGCGTGTTTGGTGCATCAAATGCGGAAAATCTGCCGAAAATATATATGGGAGCTATGTCCAAATCTGAACCGATTTCGATATAATTTGGCACATTTATTTCTATACCAAGTTCTTCAACACATTCTAAATTTCAGTGAATTTGGACATATATAGTGTGTTTGGTGCATCAAATACATGAAATCGGCAGAAAATATATATAGGAGCTATATCCAAATCTGAACCGATTTCAAAATAAATTGGCACATATATTTCTAGGCCAATATCCATCACACATTCTAAATTTCAGCGAAATTGGACATATATAGCGTGATTGGTGCATAAAATAAGGAAATCGGCCGAAAATATATGTAGATGGGAGCTATATCCAAATCTGAACCGATTTGAATATAATGTAGTAAATTTATTTCTACATCAAATTCCGTCACACATACAAAATTTGGAGATTGTATCTGTAATAGTTCTAAAGATATTTGCATACAAAATCTAAATTTTTTGGAGGTACCTCCGGTTTTGATTCTACATAATAATGTGTTCAATGAAACATCTCTCTGTTAACAAGAAGTAAGTTCGACCGGCCCCAAATTTTATGCACACCACCATAAATCAGGTTTAAGCAATTCCGGTTGAATAATGTGGCTAAAACATTCAAAATCTCCAAAAAATCGGTAGGTATCGTTTTATGAATGAAAACATGGATTTATACCGATAGTTCTCTGCTAAAATATTTGATACCTCCAAAGAAGACTACATACCAAATATAGCCATTTCTGTTGAATTATGCCGCTAAAACCGAGAAAATATTGAAAATCGGAAGGTATCGTTCAATGAAGGCTACATAAAAAACTTCTACCGAATATTCTATGCGGGAATGTTTTATACACACAATGAAGACAACACACCAAATTGCCATAGCCATTTCGGTGGGATAATGAGACTAAAACCTCCAAGTTATCGAAACTCGGGAGTTACCGTCCTATATGCCGATAATTCTCTGCAGAAATGGTTTATACCCCTAAGGGAGACTAAGTACCAATTATAGCCATTTCGTATGAATAATGTGTCTATAAACTTGAAAATACCGAAGATCGAGAGGTACCGTTCAATGAAGACATGTACCGAATATTCTATGTTTTATACCCACACTGAATACTAAATACCAAATTGCAACCATTTCGGTGGGATAATGAGACTAAAACCTCCAAAATATCGACACTCGGGCGCTACCGTTCTAGGGTAGTTCTATTAAAACGTGGACCTACTCGTATGCTGATAATCGATTGCAAAAATGTTTTATGCCTCTAAGGGAGACTAAATACCAAAGTATGTATTGTCATTTCGGTAGGATAATGCGGCTAAAACCTTGAAAATTCCGAAAATCGGGCAGTCAGCCGGTGTTTTATCAAAATGTGGACTGATATAACCAATTTTTAATACCAAACATGCTACGTTAAATATCGCGAGCTGTATCTTGATTTCAACAGATAGACGGACATCGTTATATTCACTTATTTTTTATGTTGATCACGAATATATACTTTATAGGTCCTCCGACGAATATTCCGAAGTGTTACAAACAGAATCATAACGTTAATTATACCCTTCATATTATGGTGGAGGCTATAATTAAAGTAATTTTCTATTTTACATCTGGAGATACCATTGCATGAGGGTTATACCAAAACGTCGATTTATCGTCAATTTGGTTCGAATATCTATAGGTATCAATATTAGATAAATAAATTGTAGATAGATTACAAAGCCTTACACGGAAATCCAAAACGACGGGCCAGCAACGCGGAACATCCCAGAAGGGACAAGTGAGACTTCTCTCATATCAATGAGTGCACCCCGATTCATATTAGCTCAATGATATGGGACCTACTGTTTATCGCCCAGTCCGAACGGCGTGTCTTAAATACACCATTTGTGGAGAAGTTTTACATGGCTGAAATACTCAGGAAATGTCGCCAACATTGCTGAGGGGTATTTTGCCACCTTTGAAAAGTTTTGATGTTACCTGGCCGGGAATCGAACCCACGACCTTAAGCGTGCAAGGCGGGTGTGCATACCATTGCACCACGGTGGCTGCAATCATTGACATGTCAAAAGTATTCGTTTATCCTTCAGGTTGAATATCCAACAACGACATGATGCTTTTAAATATGGTGCCAGCTCCCAGCTTCACTCTTATGGACGAGAGTTAAATTGACCACGTTTGATAATTAAATTGACCACACCCATGCACTGAAACACAATACGTTCAGCAACGGGTTGCCTCTTACTGAATGTAGAATACAATATCAGAAATAAAAAAGAATACTTTAGCATACTCCACTTAGTTTACCAAATCAACGTACCCCTACTACCGATAAAATATCAGCACAACGAAAACGAATTGGCAACTCCATGTAAATAGCCTACAAATTCGTACGGAGAGAAGTATCGCACCAGAAGAATTATGCGCAACATTAGGATGGAGATATAGGAAAGTGAAAAAATCGAAAATTTCGAAAATAATAAGATGTTTTATTTTGGTATTCAAAGAAAGTTGTTGGATGTTTATTTCATAATAAATTGCACAAATGGACACCACGAGCACTCTTACAGGACCATATCCTTTTCATGAAATGCAAAACCAAATCTCAAAGTGGCTGCCCTATGTCCTCGACTTTTGTTTTATATGCCCTTTTTATTAGTTAAAGAAATGTAATACAAAATAATATGAACACATCTGAACAAACAAAGTTCATGAGGCGGTCTATGTCCTAGATAGCGGCACGAATTCCATCTTTGAGGTCTTGAATCCAACAGCAATCAAAAAAATCATTACTCATCTCTCGATAATGCACACAATTCCTCAAACAGTTGATTCAATATTATTTCCAAAAAAAGGTCCAATGACCCCGCCGGACCATAAACCGCACCAAACAATCACACGTTGAGGATGGAGAGGTTTCTAATGAATAACTCTTGAGTTTTCCGTGATCCAGATGCCATCGAGGTGGAGATGTGTCTCATCAGAGGAAGATTTTTCCGTGGAATTCCGGATAATTTTCATTTAATTCAGGGACCCAACCAAATGTGTATCGTTATATTTTTCTACCCTCCACACTAATATGGAGGATATAATTAACTATGTCTTTCCGTTTGTAACATATAGATATATTCGTCGGAGACCCTATAATGTTTGTACATTAGGGTTATGACTTTTTACCTTTTTTTTCAAAAGTAATTTCCTGCAGCAAACATGAATGAACTTGTGCCTATTAATGCCTAAAATAATGTACTTTCCATTTAATGATTAAAAAAGGTCATGCAGAAACAATTTCTCTTTAAGGTTCTTTGCATTGTTTGGTGCAACTGCATAGATATTGAAAGAGGGTGATTCGCTATATCCAAAAGCATCAACTGATTTTAACTAACTCGTGAATAATAGGCTTTTCATTGTGAGATGCAACTGACGGCACACAATGGCTGTTGAGTGAAACATCGAAATGTGCAAAGATATTGAAAGAGATTGATTCGCTGTATCCAAAACTGGATGCGCGTCAACCAACTTTAACTAATTCGCCAATAACAGGCTTTTTAATTTTCACATTTTTTGAATGATTGTAATTTTAATATTACACTCAAATTCTTATCCTTATAAGTTATCACAGTAAGCAACCTTGCTTCCGCGATGCTAAACCATATTACTCAATGAAGCTTTAGCAGAATACATTAATTATTGCATGGGATTTTAGCGAAATAGTTGGAGAACACTCAAATATTTTGTTTTAATTTTTCTAATAAAAAAACAAAAAATATATTTGAAATAATATTTCAACAATAACTTTTGTTGTTGCTATAATATGCAATTTATATACCCAATCTCTATGAATTTGGTTTCATATTTTTCTATAATGCGTATTTTCCGAGATGCTGTAGATATTTTTAATTTATTTTTTGATGTTTGTGCGCACTGCGGGACAGGGTAATTTGGATTTACTTCAAGATTTTTTATTATTTACTGATTTTCCGCGAAAATAAAAATAAATTTAGTAAATATTAAAACATCTACGAATAGATATGGAATGCTGTTAATGATTTATGCATAAATTTTTTAATAAAAACAAATAATACATGTTTAAATATTTTTTCCTTTTATTAGAATAAACCCCGTCATAACTTTTGCGCTCATCGGCCTATTTTTGAAGGCGAACGGACTTGAAGCTAGTTTTTTTCCTTAACCTCTATACCAAAAAAGGTAGATGTTCGCAAACATTTCTTTTTCATATTTTCAAATAGAATTGCAAAAGAAATTTGGTTTTTGAAAAATCTTAAATTTAAGATTGATATAGTCATAACTTTTTATATTAAAAACAACTTTCTTGTAACCTTTAAATTACAAGTAAACAATGGCAAATATACAGATATGTATATGTACATACAATGACAAGCATACTTTATATCATCGCTTTTCTCAACTTTTCATTTTATGGAGTTAATTGATGTGTGCACTGGGCGGCTCATATGATGATGAATTTAGTGAGAAACAAAACGATAAAAATTTGTGTGTTTTTTTCTATACCGTTTCCTATATTAATTACATATTTTTACACAAATCGACATTTTTTAAGTTTTTATATGAATTTTTGCTATGTTCCAGAACCTGCAAGGAGCTACTACTTTCTACTACGATAACAATTTTTTCCTTTATCTTATAGAAAAAAGTTAGTAAAAACAAGTATGCAAAGGCTATAGTCGGACGGGGCCGACCATTTGATACCCTTCTTCTTCTTCTTTATTTGCAAATCCGTATTCGGATATTAGCGATCATACAATGTTGATTATTACAGAGTTGTTTGATTGTATATGTATAATAAAATAAAAAAAAAAATATTTCATTCAATTATAGCTAGATCTCTATTTCTGGCGGCGCTTAAAAGGCTTGTTTCATCTTGGTGTCCTGTCCATTCCTGAATGTTTTTGATCCATGTTATTTCTCGTCTCCCTCTCGGACGGCGTCCTTCTATTTTGGATCTTATGATAGCTTGGAGGAGATCATATTTTCTGTTTCTCATAAGATGTCCCAAATAAGCAGTTTTTCTCGTTTTTATCATTCTGATCATTTGACTTTCGGTATTCATTCGCCTCAGTACTTCATTATTTGAAATGTGATCTATCCAGGATATCTTTAAGATCCGTCGGTATATCCAAATCTCAAACGAGTGCAGTCTTCTCTCGTCTGCTGCTTTTAGTGTCCATGTTTCTGCCGAGTATAATAGTACTGACCATATGTAGCATTTAACAAATCGTTTTTTTGTTTCCAGGGTTATGTCATGGCTCGTTAATATTTTTCGATACTTAAAAAAAGAGTTTCTTGCCATTTCAATTCGACATTTTATTTCCATTGATGGATCCCAGTTTTCATTAATTTGAACTCCGAGATATTTGAATGTTGAGACTCTTTCTATTGGAGTACCATTGATGCTTAAAAGAGTGTTGGATTCGACGCCTCTTCTACTTATAATCATGAACTTTGTCTTTTTTATATTAATTTTTAAGGCATATGACGTACTTGCATGTTCAAGAGCATCTATTAGTTTTTGTAGTCCTGCGAGGCTGCTTGCAATTAGGGTGGTGTCGTCGGCATAACGAATATTGTTTATAATTGTGTTGTTTATTCTTATTCCGATATTTTTCCCACATATTGACTCCTCAAATATTTTTTGAGAGTACAGATTAAACAGAAGGGGCGATAGTATGCACCCCTGCCTTACACCTTTTGAAATTGGAACATTTCCAGTAATTTCACCATCTACTTGAATGTTTGCGGTCTGTTGCCAGTATAGGTTTCTGATGCATTTTATGTCGCTATCCTCTAACCCAATTGAAATCAAAATTTCCATTAATTTGTGGTGGTTGACCGTGTCGAATGCCTTTTCGTAGTCGACAAAACATACGTAGACATCTTTTTGTACATCGCGGCAGTTTTGTATGAGTACATTCAAACTAAGTAGGGCCTCTCGAGTTCCCATGCCTTCCTTGAAACCAAATTGCGTTTTCCCCATATGTGCTTCACATATTGGGTATATGCGCCTATGTATTATCTTTAAAAATATTTTTAGGGCATGACTCATAAGGCTTATCAATCTATAATCTCCGCACGTCTTCGCATTGTTTTTCTTGGGAATCATAATAAACGTAGATTTTAGCCAATCTTGAGGGTATTGTCCTGTTTCATAAATTTGGTTGTATAACTTCAACAATAGTTGTGTATTTCTTCCATCTAGTAATTTAAGTAATTCAGATGGGACTTCATCCGGCCCGGTAGCTTTGTTGTTTTTCATTGAATTTATGGCCACATCTAATTCGCTTTCTGTAATGCGTCTTCCCCCAAAATTGGCTTCTCCATCAGTGCTATGCATTTCGGTTCTTGCGGTATCTGTGAACAGACTTCTAACATATTTTTCCCAGTGTTTTTTCTTTTCTGCAGTTTCATATATGGCTGTATTATTCTCATCGAAAATAAATGTAGATGATCTTTTTGAATATATTCCAGATGCCTCTTTTAACTTTTTGTGGAGATTGAAATCGTCATGTAAGATTTGGAGTCTTTCAATTTCCTGGCACTGTTTGTTTAATTGCGCATTTTTTGCGGCACGAGTTGCGACTTTTATTTCTTGATTAATTTCCCAATATCTTTCATAGTTTGAATTCTTATGTTTGCTCCTTTCTATGCGAAGTGCGCGTATCTCGTCGGTCATCCATGTGTCCTCTCTTTTAGATGTTGTGGTTCCAAGGATATTGCTGGTTATAGTATTTATGGAATTTTTTACATTGTTCCATAAGGTCTCGACATCATCTCCATCAATATGTTGTAGTCCTGCATTAAGGTGATCTTTCATGGATTGTTTAGTGGAAGGATCGTTTAATTTTTGAATGTTAACTCTTCGCTTTGGTGTTTTCTTTCGGATAGTAGTTAGCTTTATCTGTAATTTCCCTAACAGAAGATTATGGTCCGAGGGAACATCAGCTCCTGGATACGTAGAACATTTATTTATGCAGGAGGAATATCGCCTATTTATTAAAATGTAGTCAATTTGGTTTCTAACAATGTTTCTGTTATTGTCTTGTGGCGATTTCCAGGTGTAAAGTCGTCTTGGATGGAGGCGAAACATAGTATTAGCAACCTTAAAACTGTGTTCTTGACAGAATTGTATTAGTCGTTCTCCTCTTTCATTCCGTTGTCCTAAGCCAAATTTTCCGGTGATTCCGGTTGTTTCTTCTTGCCCAACTTTAGCATTAAAATCTCCCTGGATTATTGTAATATCGTGTGGTTTTGTCATCTTTAATAAATTTTCAACGTCGTAATAAAACTTTTCCAATTCATCATTATCGCTATCACTTGTAGGTGCATATACTTGTATTATGTTCATGTTTATTGGTTTTGCAGATATTTTTATCATCATCGCCCTATCAGAAATTGGAACATATCCAGTGACACAGGTCGCTATGTGGCTTTTTACTATAATAGCAACGCCCTTTCTATGAATTCCCTCTCTATTTCCGGAATGATAAATTTTTACGTTCTGGGAAATAAATTCCGCATCCTCCACCCACCACGTTTCACTGATACCCAGGATATCAATTTGTAGTCTTCCCATTTCGCTTATGGTGTTGTCTAGTTTTCCAAGCTCATAAAGACTTCTCACATTCCAAGTTCCTATTCTAAGTCTGGTTTTGGTTTTACCTCCGGGGATTCTTAGCACCCTCTGATTGCCGGAGACTGAGGGCCGTAGGTTATTTTCTGTATTCATTGTAATTGTATGATTTTTTCTAGGCATTATACTTCAGTGGTTTGCCGAGGCCTTCTGAAGGGTTTAGAGTTTTCCGTCTCCGTATTCAGCCGCTCCTCCTGGAGTTCAGACGCTGTTTGCTGCCGCCAATCCTTTGGTCAGACGCTGCCATTTTCCATTTTTTTTTTTTTGGTTCGCCCCGCATATTTTATTTCTGCGGTACCCGCCATATCTGATGAGCGTTCCCCTATCCACCACCTGGGGAGGCGTCCGATGGGAGAGAAAAAAAGGAAGAAAAAAAAAATAACTCCGCACGGATACCCGACACCAGTTAATTGATGTGTGCACTGGGCGGCTCATATGATGATGAATTTAGTGAGAAACAAAACGATAAAAATTTGTGTGTTTTTTTCTATACCGTTTCCTATATTAATTACATATTTTTACACAAATCGACATTTTTTTAAGTTTTTATATGAATTTTTGCTATGTTCCAGAACCTGCAAGGAGCTACTACTTTCTACTACGATAACAATTTTTTCCTTTATCTTATAGAAAAAAGTTAGTAAAAACAAGTATGCAAAGGCTATAGTCGGACGGGGCCGACCATTTGATACCCAACACCACGACCTGTAGGAATTGGCTATGTTCAACCGCCTTGCACGCTAAATGTCCAAGTTCGATTCCCATAAAATTGCCCCTTAGTAATGTTCGCGATATTTCCTGAGTATTTCAGCCATGAAAAACGCTCTACAAGTGGCAACAGTCGCAAAATGTCCCTTAGTAATGTTGGCGATATTTCCTGAGTATTTCAGCCATGAAAAACGTCTCTACAAGTGGCAACTTAGGACACGCCGTTCGGACTCGGCGATAAAAACTAGGTCAAATATCAATAACTTAATATGAATCCATTGATATAAGAAAAGCCTCCTTTGTCTTTACTGGGATGTTTGTGGAAAAATATATAAATTATACATATCTAAAAAATATTCGAAAATTGGAAAATTCACATTGATTAGCCCCTCCTGCTACAACTTCAAATTGTCTTTGAATATCAGGTTTCTTTTCGGAATAACCTAAAATAAATAAATATATATACAATGCAATTTGGTATATTTGATAATTGGGAAAATTGCGAGTTGATTGAAGATTTATCGTCCAAAAATTGTGTACTTGTACCTCACATATGCTTCGAAAATCGTTCATTGTGGGCATATATTGTTACATCAAAAATATATTTTATACCGGTAGAAATAACTAACAATGAATAGAAATTCAAAAATTTTGCATGCAAACAAGTTTATAAATCCCAAAATTATTCATATTCTATTACACACCAAAGAAGATAGTATAATTCAGCTACGACAACGGTGATATACCCTTATTTTGTAGCACGAGTTTGCTTCAAAATACGTGGTATCTGCAGTAAGCTAACTTCTGAGTTTTGGAAAAGATTGAGAATTATTTTTTCAGATTTGTAATTTTAGTCGGAGCCGGTTTTTGGAACTTCTGGACTATTACCTCAGGAAGTATGACTTACCCCGGAAAAGGGACTAGAATAAGAACGAGAAAAGAACCTTCTTATCTTTTCCCAAATTTTGTGTGGGAGGTACTCGAATGACGGACCGATATATAGTCCATATTCCAACCTGATACATGACTGGATGAAATAATACGATGTGTAAAGTTTCGACCAATCAGAAAATCCCCTTGAGAGTTATCTTGCGGATTTGCACCGCAAATACAAGCTGCTGAAAAAAAATCAAAACGATTCGAGAGGACTCTTAAATTTTTCTTTTCCGAATTTGGTGTGGGAGGTACCCTAAGGTGTGGACCGATATAGTCTTATCCGATCTATATCTGTAAGGAGTAATAATATATGGAAATTTTGGAGCAAATCGATTGCTCACTCCGCCAGTTTTCGTTCACACAATTTTTCGAAAACAATTTTGAACTTTCTTGGGTGAGGTGTGGACCGACATAGCCTACATTCGAACTTAAACAAAGTTTGTGCAAAATATTACGAAGTATAAAATTTGGTTTTAATCGGTAGATCCGTTCGAGAGTTATCGTGCGCACCAGCCAGCTAGACATTAAGAGAGCCCTGTCCGTACAGGGCTAAATAGAACCCAAATTTTCTGAAACGAATTTCGTCCAAACATACTTGGGGTCTAAAACCGATATTTCGATGAGACACATCTTTGGTCGTATTTTGTTTGTATCCCCTTTACCCTAAATCCTGAGGTATAAAGTAGGTGGCCAGGCGACCCGATGTTGCAATATTTGTATAAAAATCCAATTTGACAACTGAACTGAAAATTTCTCTGTCATGATAGAGACAATTAGTAGCATGGGAGGAAATTGTGGTTCTTTACACAAAACCCATTATATATTAGGCATATTATTGGCACATTATTGCAATTTGCATCAGGGAAAGGTTAGTAGTTATTATTCCATATGTAGGCTATTTTGCCGGTATATGCCCTACAGGAATTAAAATATGGACCAAACCTAAAATTTGTATATTTTTCATACAAAAGTAATGGTCAATGCCACCCGCTAAATAATATCAGATCATCATGCAAAATTATAGGCATTTTGTTCTACCTAAACTCTTACCTCGTGCAAAATTTCTTGACTATTGAGCTATAATTGCGACCTCTAGAGTATTAATTACTACAATACAAACAAAAACTGGATATATTAAGATGTAGATCTGTTATCTGATCACGTACATCAACGTAATCGACATCAGTGCAAAGGTCAAGGGATCGTCTTCCAAATATAACTCACGAGAGAAGAATGTGTCTTTCAGGAACAAAGATATAAGCTGTATATTAAAATTTTTCACAATTTTCACATAAAAGTTCTGGTCCATTTAACCCTCTAAATATTATCTGATCGGCATCTCAAATTGCAAGCTACTTCTGTGTCATATACTCTTACCATATTTAAAATTTCGTGATGATCGGACTATTATTGCGACCTACAGAGCCGTTACAAAATTGGATAAAAATTATGTTTTTGGTCCATTTCACCCGCTAAATATTTCACGATCATCTCCAACAGAAATAGGGATATATACCGGTCTTAACCCGACCCCCATGCAAAATTTCGTGACGATCGGTCCAAAATTGCGGCCTGGAGTTTGACACACATCTCAAAATCGCTTTATCTAGTCGAGATATGAAGATTGGTATACCACATTGGGGGTCTTCGACGAATATTTCGCGGTGTTACATGAATTTTTACCAAAACAAACTTATAACACCCTTTCCACATAGTGGTGTAGGGTATAATTAGTAGATTCTTGCAGTACTGGAACAGACCATATATGAGTTTTATGAAAATCCCGGAGGATTTCTGAAATTTTTGAAATAATTTTAAATTTTTGGGAAAAAAAATTGGAAAAAAATTATAAATTTTTTAGAGATTTTTTTTAATTTTTTTGTAGTTTAATATATATGAAGGAACACAATAACAGTCTTATTTTGATGGAAAATAGTAAAATAAAACACTTGTTTAACTTTGACCTTGATTCCTCTGAAACAACTATACCGAATTTGACTTTTTTAATAAACGGAAAGCTGATTGTGTCGAACAAAAAGAAAAATAATTATGAAAATATTTCTGTCCATTCAAAAGTTACAGAATTTTGATCAGAAAAAAAAAGATTCCGAACCACTACGTGCCGTTCTTACCTGTATTCCAAAAAAAAACCAAGTCCTTTCTCACCTAACGTGTATAGGTGTATACAGTTATCCACATAAAAATGTCAGTCCCTCATTATTAACCAATTTTATATATATATGACATACTGATTTCACCTCTTTCTTACAAAAGGAATAATTTAAATGACATACATGTATAATGGGTCGTAAATTGTTTTTATGCACTTATTCGTGTCATGGAGGGAGCAGAGCTTTTTATCACTCCTAGAATGTATAGTATCGAAAATTCACAATAACGCTATTTTCACATTCTCCATGTAGGATTTTGTCTTCTTATTTATGTATTTTTGCTCCTTGTATTTTTATAAACATTATAACTATGAAGAAAAAATGTTCATATTTATCTGTCAACCACTTTTAACAAAATCACCCGGCAAAACTATACATAAATATATATAGATGTATTTAATATACATATAATTAAACTTAAATATTGAACATGAAAAACAAAAAACTCAAAACTTTGCAGCACTTACCAGGTCGTCCATAATAAGAGGCATCGCCATAATAGCCGCTTCTTGAATCCAATCCTGGTTCACCCTTTGGTCCGGATATTGAAAGTCCTGGTAGGCCGGGTGGTCCAGGAGGACCAGGTGGACCTGGTGGTCCAGGCATAGGAACATATTGTACACCTTCGCCCGATGCGGCAGGTAAGCCCGGTAGACCTGGTTTGCCATCACGTCCATCCATACCACGATCACCTTTTTCACCTTTAGGCTGTTCGAAAGAAACGAAAAAGGAATACAAAATTATATCATTACACACACACGCACACAAATCATATTTGTGTACTCCTTAAGGAAATCCTGTTGGTAGAATTAATTTTGATTTTCGCACACACGCAAACTAAAACAAAGAACAATACACACGACGAACCTGTATAACGGTAAACATGTCAAAACGTTCATTTAACGACATGTTTCTTGTTTGAAGTTGGTATTATTATATAATTGTTTAGTTAATCCCCAAATTACAATAGCAGCAAGTTTGTTCGTTGCCAACAAAAGTAGAGACACAATTATATATTATTGCCAATTAGTTGACAAAACGGTACACCGAAACGACCTTAACTAAGTCACAACTTTCTGACAATAGCCTACAATGATTGTAAGATTAGGAAGGCGGGGCGAGGAGAAGAGATTTGCCGCAAAAATAATGGGTTCATTGAATTTAGTTATAATAGAAAATTTCTATGCAATGGACAAAATGAATTTGTGGTTTTGACACAAGTACATTCGTAAATATATACATACGTATTTCACATTTACATGTATGTATGTATTTGCTGTAAAGAAAATTTTGCTTGAAGTTTTTAGTAATATTTTTACAATCGTTGATAACGTCGAATCGAGTTGATATTTATAACGATTCAAAAAACAGTTTTGTAGGCTGAAAAGTTGTCTTTAAGATGGAATACAAAAATATATGGTAAAATTTTAATGGAAAACAAAAAGAACATTTCAAAATTGAGCATTTAAAATAATGCACATAATTATTGAATAATTACTAATTTGTAGGCTTTTTATGTCATTTTAGTAATCAGAATGCTGAAATAATTGGTCCACTATCGTTTTCAGTATTTTTGTTATTGATTCCGACCAAAGGAATGATGTTCCTGACGTAATTGTTGCATGATTGTATATAGTTTCCCTTTGTAGGAAATTTGACTAGAAATTTCTAGTTTTTGAAGTTATTATCCAACAAATAACTATGAAAAATCATTAACGGTTATGTCTAGAGTACGTACAAACAATTTTATAATATATGGAAAGTCCTGTATTAGCCAAGCTAGCCCCATATTAGAATAGCCTTAACGTCGTTGCCCTAACAGAGGAAAAACTCAGGGCATAGAATAACATTTTTTGCAATTTTCTTTGAGATTAATTTCTAGAAAAAATTTTAAAATATTTGTAAAAACTAAAATTTCAACACACATCGTTGCTATTCAAGCCTTAACAATACCTACCGATACCGATACCCGATATACTGTTCGTGCTTCCTGACATAGTGGCCCGAAAGCACAAATAAAATTCATGGTGGGCATTATCGATACCCTCCACCATGGCATGCAGAGTATATGAAGTTTGTTTTTCCGTTTGTAACGCATTGAAATATTCATTTGGGACCTTATCAAGTATATCTATTCTTGATCGGGGTAAAATTATGAGGTCGATCTAGTCATGTCTCTTTGTACCCCTATTGTAATAATTCTAGCTAGATCATTCATTGAGCTAGATTGCTATATTTTTGCACCTGAGTGTATTTTCCGATGGACTATATCGACTTTTTTTTTGGTGTAGCCCCCCATGTAACGGTACCTCCGGATTTTAGGTATTTTGAGGATTTTACTTATATTTTCAGACCGCATTAGGTATAATTTGGCATTTAGGGCTCCCAATGTGCAATAAACTTTTTCACTAAAAATTATGGACATGGATCCATGTTTTGGTATAACCTTCATATAACAGTACCGTTCGATTTGAGGTATTTAGACAGGTTCAGATACTTTTTCGGACCGAAAGAGTTGGAATTTGGCACTTAGGGTTCCTAGGGATAAAGAACCTCCTCCAATACAAATTATTTGCAAAGGTCCACGTTTTGGTATAGCCCCCATATAACGGCGCCTCCCGATTACTGGTATTTTGACTTCCTTAGCTAAATTTTAGGACACCACCCGATTTCTAGAATTTGGGGCTTGAAATAACCCATATAACGGTTCATTCTGGTTTCAATAATTTGGACGTTTTTAGCTACATTTTCAGACAGAAGTAGCTATAATTTGGCATTTCAGGTTCGGTTAGTGGTCAGAACACATCTAAATGGACCCTATTTCAGCATAATCAGCTTGCATTTGCTGGAATTTAGTGTTCAAAGTAGTCAATAAACTTCTGTAGAAATAGGTCCATGTTTCGTTATAGTCCCTACATGCAGAGAAAAATATTGTTCGCTTTTGTTGGAACAACAAAATCTATTTTTGTTCCAACAATTCATTTGTTTTGTTCAAGCACTACAATTGCATTCTCCAAACATACAAAACAAAAACAACTTGCGAAATTCCTCAGTATTGTAAAAATGATTGACAATATCTATGGTAGGAACTATAATACTCTAGAATTTTTACAAAAACCATTGTCAGCCCAGAAAACCTGTTACTGAAATTTTTGATTTGATCGTATATATGTCTCATATACACTTTCCACATAACGTTGTCACGTATAATATTATGAGCTTTGACAAACACTACACGTGGCCAGGTTTTGCCAGGTCTAAGGTCTAAGTAAAAAAGGCGTTAAGTTCGGCCGTGCCGAACTTGTTATACCCTCCACCACAAGTTGTATTGAAGTAAAATGGAATAATTAGTTTCCTTTCGTGTATGAAAAAGACTTAATACTAAATTTCAGCAATTTCGTTCAAAAACGTCGATCTATACCGACAAATTTCTGACGGAAAGTTTTTAGACTCAAAGAAGACTAAATACCAAATTTCCTATATTGCGGTTAGAGAATGTGGCTAAAACTTAAAAAATACCGAAAATCAAGAAGTACGCTGCTATGGGGATATAAAAAGACGTGGACCTATACTTATAATACTATCCTGGAATATTTTATAATTCTTGGAAGAATAACGAATTTCAGCCATTTCGGTGGGATTTTGACGACACAATCTTCAGTATTACGAAAATCGGGAGGTACAGTTCTAAGGGGGCCATTTCGAAACGTGGACCTATACCGACGAATTTTAGTCGGAAATTGGGCAATATGAAAGCGTGGACCTGTTCAGAGAAATTTCTGGCGAACAGTTTTATATCACATCGAAGACTAAATACCAAATTTCAACCATTTTGGTGGAATATTAAAGCCACAACCTCCAAAATGCGGAAAATCGGGAGGTACCTTTCGATGGGGGCTATATGAAATCGTGGACCTATACCGACAAATTTAAAGGGGAAGTTTGGGTACCCCCTGCGAAGTCTAAATACCAAATTTCAGCCATTTCGGTGGAATATTGAGGCCACAACGGTCAAAATACCGAAAATCGGGAGGTTCCGTTCTATGGGGGCTATATCAAGGAATGGACCGATACGGACAAATTTCCGGGGGAAAGTTGTATACCACCAACGTAGACTAAATACCAAATTTCAGCCATTTCGGTGTGATAATGAAGCTAAAACCTTCAAAATACCGAAAATCGGGAGGTACCGTTCTATGGGGGCTATATGAAGGCGTGGACCGATACCGACAAAATTTTGGGGGAAAGTTTTATACCCCTACGTACCAAATTTCAGCCATTGGACCGATAGGGACAAATTTCCGGGGGAAAGTTGTATACCACCAACGTAGACTAAATACCAAATTTCAGAAATTTCGGTGTGATAATGAAGCTAAAACCTTAAAAATACCGAAAATCGGGAGGTACCGTTATATGGGGGCTATATGAAGGCGTGGACCGATACCGACAAAATTTTGGGGGAAAGTTTTATACCCCTAAAGAAGACTACGTACCAAATTTCAGCCATTTTGGTAGGATAATGAAGCTAAAACCTTAAAAATACCGAAAATCGGGAGGTACCGTTATATGGGGGCTATATCAAAACGTGGACCGATATATCCCATTTTCAATACCAATCATCCTGCAAGTAATAAAACCTTCTGTGCCAAATATTGACTCTCTATCTTTAAAACTGCGAGCTGTATCTTGATTTCAACAGACAGACGGACGGACGGACTGACGGACGGACAGACGGACATGGTTAAATCGAAATAGAATTTTTTGCTGATCAATAATATATATACTTTATAGGGTCTCCGACGAATATTTCGATGTGTTACAAACGGAATGACAAATTTAATTATACCCTCCATATGGTGGAGGGTATAAAAATAACTACTCCATTGCGCTCATCATCCAAGGAAAGTTGTATACCACCAACGTAGACTAAATACCAAATTTCAGCCATTTCGGTGTGATAATGAAGATAAAACCTTCAAAATACCGAAAATCGGGAGGTACCGTTCTATGGAGGCTATATGAAGGCGTGAAGACTACGTACCAAATTTCAGCCATTTTGGTAGGATAATGAAGCTAAAACCTTAAAAATACCGAAAATCGGGAGGTACCGTTATATGGGGGCTATATCAAAACGTGGACCGATATATCCCATTTTCAATACCAATCATCCTGCAAGTAATAAAAACTTCTGTGCCAAATATTGACTCTCTATCTTTAAAATTGCGAGCTGTATCTTGATTTCAACAGACAGACGGACGGACTGACGGACAGACGGACATGGTTAAATCGACATAGAATTTTATGCTGATCAATAATATATATACTTTATAGGGTCTCCGACGAATATTTCGATGTGTTACAAACGGAATGACAAATTTAATTATACCCTCCATATGGTGGAGGGTATAAAAATAACTACTCCATTGCGCTCATCATCCAAGGACCTACCCCAACATAAGAAATATCTTAAAGTCATAACAAATATGAAAAGAAAACACAGATTAAGACCAAAAACAACTTCTCAGATAGTGGTGTAACTCAACTATTAAAACACAAAGAAGAATGATAAAGAAGAAACAAATAAAATCAAGATCATGGTGTACATACACAAAAAAGAACAAAGATAAAATAATAAACAAAGATAAGAGGAACTCATACAAAGAAAACTCACCAAAATTGGTTTTGTTTTTACACTACGGCATCGAATACCGTGAGAAGAGAATAAAATTGTCGAAGAAAAGAGAATAATATTGTCCAGCAGACAAAAACTATTGTTGGATATGACAAGTATTGTTGGATATGGCAAAAACAATTGTTGTAATTAAAAAACGATTGTTGGACTCACAATACTTACTTACTTAGTTGGCCCATTACAGAACATTTGTTCCATAGACCGAACTAAGAAAAGATCTCCATTCCTCTCTATTTGTTCCTCTCTATTTGAAATTCACATATCTATATCAATCCTACACTCCAACAGTAATCTTAATTACGAATTTCAGGATCCTAGCTCTATCCGTTCACTCAAAACAAAATTGTACCAATTTAGTACAATTTCATATTTTTGTACGCAATAAGTATGAAGTATGGAAACTGTTCAATTTTATACTCCAACAGTAGTCTTATTTTCAAATTTCAGAATTCCATCTCTATCTGTTCAATCAAATACCAGTAATCTTAATTCCAAATTTGAGGATTCCAACCTATCCAAAATCAGAATTGTACCAAATTTAGTACCATTTAGTACTTTTCGTACACAAAAATACGAAATTCCAAAACCACCTCCATATCTTAATCATCCACACCAATACTTACTTAGTTGGCCCATTACAGAACATTTGTTCTATAGACCGAACTAAGAAAAGATCTCCATTCCTCTCTGTTTTTCGCTTGACTTTTTGGAATACCGCGCCTTTCCATTTCTTCATCCACTTGTTTGCTCCATCGAAGCTTAGGCCTGCCGATTCTGCGTGCACCGCCATGTGGCATGTATTCATACGCCTTTTTAGCGGGTTCATCATCGCTCATTCTCATGATATGGCCTAGCCAACGCAATCGTTGCATCTCGATACGTTTAACTATATTCATGTCTTTGTATAGCTTATATAGCTCGTGGTTCATACGACGTCGATATTCACCGTCAACGCAAATCGGCCCGTAGATCTTTCGAAGAATTTTCCTCTCAAACACACAATACTACATGTGGAATCTAACAATATCTTTACAATACATTTTTAACACAATGTGGAAAAGGGTATTATAAGTTTGTTTTGGTAAAAATTCATGTAACGCCGCGAAATATTCGTCGGAGACCCCCAATGTTGTATACCAATCTTCATATCTCGACGAGATAAAGCGATTTTGAGATGTGTGTCGGTCCGTCCGTCTGTCCATTATAAATTGTAAACACGCTCCAGGCCGCAATTATGGACCGATCGTCACGAAATTTTGTATGGAGGTCGGGTTCAGATCAGAATAGATCCCTATTCTTATTGGTGATGATCGTGAAATATTTAGCGGTTGAAATGGACCAAAAACATAATATTTATCCAATTTTCTAGCGGCTCTGTAGGTCTCAATAATAGTCCGATCAACGCGTAATTTTAAATAAGGTAAGAGTATATTGTAATTTGAGATGGCGATCGGAATAATATTTAGAGGGTTAAATGGACCAAAACTTTTGTGTGAAAATTGTGAAAATGTGTAATATACAGCTTATATCTTAATTCCTGGAAGTGACAGTCCGGACAAGTGAGATATACTTGAAAGTGAAACGCTTGACCTTTCAGTTGATGCCAATTATGTTGGTGTGCATGATCAGATAACAGAGTTACAGCCTAATATATTCCGTTATTTGTTTGTAGTGTAATAATAAACTCGCTAGAAGTCGCAATTATACATCAATAGTCACGAAATTTTGCACCGGGTAAGAGTATAGGTCGAAAAAGATGCCTACAATTTTGAATGATGGTCTAATATTCTTTATCGGGTGAAATGGACCATTACTTTTGTATGAAAAATATAACAACTTTATTTTTGGTCGATATTTTAATTCATTGAGGACATATATATTTCGCAAAGTAGCCTACAGATGGAAAAAAAAGACTACTGACCTTTCCTCTGATGTAAATTGCAATAAAGTGTTTGCTAGATAACGGGCCTACTGCCTAATATATAATGGGTTCTGTGTAGAGAACCACATTTTTATCCCATGCTACATATTGTCTCTCCAAAAGTTTATGTAACACCACGAAATATTCGTATTTGGTATGCCAAAATTCATATCTCGACGAGATAAAGCGATTTAGTGATGTGTGTCCGTCCATTAAAAATCGTTAACAAGCTTAAGGCCGCAATTATGGACCGATTGTAACGAATTTTTAAGGACGTTGGGTTCGGGCCAGAATAGAAATGATTAGTTTTTGGTGATGATCGATGATGATCCTGAAATAAATTGTTCGACCCCTAGGGCTGATGGTGGCAGGGTTGAGAACCCCCTGGATAAATATGTCTCGTATGAGCAGGCCGGAACCCCACCATAGCGCCGCATTAGGCGGTTACGTAACAATATCTTCAGGGGATGAAATGGACCAAAAACAAAATTTTAACCAATTTTGTAGCGGCTCTGTAGGTCAAAATAATAACCCGCAAAATTTTAAACAAAGTTTGAGTTTATGATGAAGAAGAAGCGTACAAACCATCGTGAAGATCAGATAATACTTAGCGGGTTAAATGGACTGAAACTTTTGTGTGAAATTGGTAAAAATTTCAATAACGTAGCGGTTAAACAACGGAAGTAGTAGTACTACATAAGTGGGTTTCATTACAATTTAGTTTGTGTGAACTAAATTTTCCTTTCCTGCTACAAAAATGTCTTTGTCATGCTAGATAACTTTTTGGTTATGGTCATAAGTATTATACTTTACATCTCTGATATTTGATAATTAAATTTTGAAATCATTGAAAAGAAGTTCCGTGAAGAGCGATTGTCCAGGGATAGTGGTATAGGGTATCCCATGGTCGGCTCCGTCCGACTATAGACTTTTCTTACTTGTTTTCTCTTCAATATTGTTGGATCAATCATATTTTTTTCTTTGTGTGTATATACCGATACCTTTCGATTTTTGGTATTTGGAAGTCATTGTCCATATTTCCGCCATAAATTGGTTGTAATTTGTCATTTATGATTCCCAATGGTCTTCATTTCAAATTCGGGACATAGGTCCATGGTCCATGTTTTGTTTTTCAAGTTTTTTTATCTATATTTTCGAGCGAAATTTATGGTTCCAAGTGGTTGAAAACTTGTACACCAAAAATTGTGGACATTGACCCATGTTGTGGTATAATAGCCCCCATATACACAGAAAAAAATATAAAAAAATATTTCAAGAATTTTTACATATTTTCGTTCGTGATGCAGTTTTTTATACTGTACAGGTACCTCACATAAGATACATGTGCAGTTTCTTATTTCCATCCGAAAGCCACTATTTTTTCAAAAATATGTAAGATTTTCATGAAATGCAAAATCACTTTCATTTTTTTCCCTATATTTCACTATTTGTTCTCTTGTTTGGTAAAAGCTCTCAACTTTGTTCTCGTTTTCTTTTGAATGCTTTCGTCGTCTCGCCTTCGTATTGACAATGTATGAACAAACCACAACACAACCCCCACCATCGCCTCACCATCTCATTGATACCATATCAACAAACCACACCACACCTACCTAGGTAGTACCTACACACCACAACAACATACCCAAACTACAACTGTAGGTCCCAACAATTTTGTTGTTAGTTAACTTACAAACCAAACAACTACAGTGCGTTTGGTGTCGAAAAAACAAAGTTTTAGGCTGTATAGTTCGCAACTACAAATTTTTAATTTCTTTAATATAAAGGCAACGTCTAATATCTCAACCTATTGCTGATAGACTCAACCTTTTGCTGATAGACTCAACATGTATGTTCATATGGTTCGTATTGTTCTGCTAAGTTCACAAGACGATAACAACTACAGTGAAAATCCATTAAAAGAAACGGTAAATTACAATAATAAAAAATGAAAGCATTAATCAATAAAAAGAAGCAAAATTTGTCTCTGGTTTGGTTGGTGGTGCGTGGGGTTGTTAGTCAATAATAACAAAAACAACAACTCGCCAAAATTGTTTTTTTTTTCAATATCTCAGAAAAAACAGTACTTTTTTTTGCTTTATGAACGGCGGAAATTTGAACTTTGGCAAGACTTTTTTTTTCTGTGTACAAGTTCGAAGATTGATTACATCGGACAACTCCTTCTAGTATCTCTCCCACAAAAGTTCAAATTCAAGGATATAATCTTTTGAATAATGTTTGTATTGGGTAGGCAAAGTCTTCCTGATATAGTGGCCCGAAAGATTTAGACAAAGTAAAATTTTTGCTGGGCACGTTAACTATCGAGAGCAAAGGTTTCAAGATGGACAATGTCGTCTGATTCCTGCAGTTTTCCCTCCTATTTAGTTAAAAGCCTCTTCTCGGAACGTGTTGACATTTTAATATCGGGATCGTGAGTATAACAATATAATTGTTCTAGGGGACGCCGACAATCGAGCTCATATTATTTTGTTATGGAATATATTAATCCTTTTGAACGCCCCTCTGCTAAGAACCTTGTATCCACGATGCTTTAATTCTTTCCTCTCTGTCTCATTTCCCAGCAAATGGCATGACACAACTATGACACTGTTGTCACATTAAGAAAAAGTCTGCCTGCTGACAAAAGTTCAAAGGAAACAATTTAGCCCTTTTGCTTTAGACATATTGGTGGAAAGACTAGCTGAAATAGCAACATTCACCCATTGCGGACGTATTAGTAGTAGTAACGGTAATTGTAGTAGTAGTCGTTTTTTTGAAGTACCATCTTCTACGAATGACATATAAAGTATACTTTATGACAATGGAACTATGATTTTGTTGTTGTTGGCTATTGCCATTCTTAACCAAAGAAAAACAAACAAGAAAAAATGGCAACAATATACCTCGTTAAACTCATACTCCAGAGAATGGTGTTATACAATTACTTTGCCAGTGGCTTTAAGATTGGACTTTGAGAGAAGATGCAAGGCGGATTACTCAAAAGCAGAAGAAACTTCAATA
Source organism: Musca autumnalis (assembly GCF_047663935.1). Lineage (NCBI taxonomy): Eukaryota > Metazoa > Arthropoda > Insecta > Diptera > Muscidae > Musca > Musca autumnalis. Next base: position 102,430,961 of record NW_027411977.1, on the reverse strand, counting down.
TACATAAATGTTGGGGGCAAACAGAAATAAGGGAACAGTCAACAGGCTGAGAGTCATTTGTGGTAATACACACAGTTTTAGCGTAGGGAAATCTCTTCCTTTTTTTGTTGAAGGGATTGTTTCTGTTACGGTTTTACTAGACTTGGAAATGAGGAGGAAACACAATGTTTTTTTGTATACAGGTTATTCACATTCGTTAACGTTGTATGAATCTGTTACCCTTATTCTATCATTTCGAAAGGATATTATGAAAGTATTAAAGTAAAGGGGTTGACGATAGCTGTGGAAAGTGCTACTCTTCTGGATATGTGTGTATATTGGGGTTACAAACTTTTTTATTTTTAAAAATATATAACAAATGCCTCCGAAACGTTTCGGTGCGAAATCTTTCTGTAAGCGTTACTGATGTGGTATTTTGCCTTAAAAATTGTTTTTCCCTAATGTACATACGTGTATAAGTGTCTCCGTTTTGCGTTTTTACATAATGTGAAAAAAAAAACTGTAGTTAAAGATGTGACTACAAGGAATTGTGGTAAAACCTTTCTAATAAGAACAATTACAACAGCAACAACAAAAGATAGAAATGAATTTATAGCTAAATTTTTGATGGTGAAGGTAAATAAGGAAATACAGTATAATCTCGATAATCCGGACACCACATGTTTCGGCGGTGTTCGGATTATCGAATTGTTGCGACCATTTTAAGATCAGAAGCAGGTTCCCTGACTACCAAATTTAATTTATTTATATTCCTCCAGCGTAATTTAGGTTTCTTTTGCTGGTTACTTTTGTCATCTAAAACTTCTCCTGGTGTATATTTATGCATAGTTGTTTAAGGACCCAGCAAAATGTTCGATGCCAAAGATGCCATTCAATCATGGGTGCAAGTTACCTGGCATGTCATCTTTTTAGCATCATCATCGATGAATTTTATATGAGCGTGGACCCCAAAAGATGCTATTCATTTTTGGATCAAAAGAATGTCATTTACACCAATGCTTTGACATGTCACTTTCACCAATGCTTTGGTATGTCATTTTCACCAACCCTTTGCAATAACATTATCATTACGACGAGCGTTTCAACAACGTTTTTGTGATTTCGTGTCTCCGAATTGTAAATAATTAATCTTATATATTTAGAAAAATACGCATAAATAAAAACACAAAATTCATCTCTATTGGATCGATGGAATGGGTTAAAGTGCTGATGAAAAGATCGGATCCTTCACGACTTCCTTTACATGGGTTCAAATGCTGATGAAAAGATCCCATCTTTCACGGTTTCCTTTGCATTGGTTCAAATGCTAATGAAAAGATCGGATCTTTCACGACTTCGTTTGAACCAATGCAAAAGACTCCGTGAAATCACGTCATCGCATGGAACCCCTTCCTCCTATTTTTGCTGGGGATATAAACTTTGTAGCCCGTGTACATACAGATATTGATTTCCCTTGTCCATGGGACATGAGCCTCTTATGGCTTCGATGGAACTTCAGAATTCAAATGCACTCCACTCCATATTGACTGTATAACTGAGTTGACAGTGGATATCTAGTAAGTCCAGATTTGGACTGAGAACTTCAAAAAAAACTTACATTTTCTTATTTATACACCAATTTCTATTGCTAAGAACGAAAACGTCAATGAAATAAATACGACTCTAATGCTCAAGATATGAAAAAATATTGATGTCCGGATTATCGAGGTAAAAAAATATGTGATGTCCGGATTACCGAGTCTACAAAGTAAAAAAAATTAGTGCCCGGATTACCGCGTTGTCCGGATTATCGAGACTATACTGTATATGCAAGAAGGACAGTCTGAAAATGTAGATAAAACCCTCAAAATACCTAAAATCAGGCGGTACCGTTATATGGGGGCTACACGAAAACTGCAGATAAAAGACACATCTTTCCAAAATTTCACCGTCATTACTATTCTTTCTGGATGCTTAGAGTGGTTATCGCAGACGGCCGGACGGACAGACACGAAAAGATGGACTCGGAATTTTACCTATGGTAAAAATCAAAAGTGTTTTACAATCGATGAATCCGAGTTTCACCCTTTCAGAATTCGCGAACTGTTAACATATACTATATGAAATTCTTTAAAATGAACGGTTTTAGGTATGAACCCGTTAGCCTAATGGCAAAAATTAAGTTAATATCTTCAACGGAGGTATCATTATATGGGGGCTATACCAAAACCCTAGAATATCAAATATCAGGTAGTTCGATAAAACGATACCTTCAAAATACGTAAAATCGGGAGGTACCGTTAAATTGAGGATACATCAAAACATGGACCTATGGTGACAATTGTTTGTGGACAAATTGATTGGCCTCTGGGAATTTCAAAGCCCATATTCGAACTTGGCTTACCTATGAAACAAAATACAACCTGTTGCAACAATATAGCGTTCTAGCTCAGTTATTGCGGGCGCTGGAGTGATTACAACAGACGGTTATGACTACATAGATCGACTCAGAATATTACCCTAATTAAGAATATATACTTCATATACATATGCCGGAATTCCATAATTCCCTAATTTTGAACGTTGAAGGCCCTCTTAATAAATTAATCAGCACCAGCAGTGGTAACAAATTCAGAACTAACACGAAGCTCTTAAACTGCACTTAAGTGATATTGTTTACAGTTTTGTGGCGAAGGTGCGAAAAAAATGGGCCCACATAGTTTACATAGTTTTGGGTCAACCGTAGAATACTCAAAGGTAGTAGCTAAAAAGTGCCGCGCGTTCACCTATAAGAACGATATCCACGATATCACTCTAGCATCCACAAAAACTAAGATAAATCTCAGAAATTTTGGACAAAGTTTTAGTATAACCTCAAACTTTTCCACCAACAATTGTCGACATAGGTCAGCGTTTTGGAATAGCTCCCAAATAACGGTACCACCCGATTTCAAGTATTTTAATATTTGTCGCCAAATTTTCTAACCGAATTTATTTATTTATTTTTTATATAGGTTATTACTTTTTTTATAAACAAGAATGAGTTCCATTTGTACTTTATATTGTACTCCAAGTTCTAATTGGTAATAGTAGTTTTTCCCTTCGCATTATCATCAGGTTAATTTATAAACGTTAGTATGACCTGGGGACGATAAATGACGATATATCTACCACAACGAGTATACACCACACACTGCGGCAGCACCATCATTATCACACTCCAGTCGACTCATTTCAATTCTCATAATCATCATCATTATATTCAACGTAGCCATGACTAGGGGGCATCGGTACGAAAATGTTCCGTGAAAATCTAGTATGTGAGCCAGTAATATTTTGAGTTTTACAAATAACAATGTAAGAAGTTTTCATGCCACACATAAGTACGCGCACATTTCAGTGCAGGTCGTATGTGAACCATGTGTGTAATAATGTATTTTGCAGCAAACAGTGGCTTCACATGGAAAATAGAACGATTAATAGGAAAAGATCATTTGTAAAGAAATGACAATTGGAAAAGAAATGTCATCACCAAAACAATCGACATTATCCTTAATGATATATGTATGTGATAGATAAGCTATGTTATGACTTAGTGCAATTCCTCCATCTGAGGAATATGAAAATATGTGTTGCAAATTCTATTGCCGCAATGTTCAATGTTGCGATATGATCAGCAGCAGGAAAAAGATCCAAATTGACACACATTCCCTGCACACACGATATGCTGCTTCTTTTAACTGTCCAGCTTAACCAATGTTTTAGCTTTTTCTTGACCAGCCTTTTTATACCCTCAGCCTTTAGGCTAAAGAGGGTATTTACACTTTGATACGACCAAAAATGTGCCTCATCGAAATAATGGTTTTAGACCCCAAGTATGTTTGTACGATATCCGTTTCAGACAATTTTGAGTAGATCTAGCAATGTCCGTCCGTCTGTCTGTCTGTCCGTCTGTCTGTCTGTCTGGCTGGCTGGTGCGCACGATAACTCTCGAACGGATCAATCGATTCGGTTCAAATTTTGGGTATCGAAATATTTTGTCCAGATTCGATTTAAGTTCGAAGATGGGCCATATAGGTCCACTCCTTCAGGTACCTCCCCCACAAATGTTCAAAAATTGTCGCAAAACTTGTGCGCACGATAACTCTTGTAGGGAATAACCGATTTGGTCCATACTTTGCACATCGTGTAATTTCTACCAAACTTAGATGAGGTTCCAATATGGACTCAATCGGTCCACTACTTCGGGTACCTCCCTCACAAAATTTCGGAAAAGTTCAGTTTAGGACCTGGTCTCGAATCGCTTTGTTTTTTGTTTACGCAAGTTGTATTCGCTGTCCTCTATACGACGCTGTAAGTTTCATTAGGGGCAAGTCCATACTTCCTGAGAAAATAGCCTGAAAGTTACAAAAAACCCTATAAAACCGTGTGTAGGGGTTGGAGCGCAAGATAACTCTCGAACGGAGCTGCCGATTCGGTCCATAATTTGGCTTTCGTAATATTTTGCCCAAACATAGTTCAAGTTCAAAGATGGATTATATCGGTCCACTCCTTCCGGTACCTCCCCTACAAAAGTTCGAAAATGTTCGGAAAATTTGTGAGTACGATAACTCTTGAAGGAAGTAACCGTTTTGTTCCATACTTTGCACATTATGAAATTTCTACCAAACTTAGATGAGGTTCCAATATGGACTCAATCGGTCCACTACTTCGAGTACCTCCCACACAAAATTTCGGAAAAGTTCAGTTTAGGACCTTCTCTAGAATCGCCATGGTTTTTGTTGTAACATCTTGTATTCACTGTCCCCTATACGAAGGTACAAGTTTCCTCAGGGGCAAGTCCATACTTCCTGAAAAAATAGCCCGAAGGGTGTAAAAACCCCCTATTGCACCCCCATTGTCTATGTCGGTCCATTACTTTAACTATCTTTTCCGCAAAATTTTTGAACTTTAATCCTAATCAACATTTTTGTGGGTTCATACGACCAAAATTTTGAAACCCCCTAAATACATACGTTTTTTGTGAAAAAAGTGTTTCAATTTGCACATGCTGAGGGTATATCTCTGTCGGCAAAGCCGACTGATACTTTTTTACTTGTTTTGTGCCACATCGAATCATATGAAATTTATTATAACAAATACTATTTCCTTGACGACCCACTGTAAACAGTGTTATGTGCCCCATGCCACGTTCTTTCATTCATATTCCAGTATTTGCGGTAATGAGTCTCTAAAGTAGTCAAGTCGAGTCATTCAATGAAGTCGAGTCACAATCAAAATGACACTGTTTTGCTAGCGACTTCACACATTCAGTGAACCACCACTAACTACGTTGGCACTGTCACTGTGAATGTGGTTTTAAGCAGAGACTTTATTAGTCGTTAAAGTGCCGTAGTGCTAATACCACGTTACACTACAACATACACAACCATAGCTGCAACAACTGTCATATTTTAGAGGGGGTGCTACTAAAATAATTTTTTGTATATCACAACAAAGTAAATAGTTGCTGTTTATTGGTGACATAATAAGCGCAATTTATGGTTGTTGTAAAAGGAAATCATAACAAGTAAGAAAGGGTTGTGGACATGGATTTTCCACGAAATAATATAAAATTATCTAATAAAAATATTACAATATCTTTTGTCAAATTGCGATATCTGGTCTTAGGAATGATTCTGATCATATAGAAAAGGTTTGTTATTGGAAACTGTTAATGGCTGAAATTTTTAAGCAAAGAAACCCTGCGAGTTATTGCCGAGTCCGGACGAAGTGTCTTAAAGACTCAGGAAATATACGCCAAGATTGCACTGATGGCTACTTTCCACCGTTGAAAATTTAATGTATTCTCGCGTGTGAATCAAACCCTGATATTCAACATACAAGACGGGCATGCATAATATTGCACCACGGTGACAGAGTCATAGATACACATGTTATAATTCCGTACAATCAGGGACAATTTTTCATTATTTTATTAAATTCCTGTTTTAGTGCACCAAATCGGTCCATCTAATAGTAAATCGAATTACGCTATTTAGATAAACTTCTAAATCGTTCAAACTTAAATGCCCGCCGATACTGTAGCACATGGGAATTTTACACGATATGTTATATTACACTTTGCATATACATTTTGTATATAAAAAGGTGACAACCCATATGTAAAAAACATATCGTGTAAAGTACCCATAACCACGGATACCCCAAATGCCTAAATTATATAAGATAATGATTCTATCGGCCAAAAAATGTACCTAAAATACTCAAAACACCTAAAGCCAGTAAAGATTTTAGGCAGAATCCTCAAAATACCGAAAATCGGGGGCTATACAAAATAAAAAATAAATACATAAATAAATCTTTATAAATAAAATTCAAATGTCGTTCGTTGGCAGTGGCATAATTTTAGAACCGCTGGACCTATTATGATAATTCTTTTTTAAAATGTACGTCATAACCAACTTAGGTTTTTATGCAAAAAAAATTTACCACGCCCACTTTTATCAATTTTAATCTTTTCTACAAAAACTACTGAACTGATTGTCAAGGAATGTACAGGGATGGCCCGCGGTGAAAATAGGCTGCATATTTTTTTAATATTTAAAAAAGCGTTACATTTGCAATAATAACGAATGTTTCGTTTTGAAAATTTACGAATTAATCTAGAATCCAGGTACTTTTTTTGGGTCCAAAGACCCGACCACCACTAAATTTTTAAATATGTTATAAAATTTCTTAGTCGATTTCGATGAAATTTGCAGTAATTGTTCAATGTTTGTCGGCCAGCCTTTCATTTAAACGCTATATTTGTATATGCAAATCTTATGATTACACCGGTTTCAGCATTAATTGGATTGAAAACAATGGGTTTGTGTCTCCGACCTTAGGTACACATTTGGAGCAAAAATACCACTCACTTTTTTAATATGTTGAAAACAGATGTACACGCCTACTCCTTTCAACATATTATTTTAAAACTACTGAACCTAATTTCATGGAATTTTCAGAAAATGTTCAGGAATGTTCCATGATCAAAAATGCTATATATTCGTTGATGAATTTCGGTTGTCTATTGTTTTATAATCGCTATATTTGCTAAACTTATGATTGCATCGCCTTGCATATTAATTTTCGAGACAACGGTGGTTGCGCTCCCGATTAAATGTTTTTTCTTGGTGCCCGATGTCCCGACCACGGCCAGTTTTTAATTATGTTATATCTGGAAAACTTACGAACCGATTTTAATGAAATCTTGTGGAATGTGCCGTGGCACATGTAGGCATGAATTTCAAAGGTGGCACGGTATCTCCCCTATAAAGAAAAACGACATATTTACAAATTTCCTCAAATGGTGAAGTACAACGGCCCATGAACAAAATATGTAAGTCTTAATAAGCGGGAGAATTCGACGTAACGTGCAGTGTTATTGTTAGATGAAGGCATGAAAATTTAGCGTATTCTTTCATTGCTAATTACTTTCATAACATTGTAATTTTTGATGAATTAGTTACCATCGATGCCATGTATAATGACGACGACAAAATATTGCAAGTTTTAGATGAAGGCAATTCTACCGAAGAAATTGAAGATTCTACAGAACCAGAATTTCAATTACCGCCAGTGTTAAAGGCATGTATAACAGTAGAAGCTCTTTAAAAATTAAAAATCGGTATCGGTCCACACCTTCCTACAGCCCCCATACAACTGTACCTCCCGATTTTCGGTATTTTGAAGGTTTTAGCTTCATTATCCTAACAAAATGGCTGAAATTTGGTACGTAGTCTTCTTTAGGGGTATAAAACTTTCCCCCAGAATTTTGTCGGTATCGCTTGACACCTTCATATAGCCCTATAGAACGGTACCTCCCGATTTTCGGTATTTTGAACGTTGTGGCCTTAATATTCCACCGAAATGGCTGATTTGATATTTAGACTTTGTTGGGGGTACTCAAACTTCCCCCTTAAATTTGTCGGTATAGGTCCACGCCTTCATATAGCCCCCATCGAAAGGTACCTCCCGATTTTTCGTATTTTGAAGGTTGTGCCTTCAATATTCCACCAAAATGGCTGAAATTTGGTATTTGGTCTTCAATGTGATATAAAACTGTTCGCCACAAATATTTCTGTACAGGTCCACGCTTTCATATTGCCCCATTTCTGACTAAAATTCGTCGTTATAGGTCCACGTTTCGAAATAGCCCCCATAGAACGGTACCTCCGGATTTTCGTAATACTGAAGATTGTGACGTCAATATCCAACCGAAATGGCTGAAATTCGTTATTTCGTCTTCCAAGAGTTATAAAATATTCCAAAAGAGGATTATCAGTATAGGTCCACGTCTTCCTATATCCCCATAGAAGCGTACTTCTTGATTTTCGGTATTTTTTAAGTTTTAGCCACTTTATCTTACCGAAATATAGGAAATTTGGTATTTATTCTTCTTTGAGCCTAAAAACTTTCCGTCAGAAATTTGTCGGTATAGATCGACGTTTTGAAATAGCCCCCATAGAATGGTGCCTCACATTGTTTTACCGAAATTGCTGAAATTTAGTATTAAGTCTTCTTCATACACAAAAGGAAACTAATTATTCCATTTTACTTCAATACAACTTGTGGTGGAGGGTATAACAAGTTCGGCCGGCCGAAATTAACGCCGTTCTTACTTGTTTAACTATTATTATTAGATCGCTTTAGGATAAAGATAGGGACGATAATAAATCCTAAATAGCATCCCACAAAGTCCGTATGCGAAAAGAAAGGTTGCAGACATAATCTGTTGCTAAATTTAAAATCCCCAATGAATAACTAGCTTTGAAAGCGGACCGGAAGAAATGAGGTAGAAAATAGCTATTTTTGAATTATAAAGCATAAAGTCCATAAGAATGTCATTAAAACTCAATACGACGGGCCAGGAACGCGATCCGGGTCTGCTAGTAAAGAAATAAATACGTAAATAAATAAATAAATTAAAATAAAATAAATAAATATAAGGGAAGGTATATTAAGTTTGTCATTTCATTTGTACGTTTCTGGCTTAATAATAAAATACGAATAGTTATCATCAAAAATGGTTTAATTGTTTTTCAAAGTATTCTCCAGCACGATTTATACACTTTTACTCTACTCGGAATAATACACCTCCAAAACATGGCGACGATAATCGACGATAAAGAGCCCATTAGGGGCGAAATCAGGGCTGTGTGCGAATAATGACCCATTGATTTCATGTTTTGTCCGGTTAAATCGCATTGTCATGGGGCACAACGATTCGTCTTCTCTTGTTCGTTTTTCGAATTTCTCTGAAGGCTTCAAAAAACATCGCTCAAGGGGAACAGTTGTCACATGACCAGTTCTGCCGAAGAAAAAGGCGACCATTTGCTTCGAAGTGCTTCTTCCACGAAGAACTTTCGTTTCACTCATCTTCCAAAGTCCACACGTTCGGTGCGTGTTTCTTAAGGGGCATGTCCATATTTCCTGAGAAAATGACACGAAAGCTTCAAAAAGCCCCTACGGCCACCATGTGTTGTGACTGATGCGCACGACAACTTTTGAACCAAACCTTACATACCGTAATATTTTTGCAAATTTTTGCACATTTGGAAGATGGTACTTATCAGTCCATTCCTTCCAATTCCTACTCCACCAAAGTTCAAAAATATTCGCTAAAATGTTACGAGCGACATCTCATAAACGGAGCACCTGATTTAGTCCAAACTTTCAATCTGGTAATACTTTGTCCAATTTGTTGTTGGGAGCCACCGTGGTGCAATGATATGCATACCCGCCTTACACGCAGAAGGTCGTGGGTTCGATTCCTCGGCTAGGCAACATCAAATTTTCAACGGTGGCAAAATACCCCTCAGTAATGTTGGCGACATTTCCTGAGTATTTTAGCCATGTAAAACTTCTGTACAAAGTGGTGTCTTAGGACACGCCGTTCGGACTCGGCGATAAGCTGTAGGTCCAATATCATTGAGCTAATATGAATCGTGGTGCACTCATTGATATGGGAGTAGTCTCCCCTGTCCAGCCATGTTTGTGGAACAATTATTATAATACTTTGTCCAAACTTAGTTTAAGTTCGAAAATAGGTCATATCGGTATACTCTTTAGGGTACCTGCCTCACAAAAGTTCAATACTTTTGTTTAAGTGGATTTTAAGGTCGGTTTCAAGATCCTTTGGATATGTTTACCGAAGGTGCTCCTTGTGATCCTGTTTACAGTGGTATTACATTTTTTGTGGACAAGTATATGCTTTCTGACATAATGGTCCAAAAGCTATAAATTATACGGCGACCAACTGAACTGGTGGTCTTGATATCTATCGAAAGAAATGAATCCCTGCAATCTTCATAAAATATGTTGCAAATGAAAAGCTTTTGCCACAAAACCTGCTTTACATCTTATGCAACGTTTAGGAACATATATTTATATGATATAATATGACATCATACCATTCTAAATTTCTCGGAACCATAACATTAATAAATCCACTAAATATATGAATTTTTCATTTCAATTTACATAAACTTGGCTTATGACCATTAGATGGGCCTTGTATTGCCCTTTCTACAAATTCAGTTTTTACTTATAAGTGGCAATTTTCTCTTTATTTTTTTTCTTTGTGTGTTTTCATTTTATTTCATTCTTTTCGTACAAAGTTGTAAAGGACGAGTTGCTTCTTCCTTACTCGTCGAAAAATGTTATGCACTGTATTTTTTATTTTAACCATTTTATTTTACCTTTTAACTGACAGCCAGTGAGTTTTACCTGATGAATTTAATGGTTGAATAAAAAAGGAATATAGAATCATGAGCCAGCCAGCTTCTTGCCATGAAGGCATTCTCTCATCATGGCAAATGTTGTTGTAGGTTGTCAAAATTTACGTTAACATAAGTCTGCTGTTTGTTTATTTTTCTTTTGCTCTTCCTCTTGTGTCCTCTTCTGTTCTGTGAATATTAAGCCATGGAAGTGGTTGGCTGCACTTCTGTTTGGCTTTGGTTAAAATACGACAGAATATTTATGACAAGTTCTTGCCAAGAGCTGGAATGAGTGTGGCGTAGTGACGAAAGTCAGTTTAGGTTTGTCAGGTATTCCTATTTCAAATGTTCTAACCATATTCCTGACGACATATCTGCTGTTGACAGAAAAGCGTTTTTATGGAAATGCTTTTAGTCAATGCTTTTCGTTTCAATTTGACATCTACTTGTTTTCTGTTTGTTTGTTTGTCAGAAAAATTTTTTGTGTGTTATTGAAAAAATGTCATTCATTATATCTGAATTAAGCTTAAGATAACTCAATTGAAAACAAATAAAAAATGTGTGAAAAATATTTTCTCTAAGGAGGTTTGTTACATAATGCTTCTTCAGCATTTTTCATCTTTTTGAAAAGATGTTGCTAAATTTTGATGGAAAGGCAAACATGCTGCCTACATATACACGGAGAAAAATTACAGCAAAAAAATAATATGTTGGAAGCATATAAATAACACTGTGCCACAAATTGGAACTCAAGGTCTGTGCGGTGAAAAATTCCTTTTGGAGATGAAAGCCCTTAGTGAGTATATTAAGAACCCAAAAGGAAATTTTCCCCATAGGTCAAGTTTCCGAGATGTCGCGCGATGAATTTTTTGAATTTTCGCCTATGATGCTTGATAAAATAGCTTTATATCTCTGTTTGCCGTTATTGAAGCTTAGTTTTGAGATTACATGTCTTCAGTCAAATGGCGAATCTTTTTGTAGAACATTTCATTCTTCTAACTCAATTCCTTTCATGTCCTTTTCGTCCTTTCTTTCTTGAACCGTAGTAAAAGTACCACAAGATAAGATTTTACAGCATCCAAATATTCCACAAAAATATTGCTCTGAGAATTTAAGGTACGGTTCTCATTGACAACTAATCGATATTGTCACGTTTTCATTGTCCTTTCTGACATTTACCCGGTTTTTGTTCAGAAAAACCTATGTTTTGTTTTTCTGTATATTCGTTATTTGTTATGTATTGGTAGGTAGACATACCCATTGGTTATCGCTTATATTGACATCTGGGATGTATCTGAAATATTTACCATATATAGCTCCCGATATGATAAACACGTTAATGACAAATTTTCTTGGAGAATAGATCCGGTTATCTAATATTTTGAAACGGATATAGCGATATAAAACCCGGATTTTGTACCGATTTTAAGTAACCGGTTAAGGTTATATGTATACTTTTTTTATTGGGATAGCGTTTGCAATTTTGTTTTTTCAAAATAGTCTGGGTTAATCCCATTGTTGTTGTTTTAATATTTTAAAACAACTATTTTATTAGTGGAAAAGATTTGGCATTGTTCACCAAGGGATAAGGCAGGGAATACTATAGTTTCGATCCACGCCACTGGATCTCATCAGTTCCCTTGTTTCTTGTTTGTGGATATTCTCCACCGAAGTTATTTTTCAATAACTTCTTCAACAAGAAACTTTTTATACCCAAACATCAATCGTCAGCTCGAAGTATAAAGGTAAGCAAAGAAAAAAGTTCAATGAGAAGTTTTTCCTTGGCAACCTCATACAACTCCGACGAAAGTGTCTGCGAAAACAATTCAAACCTCTTCCACTTGTATGTCGAATTTTGACGAATGCACACACCAAAATTTGGTTGGTCTGCTTTACAGCAAAAACAACACACGTCGCACAGTGTTGCCGCTTCCTTGTAAACGTGGACAAAAATAGAAGGAGTTGACATAGGTCGATGAATTTTTATACAAGTACTAATGCGGGCATAGGAATGAAAAATTCCCATTTTGGTCCATATCGGTTCAGATTTGGATATATCCCCCATATATATATTTATCCGATTCTGCTATAACTCAGCCAATTTTAATTGAACCGCCTTCAAATTTAATATGCGATATTTGCTTGGGCCCCTGATCAGTTTTACCGATTTTGTTAAAAATCGGATCAGATTTCGATATAGCCCCCACAGATATATATTTCCCCGATTTTGCTATAACTCAGCCAATTTTAATTGAACCGCCTTCCAATTTAAAATGCGATATTTGCTTAGGCCTCTAATCAGTTTTACCGATTTTGTTAAAAATCGGATCAGATTTCGATATAGCCCCCACATATATATATTTCCCCGATTTTGCTATAACTCAGCCAATTTTAATTGAACCGCCTTCAAATTTAATATACGATATTTGCTTGGGCCTCTGATCAGTTTTACCGATTTTGTTCGGTTCATATTTGGATATATAAAACGAAGCAGTCAAATAAAGTGAATTTATCCACTGAGGGAAAACAAGGATTCTTGCTCCTTTTGTACAAATTGTTTATGATGATATGGTTGTGGCTCCGAGAATCGGTGTTTATAGGATGTAAACTTTGCATTTTTTAATTCCAAAGGGATGTCTGTTTCATGTACCAAATGGTCGAAACTGCAATTTGCTGCAATTTTTAGATACACTCCATGAAAGAAGCGAAATTCGTGAGTTTTGTATAACACGTTACTGTTTCAATCAACATAACGGTACTTTATGTATACACATTATATGTAAACTTTTTTTCATAAATTGCAAGACTATCTACCACTCTTTAATTCCCTATTCAAAAGTTGTGGAATATGTCAATAACTTCTTTAAAAAATTTCCATGAACATGGGTTTCTTTTTTAAATACATTTTAGTAAATGTCACATACGAAAAATGTTCTATGTTTAACGAGCTATAACTTTATAGTAACACCAAATATCGACAACATCTTTGAGGTTTGTCCTATTTGAAGTGTTCTCAATAAAATAAAACCATAAAATTATAAAAAAGTCAAGAACACATTTTTCGATTTTTGTCCACTGAGACAACACTGTGCGTCGTGCCAGTGCCTTCAATTTGAAGCATTGTGGCGTGAGATCCAGTGGCGTGGATCGAATGCTATTCTTGAACCGTTATTAAAGAAAAATGTCACTGCGCGTAAATATGAAGATCAAAGCTTGGTGGGTTAAATATTCTTTTTGCCTATGAAAGTGGATGAAGTTAATATTATGAACCCGGAAGGACAGTTATGCCGTAGGTCAAACTTCTGAGTTATAGCGAAATGGAATTTATGTTACGGGTTTATTGTCGTGCTCTTAAAGTTCATCAAGAATGTATGCATCCCTCCTGCAATTAGCTACTAGCACATCAAAATTCCTTTATTTATCAAATAAAGTTATTGTAAGAAATAACTTTGTGGATTCTATCGTGTCCTAAGACTCCACTTGTAAAGGAGTTGTTCATGGCTGAAATAATCAGGAAACGACGCCAACATTACTGAGGGGTATTTTTCCACCATTAAAATTTTTTTGTTGCCGGACCGGAAAAATTCGTATTCAATTATACGTCAGGAAGCTGTGGGTGTCTTCGCCTACACCAAAATTAATATTAAAAAAAACTTTACCGACATCTACACCGAGTACATGTTGCAAAAAAGTGGCTAAGTGACCCCATGCAATCAGGCAATTAATACGCTAAGGCTCCACGTAATTTGCAATAATGCCAGAACTGGGGATTTCTCTGTCGTGATCGAGACAATTTGTAGCATGGGACGAAACTGTGTTTCTCTACAAAGAACCCACTATTCGCTTCAGGGGATACGTCAGTAGCTCTTTTTATACCCTATACCACAATGTGGAAAAGGGTATAATAAGTTTGTTTTGGTAAAAATTCATGTAACACCGCGAAATATTCGTCGGAGACCCCCAATGTGGTCTTCATATCTCGACGAGATAAAGCGATTTTGAGATGTGTGTCCGTCCGTCCGTCTGTCCATTATAAATTGTAAACACGCTGCAGGCCACAATTATGGACCGATCGTAACGCAATTTTGTATGGAGGTCGGGTTCAGATCAGAATAGATCCCTATTCTTATTGGTGATGATCGTGAAATATTTAGCGGGTGAAATGGACCAAAAACATAATATTTAATCAATTTAATTAATATTTAATCAATTTTCTAGCGGCTCTGTAGGTCTCAATAATAGTCCGATCAACGCGTATTTTTAAATAAGGTTAGAGTATATCTCAAAGGAGAAGCTTGCAATTTGAGATGGCGATCGGATAATATTTAGAGGTTTAAATGGACCAAAACTTTTGTGTGAAAATTGTGAAAATTTTTAATATACAGCTTATATCTTAATTTCTGGGAGTGACATTCCGGACAAGTGAGATATATTTGAAAGTGGAACGCTTGACCTTTCAATTGATGCCAATTATGTTGGTGTGCATGATCAGATAACTGAGTTACAGCCTAATATATTCCGTTATTTTTTGTAGTGTAATAATAAACTCGCTAGAAGTCGCAATTATACATCAATAGTCACGAAATTTTGCACCGGGTAAGAGTATAGGTCAAAAAAGATGCCTACAATTTTGAATGATGATCTGATATTCTTTAGCGGGTGAAATGGACCATTACTTTTGTATGAAAAATATAAAAATTTTATTTTTGGTCGATATTTTAATTCCTTGAGGACATACATATATGTTTCGCATATAGCCTACATATGGAAAAAAACTTGTGACCTTTCTTCTGATGTAAATTGCAATAAAGTGTTTGCTAGATAAAGGGCCTACTGCCTAATATATAATGGGTTCTGTGTAGAGAACCACATTTTGATCCCATGCTACATATTGTCTCTCCAAAAGTTTATGTAACACCACGAAATATTCGTCCTAGACCCCTTATTTGGTATGCCAAAATTCATATCTCGACGAGATAAAGCGATTTACCGATGTGTGTCCGTCCATTAATAATTGTAAACAAGCTTAAGGCCGCAATTATGGACCGATTGTAACGAATTTTTTAAGGAGGTTGGGTTCGGGCCAGAATAGAAATGATTAGTTTTTAATGATGATGGTGATGATCGTGAAATGTTCAGGGGATGAAATGGACCAAAAACAAAATTTTAACCAATTTTGTAGCGGCTCTGTAGGTCAAAATAATAACCCGCAAAATTTTAAACAAAGTTTGAGTTTATGATGAAGAAGAAGCGTACAAACCAACGTGAAGATCAGATAATACTTAGCGGGTTTAATGGACTGAAACTTTTATGTGGAATTGGTAAAAATTTCAATAACGTAGCGGTTAAACAACGGAAGTAGTAGTACCACATAAGTGGGTTTCATTACATTTTAGTTTGTGTGAACTAAATTTTTATTTCCTGCTACAAAAATGTCTTTATCATGCTAGATAACTTTTTGGTTTTGGTCATAAGTATTATACATTACATCTCTGATATTTGATAATTAAATTTTCACAATCATTGAATAGAAGTTCCGTGGAGAGCGATTGTCCACAGGGATAGTGGTATAGGGTATCCCATGGTCGGCTCCGTCCGACTATAGACTTTTCTTACTTGTTTCATATATAAGCTACTTTGCCTGTATACGAGGGGCAGTAAAAACCCTTCTGACCTAGGCAACAAGCAGTGTCGACAGCTGACTTTTGACTTTTTTTTTGAATGTTTGACAGTTTTGAGCCTGAACGTACTCATACATTGTGTTGTTTATAGCGACTTGAAAAAATCACTTTGCAAAAAAATGGAATTTACTTGTGAACATTTTCGTCCTATAATTTTTCACATAATTCGACATGGATAATCATGGCAAGAGTGCATCGATCAAATTAAATCTGTGTATGTCGATAAAGGGCCATCCTATATCACTATGAAAAACTGGCTTACTTACAAACAAGTGAGCAAAGGCTATAGTCGGGACGGGGCCGACCATGCGTTACCCTACACCACTATCCCTGTGCATAAGCTTTTCACTGGTAAACATTTTCTTTAGGGAATATAATGCGAATACCGTCAAACATAATATGCCTTTTTCTCTCGGGACCCCCATAAACAACCAAAATTTCGTGGCCATCTGATCAAAATTGCGACCTGCAAAAAATAGAAGAATTGGATGCATTGTTGTATCTCCCTTGTTTGGCCACCTTTTCTAACCTACTTTACACCGATTTAAAGGTAATATTTTCTTCTTCTATTGACAGGCTTTGCGTTGGAATACCCCTACTAGAAGCCGACATATTCACAAAGAATAAAACTTTGAATTTGTCTCCACATGAGTTTTTCCCCATTCCGACCCCTAAATATTATCCGACTATCACCACAATCAATAGGCTTCTTCCTCTGTGGGGCCCGCATCTACCCCCAAAATCTCGTGACTATCCGATCAAAATTCCAACCGGTAGCGTGATTACAAAAAATTAAAAAATTAGATATATTACTGACTTTTGCGATATCTCGGTTGTTTGCCCACTTACGCCAACGTACTTTGCATCAATATAAAGGAGATCTTTTCTTCTACCATTGGCGGGCTTTCTTTTTGGAATACTGCTACCAGAAGCGGAGATATTCGCATAAGAAAAAACTTTGACTTTTCTCCACATTAGCTTATTGCTTATTCCGACTCCTGAATATTATCCGACCATCACCAAACTTAATAGGTTTCTTCCTCTGTGGGACTCGCATCAATTCCCAAAAAATTCGTGACGATCCGATCAAAATTGCGACCTGTAGCGTTATTACAAAAAAAATCGGAAAATGGGATGCATTACCGACTATTGCGATATCTCTGTTGTTTGACCACCTACGACAGTCTACTGTACATCGTTGAAAGGTAATATTTTCTACTTTCCTTGCCAGGTTTAGCTTTTGATATATATATATATACAGAAACAGAGCTATTGGCTTTGAAATAAAACGTTGACCTTTTTACCAAATAAGTTTTTGCCCATTCCGACCCCTGAATATTATCCGACCATCATCAAAATCAATAGGCTTCTTCCTCTGTGAGAACCACATTAACTCCCAAAATTTCGTGACGATCCGATCGAAATTGCGACCTGTAGCCCGATTTTGAAAAAAAATTGAAAAATGGGATGTATTACCGACTATTGCTATTTGGCCACCTACGCCAACCTGCTTTGAATCATTGTAAAGGTGGAATATTCTTCTTTCATAGTCAGGCTTTGCTTTTGGAATGTTCCTAACCAAAGCTGTGATATTCGTCATTACAACTCAAATCGCAAAAATAAAAAGTTGGGTTGTATTTGCGACTATTGCGATTTCTTCGTTGTTTGACCACCTACGACAACCTACTATACATCGTTGAAAAGGTGATATTTTCTACTTTCATTAGCAGGTTTTGCTTTTGATATATCCCTAATAGATTCAGAGATATTCGCTTTGAAATAAAACGTTAACTTTTTCCCAAATAAGTTTTTTGCCCATTCCGACCCCTGAATATTATCCGACCATCACCAAAATCAATAGGCTTCTTCCCCTCCGGGACCCTCATCAACACCCAAAATTTGGTGACGATGCGATCAAAAATGCGACCTGTAGCGTGATTACAATGTTTAGATGGACAGACGGACAGACGGACGGACAGACAGATCGACTCAGCTCGTCGAGACATTCATTTTGGTATATATAAGTATGGGTCTACGACCATTATTTCGATGCGTTACAAACTTTTTGGCCAAAACCAACTTATAATACCCTCCCCACATAGTGGTGTGGGGTATAAAAACGAAGGTCGTGAGGAAAAAATTAAGCCGTGTGTGAACGGATAATGCAAGATCGCCATGTTATATACCGTGAGATAGAGGTATCCTTGGGAATTTCTTCCACCAACTAAGATTTGATATTGCATAAACACCTGGCCGCAAAAATAGATTTTTCTCGCTGGAACCAGCAAAATTGGTCAATCGCTCAAAAAATGGCTCTTGTGGATTTGTGCAAAAAATTGTGTATAAAAACGATCGCGGTGCTTCAAACGACATTTATAAGATTGCCACAGACGAATCTTGGATCTATGCTTAGGACCCCGAAACAAAACAGGAATCGACCATTTGGGTCTTCGAAAGCGAGCCCAATTCAACTAAAGTTGTTCATGGAAGAAGACCTTCTAAGCAAATGGTCCCCTGTTTTTTCGGCAAAACTGACCGTGTGACGACGATACGGCTTGAGACATGTAGGTTGGTTAATTCTGAGTGTTACACTACAATTTGTTTTCCTGGAGTCTCCTGAGAAATTCGAAAAACGAACAAGAGAAATCTAATCGTTCTGAACCATGGCAATGCGAGCTCTCACACATCGATTCAAACCAACGCCTGTTTGACCGGACAAAGATGGGTCATGTGCCGAAAAGACAAAAGGCGTGTTTTGCTTTGAAGTTGTCTCAATCAAGCCACTGAAAACGACCCATCACATGGTCGCATGTCAAACAGTCCTAAATACGCTTAGGCTAAAAACTGTCAAACTTTCCAAAAAAATTCAAATGACCAGAAGCTTTTTAGTGCCCCTCGTATGCCCTTCAAGAATTAAAATATGGACCAAAATTAATTTTTTATATATTTCATACAAAAGAAATCGTCCTTTTAACGCGCTAAATAATATCAGATCATCGTCCAAAATTGTAGGCATCTTCTTTGACCTAAACTCATACCTCGTGCAAAATGTCGTGACTATGTATTGAGCTATAATTGCGACCTCTAACTTCTTTATGAACAAACAATTGGATATATTAGGCTGTAGCTCTGTTATCTGTCCTCGTACATCAACATAATTGGCATCAATGGAAAAGTCGAGAGTTCGTCCTCCAATTATAACTCATGTGGACGAAAGGTGTCTTCCAGAAATAAAGATTTAAGCTGTATATTAACATTTTTCACAATTTTCACACAAAAGTTGTGGTCCACTTAAACCTCTAAATATTATCTGATCATCATCTCAATTTCCAAGCTTCTCATTTGTCATATACCCTTACCTCATTTAAAATTTCGAGGCGATCGGACTAATATTGTGACCTACAGAGCCGCTTCGAAATTGGATAAAAATTATGTTTTTGGTCCATTTCACCCGCTAAATATTTCACGATCATCACCAATAAAATTAGGTGTCTATTCTGGTCTGAACACGAAATCCATGTAAACTTTCGTAACGATCGGTCCATAATTGCGGCCTGGAGTTTGATTACGATTTATAATGGACAAACGGACGGACGAACACACCTCTCAAAATCGATGTATCTCGTCGAGATATGAAGATTGGTATACCACATTGGGGGTCTCCAACGAATATTTCGCGGTGTTACATGAATTTTTCCCAATACAAACTTTCCACATAGTGGTGTAGGGTATAAAAAGACGAATATTTCGCGGTGTTACATGCATTTTTCCCAATACAAACTTTCCACATAGTGGTGTAGGGAATAAAAAGGACGAAAACTTTTTGTTGCAAATTATTTCATGTCTATTATTTCGATGAAGCATGTTTGTGTTCCATCATGGTGCCGCAAGGCTGAGTGTATAAAAATATTATCGTCCTAAATACTATCGTCCTAGCGCTCATTTAAACAAAGAGTGTCACATCTAAAAAACAGTTTTGAAAAAAACGCTTTTAAAGTTGCCGACTGTAATTGTTTTGCAAAGAGTTAGCCAGATATCGGTTCTAAATTTTAGTGCAAGATTAAGCACGTTTAGGTGCCTCATAAATTCAAAACAAACTCCTAGTAAATGCTTCATGCTGAGTTTTAGCGATATCTACAGTTATTTGACAAAAGATAAAATAGAAGTCGTAGAAAAAAATAAAAATTCCAATTCAGAAAACGCATTTTTGAGTTATTACACTCTTTGAGTAAATCGCTCAGGCATATATGTGACATTTGCTATGCAACAAAACACTTTAAATGAATAAACATTGTTTACTCACCCCTTCACGGCCACCTGGGTCTCCTTTGGCTCCTTTAGGTCCAATATCTCCTTTTGGTCCCGGTAATCCGGGACGTCTCTGCATTGATAAAAGAAATAAAAATATGTAACTGTAAATTTATAACATACAAATTTATATTAAGAACCGTGGAAGTGTAAGATAGTAATTTACCACCACTTGATATCTAGTAAAATAGTCGGTGGGCTAAGATTGATTTACGGTATTTCATCACAATAAATCAAATATATTGGTACCGCAAATCCTTACCTCCATAGTCCATACATGACAGACTATCGCAAAATTAATTTAGAAGACTAAAAAGTACAAAAAGAGAGCAAATAAAGCTTAGTCATTTTCATCAATTTACACATTTCAAATCAAGCTTATTTTCCACGATTCTTCAACTGCACTAGAAAACACAAATTATAATCAATTTAATTAATTCACTTACCGCATGTCCAATTTCACCCATAACACCTGGTTTGCCCGGAGGTCCGATTGGTCCAGCTGTTCCCGGTTTGCCGCGACGACCACGCATACCTTTGTCACCCTTCTCACCCTTGGTGCCATTCATTGCCATGCCTTCGAAACCACCAGCGAAAAAGGCCTGTCCTGGCGGACCTTCTGGTCCACGATCACCTTTCGGTCCTGTCAAGCCACGCAAACCTTTTTCGCCTTTGTCGCCCTTACTGCCAGGCAGGCCGGTCAAACCGATTGAACCAGCTGGACCAGGCTCACCGTTCAAACCGGGTGCACCATCGTAACCGGCAGGACCCCGTGGTCCCATTGGACCTGGTGGACCAGCCGGGCAAGTACACTGTGTTGTATTTTGTAAGCCATATGGTGTATCAGCGTAGACAATTTGACCAGGTGGTCCGGCTGGTCCCATGGGTCCAATCTCACCGGGTAGACCGCGATCACCTTTTAAGCCTGGAGCACCAGGTGATCCGCTTATACCCGGTATGCCGGGTTGTCCTGGTTCACCTTTAGCACCTGCAGGACCATGAGGACCGGTATGACCCTGTAAGTATTAAAAAAATATTTTAATTTAGTTTATCTAACTCCCAAAAATGCATTTAAAACATGGAAATTCGAGTGAATATTACTAAATATTAAAAATAAAATAACAAATCATTAGATATTTAAAAATACAAAGAAAATGGAAAAATGGGATGTATTAAGGACTATTGCGATATCTCCGTTATTTGGCCACCTACGCCAACCTACTTTGCATCATTGTAAAGATGAGATTTTCTACTATCATCCTCAGACTTTGGTTTTGGAAGGCCCCCAACCAAAGCTGTCATATTCGTCATTATTATTAAAATCGCAAAAAATGAAAAGTTGTGTTCTATTAGCGGCTATTGCGATATCTTCGTTCTTTGACCACCTACAAAAACCCACTTTACATCGTTGCAAAGGCGATATTTTCTACTTTCATTAGCAGGTCTTGCTTTTGGCATACCCCTTATAGAAGCTGAGATATTCGGTTTGGAAAAAAACATTGTCTTTTTCTCTAAATAAGTTTTTTGTCCATTCCGACCCCTAAATATTATCCGACCATCACCAAAATAAATAGGCTTTTTCCCCTGCGGGACCCCCATCAACACCCAAAATTTTGACGATCCGATCAAAATTACGACCTGTAGCGTGATTACAAAGTTTAGGTGGACAGACGGACTGACGGACGGACTGACGGACTGACGGACGGACACACATAGCCAGATCGACTCAGCTCGTCGAGACATTCATTTTGGTATATATAAGTATAGGTCTACGACCATTATTTCGATGCGTTACAAACTTTTTGGCCCAAACCAACTTATAATACCCTCCCCACATAGTGGTGTAGGGTATAAAAATGCGTAATCGCGAGTACTACAATCTCATAATCAGTTTTTAAACGAGTACAATTGCGCGTCCCGATTACAGCAAAAATTCAAAAAACCTAATTTTTCAGTCTTCAAAATGTCAGCATCCGTTTGAGATTGATGCAGATTTTTTTACCTAAATGCGTTCAAATGTTATGGTATATTACAACAATTCGCGAGTTACAATACCCCATACCTCAGTTTCAACATAAGTAAATTTTCTACAAAAAGCCCGATATGCCAAATTCATATACAAAATAACCGCTTTTGAACCCTTATCACTAAGTCGAAATGATGAATCAATGTACATAAAATTGTTTGGTAATATTAACTTTATAAAATGTCGGAGCTTACCTCAGCTAATAATAACATTTTAACCGCATTAGCTTTTCATAACCATTCTCAAATAACATATATAAGCCAATATTACCACACACACATGAATATGCAAACACAAAAGGTGTTCTCAAGTAGAGTGATTTGTTTTAATAATTTTAAAACCAAGCAGTTCAGTTGTACTGTCCTAAAATTACATCACTATATATTGAAAATAGCTCTATCGTAAGCAACTAAGGGCATTTGTTTATTTTCAGGTATTTTGCAAATTGTATCTAAGTTTCGGGCCCATATTGGATGTAATTTGCCATTTAGGTTTCTAGGTAGTCTAACAACTTTTCCACCAAAAATTGTGGACATTTTGAGTTTAATTGGGCTTATCTATCTAGATAAGTGGACTCAAAAGCCATCTATATTTAGATATATGGGCTCAAAGGCCATCTGTCGTTGGATAGATGGGCTCAAAGGCTATCTATCTTTGGATAGATGGGCTCAAAGACCATCTACCGTTGAATAGGGATCAAATTTGGCACTTAGGGATCTAAAAGGTCTAATAACTTCTCCACCAGGAATTGCAGATACAGGTAAAAGTTTTGGGGTAGCCCAGATAAAATGATTACGCCCATTTCCAAGCATTTTGTGGTAATCACTCTAGCATCCAGATAAATTAAGATATGATCCTGAAATTTTAGAATGATACGTCTTTCGTTTGATAACGAAAAAACTAACGATTTTAGTTTTTCGTTTAGATTTCGAAGTTATCAAAACAAATTTTTAACATAAAATTGTGCACATAGGTCCACGTTTTGGAATAGCCCCAATATAGCGGTACCATCCGATTTCAGGTAATTTTGACGTTTAAAGAATGTTATTTCAGAAGTTGCATCTTTTTTGTGATTAACACCTTCTTGCAGTATAATTGAAAACTTACTTTTAAGGAGTTATCACACAGGGATGAAGGTCAACGAATTCAATGAAAATGGAAAAATCTGTTGCATAGAGCTAACCAAATATCTACGTATGTATATATTTCGCTTTATATGTTATATTTCGCTTTAAATGTTCAGATATTGCGAGTAATTTTAAGTAACAGCATTTTGCAATTCTTTTTAAAATTAATTAAATTTTTTGCAAAAGACCGGTGGCAAAAATCCAAACACTGCACAGTGGATCCACTTGTATGGATAAAGTGGCCAAAAATATTTCCCGTGTGAATATCAAGCTAATGCGCTGGTTATAGCTTTGTACTGCTGCGAATAGTGTTTTAAGAAACCACGAGCGTAATATTCTCCCCCCCCCCCTGTCCCCTCTGGAGGGGGTATACGGTAAGAATTGTTTTATACTGTTAATACAAAATGACATGAACAAAGGTCCCGATTATCCTGGTCCAGCTGGTCACGATTGGGGAAACAAAACAATCTCCAAAACAACATAGAATCCAACCAATTTAGCGGATTAAAAAAATCAACATTTTTGTCTGAAAATTAGTATAATTTTTAATATAGATCTAATATCGTTCTTCCTGAAAGGCACGTACCGCCAACGTAAGACAAATTTGGAAGAAGATTTCTTCATCTTGCCACTGATACCAATTATGTTAATGTACGTGGTCAAATAACAGAGTTATAAGCTAATATATCCATAGAAACCCTATTCTAGAGCAGCTTTAGTCAGCCACCCACCATTTATAATCTGACACTATATGGCAGCTGATTTTAATACTAAATAACCTTGAACCCACAAGCTACTTTGGAAAATTATTCCCGAGGTGGGCACTGGTGGGCATCATGACTAAAACCTTAGGTCAAATTTAAGTATATGATCGATCGAATTGGCATTACAAAAAATACTAAGAAAAAAAGCAGCTAACTAGAATTCCACAACACACTATAACACTATTTTTAATGAAAATAAAGCTATTACCTCCCCCTTCAAAATCCACTATAATATTTTGCTATACGTATTAGTTTCGCGATATTTTGAATACATTTACTTGCACTTAAAATATAGGTTGTACTAGGGATAGGTAATGGAAAGCAATAATCGATTTTTCGACTATTCGATTATGATCTAAATCTTAAAATGCGATTTTTCGGTCTTGCGATTATTTCAGTTGTATTAAAACTCAACTTTCGACTTTTTCATAACCGCAGAAAATCGATTATAATCGACTATTCGTCGATTTTCGAGTTTTCTTTTGAAACTGTAAAACCTCCAAAAGTGTAAAACCGCCAAGTCAACAATCTATGGTCAAACTCGAAAATCGATCACAAGATAATCGATTATGCGATTTTCCTTCCAAAAAAAGTCGACTACGATTTTTAGATTTTTGACTGCAAAAAATCGATTAATCGATTAACCGAAAGTCGACTTACCTATCCCTAGGTTGTACTCATATTAGTCAAATGTTCCAACTTTTGAAGCTATTCTTAAGAAGATCGCGTTCAAATGAAACAAAAATTAATATATTTTTAAAAAGGTCCATGTCATAGCTGTCAGTGTTGCCAGATATTGTACCAAAATGTTGACATTATTTTTTTTCTTTTTGGCCAATGGTTGGATCCACTGTGACCTGCCATCATTGTGCCTTGAATACATTGTATTCCAATTTTTGGCTTAAGGAACGGTGTTTTTCGCATCCCATTAACGTCTTTGTCCTTTTAAAATGAGTTTTGCTTTCTTCCGCCATAAATCCTTAACATAGTTACCCGCTATACATTTACTTGAAAGTCCTTTGTGTAGCTGTTGTACGCTTATGTATAAACTTAAGCTGGATATTTGTGCGTGGGTGTGCGTGATCAAGTTAATGATATTCCTTAACAAGTTTTTCATGGATGTATGTTTGTTCTTGTGTATGTCCTAATGTGTGTGGTTTGGTTGTTTTGTTATATATAACAAAAAGTAAAGAGGAAACTCTTTATGATAAATGGAATATGTGAAGAATAGAATATTTTAGTGCAAAAATTTGAATTTAGAATGATTTTGGTTCCATGAAAATGGAGTCAATATTTAAAAGAAAGGAAACAAAATTTGGGAACACATATTAGGTATTGTTTTAATACCCTCAGCATTTATGCTAACGAGGGTATATACACTTTCATACGGGCAAAATGTGCCTCGTCGAAATAATGGTTTTAGACCCCAAGTATGTTTGGACGAAATGTGTTTCAGACAATTTGGAGTCGATTGAGCAATGTCCGTCCGTCTGTCTGTCTGCCTGGCTGGCTGGAGCGCACGATAACTCTCGAACGGATGAACCGATTCGGCTCAAATTTTGGCTTTCGTAATATTTTGCCCAAACTTAGTTTAAGTTCGAAGATGGACTATATCGGTCCACTCCTTCCTGTACCTCCCCCACAAAAGTTCGAAAATGTTCGGAAAATTTGTGTGCACGATAACTCTTAAAGGGAGTAACCGATTTGGTCCATATTTTGCCCATCGTGAAATGTGTACCAGACTTAGATAAGGTTTCAATACGGACTCAATCGGTCCACTCCTTCGGGTACCTCCCACACAAAATTTCGGAAAAGTTCAGTTTAGGGCCATCCCTCGAATCGCTTTGATTTTTACTTTAGCAACATGTATTCACTGCCCCCCCATACGACGGTATAAGTTTCATCAGGGGCAAGTCCATACTTCCTGATAAAATAGCCTGAAAGTTGCAAAAAACCCCTATGACATCGTGTGAGGTGGTTGGAGCGCAAGATAACTCTAGAACGGGTCTGCCGATTCGATCCAAAATTTGGCCATAGTAATATTCTGTCTAAACATAGTTCAAGTTCGAAGATAAGCCATATTGGCCCACTCCTTTAGATGCCTTCCCCACAAAAGTTCAAAAATGTTCGGTAAATTGTTGGTACGGTAACTCTTGAAGGGAGTGGCCGAATTAGTCCATACTTTACACATCCTAATATATCTACCAGATATAGATCAGGTTCAAATATGGGCTATATTTGTCCACTCCGTCCGATACCTCCCACACAAAATTTCGGATAAGTTCACTTTAAGACCTGATATGGAATCACTTTGATTTTTGTTGAAGCAACTTGCATTCGCTGCCTCAATTGCGATGGTAAAAGTTTTATCAGGGGCAAGTCCATACTTCTTGAGCAAAGGGTGTAAAAACCCCCGATGGTACTATATGTAGTGGCTGGAGATCCATTCTTTTTAGTATCTCATCCGCAAAACATTTGATCTTTAATCCTAATCAACATTTTTGTCGGTTCAAACGCCCACAATTTTTAAAACTCCCTAAATAAATGCGTTTTTTGGGAAAAAAATTGTTTCAATAGACACAGGCTGAGGGTATATCTCTGTCGGCAAAACCGACTGATACTTTTTACTTGTTTTTACAGAAACCACATTTATGAGCGGTCATTATTTAAAGCTTAAATATCTATGGAACAAAAATTGAACTTCCCGCATGTATTTGATGCAAGTCATGTTTGCAAAACTAACAAAAGTTCTGGATGAGTACGTACGGTGCAGAAAAAAGTAATTGAAGGAACTTTTTGACATGACTAAGGTATAGGGCAAATGGATGTACAAAGAGACGCCTCTAGAAACTGCAAATTGAAGCACGGACTCATTTAAATATTGCAAGACCCACAAAACAGCAATGGTGTGCCATCAGCTTTCCACATAAGGCATTGAAATCTCAACCACATGTCAGTCAGTAATCCACAAGGCTATCTACAAGAAAGCTGCTCCGATGAAGGAGTACTTGGTAAGAATGCTTTATCTGGAGAAGTAGAGCATGTACTTTGAACACAAACACCTTGAGAGCTTCGTATATAAGACCGTGATCCTCAAGAATTTATTGATAGAAATTAAGTTGGCTGCGCGCTCAAATTGAAAGGTGGGAAAGCTCAAACAACCATAGAAGGACTCGAGAAAGTATTAGATGTGTTCAATAGTGTTATGACTTTTTGACATTTTTTGTCAAAAATTATTTCCTGTAGCGGATGAATGAACATTTCCCTATTAATCACTAAAATAACGTTAATTCCATTGAAATATAAAAAAAAATCACGCACAAATCGATTTTAAAATTTTTTTTTTTTTTTTTTTAATGTATTATATGAAATTTTTTCTCAATTTTTTTTTTGTTTCTTTAAAAAATTTATAACTTTGAAAAAAAACTTTACGACTTTTTTATGATTATTAGAATTAAAGAAAATTAGTGATAATCAAATATTATGCCAGTTTGCCCATAATTCTGATAAATTCGAATTTTAAAATCATTTTGTGCGTGAGGGTTTTTACCGAATCTAATTATTATTATTAAGATTTTATGTAATATTATGTAGAAAGTTATCGGACTATGATACATGGATATGAGGTTGTAAAAAAGTCATAACGCTAG
Organism: Musca autumnalis; assembly: GCF_047663935.1. Classification (NCBI taxonomy): domain Eukaryota; kingdom Metazoa; phylum Arthropoda; class Insecta; order Diptera; family Muscidae; genus Musca; species Musca autumnalis. Next base: position 102,402,663 of record NW_027411977.1, on the reverse strand, counting down.
TGTTCAACCTGTGGGAATCAATTGTGATCATTCTTGCCGATACAACAAGCGTGAATATCAGCTAAATGCCAGGCGCTATAGTTCGATTGCAGCAAATGTTCGAAGAGTAAGGTCAATCCACACCCACGCGCACTTCGTGTTACTATGGAAGAGGAACTCCATAGGTCGACTATATCTCCAAACCTGGAGAACTTCTTTTGATGCGCCAAACACAAAATTGAACAGACATTTTGAAGAAATTTGGAAAATGTGGCACAATTTGGTCTGGAAAAAGTTTCGCCTTTGTGGGTCTTAAAGCCTTTGACAGATAGCTTTTTGTTAGTCATTCACAGCTACTGATATTTTTCTAGATCTTCAGCGCGTAAAATTTGACTAATGAACCAATGATCAGTCAATGAGTACGAGTAGGAAATGAATGAACATATTTTACGCAGCCTGTTCCGTGTTTCAGGCATCAGTATATATGCAAGAAGTGCTAGAATGACACCAGAGTTCCAGCGTGTATTGCAGATGGTTGGTAACTTTAGGAAAGGTATCTAACTCCTCTCAATTAAGTGAAGTGAAGTGATGTGGAATATAACCTTCATGTCGTCTGTCCAGCCACATTTTTTCATAATCTCAGTTTTATAGAGTCATATGGTGAAATTTTTAATTTAATCTGGTACTTGTCTGGCAACACTCCTGATCGAGTTATTATGTAGCCAATATTTATTGTAACTAATGTCCATTCTCGTAAATTAAAAAAAAAAAAACTCATAAAACGTCAGAGTTTTAGATTTTCCCGGTTTGAGACCTATTGCGCGTTGTTTACCTATAATTAGACGTGGTACTTGTAAGGTTCATGTGGCAACCCTCTTCGAGTGGATATTCTACACCAAAAATTTGTTCATACTTGTTAGAGGTAACTCCTCATTATGTATAAAAATCATAAAATCTCATCATTTTTAAATATTTACTTTAAATTCGGTTTCATTTTGTGGATCCTCCATTGCGTTTCGAAAACATTTGTATGACACTTTAATGGTTCTGGTTTTTATTGTTGTACTACGATGGTAAATATTTTATATATACATATATCCAATATTGGCCTCAATAAGTCGACCAACTAATCTGTGCAAAAACCCAAAATTTTATCATATTTAATTCCCAGCAAAAAACAAATTCTCCCAAAATAATGAGTTTTTATACTGCTTGTTGGTCCTTTATCGACATACAAAGATTTAATTTGATCGATCTTACGTTGATTATCCACTTCGAATGTTGTGAACAATTCTTGAACGAAAATGTTCACAAGTAAATTCCATTTTTTTTGCGAAGTAATTTTTTTAAGTCACTGCAAACCAGGGTTTCGGAGTCGAGGTATTTTTGGCTCGACTCCGACTCCAGAGGAGTTTTTTTCACGACTCCGACTCCAGGTCGACTCCGAGATTGAATTCTTATACCACTAAAAATGAATAAAATGTGCACAAATTTTTAACTTTTTCCTATATTTTGGCCTATATATATATACTAGCAAATGCCCGCTACTTCGTATGCGGAAAGGAAACGAAATATATATAAACAATATTTAATACGTGAATGGTGAATACTGGAGATTCTGTTGTACTAAGACCTATTTTTATTACCAATATTTTTTTCGATTGTAGTCAGAATTAAAAAAAAAAAATGCCGTATCGCATCCCTACACAGCTACCATATTTTTTATTTCGAATTTCCAAAACTACGTATCATATTGCAAATTTCAGATTTGACTCCTGGTTTTACCCCTTCACTAACACAGCATTCTCTTCCAGTACGAATTTCCAAACACTAAACTTTATCTCACCCCTTCACAACAACAATCACGCACATTCACAATTCAAGGTTCTAGCTTTAGCGGTTTCGCCCAGAACCCGAATAGGTCCGTCAAATTTTCGGCTACGTTTTCGTATATCCCCATATAACGGTACCTCTCGACTTAGTGTATTTTTAAAGAAGAACAAATGTATATTGTCCAATTTTCTTTAAATTTGGGCCTTGAATACTCAGAGGATATAGAAGTTTAATTTAAAAAATCTCCACTTCAATCCACGTTCATTAGAAGAGATATTTTGAAGATTTAGAGTATTTTGAAGATCTTTGTGGCATGAAAGGTTAGAAAACTTCTTTACAAAAAATTGTACTTAATGTGCACCGGTATGTCAACCGTATATAACGGAAAATTTTTTGAAGGCATTTCAATTTAGGATTTTTTAATATCAGGGGGTAAATACCTTCTAGTTAACAAAATTGTCGCATTGGACCACGTTTTCAAATTTACATACCAAAGCGGTCAGAACAAAAAAACATTTTTTGAAAAGATACTTCACGTTGACTACTTAATTTCAGTACATTATTTAGAAACTCCTTGGCGTTAACATCAAATCAATGGGACAATATTCAGTACAATTTTTCAAACTCAGAACTTTGTCTCAAACTTTAGAGCGATCTTCAGAACAAATAATTTTCCATTTCGTATTTTTTGTACAAATAGCGTATTTTAAAATTATATAATCCCAGCTGTGTTCCTACACCCAACACCAAATTTAGTACCTTAACTATTTAAAATGATTTTGGTATCAACATGTTACCCAACTTTTCGTACACATAGGTAAACGTTTCAAAAATTACTTCCTTATATTCAACATATATCCTAACCCCTATTCACTTTTCCAGTTTTACCAGTTCCCCTGAAACCCATTTGAGGACTATTTAGTATTTTTTGTATAAATAAGTACGAATTTTCAAAACCTCCTCCCTATCTCCACTCTAAACACCAATTGCTAATCTAATACCAAATTTCAAAATTCCAGTTGTACCCTTTACAAAATCACAAATTGTACAAAATTCTATACCATATAGCAAATACCAAAAGGTACCAAATTTTGTACCATTTAGCACTTTTCGTACACGATTTTCCAAAATGTACTTTCATATCTCAGCTCTATCCGTTCACCTAAACCCAAATTATAGCCAATGTAGTTCAATTTAGCACTTTCCCATTAGTACGAACTTCCACAACTACCTCAATCCTACACCCCAACAATAATCTGTTCACGCAAATACAAATGATAGCGAATTTCGTACCATTTAGTACTACTTCGTGCACATTAGACTTTCCAAAGCTACCTCCATATCTCAATTCTATATTCCAACAGTAATCTTAATTCCAAATTTCAGGATTCCAGCTCTTCAAATCCAAATCATACTAAACTCACTACCATTTAGGATTTTTCGACCTTTGGTACATCTTTCTTACTCTTCATCAGTGACCCCCATTCCAAATTTCAGGATTCCGGCCCTATTCGTTAACCCATACCCAAATTGTACTATATATAGTACCATTTAGTATTTTTCGTATACTTTTAATTCGAATTTCCAAAAACCTTTCTTTTTTACTCTCCATCAGTGACCTTCATTCCAAATTTCAAGATTCCAGCTCTATCCGTTCACCCAAACCCAAATTGTACTAAATTTACTACCATTATTACTTTTCGTACATTTATAGTTCTAATTTCTAAAAACCTTTCTTTGTTACTCTCCACCAGTGACCCTAATTTCAAATTTCAGGATTCTAGCTCCATCCGTTCACCCAAATCCAAATTGTACTAAATTTAGTACCATTTAGTACTTTTCGTACCCTTATAGTTCGAATTTCCAAAAACCTTTCATTGTTACTTTTCATCAGTGACCCTCATTCCAAATGTCTGTATTCCAGCTCAATCCGTTCACCCAAATCAAAATTGTACTAAATTTAGTACCATTTAGTACTTTTCGTACCCTTGTAATTCGAATTTCCAAAAACCTTTCTTTTTTACTCTTCATCAGTGACCTTCATTCCAAATTTTAGGATTCCAGCTCTATTCGTTCACCCAAACCCAAATTGTACTAAATTTAGTACCATTTATTACTTTTCGTATACTTATTGTTCGAATTCCAAAAACCTTTCATTTTTACTCTTCATCAGTTATCCTCATTCCAAATTTCAGGATTCCAGCTCTATCCGTTCACCCAAATCAAAATTGTACTAAATTTAGTACCATTTAGTACTTTTCGTACCCCTACAGTTCGAATTTCTAAAAACCTTCCATTCTTACTCTTCATCAGTGACCCTCATTCCAAATGCCTGTATTCCAGCCCTATCCGTTCACCCAAATCCAAATTGTACTAAATTTAGTACCATTTAGTACTATTCGTGCAAAAACCTTTCTTTGTTACTCTCCACAAGTTACCCTAATTTCAAATTTCAGGATTCCAGCTCTATCCGTTCACAAAATACGAATTGACACCAAATTTAGTACACTTTAGTACTTTTCGTACACTTATAGTTCGAATTTCCAAAAACCCTTTGGTACATCTTTCTAGCTCTCCATAAGTTACCCTCATTCCAAATTTCAGAATTCTACCTCTTACCGTTTGCCTAATACAAAGGGTACCATATTTAGTACCTTTTAGTACTTTTCTTACACTTCTAGGTCGAATTTCCAAAAACCCAGCCTTATCTTACCCCTACACACCAACAGCAACCTACACCCAAAATTTCAACTTTCTAGCTTCAGCGGTTTCGTCTGGGCGCTGATGAATCAGTCAGTCAATCAGTCAGTCACTCACTCACCTCACTACTCTTTTATATATATATAGATATATATACATATTTATTAGAAAGGGCAATAAGGACTACATGCAATAAAAAACTATAAGCAATTCACGGCCAATTTTCAAACTGGATGTAAGCCAACATTTTAGTGTGCTTAGCCTTAAAAGGAGACCCCCAGCTGTAAAGCTCAATAAAAGCCATTTTTCATTATTTACTACGTAACTTTTTTGGCAGATTTTTTTCTTCATCTGAAAGTGAAAAATATTACGAAGTTTTGAGGCCGTCTACAAAACCCTGTTTTTATTAAAGCATTTTGAGGTGCGAAAACTAATAAACCAATTGTCATATATTTTTGTGGCCGATTTCGAGAAAAACACAGTTTATATGCTGCATACAAAATTAAATAAATTGTTCCAATCCAACGCTCATTCTGAGGCATTATTGTTCCGATCGACTTAAAAATTTGACCACACATTCTATGCTATTTATACTTTCTACTTTTTTTGGAAATTTATAAATAGGGATCACCCATTAAACTAAAATTCAGCGCTCACATTTTGAACTTTCTTGTGGAGTGGACAATTTTATTGAAACCAGCACGTAGGCAGATGGATGTTTTTTGGAACTGAAAAATTAGCAAACGATGAGATTTCGTGCATGAAAATATTCTACAAAAATGTTGCTAAAAAAATTTATGTAGCGTCGGTCCACTAGGACAAGAAATCGACATTGTCATGTTTGCATTGTCCTTTATCACTTTTACCCGATTGGGTACTTTCTCATGAAAACTCTATGATTATGTATTTCATTGAATTTCGAATATACAATTAATAGTGTAGAAAACTCGGATACACATGAACTATATCTGTTCCTGGCGGACAGTTCCGGTTATTTAATCCGGTATTTAATAGAAGACAAGGATTACTTCTCAAGAAAGAAGATGAGAATACCAATAGACCTTTGTGAGAAGACCAGTAAGACTTCTGACGAAAGAGGTTAAAGGTCCAATCTTATATCGATTGTCATAGAACTTTACTTTGTTTTCAAAAATGTAACGAATCAATTGGATTAACAAAAGGGGATGAAAAGACTACACTTCAGAGGATAGTAAATATCCTGTGAATTGTCCTTTAACTTAGTATAATATGTAATTTGAATATATATTTTCTTATACCTTTCTTTTAAAATAATTAATGATTTAAAAAAAAAACAAATCTTGTTCCAAATTTGATGTTATATTTCTATAACGTGGAAAAAAATTTGCCAGGAGTCGGAGTCGAGTTATTTTTTCGACTCAGACTCCGACTCCAGCAAAATTGCTCGACTCCGACTCCGAAACCCTGCTGTAAACAACACATAACATAGTCGTATGACAAACTGTCCTCAGTAAGAAAAGGTTAAAACTGTCAAACTTTCTAAAAAATTTTCAAATGGCTGCTGGGAATACGCTTTGTTGCCTGGGCCAGGTAGTTTTCGTGCATCCCTCGTAACTGCCAAAACCGCAAATTTTCGCAAAAAGTCTATACAGTTTTGAAATCTACATACTCTTGGCTTTATTTTGGTACTGGTGGCGATTCTTGCATATGCTTGAAAAGTAAATAAAACTTTAAGGAAATCCATATATCTATATTAAATATTTTCATTATGGCCAACATTATAAATAAAATATTTGGTAACCCTTTGCAAATTAGAGGAATTGTTATAATCATTCAACTTAAGATAAGGAGGGAATTGTAGTCCTTTGTTTCAGAAACTTGCTTATAATATAACCATATATAATAAAACCATTTCTTCTCATTTTAAAATATTTTTTTACGCAAAATTAGTCAAAGGCTTACAACTTTTTCTCCTTAAGAACAGCGAAAAATGGCAAAAAATGTGAAATGTTTGGAGGCGATTTGCATCTTACAATTTTTAAAATGGTGACATGAATTTTTTGATTTTTGTCGTTGGGCGCAATCACTGTGTATATCTGCGTGTTAATCGTTATTATAAATCCTTAACACACGAATATTGTACTAAGACGCATATAGTACAGTATTTATTTATAAAATATAGAAAAAATGTTCAAAAATCTTAATGATAATATAAAAATTTCTTATTAAGAAATTCATGTTGCGACCTTCCTTTTTGTTTTGTTGGTCTATAGCCACACGTGTCTATAATCACAAGATAATCATTTGAAAACTGGTTCATAATATTATAACCCAAACAAAAAAGGCCACAACATACTAACCCTTTCTTTAAGTATCATAAATGTTACACAAGACTTCGAACGTTAATGGCGTAACATTAAAAAATGGCTCAAAAGCAGTTTTGCCTTAAAAAAGGTTAAATTTTAATATTGTAGAATTCTTGCAGGGTAAACCAAATAAAATGGCAACACAAAGTTATTTTTGAAAAGCTTTTAAGCATTTCAAGTCTGAAAACTTTGTTGGCATTTTCATTTGCATATTTTGAACAAAAACCTAGTTATTACATTTGTACGTACATTATGAGAGGATTGTGGGTAAGAAATATGAATAGTTTCACCCCAAACATGACTGCAGTAGTAATTATGTTTAGTCCGTCTAGTACCATTTTTGTATTGGTTACATAATACAAACATATACATTCATATATCGCCCTATTTGTGTAAAAATAAACTATGTTTAAGTTTTCACGCATAAAGAAAGTATATTAACAATTATTTTGGATTCTGTGCGTGTTGTACTATCAGCGTTAACGTCAATGTTTTCAGGAAGTAAAGATAATAGAGTAAGTTAATACAACAGCAGACAAAAGATCGAATTCCAGACATGATTTCGGCTAACAAAATAAATTAGGGCCTGACAATCAAATATTCCAATAATGTGCATACATTACTTCAAAGATATGACCTAGAGAAAATTGTTAGAAGTGAAATAAATAACAATGACGACAACCACTTGGAGCTGACTTAAAGTTCTGCAATTTTCCTTTGATTGTTTTATTTAACAGAGGCTCACGGTGCGCCCTAACTAATTTTAAATGAAAGGAGACTGTGGAGTTTTTGCGGTTTCTGAAACTACAATGTTCATAGATGAGAAAAATCAAAAAAAAAAAAAAAAACAAGTAAAAAAGTATCAGTCGGCTTTGCCGACAGAGATATACCCTCAGCCTGTGTATATTGAAACAATTTTTTTCCCCAAAATACGTATGTATTTAGGGGGTTTTAAAAATGTTGGGCGTTTGAACCGACAAAAATGTTGATTAGGATTAAATATCAAAAGTTTTGTGGAGGAGATACTAAAAGGAATGGATCGACATTGATCGAACATTTTCGAACTTTTGTGGGGGAGGTACCGGAAGGAGTGGACCGATATAGCCCATCTTCGAACTTAAACTAAGTTTGGGTAAAATATTACGAAAGCCAAAATTTGAACCGCATCGGTTTATCCGTATGAGAGTTATCGTGCGCTCCAGCCACCCAGACAGACAGACAGACGGACGGACATTGCTCAATCGACTCAAAATTGTCTGAAATACATTTTGTCCAAACATATTTGGGGTCTAAAACCATTATTTCAATGAAAGTGTATATCGCCCTTTTTGTAGAAAATTTACTTATGTTGAAACTGAGGAATGGGGTATTGTAACTCGCGAATTGTTGTAATATACCATAACTTTTGAACGCATTTAGGTAAAATAAGCTGTTTTAGCACGATTCACCGATGGATTTCTTAAAATTATAATTTAAGCGGAAGCTGTGGTCATATTAAAGTAAAAAAATAGGAAAAAATCGTTGAATGAAACGAGTTTTTTTAAGTCAATTTTCAATTAATGGCTTTACAATACAATGTAGAGTATAATGTGCAAAGAAGAAGTTAAAGAATACACTTTAGAGATTAAGTTTCTAATGTATGATTTTTTAATATAACCACTGCATCAATCTCAAACGGATGCTGACATTTTGAGGACTGAAAAATCGAGTTTTTTGAATTTTTGCTATAATCGGGACGCGCAACTGTACTCATTTAAAAACTGATTATAAGATTGTAGTACTCGCGATTACGCATTTTTTGATGTATAACTCGGGCGTGTAGCCTTCAAAGGTTCACAACAATCTCAGCTTAAAGTCGAAATTTTTGTGCGTAAATTTTTGTAAAAAACCTGTTTTTTTGATTCAAAATTTGCAACTGCCATTAAATTGTCGGTGAAACCCGCGTGAACTTAGTTTTTTTACGTTCTGAATCTAATAAGCCATGATGCGTCCAAATCCGTCCACTAGATCGGCGGATATGATACCTCTCAAATGTCGAAAATATGCGAAAAATGTTTTTGAAAATTGCGCGCATTGAAACGCGTTTTGGAAGTGTAATTTTTACTGTAATAAATAGAGCTATATGCCTGTTTAAAATGCGCGAAAACATAATTTCAAAATTATCGCTAATCCGGAGATACAATTGATTTTATCTAAAAATTAAGTGCGATGCTACATCCACGGTTCTTGATGGATCGCAATGAAACGACATCAAATGATGTATTTTTTAGAGGTTATCATCGAAATCGGATGCGCATAAAATGTAAATGAACTTCGTGGAAATTATGACCATTTTACTGTATTTTGCGCCCTAATATCCAACAGATGCTACATCGTGGTCGCTAAATAGAATTTCACAAACTGCACATGAAATAAGAGGGATTGATTCGCTGTGTTGGAAAATCGGATGCGCATCATGTCATTTTCACTATTACGCGGTTTATATGCGTTTCAAATGTTGTAACATTCAATATAACACTATTTTAATGTTATGCCACAATTAGAATTCCTTGTAATTTAATATAATGTTCTAAAAATATTCGCCAATAGGAAAACTATAAGCGAAAAATTTGTTGCAACGGAATATCTTCATTATTGCGTGAAATTTTGACGAAAATGACGAAGAACTCAAACATTTTTTCTTCAACCTTTCCTATCTATATATATATATATATATATATATATATATATATATATATATATATATATATATCTATATATATAAAAAAGGATGATGTTAGTTACTACGCTTATAACTCAAGAACGGCTGAACAGATTTTTACAATTCGCACCAATTCGGAATGGTCTCATAGCAGAAAAGGATAAAACCTAAAAAAATCGCGAAAATTTGCGAAAAATTTGCAAAAATATTTTTTCAATAAATTAAATTTTTCCACAAATGTCTATCGAGCTTAGCGTTTGGAGTAAATCTTGGCACTTATTTGGACAGTTTTTGGCGAAAATTGTATTTGCACCTACTGTGAGGGTCCATTGTACGCCTCTGTTTTGTCAATTTTTGAAAGTTGTATAGAATTATTTATTCACAATCAAAACGATTTTCATTTATTTTCAAGCGTCTTTTTAGGAAATTAACAGCGAAAATGGTTAAAAGGGCTTAGTTTAGAGTTTGTAAAGATTAGTGCTGGTTTCGGTCAGATACCGATTGAAAAGACTAAGATGATAATGCCAAAATTGGTTTCCACAGTTTTGAGGAAAAAGGTACAAATCCACAAAATTGGTGGGTTAATTGAAACATCAAGAGCTCCGAGGTAATTTCATTGGAAGTGAAGTTGTGGCATATATGTATACTTTTAAAGCGTAGGTAAAAACATCTTCGAAAGATAAACTTGCGATGTATGCGGTATAATATTTAAGCTGTACCAGATATATTTTGATACTGCTTAGATTCTGTCATGATACATGTAAAAGGAGTATGAATTCAATCAATTTAGTTCCCGCAGAGCTGGAGGCAATTACAAACGGCCAAATACATACATACAAACATACATATGTACATTGGTACTGTTGGTACACTGTATGTATGTCACTCGAAAAAAGGATGATATTCAAAATTGAAAAAAAAACAAGAAATCGGAGGTACTGGAGTTTTTTTTGGTCGAATTATCTGACAAATATTCTTTATCGGCGACATAAGTAGGTAAATACTTATTAATCGTTAATTAGTTTGTGATATTAATTTGACTATGTTATTTACGTCGAATTTAAATATAGGGTGACCAAGTAATCGACAACAGTCACGTGTTAGTGTGACAAGACTTCAACCATCCGAAACACACAAAGAAAGGCAACTAATAGAATAGCTCTGTCCATGATACCAGAGCCATTACATTTAATACCGAATTTGCAGTGCAAGTAGAATTCGGGAGATCACATTAAATAGAGAAGTCAGAAAAAATAAGTAAAAAAGCGTTAAGTTCGGCCGGGCCGAACTTTTTATACCCTCCACCATAAAATGTTCTGAACTAAAACGGAATAATTATATTCTTTCCAGTCCACAATTTTAGACGAAGATATTTTGTGACCTCTTATACCTAAATAAGGTAAAAAACTTAAAAATGTATTAAATCGGTAAGGAACCTTATATGGGGCTATATCAAAGTGAAAATCGGGAGGTACAGTTATATAGGGGGCTATACCTAAACATGGACCTATGTTGACAGTTTTTGGTGGAGATATTTTGTGATTACTAGAAACCTCAACGGTCAAATTACAGGTAGTTCGATCAAAAATTTTAGCTGAAATACTCAAAATACCAAAAATCGGGAGGTACCGCTATATGGGGGCTATACCAAAACATGGCCCTTGACTGTTTTTAGTGGATATACTTTGGGAACCACTGGGAACGCCAAACCTGAAATTACAGATAGTTCGGTCAAGAAATGTAATTAAAATCCACAAAATACAGAAAATCGGGAGGTACCGTTATATAGAGGCTATACCAAAACATGGACCTATGTTGACGGATTTTGGTGGAGATGTTTCGTGACCACTGGGAACCCAAAACGTGAAATTACAGGTAGTTCGGTCAAAAAATGTAGTTAAAATCCCCAAAATACCGAAAATCGGAAGGTAGCGTTATATGGGGGCTATACCAAAAAGTGTTCCGATATAACCCATCTTGGAACTTGACCTGCCTATGGAAAAAGGACGCTCGGGTGCAAAAATATAGCGCTCTAGCTCAATTATTGCGAACGCTAGAGTGATTACAACAGACAGACAGACAGACAGACGGTCATGGCTAGATCGTCTAAGAATTTTTTCCTGATCAAGAATACATATATGTATGTGCAAATGATTAGTTCGATGAGTTACAAACAGAAGAACAAACTAAATATACCCTCCATACTATGGTGGAGGGTATAAAAACAGACGATAACGATCGGATCAAAATGGGTAAATAGGTTAAAATGGGTTAATTTATTAAAACGCAAATTTAAATAAGCACTATATTCAGCATTAAATTCAAATTCATATTCAATTGCTTTAGTGAAATATCGTGTTCAGTGGTGGAAACAATAATTGCAGAAAACCATCGATTATGAAACGAGTAGGGCGTTATATTATTTTGCTTCAACTGCGCTACCAAATATTTTTATTTACATCGCAAAACGTGTTATTTGCTTAAAAAATATATCTTAGTCCCGATTTAGAGTTACCTGATTTGTTTCGCGCCTATTGTCAGTTTATAGAAGAGAGAGTCGAGGAAAATAGAAACACTTTGCCTCTCAGTACCTTCTCTCTTCGTCAAACTGACAATTGTCGAAAGTACAATTGTCTAATGTGCATCTGCTTCAAGGATCGTCCTAAACAGTTCAAAACAAAGAAATATTTGCCACTGAACAAGGTGATAGCAATAATAGTATTATAGGTTTGAACCAAAGCCATAAAGTTCTGTACCTAACAAACTGCGAGACGAAGTTCGCCGGGTCCCCTAGTATATCTATATATATAAAAAAGGATGATGTTAGTTACTACGCTTATAACTCAAGAACGGCTGAACAGATTTTGACAATTCGCACCAATTCGGAATGGTCTCACGGCAGAAAAGGATAAAACCTAAAAAAATCGCGAAAATTTGCCAAAAATTTGCAAAAATATTTTTTCAATAAAGTCAATTTTTCCACAAATTCCTATCGAGCTTCGCGTTTGGATAAAACCTAAAAAATCGCGAAAATTTGCCAAAAATTTGCAAAAATATTTTTTCAATAAAGTCAATTTTTCCACAAATTCCTATCGAGCTTCGCGTTTGGATAAAACCTAAAAAAATCGCGAAAATTTGCCAAAAATTTGCAAAAATATTTTTTCAATAAAGTAAATTTTTCCACAAATTCCTATCGAGCTTCGCGTTTGGAGTAAATTTTGGCACTTAATTGTATTTGCACCTACTGTGAGGGTCCATTGTACGCCTCTGTTTTGTCAATTTTTGAAAGTTGTATAGACTTTTTTATTCACAATCAAATCGATTTTCATTTATTTTCAAGCGTCTTTTTAGGAAATTAACAGAAAAAATCGTTAAAGGTAGTTTAGAGTTTGTAAAGATTAGTGGTGATTTCGGTCAGATACCGATTGAAAAGACTAAGATGATAATGCCAAAAGTGGTTTCCCCAGTTTTGAGGAAAAAGGTACAAATCCACAACATTGGTGGGTTAATTGAAACATCAAGAGCTCCGAGGTAATTTCATTGGAAGTGAAGTTGAGGCATATATGAATACTTTTAAACCGTAGGTAAAAACATCTTCGAAAGATAAACTTCCGATGTATGCGGTATAATATTTAAGCTGTACCAGATATATTTTGATACTGTTTACATTCTGTCATGATGCAAAAAACATGATGCCCCCACTGTAAAAGGAGTATGAATTCAATCAATTTAGTTCCCGCAGAGCTGGAAGGCAAATACAAACGGCCAAATACATACATACAAACATACATATGTACATTGGTATTGTTGGTACACTGTATGTATGTATGGAAAAAAACAAGAAATCGGAGGTACTGGAGATTTTTTGGTCGAATTATCTGACAAATATTCTTTATCGGCGACATAAGTAGGTAAATACTTATTAATCATTAATTATTTTGTGACATTAATTTGACTATGTTATTTACGTCGAAATTAAACATAGGGCGACCAAGTAATCGACAACTGTCACGTGTTAGTGTGACAAGACTCCAAGTTTCCGAAACACACAAAGAACGGCAACTAATAGAACAGCTCTGTCCATGTTACCAGAGCCATTGTATCTAATGCCGAATTTCCAGTGCAAGTGGAGTTCGGGAGATCACATTAAATAGAGAAATCAGAAAAAATAAGTAAAAAGCGTTAAGTTCGGCCGGGCCGAACTTTTTATACCCTCCACCATAAATCATTCTGAACTAAAACGGAACAATTATATTCTTTCCTGTCCACAATTTTAGACGAAGATATTTTGCGACCTCTGATACCTAAATAAGGTAAAAAACATAAAAAATGTATTCAATCGGTAAGGAACCTCAACGGTCAAATTACAGGTAGTTCGATCAAAAATTTTAGCTAAAATACTCAAAATAACAAAAATCGGGAGGTACCGCTATATGGGGGCTATACCAAAACATGGACCTTGACTGTTTTTAGTGGATATACTTTGGGAACCACTGGGAACCCCAAACCTGAAATTACAGATAGTTTTTGGTGGAGATGTTTTGTGATTACCAGGAACCTCAACTGTCAAATTACAGGTAGTTCGGTAAAAAATTTTAGCTAATATCCTCAAAATACCGATCATCTGGAGGTACCGTTATATGGAGGCTATACCAAAACATGGACCTATGTTGACAGTTTTTGGTGGAGATGTTTTGTGACCACATGGAATCCCAAACGTGAAGTTACAGGTAGTTCGGTCAAAAAATGTAGTTAAAATCCCCAAAATACCGAAAATCGGGAGGTAGCGTTATATGGGGGTATACCAAAAAGTGTTCCGATATAACCTATCTTCGAACTTGACCTGCCTATGGAAAAAAGACGCTCGGGGGCAAAAATATAGCGCTCTAGCTCAATTATTGCGAACGCTAGAGTGATTACAACAGACGGACATACAGAGAGACGGTCATGGCTAGATCGTCTTAGAATTTTATCCTGATCAAGAATATATGTTCAAATGATTAGTTCGATGTGTTACAAACAGAAAAACAAACTAAATATACCCTCCATACTATGGTGGAGGGTATATAAACAGATGAAGGTGGTTACCTGATAATGATCGGATCAAAATGGGTAAATAGGTTAAAATGGGTTAATTGATTAAAACGCAAATTTAAATAAGCACTATATTCAGCATTAAATTCAAATTCAATTGCTTGAGTGAAATATCGTGTTCAGTGGTGGAAACAAGAATTGCAGAAAACCAACGATTATGAAACGAGTAGGGCGTTATGATATTATTTTGCTTCAACTGCGCTACCAAATATTTTTATTTACATCGCTAAACGTGTTATTATATCGACACCTCCAAGTAATAGTATGCTAAGTCTAAAAAGTGAGTTTTGCAGGAGAAGCTCTCAAAGTGTGGACATTTTTTTGAACTTCAATACTATGCTAAGTCAATATTTCTTTATAACTTTTGTTCGGATTGACCGATCATTACCAAAATTTGACAGAATTTAAGTTAAAGGACGTTCGACACCTCCAAATAATAGTTTGCTAATTCTAAACAGTGAGTTTTGAAGGACAAGCTCTAAAAGTTTGGAAATTTCTTAGACCTTCAGTACTATGCTAAGTAAATATTTGTTTATAACTTCGGTTCGGATTGTCCGATTATTACCAAAATTTGACAGAATTTAAGCTAAAGGACGTTAAATATAAAAATGTAAAGAACTTGAAAACATGCTAAGTCGACTTAGCATACTATTGTTTGGAGGCGTCGATATCTTAGTCCCGATTTAGAGTTACCTAAATTTTTTCGCGGCTATTGTCAGTTTATAGAAGAGAGAGTCGAGGAAAATAGAATTGTCGAAAGTACAATTGTCTAATGTGCATCTGCTTCAAAGATCGTCCTAAACAGTTCAAAACAAAGAAATATTTGCCATTGAACAAGGTGATAGCAATAATAGTATTATAGGTTTGAACCAAAGCCATAAAGTTCTGTACCTAACAAACTGCGAGACGAAGTTCGCCGGGTCCCCTAGTATGTATATAAAAAAGGATGATGTTAGTTACTACGCTTATAACTCAAGAAAGGCTGAACAGATTTTGACAATTCGCACCAATTCGGAACGGTCTCATGACAGAAAAGGATAAAACCTAAAAAAATCGCGGAAATTTGCGAAAAATTTGCAAAAATATTTTTTTCAAAAAAGTCAATTTTTCCCGAAATTTCTATCGAGCTTAGCGTTTTGAGTATACCTTGACACTTATTTGGACAGTTTTTGGCGAAGATTGTATATGCACCAACTGTGAGGCTCCATTGTACGCCTCTGTTTTGTCAATTTTTATACCCTACACCACTATGTGGGGAGGGTATTATAAGTTGGTTTTGGCCAAAAAGTTTGTAACGCACCGAAATAATGGTCGTGGACCCATACTTATATATACCAAAATGAATGTCTCGACGGGCTGAGTCGATCTGGTATGTGTGTCCGTCCGTCAGTCCGTCCGTCCGTCCGTCTGTCCGCCTGTCCGTCTGTCCGTCTGTCCATCTAAACCTTGTAATCACGCTACAGGTCGCAATTTTGATCGGATCGTCACGAAATTTTGCATGTTGATGGGGGTCCCGGAGGGGAAGAAGCCTATTGATTTTGGTGATGGTCGGATAATATTTAGGGGTCGGAAAGGGCAAAAAACTTAGATGGATAAAAAGACAACGTTTTTTTTCCAAAGCGAATATCTCAGCTTCCATATGGGTTATACCAAAAGCAAAACCTGCGAATTAAAGTAGAAAATATCACCTTTCTAATGATGTAAAGTATATATCACAATAGTAACAAATAAAACCCCAATTTTCATCTTTGCGATTTTAATTATATTGACGAATATCACAGCTTTAGTTGTAAAATTTCCAAAAGCAAAGCCTGACTATGAAAGTAGAAGATCCCGTCTTTACAATGATGCAAACTAGGTCGGCGTAGGTAACCAAATAACGGAGATATCGCAATAGTCGGTAATACATCCCATTTTTCTATTTTTTTGGAAATCACGCTACAGGTCGCAATTTTGATCGGATCGTCACGAAATTTTGGGGGTTAATGGGGGTCCCAAAGAGAAAGAAGCCTACTGATTTTGATGATGGTCGGATAATATTCAGGAGTCGGAATGGGCAAACACTTATTTGGAGAAAGGTCAACGTTTTATTTCAAAGCCAATATCTCTGTTTCTTTTAGAGGTATATCTAAAGCAAAACCTAGCAAGGAAAGTACAAAATATCACCTTTACAACGATGTAAAGTAGGTTGTCGTACGTGGCCAAATAGCAGAGATATGGCAATAGTCGATAATGCATCCCATTTTCCGATTTTTTTGCAATCACGCTACAGGTCGCAATTTTGATCGGATCGTCACGAAATTTTGGGGGTTAATGGGAGTTCCACAGAGGAAGAAGCCTACTGATTTTAATGATGGTCGGATAATATTCAGGGGTCGGAATGGGCAAAAACTGATTTAGAGAAAAGGTCTACGTTTTATTTCAAAGCCAATATCTCTGTTTTTTTAAGAGGTATATCAAAAGCAAAACCTGGCAAGGAAAGTAGAAAATATCACCTTTACAACGATGTAAAGTAGGTTGTCGTAGCTGCTTAAACAACAGAGATATCGCAATAGTCGGTAATGCATCCCATTTTCTGATTTTTTGGTAATCACGTTACAGGTCGCAATTTTGATCGGATCGTCACGAATTTTTTGGGAGTGGATGCGGGTCCCTCAGAGGAAGAAGCCTATTTAGTTTGGTGATGGTCGGATAATATTCAGGAGTCGGAATAAGCGAAAAGCTTATGTGGAGGAAAGTCAACGTTTTTTCTTATGCGAATATCTCCACTTCTGGTTGGAGTATTCCAACAGGAATACCCGTCAATGGAAGAAGAAAAGATCTCGTTTATATTGATGCAAAGCATGTTGGCGTAAGTGAGCAAACCGAGATATTGCAAAATTCAGTAATAAACTCAATTTTTCCATTTTTTTGTAATCACGCTAAAAGTTGGAATTTTGATCGGATGGTGACGAAATTTTGGGGGTAGATGGGGGCCCCACAGAAGAAGAAGCCTTTTGATTTTGGTGATAGTCGGATAATATTTAGGGGTCGGAATGGGGAAAAACTCATTTGGAGACAAATTCAAAGTTTTATTCTTTGTGAATATATCGGCTTCTAGTAGTGGTATTCCAACGGGAGAGCCTGTAAATGGAAGAAGAAAATATTACCTTTACATTGGTGTAAAGCAGGTTGGCGAAGGTGGTCAAACAAGGGAGATACCACAATAGTCGATAATGCATCGAATTCTTCCATTTTTTGCAATCAAGCTACAGGTCGTAATTTTGATCGGATGGTCACGAAATTTTGGTTGCTTATGGGGGTCCCAGAGAGAAAGAGGCATATTATTTTTGGTGGTAGTCGGATTATATTCCCTAAAAGAAATGTTTAGCAGTGAAAAGCTTATGCAAAGGGGTAGTGGTGTAGGGTATCACATGGTCGGCCCCATTCCGACTATAGCCTTTGCTCACTTGTTGAAAGTTGTATAGATTTTTTTATTCCGAATCAAATCGATTTTCATTTATTTTCAAGCGTCTTTTTAGGAAATTAAGAACGATAAGGGTTAAAAGGATTCGTTCCATAGTTTTGAGGAATAAGGTACAAATCCACAAAATTGGTGGCTTATTTGAAAAATCAAGAGCTCCGAGGTAATTTTATTGAAAGTGAAGTTATGGCATATAAGTATACCTTTAAACTGTAAGTAAAAACATATTCGAAAGATCAACTTCCGATTTATGCGGTATAAAATTTAAGCTGTATATTGATATTGTTCAGATCCTGTCATGATACTAAAACATGATGTATCCACTGAAAAAAAAAGGCGTATGAATTCAATAAGTTTAGTTCCCGCAGAGCTGGAAGACAATTACAAATGGCCAAATACATATGTACACTGGTACTGTTGGTACACTGTATGTCTGTACATCGAAAAAGGATGATATTCAAAATTTTAAAGAAAAAAACAAGAAATCCGAGGTACTGGATATTTTTTGTTCGAATTATTTGACAAATATTCTTTATCAGGCGACATAAGTAGGTAAATACTTATTAAACGTTAATTAGTTTGTGATATTAATTTGACTATGTTATTCACGTCGGAAGTAAATATAGGGTGACGAAGTAATTGACAACAGTTACCAGAGCCATTGCATCTAATTCCGAACTTGCGATGCAAGTAGAATTCGGGAGATCACGTTAAACAGAGAAGTCAGAAAAAAGCAGATAACGATCGGATCCCTCTGCTCAAAATAGGTTAATTGATTAAAACGCAAATTTATAAAAGCACTATATTCAGCATTAAATTCAAATTCCTACGATGGCACTTGACCACGGCCACCTTTTATTTATGTTACATCTACAAAACTACTAAACCGATTTTCCTAAAATGTTCAGGGAATGTCCCCCGGTGAAAATTGGATATATATTTCCTTGAATTTCGAAGTGGGCAGGGTATTTCCAGATATTTAAAAAACCCTATATCTTTATGAATAAAAATCAAATGCCGTCATAACCCAACTTAGCTTTTTATGGAATAAAAATTGTATCACGCCCACTTTTTTCAACTGAACCGATTTTCCTGAAATTGTCAGGGAATGTAAAGATTTTATTGAATTCCAGAGGGGGCGGGATAACTCCCCTATGCGATATTTTGAAAAAAAACGCTATTTTTGCAAAACTTACGCATGTATCGGTCAAAAATTTATGGACTAATTTACAATCTAGGTACATTTTTGGGGCCTAAAGATCCGACCAAGCCAGCTTTTTTAATATTTTATATCACCAATAATATTGAAAAGTTTCCATTAAATATGCAGCAAAAGCTCATTGATTGCCGTTGGTATGTTTATTTTATGAATTTCCCCACGCCTTTCTTTTAAACGCTATATCTATAAGTCAAACTTATGATTATATAGGTTTCAGCATAAATTTTGGGAGGCAATGGGGTTGTGTGTGTCCTAGGTACATATTTGTAGCCAAAATAGCGGGCCACACCCACTTTTAAAATACTTTATATCCTAAAAAGTGATGATCACTCCCACTCTTTTCAATACATTTTTTTTTCCAAACTACTAAACCAAATTTCATGCAATTTTCAATGCAATACTATAAATTTGTAAACAATTTCGTTTGTTTTATAATCGCTATATTTGCTATACTTATGAGTGCATCGGCTTGCAAATTAATTTTCTACAGAGCGGCTGCTGCGCTCCCGGTCAAGAAAAACGATATATTTAAAAATTTCCTTAAATGGTGAGGTTCAACGGCCATGAAAAACTAACTTTTAACTTAACTTTTATAATTAGATCGCTTTAGGATAAAGACAGGGTACATGGACGATAATAAATCCTTAACAGCATCAATGGGCAAACAAATCCGACAAAGTCTGTGAGAAAGGTTACAGTCAAAATATGTTGAAAAATTTTAAATCCTCCTCGGTTTGGCAATTTACCAAAGAAGTAAGGTAGAAAATATGTCAAGTATAAAGTCCATAAAAATTGTCATTAAAGCTCATTACTACGGGCCAGCAACGCGGCCCGGGTCTGCTAGTAAAACCATAAAAAAATAAAATTAGAATAACATGATTTTTATTATTTTCGTCATATTTTCTTTGTATTTTTGCAAATAACGTGAATACTATAGCTCCAAACTTCACGACATAGGTTTCATTTTATTCCTCACAATGTCTGGATGCTGCTATAATTTTTATACAACTTGACCAAAAATCATGAAAAATACAAATGTTGTGTAGCGTTATGTAAAGCTATTTTAAGGGGTTATGTCCACTTATAAGCATGAGAAAAGCCATTTTCCTGAATTTTTTATAAAAAATCTATTAAACCTTAAATTACCTTCTATATATATATATCAGAAATATTGCCAATTATTTCATATTCCATTTCAGAAAAAAAGGATAAATTTTTTTCGCGCTACATCAACGATTTTTGATATGTAGGTTAAGAAAAATATTCCCAGTACGAATCTGGTCGCGAGCCAATTTTTGGTTGTTGCGGACAAAAGTTATGGCGCTTTTATTTCGCTTTTTAAGAAAGAAAATATTATAAAAACGCTAATTATTTTAATGAGCACAATTATTACAAAAAAGTTCTCTCGAAGTGACTTCAGCGAGTAGATTGCATAATACCTGCAAAATATTACACAGATTTCGCGGAATGAACATAAAATTGATAAATTATTGAATATAAGTCAACTTTTTTCAAAATTAAGGCCCATTTAGTGGTCATAATATTACATAAAAATTTGTTCTAGATCAAAACTTCACGGCGAATCAAATGAGACTACAATCATACAGACTGGTGTTATAGTTTCGATGTTACAGCCAAAATAAGCACATATTTTGGTAAAAAAATTATTTTTTGTTTGAAAAAATATTTTTTCACATGCATTATGTAGTAGAAAAAATTGTAAAAATCTATAGGAATACTTCCTTCATTTTGCTTAAATCTCCCAATAAAATAGACGGATTTTGCTTTATTGACATTCATATTAAAGTTTTTCCATTAGGGAAGGTAATTGGGTTGATGAGGATGTATCTCAAAGCTTCTGAAATGGAAATAGAGGTCAAATAACCCATTTTAATATATATCAAAATCATTTTGTCCGCATGTGATTTTCGTGTACAGCAAGACCATATCTATTAAGTTGTACATATTTTTCGAAATATAATTTGGACTCTAAGATGTAGCATCGGCTGCATCTTAGCATTAAAAAACCTATAAAATGTCGCTAATTTGCGCAAAGTGCATACAATTTTTGTCCGCATCCGATTTCAATGTCAACCATGAAAATCTACATCGATATATGTCTATTTGAAGGCGATCAATCAAGAACCGCGGATGTAGCATCACACACTATTTTTTGGGATAAAATGAATGTAGCTTCTTTATCAGTAAAGTTTTCAAATCTCTGTTTCCGCTAAAACGAAGATGCTGCACTAGTTTTTTTCATTGCAGTGGAAACGATGCGCAGAAAACGCGATAAAATACGCGATATTTTCAAAAACAATTTTAGGTGATTTTTCTACTTTGGAATTTCTCGTAACTCGCGTTTTAGTAGATAGATTTTCACGAGGAATGATTTATTGGATCCGAAACGTAAAAAACTAAAATGTGCAATGGAGTACGAAGTATTCTAGAGACAATTGCAAATATTAGACCCGAAAAATATGATTTTTAGAAAAATGTTCACACAAAATTTCCGCATTTGGATGCAGATTTCTATGAAGCTGTGCAGATTACATTCACAATATACGTATCAAATAACTCAGAATCGCAAGTATTACAATTCTATATATGAATTTTTGAAAAACCTGTTTGCGGAATGAAATTAGAAGACAATTTCAAAAAACACTGTAAATCTGGCTTCAAAATGTCAGCATCATTTAATGGTAGAAGCAGACGAAATTTTGAAAAGTAATACATTAGTGAGATGATCCTTATTTAGTTTGCTTCTGCTTTTACTTTGACAGGAAACTCGAGAGAAGTGTGGTTTACTCACAAATCGAGATATAACAAAAAAAGACATGGTGGCTTCAACCCATTTTCACCAATTTTTTAACATAAATGTAGCCACAGCTTCCACGCAAATTATATTTTAAGGCCAATATTTTTTGCCACGACCAAAAACATTTCATTTTATCCAAAAGTATTTAATTTGTATAATATACAATCACGAGTCGCGTTTTCTAAAAGGGTAAACCTTGGCTTCAGCTATGTTAAATTTTCAAAAATATTGGTGATATATATTTTTTTTTTTTTTTTTTTTTTTTGAAAAATCTTACATTTAAATGCCCGCTTATAAAGCACTGTTTTTACTAAAGCAGTTTGCGGTACCCACTGTAGTTTGAAAAAGAATAAACCGATCAGCATATATTTTTGTGGGATCATTACGAACCTAATAATCTTGTCCATTATCGAAAAGGAATTAAAAAAATCAATTTTTAAAAATTTTGAACAGTTAAAATCAAAATTTCGATTTTAACAAAATTGATATTTTTTCTGACTCCGTCAGCAGTTTTTTTTAAAGACTCTCTCGGTTAAGCACATGATTTATGTGTACAATAGTCCCACAAAAACATATAAAGTGCCACTTTGAGGAAAAGACGTTTTTAGTTTCTATGCTATATACAAAACACAATAAATGTTTCCCTTCGAAAGCTCATATCTCGGTAAATGTTTGTCCGATGGACTGGAAATTTTGGCACATATTCTATTCTATATTCTATTCTATATTTTATATGAAATAATGGTACAAAGTGTATAAATTCAAAATAAATAATTTATAATATTTAGTCCCAATTTACATTAGGCGAGTTTACGTGCGGCAAGTCTCAGTTTGTAGGAGAGACACGTAAGGGGTATGTAAGTGGAAAAAAATGCTCGTACCGGCATTTTTCAGGCAATTCCTTTTATATTTTTCGTTTTTGACATTATTTTCATTGTTTTGAAAACAAAACTTGCCTAAACAGAATTGCCTGTATAAACGCAAGAGGCAAGTTTAAAAGAGAACGAGAAAAATTGCCGCAAGAAAAATCGTTTAATGTAAATCGGGACTAAGGATAAAATTTTAAATATTTACAGAGTAGGATATTTAGAATTGAAAATAGACAATATCGGGTCACGGTCCGTAATGTCGCCATGTAAAATGTATTGAAGTAGTATATTGAAGTTTTTAATCATACAGGTCCACGTTATGGTTTATCGCAGAATTTTACAACAACAAAGAATTGCCGTTGTCTTTGCTATAGCAAGATTTTCACTATTTCGATGATCTTAGCCTAATTTTTAAGAATATTGGCTGTCGTTGTCTTTGATATGTTTCCAAATGAAAACATTAAGAAAAATTTAACAGTTTTGGAGATATGGTGCGAAATGTATACAAATTATGGAATTTTTAGATATATTATAAAATTTATTTATTTTTTTTCATTTCTCCAAATATTTTATTTTGGCCCTTATCTACAAATATGCTGCAAAGGTTAGAAGAAGATTTGCATTGGTTTCAGAGATATAGCCCCGAGTTGTTTAAAAAGTCGATATTTAACAATGTTTAGATGGGGCCATAAAATCCAAGCTGTATCTGACTCAACAAAACGGAACTAGGGATTTTGTACTTTGGGTCTGTACTTTCAAAAAATCCTCACTTCAAATTATTTGCACAAGATTACCTTAAAAATGTTGCACAGTTTTATTTACCGAAAGAGATAGAATCTGATAACTGGATTATTTTTACTTTTAATATTATGTTACAAAAGAAGCGTTATAATTTGTTTTCTTAATTGTACGATTAGAAGTTTTTGGACTCGATGACAAACACTTTGATGGACTTATTGAACCCCACATAATTATTCACTAATAATTATTTGAGAGACACTCCTCTCGATAGTTACCGCGCTTAGAGCTTTGTCAGGAAGCATAAACTTGTCCACAAAAAGTAGGATATCGCTGTAAACAAGACTACAAAATGTCCAAAGAATCATCGAACAGTCTTTAAACTGCAGTTATGTTAGACTTGTACAAGAGACCTGAAGATGTTGTCCAAACATATTCTCTTGATGTACTTTTGGAAGTAATCTTGCGAACCATATTAGGTTCGATTTTAGACCGAATCGGTTAGTCCCTTCGACCATTTTAGTGAACATTTTTGAACTTTTATGGCGGAGGTACCGATATGACTTAAATTTAATTTGAACAAAACATTACGAGATTCATAACTTGGACCGAGAGTTATCATGTGTTCCAACCTGCCAGACAAACAGAGATACAGACGGACGGACGGTGGTAAGTACTTCCATCTTGGCTGAAACGAATATCGTCCAAACATATGTGAAGTCTTAAATCATTATTTTGATGAAATCTGTACGATACAATCCTAGTTTATATAATCTCGTAATCTAAAGTCTGAGGTTACAATTATACTTCGGTGATGAAAAGTAAAAATTAAGTGACGCACAAAAATTCATTTGTCTTCATTATCTCCCATACTGTTTAGCAGCAAATTTGTCTAAAACAGAATAACAAAATTTTGGCGATGGCAGTAAAAAAATTTCTAATTGGCTTTCAATATGTAGTCCTCGAAGGACCGACCCTTCATACATTTTATTCAATAGATTTTTTATATATTTCCATTTCCACAATACTGAACTCGTTATTTTTGTTATAACCGGACGAGTTTTAAGCCTCGAGAGCTCTATACAGTTCAAATAAATAATAGACATGGGGTATATTCATTAAGGAATTAGCATTTGATAGTGGTATGATATGACATAAAGAAGTAATTCAGATTTCATTGGAAGTTTCTCTCAAAAACAGCTTACAAACAAAAATTTTTAAAATATTTTCTTACAAAACTTGTTAATGATGTACATTTTCTGTTCAGAAACTTAAGAAAATATAAGTTTTAATTTGAAATCTTCAAATATACAAACATTTTTATGAGAAAAAAATATAATAACTAGTTACAGTAGCTTAACAAATTTTGTTCGACCAAACCATTTCGTACGTCCCTGTAACAGTTGACTATATTAAGCCGCGATTTTTTTAGAATTTTTTCTAATTAGCATAATTAAAACGGTCATATCTTTTGCGCGCAACGATCAAAGTTGGTAACGAAAACAGATTTGGAATGACGATTTTTTTCTTAATATATGTACCAAAAATCACAGATGTAGTATCCAAAATTTTTTTTAATTTTTTTGAAATGGAAAAGACGATTTTAGAAATTTTTGCTGATATACCCTCGTTAGCATAAATGCTGAGGGTATAAAAACAAAAAAATCGACGCACAGTGCGAAATTTGGGAAGTTTAGTGGAACTTTAAGGGATTTTCAAAGTTCATGAAATTAATTAAACTTTTATTGAATTCGTTAGCTAAGTACTCCTTTTGACATCAAGGCCTCATGTCTTTGGGGGCCCATAACCGCGAAAGTTGAAGTGATAGGGAAAAACGCCGGGACACGTGTCTTCTTTTTTTTTTTTTTTGGTCTTCTATCACGCTGCGGTGTCGGAATATGGTTAATAAACCATGACTCAAAAAATTACACACAGTGTTATTATAAACATTATTCCAAAGTGTATTATAAACAATCAATTGACTCAAAAATCCGATATGTATTTTGTAATCAACATAGAGATTTAAAGGGTTGTATTTAAATTATAGTCCTATAACTGCTATAAGAAATTTGATAAATGTAGAAGAAATTTGATAAATGGACCTATCATGGAAATTTTTAGTTAAAATCCTCAAAATATTGAAAATCGGGAGGTAACATTATATGGGGTCTAAACCAACACAGGCACCCATTTTGACAAATTTTGGTGGATATGTTTTGCGACCCCTGGTAATCTCAAATGTGCAGACAGTTCAGTCAACAAATGTAGCTAAAATACTTAAAACACCAAAAATCGGGAGATATCGTTATATGGGAGCTATACCAAAACATGGACTAATGTTGAGTATCTTTGTCGGATAGGTTTTGTGACAACTGGGAACCTCGAATATCAAATTACATATATTTGGGTCAAAAATGTAGCTGAACTCCTGAAAATTGCGAAAAATCGGAAGTTCCGTTATATGGGGGTTATAACACACCACGGACCTATGCTGACAAAATTTGGTGGTTCGGTCCAAAATTGTAGCTAAAAATGTTCAAAATAACGAAAATCGGGAGGTGCCATTATTGAGGGGCTATACCAAACATGGATATACTTTGAACATTTTTTGTGTGGAAGTTTTGTGACCACTGGGAATCTCAAATATCAAATTGCACGAGTTGCGTCAAACAGAGTAGGTAAAATCCTAAAATCGGGAGGTACCATTATATGGGGCTATACCAAACGATGGATCTACGTTGACAAATTTTTGTTACGACTGGGAACTTTACATGTCAAATTATAGCCACTTCGGTTTAAAATGGTGGCTACAATCCGAAAATCGGGTGGTACCGTTATATGGGGCTATACGAAAACATGGGCCGATAGAGCCCACCTTCGATCTTAATCTGCCTGTAGAAAAAAGATATTGGGGTACAAAAATATAGCGTTCTATCCCTATTATTGCGCATGCTAGAGTGGTTGCAACAGCTAGATCGACTCCGAATTTTATCCTGATCAAGAAGATATATAAGTTTTTATAGGAGAGCAAATGATTAGTTCAATGCGTTACAAACAGAAAAACAAATTTAATATACCCTCCACACATACATAGTGAGTATAAAAACTATTGCATCGTAAAGGCAATGTGTCTGTTCTCAGCCCACATAGATCGATAGAACCGTAATATCGCACCTTTTCAACAAAAATAACTTAAATTTTTGAAAATTTAACATTTTATTAAAAACAAGTAAGAACAGACTATAGTCGGACGGGGCCGACCATGTGATACCCTATACCACTAAACGCGTCTTCTTGGGATAAAGTTATAAGATGTGCATTAGAAATTTTACCAATTTTCACACAAAAGTTTTGATCAATTTAACCCGCTAAATATTATCCGATCATACCGTTGACTTGCACGCTACTTCTTCATCTCAAACCAAAACTACGTTTAAAATTTCGCGCCGATCGGACTATTATTGCGACCTACAGAGCGGCTACAAAATCGAGCAAAATTTTGTTTTTGGTCCATTTCATCCCTTTAACATTTCACGATCATCGCCAAAAACTAATCAGTTCTATTCTGGTCCAAACCCGACCTCCATACTAAATTTCGTGACAATCGGTCCATAATTGCGGCCTCTAGCTTGATTACAATTTTTAATGGACGGACAGACGGACGGACGGACGGACACACATCGCTAAATCGCTTTATCTCGTCGAGATATGAAGTTTGGTATACCACATGAGGGGTCTACGACGAATATTTCGCGGCGTTACATGAATTTTTGGGAAAACAAACTTATTATACCCTTTTCCACATTGTGGTATAGGGTATAAAAATAAGATACATAATTATCAAGTAATACCCTTCATGTCTTCAGAGTTACTAGTAATGTATCAACGGTTTTTTGTCTCTACTGAAAAATAAGAAATTTTGAGTTACTACCATTTTATTGAAAAGGTGCGATATATCTCCGGGTGGAAGGTATAAAAATTTCGCCCCGGTATTATCGCCATTCTTACTTGTTTAAAGTAACATCTTCTTAAATGCTATGCTATTTACATAATTCTTTTGAGAAATCCTTTTTGCCTACAACCCCTATTTATTTTTGTAAACACATTAAAAAGTCCTTACGTTTCAAAATTGCTAAAGTAATTGTACTCCTTTACGAAAATAATATCATAATGAAACTTTAATGTGTCTATATATATATATATATATATATATATATGTGTGTGTACGAGTATGTGAGCATGTGTATGTTTGTGGTTTTGTTATAACTCCAAAAAGTTTGGTTATTCGAGTTTATTATACTGCTTCATTTCTAAATCTCTTTATAAATGTGTAAATAATATTTATGATTATTTTTATATGGGATAATAAAATAACTCTTTTTTATATTGGAAATAAGTATATATGAGTTGGTGAGTCGATACTTACGAATAAATTAAAAATAACACTTGAATAACTTTTTTATAACGTTATGATGTATCGTGGTCAATAACATTTAAATAAATTGGATTTAAGAAGAAACGCTTAAATTTTCACAAGATTGCTTATCTTTTTTATTTTCCACAATAAAAAACCGATATGAATTATTTCACATCAATTTATGGGAAAATTAATGAATAAAAGTTGGGGTGGGAGGGGCTATGAAAATACCTATGAGATCTTTACAAAACTTAAACTAAAACAAAAACAGAAAACGGGGAATTGTTGCATATTCATAATAATCTGATATTAAAAACAAGTAGTTCGGCCGGACCGAACTTTTTATACCCTCCATCACGACTTGTATTGAAGTAAATAGCAACAATTAGTTTCCGTTCGTTAGTGAAAGTGCTTAGGTCTTCCTCCACGTTGAGGCTTATTCCTTGAAGGAGTAGAATATCTTAACTGATGAAAATCACTTCATATATATTGCATGAAGGTTTTCGAACCATTGATAGTCCAAAATACCACGTTACATCCTCTTCAGAAGGAAAATGTAGGAAACCACCTTAAAAGAGCTCAAATGGGCGTCAATCTCTGTTCGAAAATTTTGCAAAAAACGCTCGAAATACATAAAATTGGGCAATACTGTTTCATGAGAACTAGACTTAATCCTGGACATATGTATATGCATAGATTTTGCGGGTAAGTTTTCTATCTTTTAGGAACACAAATTAACAACCAAAACGGAAATTGTGGTTCTCCTAGTATTTATATTTGTTGACAATATGAAATGGGATACAATTTGTGAGAAAATTAACGCAAAAGAAGAGTCCTTATGTGTAAGGATATGCCACAATCTTTAAAATACCGGAAAGCGGGAGTTACCGTTTTATGGGGACTGTATGAAAAAGTGTAGTCATACCGGCAATTCTCTTCTGGAATGTTTTATACCCCCATCGGAGACTAAATACACAATTTGTGCCACTTTGGTCTAATGATGCCTAAACCTTCAAAATACCGAAAATTGGGAGTGACAGTTCTATGAGCGGTATATGAAGACGTGGACCTATAAAGACAATTCTTCTCTGGACTGGTTTACACAACCACCAAAGACTAATTATCAAATGTTATCAATTTCGGTTTGATAATGCCTATAAAGATAATTCTCTTCCGGAATGTTTTAAACCCCCGTCGAAGGCTACATACAAACTTTCATCCATTTCGGTTTAATAATGATGCTCAAACCTTCAAAACACCGAAAGTCGACAGCGACCGATCTATGGGGGCTATTTCCGGTGAAAAGTCGTATACCCCCAACAAGGAATAAATGCCAAATTTCGCTGCTATATTGAGGCCACAATCTTTAAAATACCGAAAATCAAAACGTAGAGATGTATTGACAAACATAACAAAGAAAACCAAATACCAATTTTAAGTATTTCGGTAAAAAAATATGGCAAAAGAATTTCGAAATACCGAAAATCGGGAAGTACCGTTCTCTGGGTGCTATATCAAAACCTGGATCGATACAGCCTTATTTTAATACCAAATATACTATGTGTAATTGAAACCTCTGTAAAAATTATAAAGCTCTATCTTAAACAATGCAAGCTATTTCTTGATTATGACATGATCGACATAGAGTTTTCAGAATTAAGAATATATATACTTTATGGGGTCTCCGACGAATATATCGATGTAATACAATTGAATGACAAATTCAATTATACCTTCCACATTTTGGTGGAGGGTATAATTACATCATTATTATAGCAAACAAAATTTATATTCACGATTACACTATGCAACACTAAAAATCCAAACAACTTCCAGAATGAATTTTGTGAAAGTACAAAAATCCTAGTTAGTTTTTGTTCTGTCATATCCAGTTCGGATTTTATGGCCTCATCTAAACCGGACTAAAACTACAGTTTTTTGCATTTATCGGGCCTTTATCTCAGAAATGATTAAGCATTTGAACATGGAGTCTTTGGCAATATTTTAGCCCTAAACTAGTGGAGCTTATCTTTTGAAAAGACTTCATAAGAAAACCTCCATCTAGGGCATCAAAATCGATAAAATATAGAAAATTTTCTGGTAAAATATAGAAAAGTTGCAGCTAAACTATTGGGATTTGAACCAAGTAACCTTTTGCAAAAATCTTCCAAATAAAGTTCTCAGCCATTCTTCAGAACATTCTGAAAATCTAAAATGCTTACTTTATGTTGTTTCAGCGGTCTTTTGCCTCATATCTTTTACAACACGTATTTCAAACACTGTTCACACCAACAGTTCTAGCATTTCGGATTTCACCACATTATTGACATACATATTTATTAAATCGTCGTTGGAAAATATACTACACACAACGAGATAGAGGCGTTTTACAACAATGACATGTTCTGAAGAGTGTGTATTATATATTACAGCGAGTATTTTTCAAAAGAAATCATAAAAAAATAACGGTTTTGGAGATAGGGTGCGAAATTTATACAAATTAGGGAAATTTTCGATATTTTATAAAATTTTAGGCAGTAAATGTAGTTTTTCGAGTTCATTATTTCTACAAATATTTTATTCTTGCCCTTATCTACAAATTTGCTTCAAAGGTGAGATAGCCCAAGATTGATTTAAAAGTCAATATTTAACCATGTTCAGATGGGGCCATAAAATCCAAGCTGGTTCTGACACAACAAAATCCAATTAGGGTTTCAGTCGTTTGGGTCTGTACTTTCAAAAAAATCTTCAGCTCAAATTGTTTGCACCAGATTAACTTAAAAATTTTGCACAGCGTTATAAAAGAGCTTTAACACTTTTACCTGGACGTTGGTCAATACTAGTCGGTAAATCAAAACGATGATTAACACCAAAAACCAATGTAAAGAGAATATTCAAATTCTCAATCTTTTATAAGGAGCAAATCGGCAGACTGCCGCTTAATAAATTGCCTTAAATCAAAATATACCCGTAAAGCAATAATTAAAGCTTATTTCATAGAAATCAGGTGGTACTCCATACCCCCATTTGTTCAATATGTTTGAGTGCTCTTTGTCCCTCTTTCAACAGCTTAGATATTTTCCTTCCAAGATATCCCCACATTAAGTGTTTTTCATTAAACGAAAAAATACTAATTGAACACATTTTTCCCATATCTTCAACATCGTTTAGTTTGTCTTTTCTCTACACCTTTCTCCGAAATGCCCCCTTAAGAAACAGAAGATACTTAATCTGCAAACGAAAAAAATTCCTCCCTCTCCCCTTCTCGATAGCCTTTCAAATTTCACACTTAATTTTATTTTCCTGTGTATATCGTCATTTAAGTGAATTGTCTAAGACGTCCAGCAATAAAATGGCCATCAAAAGATGAAAGCTCTAGACAAAGAGAATCACACAAACAATTCAAATGCTAAACACATCTCTGGTGTTTGTTGTTTCTCGTTTTTGGCTTTACATTGGGGAGTGATAAAAAAGGATATTTGATACTATTTACATGCCTGTTAGCAAAAGATAATAGGACTAGTCCATCAAACCATAGGGCCAGGCATGAAATTCATCTTTTTGTGTTCTTTTTTAGTTGGTTGAAAGTGTGAAAATAATAGGGCCATCAGGTCAGGTTATATTTCATCTTCTAACTGCTCAGAACGTTTTTTGGTATAGGCAGCAAAGGCCTATGGGAGTGCAACAAAGAACAATTTAAAATAGTAAGAGCAAAATGCGTTAAGTTGCATGGACCATAGTTGCGGGTAATTGGTTAATAAGCGTGTACAAAATACGAGACTCTTATTGCAAAATGTTGGCACTTAAAGCATCTTTGTGATTTTCTTTTCCTTTGCAATTTTGTTCAGGCAGCACCGGTAAAAGTAATAGAATAATAATAATAAGTACTAATAATAGAGTAATAGGAAGAAATGAAAAGCCATTGCTGAGGGATATGAAAAATAACGCACACAAAAAATATAATATATTTTGAAGGTAATCTTGTGCAAACATTTTGAACTGAGGATTTTTTGAATGTACAGACCCAAACAACAAAAACCCTAGTTGGGCTTTGTTGTGTCAGATTCAGCTTGGATTTTATGGCCCCATGGTTAAATATTGACTTTTTAAAGCAATACGAGGCTATATCTCTGGAACCAATGCGAATTTTCTTTCCTGAAGCAAATTTGTGGATAAGGGCAAGAATAAAATATTTGGAGGAATAATAAACTCGAAAAACTACATTTACTGCTTCAAATTTTATAATATATCTAAAAACTCCATAATTTGTATACATTTCGCACCCTTTCTCCAAAACTGTTAAATTTTTCTCAATGTTTTTTTTTGGAATGTAATATACAACTCTTCAGAACATATCATTGTTGTAAAATGCCTCTATCACGTTGTATTTAGTATAATTTTCAAAGACAATTTAATGATAATGTCCATAATGTGGAGTACTCCTTAATGCGAGAATAAACTGCTCGTGTGAACAGTATTTGAAATACGTACAGACAAGATTACTCGAAATTATGTAAACAATTTTATATTTTATCGATTTTAATGTTCTAGATGGAGTTTTTCTTATGCCGTATGTTCACCAGATAAGTGCTACTAGTTTAGGGCTACAATATTGCAAAAGACAGCAAAGGCATATTTCTATTTGTTTCTGAGATAAAAGCCTGATAAATGTAAAAAAAAATAATTTTTGCCCAATTTAGATGAGGCCATGAAATCCAAACTGGAGCTGACCGAACAAAACCCAACTATGGTTTTTGTAGTCTCAATATGTAGTTAAAAAAATATACTAGAAGTTGTTTGCATTTTCAGTGTTGCATACTTTTATTAAAGACAAGACAACAAATATTAGTATTTAGAGACAGATTTTTAGAACCTTTTCAACCAATATTTTTATTTTTTGAGCATAAACAAAGACATAAAGACATAAACAAAGTAATAATATATTTTTGATCACATAAACAAATTTCTTACAAGTAGTGTCCTTAGAAAAGCTAGTTGAGCTAAACATAAAATCATCCTACACTCATTGATATGAGAAGAATCTTATCTTGTTGGATGTTGGTGGGAAATAAATATATGTAGGTATGTGATTATGGTTGACTGCTTAGGTGCATTGACACAATTGCCAATTAAATTTTGGATATGTTTAAAGTACAGTACACGTTGTCACTGTACTGCACTTTAAACAGATCTAAAAAATTTCATTATTTGTTCAAAATAACGAAAATCGGGAGGTACCGTTCTATGAGGGCTATATTAAAACGTGGACCAATACTGACTTATTTCTAGGATAAAGTTTTGTAGCTCCACAGAAAGCCAAATACAAAATTTCAGCCGTTTCGGTTAAAGGAGGTACCTTTGTATGGGGGCTATATCAAAACGTGGACCTATACTGAAAAATTTCTGGGGCAAAATCTAGTAGCAAAGAAAAACAAATACCTTACATTTCGGTAAGATAATGTGACAAAAAATCTTCGAAATACGAAAAATCGGGAGGTACCTTCCTATTTCAAAACGTGAACCGACATAGCCCATTTCCAATACCAAACACCCTAGTAATAGAAACTTCTGTGCCAAATTATAAAGATCTATCTTAAATATTGGAGCAGTATCCTGATTTCACAGACGGACGGACGGACGGAGGACAGGGTTAAGAATATATATATACTTCATAGGGTCTCCACCGAATATTTCGATGTGTTAAAAACGGGATGACAAAGTTAGTTATACCCTCCATATTATGATGGAGGTTATGCAAATACACGCAGAAAAAAATAGTTTTCGCTTTTGTTGGAACAACAATATCTATTTTTGTTCTAACAACTCATTTGTTTTGTTCAAGCATTGCAATTGCAAATCCAAAAATACCATCTTTTGTTCCAAACATACAAAACAAAAACAACTTGCGAAATTCGTCACTATTGTAAAAATCATTAACAATACCGAAGGTAGGAAATACCCTAGTCCCAAATTTTTACAAAAACTTTTGTCAGTCCAGAAAACCTGTTACTGAAATTTTTGATTTGATCGTATATAATTCTCGTTTACACTTTTCACATAACTTTGGTATAAATGTCACGTATAATATTATGAGTATTGACAAACACAACACATGGCCAGGTCAGATTGTGGTATTAATCAACTATCAAACACAAAGAAGAATGAGAAAGAAGAAACAAATAAAAACAAAAATCTCATGGTGTATATACACAAAGAACAAAGATAAAATAAAACCAAAACGAACATAAAAGGAACTCATGCAAACAACACTCACAAAAATTGTTTTTCACCACCGCCTCGAATACCGAGAGAGAATAAATCTTTTGAAGAAAAGAGAATAATATTGTCCAGCAGACAAAAAATGTTGTTTGATATGACAGAAACAATTGTTGTAATTAACAAAAACGAAACGTTGGATCAATCATATTTTTTTCTCTGAGCGTAGATAAAAACTATGTGTGGGCCATACCAGAACCCGTTGCAATGTGGACCTATGTATGTTCGCAATTTTGTGTGGAGTAGTTGTTTGAAGACTGGGAACCCTAAATATCAAATAACATCCAATTTAAGCGGGAAATGCCAAAAAAACTTCAAAATATATAAAATCGGGAGATAACGTGATATGAAGGCTAATCCAAGACGTGGAGAAGTTTTTTGACCTTTAGGAACTCTAAATGCCAAATTATAGCTAATTCGGTCAGAAAAATTGGATTAAAACTCCACACTACCTGAAATCAAGTGGTTACGTTCTATGAAGGCTATTCCGAAACGTTACTTTATGTCCATATTTTTATACCCTACACCACTATGTGGTAAGGGGTATTATGTGTTAGTGCATTTGTATGTAACATACAAAAGGAAGCGAGATAGACCCATAGTTCCTTCTAGGGATATACATAGAATCACTTTCTGAGTCGATTTATGCATGTCCGTCCGTCCGTCCGTCCGTCCGTCCGTCCGTCCGTTCGCAACATACAGGTCGCATTTGTTGACCGATTTCGCTGAAAATTGGGGAATACCATTTTTTTAGCCGTCGGAAGATCAAGTTCGAAGATGGGCTATATCGGTCCAAGTTTTGGTATAGCCCCCATATATATTTTCGGCCGATTTCACGTATTTTCTGTAACACTCACGCTATATATGTCCGATTTCGATGAAATTTGGAATGTGTGACTGAATATTGTCTAAAAATAAATGTGCCAAATTATATCGAAATCGGTTCAGATTTGGATATAGCTCCCATATATATGTTCGCCCGATTTCACGTATGCGATGTATCAATCACGCTATATACGTCCGATTTTAATGAAATTTGGAATGTTTGACTGAATTTGGTATAGAAATAAGTGTGCCAAATTATATAGAAATCGGTTCAGATTTGGATATAGCTCCCATATATATTTTCGGCCGATTTCACGTATTTTCTGTACCAAACACGCTATATATTTCCGATTTCGATGAAATTTGGAATGTGTGACTGAATATTGTCTAAAAATAAATGTGCCAAATTATATCGAAATCGGTTCAGATTTGGATATAGCTCCCATATATATGTTCGCCCGATTTCACGTATGCGATGTATCAATCACGCCATATACGTCCGATTTTAATGAAATTTGGAATGTTTGACTGAATTTGGTATAGAAATAAGTGTGCCAAATTATATAGAAATCGGTTCAGATTTGGATATCGCTCCCATATATATTTTCGGCCGATTTCACGTATTTTCGGTACCAAACACGCTATATATTTCCGATTTCGATGAAATTTGGAATGTGTGACTGAATTCAGTCTAGAAATAAATGTGCCAAATTATATCGAAATCGGTTCAGATTTGGATATAGCACCCATATATATTTTCGGCCGATTTCGCGTATTTGCTGCTCCAAACACGCTATATAAGTCGGATTTCAATGATATTTGGAATGTGTGACTGAATTCGGTCTAGAAATAAATGTGCCAAATTATATCAAAATCGGTTTAGATCTGGATATAGCTCCGATTTATATTTTACATATTCACAGTGGTGTAGGGTATCATATAGTCGGCCCCGCCCGACTTTGATCCTTTCCTTACTGGTTTTTGTTGGACAAGTTGTTTCGCCCCTTTGAACCCTAATGCCAAATTATAGCATTTTAGCTATAAGCATCGAACCTTAAATATATGTGAACCGAAAATGTAGCTAAAAACCGCAAAAAAACTGAAATCGGGCGGTTATACGGGAGCTATTCCCACTAGTAAGCCTAAATCCACAATTTTTAGCGAATGAGTTTTTAGATTACAAAATACGTGAAATTGTGCGGTACCGTTATATGGGGCTATTACAAAATGGTGGGCCTTTGTCCATAATTTTTGGTGAGCAGTTCTTTAACCACTAGGAACTCCAAATTATATCTACTGTGAGCCGAAGGTGAAGCTAAGAACTTCAAAGTAGCTGAAAGCGGGTGGCACAGTTCTCTGGGGACTATTCCACAAACTTTGGGGGATAAGTCGTTTGATAACTTTAAAATAAGCCTAAATAACATTAGATGCAATATGGACCGAACATATCGATAAAAAAAAACTCAAAATACCTGAAATCCTTCGGTACCGACGTATAGGGGTTATTACAAAACGTGGGCCTGTGTCCACAATTTTTAATGAAGAACTGTTTTGAACACTATATACCCTATATACCAAATTGTAGGTAATTCGGTCACCATATAACTAGGAACCATAAGTAACAATTTATAGCTACTTTGGTCAGAAGATGCCAATAAAAACCTCAAAATACCTGAAATCAGGCAGTATCGTTCTATGGGGGCTATTCTTTGAACTTGAAGGGCCTGCAAACAAAAGAGTTATCAGTACAAAAATTTAAAGTCCTGTTTCAATTTGTTTGGATTACAAATGATTCAGAATTCTATCCTGGTCGGAAAAACGAAATTGCTATACCATCCATACTAGTATGTTGCATTCATCACGCCATAACGCAGCAACTTTATATGTGGCTGAATTTTCTTCGTGGGCTTTTATGTACCCAACAAGAGCTTTCATCCCTGAAAGGACTTTTCCACTCACCTTACTTTGAGTTCGGCTTTGTGTCATAGCATTAAAAGTATCTTGTATTATATATCCAGTGTTGTCATTATTCTATTTATTTTATATTTGCATTTTTACATTATGAAATTCAATACATCCACCAAGCTTCTCCTCCATTGAGACTGTATGGAAAGTCTCATTATCATTCGACGTACATAGTTTCCATTACAAATAATTATATTGATAATTTTATGTTATCCTTATTCAAAGTTTTAAGTTCTCAAGGGAAATTTATGTTTCCTTCTTTAATATAAATTTATGCAATGCTTTAACCGAAACTACCAATGGCGAAATTATAATATTTGAATAGATTAACAAAAACTTCCATCACCATCAACAAAAAAACTTTTACACAATAACAACAAACCCTTAACGTTATTGTTGCCATGACGTTCTGCAACCAATTAAAAGTTTTCATTAACATTTGTTGGACACATCTCAATTTATATTCCATTCGTGGTAAAAGGCGCTGCTTCCTGTTTTGTTTTTTCTTTAATTCTGTTGGATTTAAATAATTTAATAGATTCTAATCTTTATAATCACCACAAAACATATTCCCAACTTAATCTTATCTAAATTGGGATACAATTTAAATAAAAACCATTATTGTTTGTTTAGATGTTTTTTTCCTGTTCGAGGGACGGATAAATGGTTTTTTGATGGTCATGTCCAAAAAGGACTTTTGATGGTTGTATTTGTTTTCCTCTTGGTATTATCCTTCAACCATTCTGAATTAACTAACAATGATGGTTGTTGTTTTTTTTCGTTTCTGGTTGGACATCATTCGACACACAATTTCTATTATAACACTAGTCTACAAAAGTAGTAAGGGGCTAAAAATGCGGCAACATAAATAAAAACTTTTATTGACAAATATATATTTATTTAGCAATGATGCCAAGAAAATATTGAAAATAAGACATTCTTTACTAAATGGTCGAAACTATAAAAGAGTTTGTAGCTTAGTGTCCACATGCTTTTTTTAAAATGAAAGTAGCTACAACAACAACCCAGCAAAAAGTTTGCCTCCAAAGAGGCAGTTAAATGATATGTACAAGTGATCTGGAAGTGCATCAAATTATGCATTTTCACTCATGATTTTTATAAGAGCGTGACTACGGAAAGAGGCACTCCATTGCACTGCATTTTAACTGACCCTTTGGCACTGCATTTTTACTGACCCTCTGGCACTGCATTTTAACTGACCCTTTGGCATTGCATTTTAACTAACCCTTTGGGGTAGAATAGGAGGCAGTCCAAAGCACGTGTTTTGATACAGGCATTCTGCGGAAATTGTGCAAGCCATTACAAAATATGCCAGAACAAATTATTTATTTATTTATTTATTACATTAACTAGTAGTAAATACAAAGTTAATAAAAGAAGGTAGCATTGGCTACTAAGGCCATCAGCTAGCGCTTTTATAATAATACTAATTACATGCCAGAACAAATAAAATGCATTATTTGTGTAAAACAAAAATATTAAGAACTTTATTACATTAACACAAATTATGAAAATTCTCCATTGAATTCAATCGCAAACATGCGTGTTTCATCCGCTCTCCATTTGTTCCAAGCTGAACAGTTTTTGCTTCATTTGCTAAATGGGTTGTCTTCTCATCACCAGTTTAGATTTCGACATGTACTCCAACAGCACTCCATTCGGATATTTTCTTCTCTTGAGTTACCAGAAATATGTTCACAAATTAAATATTATTTAGTTTGTATTAACAAATGTTTGGAAATGTTAACACGCTTATCTCTTTTTGTAAAATATATACCGCTGCCTGTAGAGATGTACAAACTGATTTATGTACATGTAGGGATCTCTAACAACTGCTAATAAAATGTAGCGAACGGAGTGCCTTTTTCACGACTCCGTTTGGACTGCATCCGGATGCTGTTAAATTGTGAGGAATTGGAGTGCCTTTTTCACGACTCCGCTGAACTGCATCCGGATGTTGTTAAAATGTGACAAGTGGATGTGATTCTTTGGATTGCATCCAAATGCGGTTAAAATGTGAGGACAGGAGTGCCTTTTTCATGACTCCGGTTGAACTGCATAAAAACATGCCGTGACAGAACTAATCCACATTGCACTACTTCCAATTTATTTTGCTGGGAATTCACACTCCATTTCAATGTTTGTAATGTCACCAGCTCTAGGCTTTATTCCTTCAACATCCAAATTCATGACACATCTCTAACACAACCGTCATTCAAGCTAACGCTTCTTTAGATTGTTGAAACATTCAAAATATACTATGACAAAATGCTTCAATAAAAAATAGCAAGGAAACAAAACAGGATACCCCAACAAAGGCAAACCAAGTTAGTCAAATAAATGTGGGTTGAAGTGTTGTCAAGGCAATAAATAAAAATTCAACCAAAGTAAGATAAATAATGTGACAAAGGTCAAATAAATCTTCTCCTTTGCATTGAGATGTCATGTTACATACACACACATACAAGTTGCCTTCAATTGACAAACCGAACACAAAAAAAGTTCTACAGCATCATCAAGACCAACCGTTTGTTATATAACCGAAATATAAAAAAACGGAATAAGAAAACACATACAAAACAAAATACAGAACAAACCTAAAAACTAAGAGGGGAAACGCTTAGAAAAAAATTGCAACACCTCGATAAACAATCCTGAGAACAATTTGGATAAATTTCTGAACTTTTGCAAGAAAACACATTAAGGGCATAATGTTTTAACATCCCACCACAACATCCCACGGTAGCAAAACATATACCTGTGACTTATCACCCCCATGTTCCCACTTTTTTTGTGCTCCGCTTGTGTTCATTTTGGTTAACTTTGGAAACTTTGAAAATGACATTCCGAAAAAAAATATTTATAGAATCTTATCCACATATTAGGGTAATCTTCTGTTTTATTATATCCTCTACCATTGTAATTAAGACTGTTTTTCCGTGTAACGCATTCCGTTTGTAACGCATTGAAATATTTAATATAAAGTATACATATTCTTGATCAGGATAAAATTCGGAGTCTATCTAGCTATGTCCTTCTGTTATTTGATATATTTCCATTTTACATATTTTGAAGATATTATCTTTCAATGATCGCAAAACTTCTCCCACTGGCTACCGTTCGATTTCAGGTATATACATAATTCTGATAGAATAAGCTATAATTTAGCGTTTTAGCATCCTAGTGTTCAAGTTACTTCTCCGCCTAAAATTGTGGGTGCCGTCAGATTTCAGGTATTTCAAAGTATTTATCTACATTTTCGGCCTAAATTGGTTGTAATTTGTAATTTTGAGTTCAAAGTAAAAAAATTATTTTGAAAAATAAACGTTGACGGTTGGTACTAAACCACTTCCGCATGAATGTTTTACAATTTAAATTTCTATATAAGGGAATAATATTTGATTGGAGGGTATTATGGTATTTTCCCCAGACCATGGGAAGAGTGGTAGAAGATGGCAACTCTGTTAGTATAACAAATGCAAATTCTTACAAAAATGACACTAACATGCCCTAAAAAGCAAATTTAAGTCAAAAGTACAGGTAATTAAAACCGATAACACTACAATTGTTAATAATATTCCGTTGTTGCTCTTGTTTTTAAAAATTGAATTAATGCGTAATCCTGGATTTGTTGCTTTTGATATGCGCAACACTGTATGTCCGATTTCGATGAAATTTGGAATGTACGACTGAATTCGTTCTTGAAGTAAATATGCGAAATAATATGGAAAGCGGTCCAGATTTAGAAACATTTACATTATTGCTGCTCCAAAGATGCTATATATGCCCGAAGAAATTAAGAATGTGTTACTGAATCCGGTCAAGAAATAAATGTGCCAAATTATATCGAAATCGATTCAGAGTTGGATAAAGCTCCCATATATACGTTCGGATGATTTGAGGAATTTAATGCCCGGTCGAACTTAACGCTTTTTACTTGTTTTAATTTCAGTTTCCTTTTTTTAGAAAAAAAAATATTTAAAACGTTATAAAACTTTTTGTTCATCTAAATGAATTCCATTCAATTCTCAAAATCCTATGCAATTTGTAGAGTGTCATCTACTTCAATGGAGTTCTCAGGATGTTTATTTCACCCAATAGAATTAAAATCACATACATATTTTTTAATATTTAAACCATATCCAATCGAATGGTTGATAGTATTCACTTAAAATAGAACGAACATATTTATAACTACATTCATAAATCTATACATATACATTAGGGTGGCCCCAAGAACGACCAACATTTATTTTTGAAGAACCTAACACCTAATTTTTTCCATTTGTAGCAAAAACCTTATATATGAAATTTTATGGCGATCGGTTAATGTTAACCCGTGCCACCAGAGGGATCTTTGTTTCCATAGTAATTTGTATGGGGCCGAAGGTGTATTTTCACAAAAATTCTCTAAAATCCGCATTTATGGTCCAATCGATGAACATTTTCCAGTTAATTGTTGTGGCTAAAAAAAGAATCCTACCAACAATTGAAAATCGGATCAGACTTCGATATAGCTACATAGGGCTCCAAATAGGTAAAATCGCCCTACCGTAGCTATATTAAAAATCCCATCCAATTTTCACAATTTTTGCAGGATTCGTTTTTTAGCCACAGATCAGAAATTCGGATTTTAGAGTTTTTTTTTTTGTTTTAAGTGTGGCATAAACAAACGCTTTAACATCCTCGTACACTCGTCGTAAACAACTATTGAAGCGGTGCATATCATTCTATCATCCATGCATGTATACTCATCTTTTGAGAGCAATTCACACACCCATATACATATGTACATATATAATAAATAGTATATATGCTATGTTTGCACTGCACATCTTTTGAGAGAGTGTGAATGTGTGTGTACTTATTGTGCAACATTTAGCAATTTCAAATATACAAACTCTCATAAGATCTGTTATCGGGGGTAGAATAGGAGGCAGTCCAAAGCACGTGTTTTGATATAGGCATTCTGCGGAAACTGTGCAAGCCATTACAAAATATGCCAGAACAAATAAAATGCATTATTTGTGTAAAACAAAAATATTAAGAACTTTATTACATTAACACAAATTATGAACATTCTCCATTGAATTCAATCGCAAATATGCGTGTTTCCTCCGCTCTCCATTTAATCCAAGCTGAACTGTTTTTGCTTCATCTGCTAAATCTTCCCATCACCAGTTAAGATTTCGACATGTACTCCAACAGCACTCCATTCGGAAATTTTCTCCTCGTGAGTTACCGGAAAATGTTCACAAATTAAATATTATTTATTTAAATGTAGCGAACGGAGTGCCTTTTTCACGACTCCGTTTGGACTGCATCCGGATGCTGTTAAATTGTGGGGAATTGGAGTGTCTTTTTCACGACTCCGCTGAACTGCATCCGGAAGTTGTGAAAATGTGACAAGTGGATGTGATTCTTTGGATTGCATCCAAATGCGGTTAAAATGTGAGGACTGGATTGCCTTTTTCACGACTCCGGTTGAACTGCATCAAAATATGCCGTGACAGAACTAGTCCACATTGCACTACTTCCAATTTATTTTGCTGGGGATATATACTATTGTTGGTCAGCAGAGAAAAGGCGACATTAACTCCTATGCACGCGTGCATACCCTGCAAGCAAAAACTATCGCGGAAGTGACTTAGGCGTGTCGCCCAGGGCGATGAAAACTGTCGCGGCGATAGTCGCAGAAGTCACCCTGAAGTGACCTCCGTTGTGAAAAAATGAACGAAGCCGGCGTGTCGTCTTGGAAGTCACTCCAGCGACACTTCTAGAAGATCATTTCCGCGATAGTTCTAGAAATTAAAAAAAAAAATATTTTTTTTTCTATTTATTTTTATTAATTTTTTTATTGTTATTTATTTTTATTTATTTTCTTAATTTTGTTATCTTTATTTATTTTTTTCTTTTTCTTCTCTTTTAGAGAAATCATTCTTTGCAATTTCCGCCTACATTAATTTTGTCATTTTAAAAATGTGATGTTTTGTTGCCTGACTTGGGAAGCGAA
This sequence comes from Musca autumnalis, assembly GCF_047663935.1. Lineage (NCBI taxonomy): Eukaryota > Metazoa > Arthropoda > Insecta > Diptera > Muscidae > Musca > Musca autumnalis. The sequence goes on along the minus strand of NW_027411977.1, from coordinate 102,359,387 downwards.
CCCGGACCTCCAGAGTGCAAAGCGAGTATGCTTACCACTGCACCACCGCCTCATATAATCATCAGATAGAAAATGTTCTATATTTGTTCAAATGTGTTGAATCATTAAATAAATGTAAACAATCGCCTTGGAAGTCACTCAGAAGTCACTCCGAAGTGTCGGCATACGCGATAAATCGTAATCACTATAAGGCTATAGAAATTGTTTGTGTAATTCACCAACGATCTTCCTTGGCATGTCTCAGGAGTGACCTCTTAGGCGAGGGAGTGCGAAACGCACTTCCAATTGTTGGCAGGGTAGGTATTTGTGTTACTTGCGCTTACGCAGCTTGTGTGGGTATAGTTTGTGTGTAATGGTGGTTTTGGGTTCTGTTGCTAATTGCGTAAGCAGCCATTGCTTGTCCATCAGGGATCTATACCCACAATTCTCTAATGAAAAAATTCACGTCCTTAGCGAAGACTAGATGTCAAATTTTAGCCATTTAAAATTTAAATAAAAATTTTATAATACCGAAGATTGAGCGGTACCGTTCAATGGGGTCTATATGTAAACTAATAGCGGAAATTCTCCACAGAAATGTTTGATACCCCGACGGAGGCTAAATAGCAAATGTTAACCATTTTGGTTAGATTATGTTACAAGACCTTCAAAATGCTGAAAATCGGGAGGTACATTTCGTAGCGATGTATCAAAACGTGAACATATTTCCAACGAATCCTAAAAAAAAAAACAAAATAAATCCATCTAAAAACCAAAATAAATCCCAGAAGGGATTGTAATGTCGGTGACCAACATTACACTGAAAATTTTGATGTTATGGTCAGGAATTTAACCAGAGACCTTCTGAGTACCAGGCGGACGTGCTCACCACTGCACTACGGTGTCTTCATTGTCCTTTCGAAGATGTTGTGTAAGTGGCCAAAACCTTCAACGTTTCCAGAATCGAAATGTACAGTTATATGAGGGCTATATCAAACCGTGGACCACCAACGAAGAATAAATACCAAAAGATTCGTGTTACCGTCGTGGTCTAGTGGACAGGTATCCCCTACCCAGTCACGTTAGGAAAGATCTTCATGATTTGGAGAGTGAGGTCTAAACGTATAAGCGAAAACCACTTGATCAACGACACTTTCAACAAGGCTTGAATAGCATTCACACTAATATTGTTGCACCGGAAGTCCAAAGGTAAAGTGTGAATACCGTACTCCGAAAACAAACTCCATATATCGCAACAGAAGAACGCCAGCTGTCAAGCCAAATACCAGTGGCTTTAGCCAAGTTAAAATTCGGATGATGCAGCTGGCAGCTGCCTCAAATAGTATTGGACCCGAATTGATGGTACGATACCCAACACATGCATGCATGTGTCCCCTGTCTGTGTCTTTGTTTAAATCCCTGGCTAATTCCACTCACCTGTCTCCTGATTCTATATGGTTATAGAATTTTTGAATCTGAACGCAGAAGAAGCGAACCAGATAACTGAAAAAGATATACGAACAAATATATTTGTGCCAAATGTTAGCCATTTCGGTGGAATCATGAGGGTCTAGGATCGATGAAGCCCATTTTCAACACCAAACATCCTAGGAGTAATACAAACTTCTGTCCAAAATGAATGTACTCGGGTATATTTTTGATATATGCAGAACAAGTTCGAAGATGGGCTGCATGGGCCAAGTTTTTGTATTTAACAGTACATTAGGATTTTTGGTATTTTGAGTACTTTAGGTAAAATTTTTAACCGAAAAAGCTGTAATTTGACATTTGAAGTTCTTAGTGGTCACAACACTTCTCCAACCATATAACGGAACCTTCCAACTTTCTGTATTTTGAGGAGTTTAACTAAATTTCTTGACCGAACTACCCGTAATTTGACATTTGACATCCTAGCTGTCACAAAACTTCTCCAACAGCAATTGTCAACACTATACCTCCCAATTTTAGCTACATTTTTTGATCGAACATACCTGAACTAAAATTGTCAACGTAAGCCCATATTTTGGTGTAGCCCCGTATAACGGTACCTCCCGCTTTTCGGTATTTTGAGGGGTTTAACTAAATTGTTTGACCGAACTACCCGTCATGTAACATTTGAGGTTCCCAGTTGTCACACAACTTCTTCACGAAAAATTGTCGACATATGTATGTAGGTCCCATGAAAAGGTACCGCCCGATTAAAGACATGTTTAGCTACACTTTCTGTCTTAATTTGGGAAATGGGGTATCCACCTAAAATTGTTGACTGGAAAGAAAACTAATTATTCCATTTCAGTTCAGAATATTTTTTTCATTACTTGAACTCACTTCGTTTTTAAATAGATGTCGATTGTTACATGTGTATTTAGGATTTATTATAAGCTATTTATTCTGTATGTACGGGCCTCTGACGAATATTTCTATGTGTTACAAACGGAATGACAAAGATAGTTGTACCCTACAGGGTATAAAAATACAACTGGAAATATTGAAGTTTTTCTGTAATTTGTCGGCATCGTTTTCCAATCTTTTTTCGCATGCTAGACCATATTATGCTGGTGAATTTACAACAATATCTGTATATTATTTCTAAGACCAAACATTCATTCCCTGTGTTTCGCATACACCCAAACAACAATCAAACTATTTTTCTTCACACCTAAACATTATAAGAGAAAATAAATCCTTGAAAACTCGACCGTTGTCAAGGATTTTAAGAAGAAAAAAGGGTTTACTTTTTTCTTATTCTGTTAAGTTAGTTATAGTACAGTTGTACAATGTATCCTTTTCGTTGTTACATCTTTGTCATTTCTTTTTATCCTTTAATATTTTATTGGCTTAGTCTTAAGCCATTTTTATTCTTTATTTCGGGGATTTTGAAAATATAAGATGACAACTTGTTTACTATTATTTTCGGTGCGATTTTTTTTTTGTAGTTTTTGTGTAGGACCATTAAGAGAAATTTACAGCACAACGTTCATACAAACTTCAGGAGGGATATCATTTTTTGAGGATATATTTTTGTTGTTGACACATTTAATGGTTGTTTAGGGAAAAAGACCTGGATACGTAAAAATTTTTATCCGCAACATGCACAGTATGTTGGCCTTTTTCTGAAAATAATCGTTTTCTTGTAGGAATCGGCAGTTTGATTTTGCGAGAAGATAAAGAGATGTGAAGGGTTCCTAGAAGTTGTACCTCTTTATTCAACGAGCTTAGAATTATCGCAAGTAAAGTTTCCTTAAATTACAAGAATTCCAATTGCACGAATGCTTTTCCAAATAATAGTTGCTTACGAAAAAAAATCAATTTGTTCCCTTGGAAGATGGGATCCCGAAGTTTCGTTGCTGGCTGTTCGTCATATGGAACTCTTGGTGTTTAAAATAAAAACGTTGACATTTTGAGGTGGGCATACCCTAAGGATTGGAAAAGTTTGAACGTAATCGGTTAATCTGTACGAAAGTATTCATCGGTCACCAATACACATGGATAAATTCAAAATTTACAAGGTACAAGTTTGTCACTATATTTTGACAAAAATTTAAGATTTTAAAACCTCGCTATCCACCAATAATACCGATTTCAAACCCCATTTTAACAAATATATAATAACTAGCAAAATGCCCGCTACTTCGTATGCGGAAAGGATATAAAAAAACAAATAAACAATATATAATATGGAAATGACAAACACTGAAAATTTGGTCGCACTAATACAAATTTTAATAAATATTTATTTTTATCTTAGTACTGTACGTACCCCTTAAGTTCGATTTTCAAAAAAATTAGCCGTATCTCAGCCTTACACATTAACAGCGAGATCAACGTTGCACACCAATACACACCCTAACTCCAAAAAATAAAAATTCCAGCACTGTCCCTACACCCAAAAACAAATTGAGTACCATTAAGTAATTTTCGTATACTTATGGTACGTATTTCGACGACATATCTCAGCCATACACGGACATTAATACAAAATAATTACAGTAAATTCCATAATAATTACAGATCTCAAGATTCCAGCTGTATCCGTTCGTCCAATTCCAAATTGTACCAAACTTAGTATCAAGTCGAACTCTTCGTACCCATAAGTAAGATTTTCCAAAACTACCACAATCCTTCACTTTAGTAGTAATCTTACTTCAAAATTTCAGGATTCAAACTCTATCCGTTAAACCAAATTAAAATTGTACTAAATTTAGAACAATTTATAATTTTCGTACCAATTTTCAAAACTTCCTCAACGCAACAGGGCTACAATAATCATACTTTCAAATTGCAGGATTCCACCGCTATCCGTTCACCTACATACAAATTGTACTAAATTTAGTACCATTTAGTGCTTTTCGTAACCATAAGTTTGCTTTTTCAAAACAATCTGAATCCTACTCTTCGACTGTAATCGTAATTCCAAATTTCAAGATTCCAGCTCTATTAATTCACCCGAATCCAAATTGTATCAAATTTAGTACCATTTCTTTCCCAAACAAAAATTTCAGGATTCCAGCTCTACCCGTTCACCCAAATCCATATTGTATCATATTTAGTACCATTTAGTACTTCTCTTACCCATACGTACGACTTTTCAAAATTTCCTCAATACTACACTCCTACAGTAATCTTAATTCCTAATTCCAACACTATCCGTTTACTAAAATTCAAATTGTACCAAATTTAGTGCTTTCTGTACCCATAAGTACGAATTTCAAAAACTACCTCAATTCTACTGTCCGGCAGTAATCTTAGTTCCAAATTTCAGAATTCCAGCTCTATCCGTTCATCGAAATCCAAATTGTACCAAATTTAGTACCATTTAGTACTTTTCGTACCCAAAGGTACGAATTTCCAAAACTATTTCAATCCTACACCCCTACAGTAATCTTAATTCAAAACTTTAGGATTCCAGCTCTATCCGTTCACCCAAATCCAAATTTAGTACTGCTCGTAATCATAAATACGAACTTCCAAAACCATTTCCTTATTTCAACGCCATTTCCCAACCTTGATTCCCATACCAAATTTGAAGATTCTAGCTTTATCCATTACAAATATGCAATTGGTACCAAATTTAGAAACTTTTATTACTTTTCGTACACTTATCGGTCGAGTTTCTAAATACCCTTTGGTACATCTTCCTAACTCTCCATCAATGACCATTCGTTCAAAATTTTAGATTTCTAGCTCTTCGCGTTTGCCTAATACAATGGATACCATATTTAGTACACTTTAACACTTTTCATACCTTTCTACGACGAATTTCCAAAAACCCCTTTACACAAAAACAAATTATACCAAATTCTGTACAATTCGATTTTCCAAAACAACCTTAATCCTTCACTTCAACAGTAACCATAATTTCAAATAACAGGATTCCAGCGCTATCCGTGCACTCAAATCCAAGTTGTACCATTTGGTACATTTCGTACCCATAAGTACGAATTTCAAAAACTACTTCCATCTCAATCCTATACTCCAACAGCAGTCTGACCAAATTCCAGGATTCCAGCTCTATCCGTTCCCCCAAATCCAAATTGTACCACAGGTAGTACCACTTAGTACTTTTCGTACCCTTACTACCTCAGTCCTACACTCCAATAGTAATCCTAATTTCAAATTTCAGGACTCAAACACTATCCGTCACCCAAATCCAAATTCTACCTCTATAGCCTACCGCGAACGGGTTGCAAATTCTAACTCTTTCCGTTTACAAAAATTCATACTTTAAATTAAAATAAATAAAATTAAAATACTTAAAATTCAGGATTCCAGTTCTATCCGTTCACCCAAATCCAAATTGTAATAAATTTAGTACCATTTAGTACTTTTCGTACACATAAATACGAATTTCCAAAATTTCCCCAATCCTATGCTCCAACAGTAATCTCAATTTCAAATTTCAGGATTCCAGCTCTGTCCGTTCACTCGAATCCCTATTGAACCAAATTTAGTACTTTTCGAACACATAAGTACGAATTTCCAAAACCACCCTCATATCTCAGTCCCACAGTTCACAGTAATCTTAATTCCAAATTTCAGGTTTCCAGCTACATACATACGTTCACCCAAATCCAAATTGTACTAAATTTAGTACCATTTAGTACTTTTCGTACCCATAAGTACGAATTTTCAAAACTACCTCAATTCTACACCCCACCAGTAATCTCAATTCCAAATTTCGAGATTCCAACTATATCCGTTCACCCAAATCCCCATTGTCCCAAATTTAGTACCATTTAGTACTTTTCATTCACATAAGTAAGAATTTCCAAAACTACCCTCATATCTCAATCCTACACTACAATAGTAACCTTAATTCCAAATTTCAGGCTTCCAGCTCTTTACGTTCACCCAAATCTAAATTGTACTAAATTTAGTACCATTTAGTACTTTTCGTACACATGATTGGTAATTTTGCAAACCATTTCCTTTTAGAAGCACCACTTCCCAACCTTGATTTCCATACCAAATTCCTATATTCCTATATTCCTGTGGCCTATTATTGATTTCATTAATTATTTAGCGATTTCTTCAAATTACAGATTTTGAAATTGAATAGTTATAACTGTACATCTCCATGTACGATAAAATTCTTAATTGCAAATAAATCGTGGTAATATGCACAATTTTCATTTCATTGATTTGCAAACATTTCGTTATTACCAAAAAGTGAGGTCCATACAGTTTTTAGTTGTTGTTATTTCTGGCCGATTTCTGAATTTATTCCCCTAATGTTGTCTTCAACAGCAACTCATTTGTTCAACAAACCCAACATCATTTATTGAAAGAATTTTTGTTTTAATTTTAAATTGAAAATCAAAATTTTTACAAATGCATCGTTTGTAATAATTTTTTCTAACTCGATTTTAACGAATGAAAATCTTTTGTGCGACACCTGTTATGTGAAAACCAAATCAGGATCGGTTTGTATTTTTCGCGTAATTGATGTTTATATCATTATCACCAACTGCGACATCTGTTGCAATGGAAGATAACAAATGTCTTGTCTTTCTATTATTTAGTGGTTTACGATAAAATAAGTGCGCCTAGAAGTAAACTACAAAATTTGAAATTATGTGTGATCGTTTACGGTATCATGAAGTTATAGCATTGTTAATTTGACACATGTCTTGCAGAGGGCCAACTAAGTGAATAAGTACGTAATAATAATGAAAAATAAGGATTTTTGTTGTTGTTATTTTTTGTGGTTCCAGGACGAATTTTCTAAAACCCGGCCTTATCTCGCACATTTGCATCAACAGTGACCCACTGGTAAAATTTCAAGCTCCTAGCTTTAGCCGTTTTGGCTGGGCGTTGATGATGAGTCAGTCAGTCAGTCAGTCAGTCAATCACTTATCACCAAGCTCATTTATATATATAGATCTTTATATCTTGTATGTATGTAACTAGTTCGATCATTCTTTCAATCATTATAAATATATTATAAAGAAAATATTTTCGTTATTTTTTTATAGATTTTTTCAGTATCATTAAGACACTTTGTACATGAACTACATAGAATTTGAATGGATGTACATATATGAACTTCATGGGATTTGTATAGCTGTGCATATAGCTGTCCATTAAAAATATCCCCTTGTTTCTTCTTTTTTCAACATCATCATCTTGGATACCAAAAAAGCTATGTGTCATTCTCGAAACATTACCCATGGATGCCATAAAATTAGCAATGATAATTAGATGAATAGCATTTTCTATAACAAGTAAATCAACCTCATCATTTGAGGTAATTAAATAGCATTAGTAGTAAAAGAATAATAAATACATGATTGAAAAGATAACTCCAGTTGTCAAAGAAAATATACAAGTAATACCGCATGTCTTAATTCTTCCTCCACATACAATAAGAAGTAAAGAAAAACACAAACATTCATACACGTCCTAATAAAATTACTGCAAATCATTGCTTCACCAAAATAATCAATGACATTGCGTGGCAAAACATTAGTCGACTCAAAGGTGACGAAAGCAAAAATGAAATGAAACTATTCCAATAATTAAGGGATTTATGCGATTTCATCAGGTCGTTTTGCCACCTTGTCGTAGATGCTGATGATTATATTACTTTGGTAAATGGTGTTAAGCCTTGGCAGACTGAGGACAATAAATGACATGGCGTTGGAAGAAAAGTCGTTTATTAACTTAGAACAAACACATGTGTATGTATGTGTGAATACAACCATGCATACACTACCAAATCTAATTGTGTTGTATTAGCTTTTACTTGTCGACAATGGTATTACTTTGTGAATGGGATATAATTCAAGCGTATCGCGTTATTGAAAGTTGGACATTTATGCTTGACCATTGCTGACATCAGCTCTTTTTATATCCTTCAGCATAACCTGTACAGTTTCACAAACTTTGATTTTATAATTTGACTTTCTACCGATTTCTCCATAAGAATATTTTTTAGAAGTCTAAATATCGATTTCATCACATTCCGAGACCCCAATACATACATATTTCTCCGCTCGCTATTTATTGGCAGTAAACACTCTCCGTCCTTAGGTCTAATCAAGGCTACCAAGAAAGCAATTACAGGTCTTAAGAGCAGTACACATTGTCAGTTTTGAATGTCGATATTTCGGATATCGATAACTGTCCAAGCGTCCAGCAACCACAAAACATTTTGCGGTTGCATGATGAATGACAAAAATGAGCGGCCACACTACACAGAAAAAAAAGAAGACAACTTTTACCCAGAAATTTTGTGTGTGCAGGTCTATATTTTGAAATAGCCCCATAGAACGGTACCGCCCGATTTTCAGTATTTGCAACGTTTAACCCAGATTAGGAATACGCAGTGAAATGCTATAATCAGTTTTTCGACCATTTGGTTTTTGTGAAAAACTTAAAACTCGATTTTCGGTTAGTCGATTATTTGATAGTGTTCAAAAAGTCGACTTTCGATTAATCGTTAACCGCTGAAAACCGATTATAATCAAATATAAACGACCATTTTCGTTGATGCGATCCGTGATGTTTACATATATGTATAAAAAAGTACCATCGACTACGCGGTTTTTCACGCTCAATAGTCAACTACGACTATAGTCGACCACGATTAATAGTTGACTACGAATAATAATAGACTACGACTAATGGATGACTACGAATAATAGTTGAATCCGTCTTCCGAAGGTCGATTAAGAATAATAGATTATCCGGTTTTAGCACATTCAATAGTCGACTACGACTTTTAGAAATTTTGAGGCCAATAACCGATTAATCGATTAACCGAAATCGATTTTACGTATCCCTAAGCCAGATTATTCATACCGAAAAAGATTATTCATAGAAAAACGGGCCCCTAAAATATGCTTTCTATTAGAAAGGGTCTATGTAAGCACTTTTTATTGCAGAAAGGGTCGGTCCAAGCACCATTTCTTGCAGAAAGGGTATATAGAAGTACCTTTTCTTGCGGAAAGGGTATATAGAAGTACCTTTTCTTGCGGAAGGGCCCAATAGAAGCGCTCTTTTTCAGAAAGGGTCAATAGGAGAACCCTTGTTTTCAGTAAGGTCAATATGGGCTACTGACGCACCCCTTCTCTAAAAAGGGTTTATTGAAGCGCCCTTTCTCTCAGAAAAGGTTTATTTAAGCACTCTTTCTCTCAGAAAAGGTTTATTTAAGCACCCTTTCTCTCAGAAAAGGTTTATTTAAGCACCCTTTTTCTCAGAAGGGGTTTATTGAAGCACCCTTTCTCTCAGAAAGGGTTTATTGAAGCACTCTTTCTCCCAGAAAGGGTTTATTGAAGCACCCTTTCTCTTAGAAAGGGTTTATTGAAGCACCATTTCTCTCAGAAAGGGTGTCTTGATGCATCCTTTTTCTCAGAAAGGGTTTCTTGAAACACCCTTTTTCTCAGAAAGGGTTTCTTTAAGCACCCATTCTTTCAGAAAGGGTTTCTTTAAGCACCCATTCTCTCAATAAGGGTTTCTTTAAGCACCCATTCTCTCAATAAGGGTTTCTTTTAACACCCATTCTCTCAGAAAAGGTTCCTTGAAGCACCCATTCTCTCAGAAAGGGTTCCTTGAAGCACCCTTTCTCTCAGAATGGGTTTATTGAAGCACGCCTTCTTTTAGAAAAGGTTTATTGAAGCACCCTTTCTATAAGAAAGGCTCTTTAAAGCACCATTCTTTCAGAAAGGGTCTATAGACCCTTAATATTACTTACTTAAAATTTAAGTCCTGCTTTCTATATCCCCCACCATAATTTTACGATTTTTTTTGTAGATTTTAGTCACGGTATCCTACCAAGTTCATTGTTAATTGGGATTTTGTGTTCCCAGAAGATAGAAAACTTACTCGCAAAAAAGTATCCATATACATATATGTGTCCAATTTTATATATTTCGAGGGTTTTTTGTCAAATTTTCGAACCAAGATTGCTGTAATTTGTTATGTATTTTATTTAGTCAGTTAAGATATTATTCTCCTGCAAGGAATTACACCATATACGTTAACGGATGAACAACAACAAGATTCGTTCTCTTCATTCTCATCTGCCGTTGTAATGCATAAAATATTTGAGTATGACTGAATTATTCTTAACGTAGAGAAAGAGCTTCGTAGTTACTAATTGTTTTTATTTCTTTGAATATGGTGGGGGTGGTATAAAAAGTTCGGCCCTTACTTGTTGGTATTTAGAAGCTTTTAGTTTAAACCGAAATTTCTAAAGTTTATTATTATTCTCCGTTTGTGTATGAAAGATTCTTAGAGAAATATATATATATAAGTATAATTCTATGTTATATAGCCCTCAAAGAAAGTGCCGCCTGATTTTCGATATTTCGAAGGTTTTAGTTATATTACCCAACAGAAGTACATGACTGAAATTTGGTGCTTAGTTTTCAATAGGGATGGGTATAAAATATTTCTACAGCGAATTCTCGATGTAGGTCCACGTTTTGGTATATCCTCCATATAGCTGTACCGCCCGATTTAAGGCTATAATTTGACATTAAGGGATCCCAGTGGCCTTAAAAATAATTTATAAAAATTGTGGTTATAGGTCAACCTTTTGATGTAACTCCCATATTCCGTTGCCGCCGATTTCCGGTATTATACATTAGGGCTATAACCAAAAAAAACCTCACCAGGATCATGTGGGGAATATTCTCCTGATAACGCCTAAAAATGCGTTTTTACCCAGATTCGGCGCAAAAAGTTCCCGCACTAAAACCGATTTCTGACGTCCTTCTGATTATTTTTACAAAGAAAAATGTTGATGTTAGGTTTATACTATATACATATGCTTTATATACGTTGAAAAAAGCGCTAACAATACTTCGATTTGGCGAAATTTGTATATAAGACTTAAGTAGAATTGTATTTAAGATTGTATTCCATTTCAGTAAAAAAATAGTTTTTAAAATCGATTTTCTGCCGTAATGAAATAAATAAAACAATTAAGAAAGGCGTTAAGTTCGACCCGGCTAAACTTTTTCTACACTCTACCACTAATCGTATTGAAGTGAAAATGAAAAATTGGTTTCCTTTTATTTATGAAGAAGATTAAATACCAAATTCCAGCAATTTCGGTAAAAGAACGTGGCTAAATTTCAAAATACCGAAATTCGGGAGCTACCGTTTTATGGGCGCTATATGAAGGCGTGGACCTGTAAGAACAAATTTCAGGGGGAAAGTTTAATACAACCAATGGAAACTGCATAGCTTATTTCAGCCATTTCGGTGGAATATTGAAGCCACAACCTTTAAAATACCGAAAATCGGGAGCTACAATTTTATGGTGGCAATGTGAAAGCGTGGAACGTTTTACACCCCCAACGAAGACTACATATCAAATTTCAGCCATAAACTTCAAAATACCGAAAACTCGAATGTGTCTATAGAGGGGAAAGTTGAATACCCCCAACGAAGAATAAATACTAAATTTCAGCCATTCCGATGTAGTAATGAAGCTAAAATCTTCAAATTACCGAAAATCGGTTGGTACCGTTCTATGGGGGCTATATCTAAACGTGGACCGATATAGCCCATTTGGAATTCCAAACATCCTAGGAGTAATAGAAACTTCTATACCAAATTACATCGCTATGTATTAAAAATTGCGAGCTGTATCTTGATTTCAACAGACGGACGGATGGACAGACGGTCATGGTTATATCGACTTAGAATTTTACCCTGATCAAGAATATACATACTTTATAGGGTCTTCGATGAATATTTCGATGTGATACGAGGGCAGTTCGGAAACTTCTTAGCCTAGCACAAAAAGCGCGGTATAAACAGAAAAAAGTTAAGTGTTTTGTAAACTTCCATCTCTGTTATAAACACATGTTAAATTTTGTTTCGATCTGGCAACTCCTTTATATGGAAACAGATGTTCAAAAAAGACGCATCCGCATTTTTTTTTACAATGGAAAAATTCGAAATGCGTGCTGTCATTAAATATTGACATAAAAAAGGTTTATCGGGACAAGAAATTCAGAATGATATGGTGAATGTGTTAGGTGAAAGTGCTCCTTCATATGCAACAGTAAAAAATTGGGTTGCTGAATTTAAACGTGGTCGTACAAGCATTGAAGATCAACCACGTAGTGGACATCCAAAAACAGCAACAACAACAGAAATTGTAGCCAAAGTGCATGATATGGTATTAAATGATCGACGAATAAAAGTGCGTGAAATTGCTAATATCATGGGCATCTCAAATGATCGAGTCCATTTAATTTTGCATGAAGAACTACAGATGGAAAAGATTTCTGCAAGATGGGTGCTGCATTTGTTAACAGTCGTTCAAAAACGCATGAGAATGAACATTTCTCAAGCTTGTTTGGATCGTTTTAAGCGAAATAAAATGAATTTTAAGCGTCGTTTCATAACTGTTGATGAGACATGAATCCACCACAATACTTCAGAGACAAAAGAACAATCCAAACAATGGACTGATGCTGGAGGAAGTGCCCCAAAGAAGGCAAAAACAATTCAATCGGCTGGTGAGGTTATGGCAACGGTTTTTTGGGACTTCAACGGTATTTTATTGATTGACTATCTGCAAAAGGGTAAAACAATAAATTCAGAGTACTATTGCAACCTTTTGGATCAATTAAATGTACAAATTCGAGAAAAACGTCCTGTACAACACAAAAAAATAATTTTTCATCAAGACAACGCACCAGCGCACAAGAGTGTTTTAACAATGGCTAAAATCAACGAATTAAAGTACGAGTTGCTTGACCACCAACCTTATTCTCCTGATTTAGCTGTGACTTTAACTTGTTCCCAAATCTAAAAAAATTCCTTGCTGGCAAGCGTTTAACCTCAAATGAAGATGCAATTACAGTTGTAAACCACTATTTTGAAGACCTTGAGGAAAACTATTTTAATCAAGGGATAGAATTGCTAGAAAAGCGTTGGACTAAGTGTATTGAAGTTTCAGGAGATTATATTGAAAAATAAAAATATTTTTGAAAAACTAACTATTCTCTTTCATTGATAGGCTAAGAAGTTTCCGAACCGCCATCGTACAAACAGAATGACAAATTTAATTACACTGTGCAACAAAATTCAATTTTTTTCAAAATAATGGGAAAAATCGAGTAGATTATGAAAGTAGAGCTAAAAATATGAGACACGTGTATCGGCGTTTTTAAAGTTTATGTCGGAAAGTAACCAAAATAGGCGGGGCACGTTCCGCCCATTTTTAATTTCTTCGAAATATTCGAATTAAGATATCTTGGAATCCTTGCATTTCAGGTATATAGTGTCTTTGACAACTTTACTCAGGAGGGTATGGGGAATATTTTTGATAAAAATTTTAACTCTCATGCGGTTCATCAAAGGGGTCTTTTTTGTCCTTTTTTTGAAAATCTTTCAAAAATTCCTTAAAAATGTGATCGTATCAAATCCAAATATTCTACAAAATTGTTCGCCATAAAATTTTACTATAGGTCTCAGAATGACAATTTTAATTACTGTAGTTAATTACGTAAATGCCACCAAAGTAGGAGTGAGTCCCGTCATTGCAGTTTTTTGGCCACACCAAATTGTACATGTGAGAGCCCATATGACACTTATATTTTCACTGGACCATAGCCGTAGACTCCTAAATATGTAATTTAAGTTAAAAGTATTAAAAATGTTTTAAAGCTATTTAAATAGAACACACAACATTTTCTGTATGAATTTATAACGAAAAACCATCAATAAGATATTTATATTTTTTAATCACAACGACAATCTGGTTAAAAATTATAAAATACGGCCCTAAACTCTACACCAAAAACAAGGGCTGCCGAGAATGTTATACGTTATGGTCACAGATTTCTTTTATTCAGAGACTCACAATGAAATTTCTTTTGGAACATTTCTTTCTTTAACAATATTCCCAAAACGTAAAGGATTTTGCTAGATTTTGATGCAGTATGGAATTACACTATGCAACACTGAAAATGCAAACAACTTCTAGTATGCATTTTTTGAAAGTACATGTTTAGGCTACAAAAACCCTAGTGGGGTTTTGTCCTGTCAGATCCAGTTCGGATTTTATGGCCTCATCTAAACCGGGCTAAATCTACACTTTTATGCATTTATTAGGCCTCTATCTCAGAAACGAATAGGAATTTGACCTTGCTGTCCTTGGCAATATTGTAGCCCTAAACTAGTAGAACTTATCTTTTGAAAAAACCACATAAGAAAAACTCAATCTAGGGCATCAAAATCTATAAAATATAGAACATTTTACGTAATTGCTGAAATTCGGGTCAGTATCGGCTAAACTATTGGGAGTTGAACCAGTAACCTTTTGCAAAAATCTTTCAAATAAAGTTCTCAACAATTCTTTGGAACATTCTGAAACTCTAAAATGCTTACTTGATGTTGTTTCAGCCGTATTTTGCATCATATCTTTTACAGCACGTATTTCAAACACAGTTCACACCAACAGTTTATTCTCCCATTTCGGATTTCACTACATTATTGACATTTTTATTAAATCGTCGTTGAAAAATCTACTGAAAACAATGGCATAGAGACATTTTACATCAATGATATGTTCTAAAGAGTTGTGTATTACATTCCAGGTAATATTTTTCCAACAGAAAATATTCAGAAAAGATTGAAGGTTTTGAAGATACGGTGCGAAATGTATAAAAATTGTGGAATTTTTGCAGATATTTTGAAATTTGAGGCAATAAATGTAGTTTTTCGAGTTCATTATTTCTCCAAATATTTTATTCTATTTTATTCACAAATTTGCTTCAGGGTTCAGAAGAAGATTCGCATTGGTTTCAGAGATATAGCCCCGAATTTCTTTAAAAACTCAATATTTAACCATGTTTAGATGGGGTCATAAAATCCGAGCTGGATCTGACACAACAAAACCCTACTAGGGTTTCTTGTCGTTTGGGTCTGTACTTTCAAAAAATCCTCAGTTCGAATTGTTTGCACAAGATCACCTTAAAAATGTTGCACAGTGTTATGTAAAATTATTAGTCCAAAATTAAAACATATAATTTCATCCTAATATATATAAATTTGTAATCTAATTTTTTAATTTTTAAGGAAATAGTATACATAGATATATGGTTTATTTTGAAACTCATAGTGAAATTTTGTGTAGAATTCTTTATCCTTTGACACTTTTCACCTATAGCCAAGTTTTATATTACTTCCATGTATCATCTCGAAAAAAGAGGGAAAAACTTTTCATCAAAAAAATTGGGAATATTTTCATGTTTTTTCAGCAAAATTGATACTGATATTTTCATGCTATAAAATGTAAATAGACATTTCTTTAGTGACCCATAGTGAAATTTGATGAAGAATATTTTTGTCTCTGACGTCATCTCCCTAAAATTGTGTTTTGTGGGACAATTTTGAATAAACTCAGATGAAGTCCGACTTTAACTCTAAATCGTGTTTTTCATTTTTAGAGATTGCTGGCGATTAGACAAGAGTTACAGACACCTATAGTAAAATTTTATGGCGAACAATTTTGTAGAATATTTGGATTTGATACGATCACATTTCTTAGGAGTTTTTGAAAGATTTTCAAAAAAAGGACAAAAAAGACCCTTTTGATGAACCGCATGAGAGTTAAAATTTTTATCAAAAATATTCCTCATACCCTCCTGAATAAAGTTGCCAAAGACACTACATACCTGAAATGCAAGGATTCCAAGATATCTTAATTCGAATATTTCGAAGAAATTAAAAATGGGCGGAACTTGCCCCGCCTATTTTGGTTACTTTCCGACGTAAACTTTAAAAACGCCGATACACGTGTCTCATATTTTTAGCTCTACTTTCATAATCTACTCGATTTTCCTTGTCATTTTTTTGTTGTCGCACAGTGTTATACCCTCCATATTACGGCGGAGGGTATAAAAATAACTGCAATAGAAAACTTGCATGCTATCGGTGCGGGAACTTGTTTAACGTAGGGCAAAGTGACAATGCATTTGTTCATATTTTTCCATGCTTTACACGGCAGTGTTGCAACATTTTTGGTATTTATTAAAAATACATTTCCATTTTTTATATATTTTTTACTTGCTGTAATCGGATTTAAGTAAACGTATGATATGTTAGAATACATGAATATACATATATGTTGGTATTCTTTAAAGTTGAATTATACTCAATACTGGTAACAGACCAAAATTCAAGTGTGTGGGAACACAAGTATTTATGCATACACATCTCAATTATTATTTAAAACATTAATGTACTCACCCTATCGCCTTTTTCTCCAGTCATTCCGGGATCTCCACGTTCACCTTTTTGTCCTGGTTGACCTCTTTCACCTTGTCTTCCCATTTCACCTTTCATTCCTGGTTCACCTTTGGGTCCAGGTGAACTGCTACGTAATGATCCCATTGAGTTGCCCATCAACGATTCCTATTCATAGGTGAAGGACCAAGCAACAACAGCAAATGGCCACAAACCGTAATTTGGTATAGCATACAAGTGGTCAATACAATGAACATTTATACATCGATTCGGCAAAAAGCATAACAAAGTATGTGGCATTATACAACGAACGGTAAGAAGGCATTGTTATGGAGTTTGATTTGTTTGTTGTCCAAGTATTGTTTGATATGTTGACCCCATTTAAGAATAGACGAGAAATTATTTGCCATATTAATGTATGTTGTTTGATTTCCCGATTATGATTGTGTGTTGGGGCGACGAATGTAAAAGGGGAAAATTGAGAAAAAATATGTTAGTAATTTGTTTGGAAAAAAAAATTATTTTTGTACATATTATACTAAAGGTATGCTATTAACAGAAATAACTTATGACTATATTTTGTTGAATAATATGTCTTTGGTCATAACACTTAGAGCATTTAAATGTAGTATGAGATATTTTCTAAAATAACAATTATAATAAATTATGTTATTGCATCCATACATATGCGATTACACTTAGATATAGATTGATTCACGTACCTTGTAAAGATAACCTAAATTAATTTTTATGAATTTTAAATGCTTATACCATTTATTTACTTTCAGTTTTATTAATCTGCATACCGAAAATATATACATAACAAATACTTATAACTAAAACACATATTTACAGATGATTTGTAATAACAAATAAATATTTCATTACTGAACCTAAAACTCAGAAAAATCAAATCTCTTTTTATAATATATTACTATTTTATTTATAAAACCTTATTGGGAAATAAGTTGACCAATTCTGTATGGAACGGCTCAATTGCCGAGATTGATTAACTATGTCAATAAGATAACCTTTACCAATACATGTATACATACATACATCCATATGCGTTCTTAGATTGATAGATGATTGCCACTTCATATTTTGTTCTTAATTCATACTAAAATCCTAATCATGTTCTATCATTTGAAATGAATCGAAAGTTGTCCATAGCTTTGCAACTCAATTTGTCTGTGAAAAACACACAGATTACTTTGGAAAAGTGCAAAACATCATTTTGGCTTTCTTATTGGGGGATCATAGAGCCAAGGGTATGTTACTTAGCTCTTAATGTGACCAACAATTTGGATGATTAATGTTTTTGGCATTTAGTCAGACAGGCAGATGAACAAAAAGGGCGTATGTTGCAAATCTAAAAATTCCTTTTTGAGTCCTTTTATCACACATTGATGATAATGATGTTTGTTCATCTGTCTATTAGTAATGATGAAGTTATAACTATTCTCGAATTGTATATAAACTACGTTTTATTACCTTAGGTCATATTAAATTATCGGTATACAGATGTTGTATTTACTTTGATGTGATAAAAACTGTGCCTCTTGGAATCAGGTTGAACACAACGAACCGTCCGATTTTCGGTATTTTGAAGGTTTTAACCGTATTATCTAACCCTAAAGACTGAAATTTGGTATAAAGCTTTGACTAGGGATGTAAAACAGGTATACAGATAACTTTCAGTATAACGGTTCCTCCCGAGTTTAGGTATTTTTAAGAGCGTAACCATATTTTCCAATCGAATTAACTTTATTTCTCATTTTTAGTTTCCCAGTGGTCAAAAAACTCCTACTTGAAAAATTGTTGGTATATGTAGGTCCACATTTTGGTATAGCCCCTATATAATTTTAACTCCCGATTTATATATATATAGAGGATTTTAACTACATTTTCATACCGATTTTTATATATTCAGGATTTAAAGTACATTTTCACACCGAGTTAGCTGTAATTTGACATTTTATGTTTTGTAGTTGTCGAATTAAAAAAAAATTCCATTAAAGGTCCACGAAAATGGCGATTAAAACTACAAAATCCCAAATTATAGCTAATTCGGTCAGAAATGTACAAAAACCGTCAATATGTCCGAAATCAGATGGCACCGTTATATGGGAGTTATTCTAAAACGTAATTTTTGGAGGAAAAGATTTTTCACCACTTTTAAACCTATATGACAAATAACCACCACTTTAGGACGATAAAGTTAAAAAACATGAAAATACCTCCATTCGGGCCTTATATATGGAGGCTATTCCAAAACGTAGACATATTTTCACAAATTTTTTTGAGCACTATAAACCCCGAACTTCTAAATTATAGCTAATTCGACTGGAAAATGTAGCTAAACACTCCAAATACCTGAAAGCGGACGGTAATGTCATAAGGGGTCTATTCCCAAACGTGGGCCATATAACACATCTTCGAACTGGACCTACATGCAAAGAAAGAAGCATCTATGCAAAGTTTTAGCATCCTGTCTCACTTTGTTTTTTGATGCTTGGGGGATTACCACAGGCGGACATGACTAAATCAACTCCAAATTGTTTGAAACGGAAGCAGAATCGACCGTGATTTTTTGGATTTTTCTTAAAAACGATAAGCTATAACAAGAAGTGATTAAATGGAAATGTATAATATACCGTATAGGAATGATTCTTGGGATTTTTTCTAAAGTCTATCATTAGACATAGGATTTTTGCATATTTTTGAAAATTTTAATGCAAATAATTCGTTTATTAAACAATGGAAGCTGGAGCTTTGAACGTATTATTGATTATTTTCAATATAATATCGAATCTTGGGAACGATATAATTCTAAATAATAACGTAGTTACAACTGGTTGAAATTTCAAAAATATGCAAAAATCCGGTGTATCACATTTTGATGAGTTTTACATAAGATTATATACTTTTATTTATTGTTGTCTTATTAGGACGAAGGTCATTATTTATGCACGTTTTTATTTAATTGAATTAATCGATTGATTCAATTAATGAAAAACTTTCATAAATAATGACCTTCGTCATAATAAGATAACAATAAATAAAAATTCGCAGCAGAGTCCTGCTGTCCCGGCAGAGGTTTGAATTTGGGTCCTGTCAAAAAACTGACAATGTTGTCGAGGTCTTAGCATTCTAGACCACTGTCAATCTACCATATCAAACTTCCGAAATGGAGGGCATTACAATTCATGAAAGAAAGCCCTTTTCGATTTGTACACACTAGGTTAACTTGATAAGAAAAAGACTTCAGAAATACTTCATATCTGTAAATTTCAAACTCAACCTTTGTCTTCTAGCCATTCACATCCGATATGCCTGATGAGCTGAATTAAACCACCAGCGAAACGATCGTAACATATTGGTTGGGATTGTGGTACTTTGCTAGAATTCAATTGTTCAATACAAAACTCCTTAGGCCATGATAGCTCGATTAATTCAATTAATTAAGATTATATACAATCCTAATTTTAAGGTTATTCGACAAAAAGCCTCACGCACAAAGTCATTTTGACATTTTTGCTCTTTATTGACAAACTTTTGAAGTCACTTTAAGAAGATATATTACTAAAAATAAACTTTGGAGCCACACGACCCTAATTAACCTTTTTTACACATGGAATCGATGGTGCCTATAGGACATTATTTGTAATAATAAACCGTAACTTTAAATTTGAATTCAGCTCTTGTGGGATTTTTGCCATTTCCCCCTTATACGCATGTCTATTTTGATTTGCTGACGTTTTTTTTTTTTGTTTATATAATTGCTTAGATTTCATGCATTAGCTTCTATTTTAAGAATCATTTGGTGGTTGAGGTATAAATAGTCCAACACCAATATCTACATCTATGTCATGGTAGTCCGGTCAAAATATACATTGAAATAGCAAAAATTCCAACAGGGCTGAATTTTGGTGGAGAGCAAGTGTTTGCCATTAGAAGCAATGTCCTAAAAGTCCCCATCGATCCCATGTGTGCAAAAAAAAATATTCGGGGTCAAAGGTCAAATTTTAAGGGTTTTTAGGTTTTCGGATTTATTTTTTGAAAACGGTTGATCTAATCAAAAAGTGACTAAAGTAAATATTGTAGACAGAAAAATTATCTACAAGTTTGACCTTTATAATTTTTTCCTAGAAGGAACCATTCTTGAGATAAAAAACACATGATTTTTATGCACTTATAAGGGAAATATGCACATATTCAGAAGAACCGGCTAAAATAAGCGAAGTAATCGGGTCTGTCCCCCAAAAAATATATATTTTCTTGAAGAGCGAAATTATATCTATCTTCTAAAAAAAATCCAACAAAATCGGAGTCTGTTTAGTAGAGTTATTCAATGTTAAAGTCATTTTATGCAAAAATAGCCCATTTAACCCACATGTATAATCGAAAACCCAACGGGAACGACCCCAACGAAAACTCTGCGATTTTTCAAGTTTTGTCCGAAGGTAGGGATTGTTGCGCTGATTACGGAAATGTATAATTTTCAACGGTTGCGGATCCGGTTCGCCGGTTATTCGACCAGAAAGGCCAAATTTAAAAACCGGGTTAGACCCGGTTCTACTGAACCGATTACTGCAAAGTGGATATCGTTTGAAAGCTTACGGAAGTATCTAACACATAGTGTCGTTACTTTAACCGGTTCGCCTCATAATTTACTTACGCGGCTAATTTTTTATTTGACCTTTAGATCGCGATATCTCGAAAATGGTAAGTCTTTTATAAAAATCATAAAGACCACTCTTGTAGACAATTATTAAATCTACAACTTTTATTTTAGCCGGCTTTTGCTAAATCTTACCGTTTTTGAGAAAAATTAAAAAAACTGAATAATGCCTCCAAAAATGACCTTTGACCCCGAATAATTTGTTTTGCATACATGGGATCAATGGGGACTTTTAGGACGTTGCTTCTAATGGCCAACCCTAGCTCTCCACCAAAATTCAGCTTTGTGGGAATTTTTGCTATTTCCCTCTTATACGCATGTCTATTTTGACCGGACTATGGTTTCAGTTTGACACATTTATTTTGTGATTTACATCGTTTTTCAATATAATCTCTGTTAGACAAACTTCAATTTTTTATTGTTGTAGATTCTTGTATCTTGCGGCTATGCTTCTCTAACATTGATAAATTAGTTTATTTGTTTAAATTAATTGAAGTTTTTGTTATTTTCAAAAAAAAAAAAAACAGGAAAAATGTCACATGCACATTCTCACATATGTATGAGTATACATATGACATATGAACAAAATCATTGACTTCAATGAAGCTGATTTATTTTCCAGTGAAAAATTTACTGTCAATTAATTGGAGAATATAGCTAAAAGCAGATAGTGCAAAATAAGTCTGAATCAAACTAAAATAGAATTCTGTTTATTAAAAAGGTTGCAAGGATTTACGATTTCAGGGAAACGCTTTTTTACTGTTTTTCTCCATTTACTTGTAAAATGTATGTAAATAATTCAACAAAATTCAATTTGGATTACTTGTTCTGTGGAACAGGATGGGATTTAAAAAAATAAGCCATACAATTATTGCATTTGAAAGAGGAAAAGTTAGATGATAGCGAAGCCGCCCCACATCCGATATGTGTGAGGAGCCCTCTACCCAAGACGAAACATGTCATGTCACATAGTGATGGTTGATAACAATCACGAGTATTTTTGTTTTATCAGATTTGTGGATTTAGACAATATCAAGCCTTACATACATTGGATCTAAGCGAAAGTCGTACAGCTAATGAAATTTATTTACTTGACTTATATCTCCGACACAAAAAGGAATATGAAGGAAGTATTTACGCAGCTTTTTTAAATAAATGAAGTAAGAAAATAATCAACCCCTTAACATTGTTAAACAAATATTAAATTAGCCAAAATACTAAGAATTTTAGCGCCAAGAGAAAGTTGTACAACAATTATAAAGACAACATATTTATTAATATAATTAATCCTTCAGTACATTCATGGCTTCAGTTGAAGTATAAGTCATCTGGAGATATTTTCCAGCTATACAACCCTTATAGACAATTTATTGTTCCTGCTAGGACTACAGTCTAGCAAACCAATGTTTTTGAAACAATTATTTAATACCAGTGACCGCAAATATTGAGCTTTCTTGCTTGCAAACCCTCACAGATACACTGAATCGTTAGGTTCTATTATTCGTGTATGAGATAAAAAGCGATTTGTGGGACTTTTTCGCAATATAAGGTCAGCTTCCGCGCAGAACTTGTTGCATCTATGAAAATTACACTCTTTATGTATTTGATTGGCATGGTTTGGATATTGTAAACATCGCTCTTGGATGTTCAAGTAGCTATGATATGCAGGTGGATTCTTTGTAATTATCTCTAAGTTGGCCAAAGAATTGTAAACTGGCTTATATTGCAAAGCAAATAAATAAATGTATGTATAGATTTTTTACACCAATTTACAAGGTATTTATGTGGTGTAAATTTGACTTCACATTGGGAAAATAAGGTTCCAAATATTTTTCTCAGTCGATTAGAGTGTCGGGACACTAAAAACAATGTACAACAAAATTACAATTTTTTCAAAATTTCAGAAAAACCCCGTGCAGATTATGAACGAGGACCGAAAAACGTCAAGAAGTAACCTAATTAGCGGGTCCAACATTTCGCTTTGTGAACTGTTTTAAAAATATTCGGAGTAAGATTCCCCGTAATCTTTGAATTTTAGGTATTTATGTCTTTGGCAATATTACTGAGATTGATCTGTGGAACAGTTTTGTGGAATATGTTAGCCATCTGACGTCTCGCTAAAGGGTTATTTTTGGTCCCTTTTTAATAATGTTTTTAAATCTACTCTTAGGGTGGGTCGCAGCGGGTTCGTATGATCCAAAAAAATGTCCGCCATAAGATTTTACTATAGGTCCCAGAAAACACCAAACCTGAACAATATAAACTAAGGTTAGAAAATGTGAAAAAATAAAAACTCATTTTAGGGTTAAAGAACCACTTTTTCCGAATCAGATTTCATGTCTTCGGTGACTTATATTAATATTTAATGAAGAATATTTTTGTCCTTGGCACTTTCTTTCTAAAATGATGGTTTGTCAGACTACCTGGAGCCAATTCGTCTCTAATCCTAAAATGAGTTTTTATTTTTTCACATCTTTTACTCTAAGTATATATTTTTCAGTTTTGGTGTATTCTGGGACCTATAGTAAAATCTTTTGGGCGGACATTTTTGTGGAACACACGAACCCGCTGCGACCCACCCCTAAAGAAGATTTAAAGGCTTTATTAAAGATTAATTTTAAAGACCCCAATAGCGAGAAGTCGGAGGGCTAACATATCCCACAAAAATGTTCCACAAAGCATTCTCAGTAATATTGCCAAAGACAATATATACCTTAAATGCAAAAATTACGAGAAATCTTACTCCGAGTATTTCCAAAACAGTTCACAAAGCGAAATATTGGACCCGTTATTTAGGTTACCTCCCGACGTTAACTTTTAAAATCCCGATACACGTGTCTTCTATTTTTCGGTCCTCTTTCATAATCTGCCCGATTCTAACTGTAATTATTTTTTGTGTTGTACAGTGAAATCAACTCATTTTGAGCTTCGTGTATTAAACTATCTTCAAGAAAATATTGTTCATTTTATTTTTCAATTATTTTAAACATTCCAAATGTGTTTTTTCTTATTAGTAGACATCAAAGTATTGTATAGCGTTGCAGTTTTAATTTTCGATATCTACTGAGTCGAAAAAATGTTTTTGTAAAGTTTAATTTGAACGGAACGCTATAAATCTGTTCGGTAAATACAAACTATAACAAAAGAACACTTATAATAATGGGGGTATATGTATCAGTTACCAAAATTACCTTGCTGGTCGCTACAGGAGGATGTGCCTGTACCAAAGCCATCAGTACATCTCGATTTTTTCACGCTCCCGCTTTCCATCTCTCTTTTTTCCTGCGGATTATATAATAGCCTTATATGCCGCATTTTTCTCTTCAGTAGCAGCACGATACTCCTGGTAATACCATAGGTGGTTCCTTGGTGGAGGTCTCTGGAATCCAAGTATGGATTTTGCGGCTGTTTGCATGGACAATAATTTACCATTATGCTGATGTGTTATCGTGACGAGGAGTGCTTTGATTAAGCAATTGGGCCAGGTGAGTGGAATATGATGTGGCTATCTGTTGTGATTCTCTTCGGAATGATCGCAACGTGATCAATTTTATTTCTTGTTCTTTGATCTGGAAATAGCCAGGTGCCCTTATGAATATCGAGATGCTTAAATCTGGTACTACTAACTACCATGTTTTTTGCCGCTGCGAAGTCTATCAGCCTCATTCCATTGTTCGATGTTTCACTGTGGAGACTGAATTCCCCGACTGAATTCCCCGACGGTTGGTTTTGTGGTTTCACAAAAATAAATTATAGAAATGTTTAATTAATTCAACCTCGAGCTTGAATTAATCAAACATTTTAGTAACAACAAAAAGGTCGAAAATATCAAATTCTTTAAACAAAATAAATTATATTGTATTTTTACGCTTCTTTTCCATTTAGTCTGATTCAAGTTTCCAGAATTGACCCTATCAATTGTAAAGAATCACTGATATTACACTAAATCGATAGTAGGATTTAACAAAAACATGTACCAGTATAATTTATTCTAATAAATAGTTTGTTTTTATAATTGCTGTACGACTTTCATGTGTTGCTAAAAATCTTAGTATTTAAGCTAATTTAATTTTTAACAAGGTAAGCGGTGTGATTATTTACTGATTTGGTGTTTCTAAATTATCGACCGAATGTACTATAAAGCTGCGTAAATACTTTCTTCATATCCCTTTTTGTGTCGGAGATATAAGCCAATTAAATACATTTCATTAGCTGTACGACTTTCGCTTGGACCCCTTGTACATATACGCTTAAAGTCAAATAAATGTTTGAACCAAATACCCAACTTATTCGTACCATTCGAATTCAAATAATAGACAAATTGCTGTTATCTATTAGACAATAAATAGCACAACGACGAAAAAACGAACGCCATCAATAAAAAAGGAAAGCTAAACAAGAAAATTATTCAAACAAACCAAAACCAAATGCCACAAATATTTTGTCAATCTTTTTCAATGCGATGGCGTTAAAAACAAAAACACTGAAAACAACAAAGGCCTACATACAAACAACGATTTGTTTGATTGGTTGGCAGATTTGAAAATATTGATTGATGTTTCTGTTGGTTGAATCAACAAAAGAAAGAATTGACACAATGATTAGCTTAGCCAAATTGGCATGATTTTTCTGCTGAGATATTAGGTCTTAGGCTTAAAACATTAGAGACCGAAAATGTGTTGAACGAATTTGTTATATAATTAGTAAAAATTCGAATTTTATTGGAATTAACCAAGGAACAGTACGATATGTTTTAACGTAACAAAATCGTGATTTTAACTAGTTTTCTGTTTCATCTAATATGTATCAAGTAACCACGGCATTAAGTTTGGCCGGACCGAACTTTTGTATCCTTCACCACGAACTGTATTGCAGTAAATAGGAACAATTAGTTTCCTTTCGTTTATGAAAGTATGTAATAAACTCTTCCTTCTATACCTGGCAGGAGCAGAACATCTTAACTCATAATACTTCCCTCTAAGGGGTTATGGCCGCTTATTGAAAAAAGCCATTTCTTCATGAATGTTTTACAGGAAATCTACAAAATTTTTTTAGAATATTCGTTTTTCATATGAAAGGTCACATCATGAGCTGCTTCCGGAATTTTTTTGTTGAAGAATATTGGATAGTTTTATGACAAATTCAAGCCTACAAAACACTGTTTTTACTAAAGCAGTTTGCGTTGGCCACTGTAGCTCGAAAACGAATAAACCGATCAGCATCGCAAATTCATTTTCCTTTCAAACGCCCATATCTCAGCTAATTTTTCTTAATCTGTCTGTATTTTAAAACAAAAACTCTGATTTTGTCAATTTTTAGGTGGCCACAACCAATTAAAAGAGCTCATGTAGGGGTGTCATCATTGTTCTTTCTAAAACATGGACCTATATTTACAATTTTCCTAAATTTAGCTTTCCTCTGGCAATATTCAATAATATATTACAATAATCTCGGCTCGAAAATACATAAAATCGTGCAATACCGTTTCATGGGGCTAGATTTAAAGCTGAATATATATGCATAGTTTTTTGAGAATGAGTTTTCTCTCTTCTTGGAACATAAATTTCCAAATAACCAATAACGGGGGTTATACCAAAAGATGGACCTATTTTTGATTTTTGTACAGGTAATAATGTTTTCTATCCTTAGGGCATTCAGGAGAGACGGGAGTGGCCTCCTATCGAGGCTTTATGTAAAACGTTGACCTGCACCGAGAAATTTCAAGAAAAAATTTAGTAACTCAAATAAAGTCATTTCGGTTGAACAAT
The DNA here is from genome assembly GCF_047663935.1 of Musca autumnalis. Lineage (NCBI taxonomy): Eukaryota > Metazoa > Arthropoda > Insecta > Diptera > Muscidae > Musca > Musca autumnalis. The sequence goes on along the minus strand of NW_027411977.1, from coordinate 102,332,240 downwards.
GTGGCTAATATGTGGGGGGGGCTATTTGAAGACATGGACCATACAGACAAGTTTCAGGAGGAATGTTTTGTACCCCCAACGAAGACTTAATACATTTTAATTCCAGCCATTTCGATGGAATTTTGAGGTACCGTTCTAGGTAGGCTATACACGGTGTGCCTTAACAAATTTAAATGGAAGGTGCTTACACCTCGGAAGTTTTTGCTGATTCTGAAACTACAATGCTTCTAGATGAGAAATATCAAGAAACAAAAAAAATCGCCGGAGGGATTTTAAAATAAATCGCGATTTAAGTTCACATTTTTAGGGGTTCTTAAGGTTTTCACGATTTTGCTTGGAAACCGCGAGTTCTATGTAAATGGTTCTAAAGAATATGATGTAGCAGAGAAAATTATCCACAAGATTGGCCTTTATGATATTTTCGTAGGTTTTACCGTTTTTGAGATATGGAAGTTCAAATTGGGACAATGCACTGACTGTATCGTCCCCTTATAAAACAATATTATGCGCAGTGCCCCTTAACTAACTTTTAATGGAAACCGCTTACATATGGGATGTTTTTACGGATTCTGTAACAGCAATGTTCATAGATAAGAAAAATAAAAAAAACAGAAAAAATCGCCGGAGGGATTTTTAAATAAATCGCGATCAAAATTCACAATTTTAAGGTTTTTTTTAGGTTTTCACGATTTTGCTTGGAAACTGCAAGTCGTATCGAAATGAGTCTAAAGAAAATGTTGTAGCTGTGAAAATTCTCCACAAGATTGGCCTTTATGATATTTTCGTAGGTTCTACCGTTTTTGAGATATTAAGGTTCAATTCAAATTTTTAGGTTTTTATCTTAAATCTTCACAATTTTGCTTGAAAACCGCAAGTCATATCAAAATGGGACTAAACAAAATGTTGAAGCTTAGAAAATTCTCTACTAGATTGGCTGATTTTTTTGCTAGGTTGTACCATTTTCAAGTTATATAAGTTTAATTTGGGAAATTGGAGTAATGACATTGTTTTATAAGGAGGCGATACAGTCCCTGCGTTGTCTCAATTTGAACTTCTATATCTCAAAAACGACAAAACCTACGAAAATATCATTAAGACCAATCTTGTAGAAAATTTTCTCTGCTACAACATTTTCTTTAGGCCCATTTACATAGAACTCGCGGTTTCCAAGCAAATCGTGAAAACCTTAAGAACCCCTAAAAATGTGAACTTAAATCGCGATTTATTTTAAAATCCCTCCGGCGATTTTTTTGTTTCTTGATATTTCTCATCTACGAGCATTGAAGTTTCAGAATCAGCAAAAACTTCCGAGGTGTAAGCACCTTCCATTTAAATTTGTTAAGGCACACCGTGTATATGAAGACGTGGGCCTACACCGACAAATTTCAGGTGGAAAGTTGTATACCACCAACAAAGATTAAATACCAAATTTCAGCCATGTTGGGTGGGATTTTGGGGTCACAACCTTTGAAATAGCGGAAATTATGGAGTGGCGTTCTACGAGGCTATGTGAAGACGTAGACCTATACAGATAAATTTCAGGTGGTAAGTTGTATGCCACCAAAGCAAAGTGAATACCACATTTCAGTCATTTCGAGGGGATATTGAGCACACATCCTTCAAATTACCGGAAATCAGCTGGTACCCTTCTATGGAGGCTGTATGAAGACTTGGGTCTACACAGACAAATTTCAGGTGGAAAGTTGTATACCCACAATGGAGACTAAATACAACATTTAATCAATTTCGGTGTGATAATTAGGGTAGAACTTTTAAATTGCCGAAAATGGGGAGGTACAGTTCTATGGGGGCTTTATCAATACGTGCACGGAAATAGCCCATTTTCAATACCAAACACCCAACACCAAATAGAATGAACATTTTAATTAAACCCTCATATATTATGGTGAAATATATAATAACATGTGCCGAGGAACACTATCTCTCATGGGACCTATGTAAAGCGTTAACTGTCTATGTGTTCCCGCAAACATCCCTGAAAGGACAGGTGAGATTTCTATTAATGTCAATTAGTGCATACGATTCACATTTGCTCAATGATATATTTTTTATAGCCGAGTCCGAAAGCTGTGTCTTAAAACACCACTTATTTTTCGTGGCTGAAATACTCGAGAAGTAGCACCAACTTTACACTGACGGGTTTTTCTCGCACTGTAGAAAATGTAATGTTGTCTGGCCTGGAAATCGAACGTGGGCGTACCACCTAACCTACCTCTCCTTAGGAACAGAGATGCCGAGTTGAACTTAATAGAAGACCGGGTCGAGCTTAATAGAAGACAATAATTATATTTTTTTATGTCCTCCACCTTAGTGTGAAGGCAAAATGACATAACCGTTTGTTTCGGCCTAATTTTTTAATCAAATCATTCCATATATATCATTTTATATATTATATAACATTATTTCATATATTATATCAATCAAAAGTGGTTTGTGAACGATTTTCTTCACTATTTAAATGGAATAAAGTTATGTTAGTCATTCATTCGTGCTACAAGAAATATTTTTTTGAGAAAACAATTCTTTTCATTTCACAGTATTTTTTCACAAATATATATTTTGGAATTGGTTTATGCGGAACCTTTTTAATACTTAAACGGAATTAACCTTACTTTAGGCATTAAGGGCAAAAATCCTTTCATTCTCTCTACTGGAAATCAGTTTTGAGACAAATGGTCAAAAAGACAAAACCCTAATATATATTCTTGATCAGGGTAAAATTTTGAGTGGATCTATGCATGTCCGCCAGTCTGTGGTAAACACTCTAGTATTCACAAAAAATGAGATAGGATGCTAAAATTGGGAAAGATACGTCTTTTGTTGTTCTTTAAGTTCGAAAATCCGCTATATTGGTCCACGCTTTGGTATATATTTTCGGTGGCACCGTGGTGCAATGGTATGTACACCCGCCTTGGACGCGGGAGCTCGTGGTTTCTATTCCCCGGCTAAGCAACATCAAATTTTCAACGGTGCAAAATACCCCTCAGTAATGTTGACGACATCTCCTAAGTATTTCAGCCATGTAAAGCTGCACTACAAGTGGTGTATTAGGACACGCCGTTCAGACTCGGCGATAAACAGTAGGTCCCATATCATTGTGCTAATTTATGGTACAATTATTATTATCTACATTAACAGATCGACTTAGCTATAATTTGGCATTTGAATTTTGTCAGTACTTAGGGTTTCTAGTTCAAGAAACTTATCTACCAGAAATTATGGATATAGTTCCTTGCGTTGCACAGTGGATCCACCCATTGGCCAAAAATAAAAAAATTAATGTCAAAATAATGGTACAACATCTGGCAACTCTGACAGCTATGACATAGACCTTTTTCAACATATATTAATTTTTGTTTCATTCGAACGCGATCTTCTTAAAAATAGCTTCAAAGTCACAACATTTGACTAATATCTTTTGTTGTGAGTACAACCTATATTTTAAGTGCAAGTAAATGTATTCAAAATATCGCGAAACTAATACGTATAGCAAAATATTATAGTGGATTTTGAAGGGGGAGGTAATAGCTTAATTTTCATTAAAAAATAGTGTTTTAGCGTGTTGTGGAATTCTAGTTAGCTGCATATTTTCTTAGTGTATTTTGTAATGCCAATTCGATCATATACTTAAATTTGACCTAAGGTTTTAGTCATGATGCCCACCTCGGGAATAATTTCCCAAAGTAGCTCATATGTTTGAGATTATTCAGTATTAAAATCAGCTGCCATCTAGTGCCAGACTATAAATGGTGGGCCGCTGACTAAATCTGCCCTAGAATAGAGTTTCTATGGATATATTGGCGTATAATTCTGTTATCTGACCACCTACATTAACATAATTTGTATCAGTGGCAAGATGAAGAAATCTTCTTCCAAATTTGTCTTACGTTGGCGGTACGTGCCTTCCAGGAAGAACGCTATAAGATCTATATTAAAAATTTTACGAATTTTCAGACAAAAATTTTTATTTTTTAATCCGCTAAATTTGTTGGAGATTGTTTTGTTTTGGAGATTATTTTGTTTCCCCAAGCCTATTTTTGCATCATAAGATAATCGGGACCTTTGTTCATGTCAGTTGTATTAACAGCGTAAAACAATTCTTACCGTATACCCCCTACCGAGGGGAAAGGGGGGAGAATGTTACGCTAGTGGTTTCTTAAAACACTCTCCGCAGCAGCACAAAGCTGTAACCAGCGCATTGGCTTGATATTTACACGGGAAATATTTTTGGCCACTTTCTCCATACAAGTGGATCCACTGTGCGTTGTATAGCACCCATATAACGGTACTACCCGATTTCCGGTATTTTGAAGTTTCTAGCTATATTTTCAGATCGAGTTAGCTATAATATAACATTTAACTTCTCAGTTAAATATTAAGGACATATGTCCACGGTTTAGTATAGCCGCAATATACCACCAGTGCGTCCGATTTCAAGTATTTTTAAGTTTTCATCTACATTTTCGGTCTAGCTTTATGGTTCGTAGTTTTCAAAAAACCTTTTCTGTCTAAGGCTAAACGCCTATAAATGCTGAGAAATTATAGTATTCCTTTTCAATGAAACCACATTGAAAATCTTCAGCGTCTCGATATTTATAATCTCAGCCCAACGGTCCTTGTCACGACCAAAAATGTGCCTCATTGACATAGACCATTACTTTTGTATGAAAAATATAGAAATTTTATTTTTGGTCCATATTTTAATTAATTTATAATAACTACTGACCTTTCCCCTGATTCAAATTACAATAATGTGTCTGCTAGATAACGGGCCTACTGCCTAATATATAATGGGGTTTCTGTAAAGAACCGCAATTTCCTCCCATGCTACAAATTGTCTCTATGTTTATACATCGTAATACATTGCCCAAGCTTTGTTTAGGTTCGAATGTAGGCTATGTCGGTCCACACCTTCCCCAAAAATGTTCAAAATTGTTTTCGAGAAATTGTGTGAACGATAACTGGCGAAGTGAGCAATCGATTTGCTCCAAACTTTCCATATATTATCGCTCCACACCTCCCACACAAAATTCGGAAAAGAGAAATTTAATACTCCTCTCGAATCGTTTTGAATTTTTTTCAGCGGATTGTACATGCGCCGCAAATTCACAAGATAACTCTCAAGGGGATTTTCTGATTGGTCGAAACTTTACACATTTTTATTATTTCACCCAGTCATGTATCAGGTTGGAACATGGACTATATCAGTCCGTCCATCGAGTACCTCCCACACAAAATTTGGGAAAAGTGCAGTTTGAGTACCCGTATCTGATATATTTGATTATTTCACGGTCCCTATTCTGGTCCCTTTTGCAGGGTATGTCATACTTCCTGAGATAATAATCCGGAAGTTCCAAAAACCCCTGCCGGCTCCAACTAAAACTACAAATTTCAGAAGTTAGCTTACTAAAATTGATTTGGTATAGCCCCATATTACGATACCTACAGATTCCACGTATTTTGAAGCAAACTCGTGTTACAAAATAAATATATTTTTATACGGCAGAGGCTGAGAGTATATCACCGTTAGCGCAGCTGACTTATACTGTCTTCTTTGGTGTGTAATTGAACAAGAGGGGCTAATCAATGTGAATTTTCCAATTTTCGAATAATTTTTAGAAATGTATAATTTATATATTTTCCGCAAACATCCCAGTAAGGACAAGGGAGGCTTTTCATATATCAATAGATTTATATTATGTTATTGATATGTGACCTAGGTTTTATCGCCGAGTCCGAGCGGTGTGTCCTAAGGTGTCACTTGTAGAGACGTTTTTCATGGCTGAAATACTCAGGAAATATCCCCAACATTACTAAGGGTATTTTGGCACCGTAGACGATTTGATGGGAATCGTACCCGGACATTCAGCGTGCAAGGCGGTTGCACATAGCTAATTCCTACAGGTTGTGGTGTAGGGTATCACATGGTCGGCCCCGCCCGACTATAGCCTTTGCTTACTTGTTTTTTTTAACAAACGGATTTTTTTTCATTTTTGTTGCTATTGTTGTTTTACATAAACCGCTTTGAAATGTTATTACCCACACGGAAAGTGAAAACAAATATATTTGTGGAATAAGCCACTAAAATGTTCAGAAAAAGTCAAGCTTTAGTAAATTTCTACAATAAAAACGCCTTTTTTGTTCTACTAAAAATTTCATCATTTTAAATTGTGACACATTAACTTAGGTAGCTATAAAAATATCGAAAACCCGTGACGTATTGCGAAGCACTTTAATGCCATTTTCCACACAGTTGTAATTTGATTTGCTATTCTATCAAAACGAGCTGCATTTCAAAAATTATTTTTTTTAAATAAATTCTATTTCTAAGAATCAAGACTCTCATTGGCGCTGTTGGCAAATATTGTAAAATAAATACTAAAACCAAAATCATATTCTCATATTTTATTTGTTATGGCCATATTTACTTGTTGTATGGAAAAACTTTTATTTGTCTTTTTTGTTCTCATGTTTCATTAAAAATTTTATTCAAAATGAAAGTATGTATCTATGGCCATATTTAACAAAAATTTAACAAATATTGATGGCGTAGCTGTATATATCTACACACATGTGTATATATGTGCAAATATTGGCTTCATAGAAAAGATTCACTTGGTCAAAAGTCTTAATTTATAATTCATTATATTTAAATATTACCATTTTGAATGTAAATATATGGAGATTTCTGAGTGAAAACGGACATTTTTGCAAAATGAGTTTTTTGATATCCTTTATTTTTGCCATTGATGACAATTATGCTGATGTACGTGGCCTACTATTAACATGGATCCCACAGTTTTAATTGTATGCAGTGCAATCATAATCAATCAAGACCTAGCGGTTATATTTTAATACTGACACATTTTTGCACGAAATAAGATGTTTGGTCAAGGAAAATTCAAATAATTTTGAAAGATGATCATATAGTATTTAGCGAGTGAAAGTGACCGCGTGCAATTGGAAAAATATCCAACTTTAATTTTTGGTCTAAATTTTTAATTCTGGGCCATATTTCGACGAACACGAAACTTGAAAACCTAGTCTGGATATTTCCTTTGATATGCTACTCAGCGGGACATTTCCGTATATTTTTAGTTTTATTGATTTATTTTTTTACTAATGAGTTCAAAGATATCGCGCCTTGAAAAAGTCGAATTCTGCAAAAACTATATGCAAAGAAATACTCATAATTTCTTTAATTTTGTCACAATGGGAAAAGTCTTTTTTTATTTTTTAACAGCTATCTAATAAAATGTAGATAAGAATTGCACTCTGATTTTCTCGACTGAATATTTAAAATCACATTTTATCAAAGATTGTACTCTTCGATTTTCTTGAAATTTGTTTGTATTAAACTACGTTCATTACCAAATTTTTTGTTCTATTTGTTCATGGGATTCGAATAATTACTGTTTATACCCTACACCACATTGTGTTAAGGGGAATTATGTATTATGACCGATTTCATGTATTTGACGCACCAAAAACAAAATTATGCAGATATTTTGAAGAAAGTTGGAAAATGTAACAGAATTTGGTCTAGAAAAAATTCGCAAAATTATAGTGAAATCGTGGTGGTGTAGGGTATCATCCCAGCAAAATGTTCGATGACAAATCATGGGTGCAAGTGACATGGCATCGATGAAAATTCGGGTGAATCCCCGATGAAATTTACACTCACACGCTTTCACGAATTCATTGACATGCCATTGTGCAGCAGTTCATTGTCATGACATCTTGCGCCAGTTCTTTGTCATGACATTTTGCACCAATGCATTGGGTCTTGATTTCCAACAATCAGAAATAAATAATTTTAAACAATAATTCGTGCCCACTTTGCAAATATGTTTTTCCATTTTTTATTAGATAGCTGTGTCGTTATAGAAACAAGGCCAAAATTGTCGTAGACATCGCCAAAAATGTTCAATATGGGATTTGCCTTTGGTTTTTTTGTATGTTTTGTTCAGGAATACATTCAAAATTGAAGGCTTTTGGAAGTTTATCCTTAATTTGTCTACATTTTTAGAGAACAGCACAATCGTTACTGCAAACAATTTTAGTGTCGAAAACGTTGTCGAATGTCGGATTGTTAAAAAGGAACGTGAATTTTTACTGATGTATTTTCTTCCGTTGACTAACTGTTAGGGATTGTTTACAGAAACACCCATTACGAACAGTCGTTATTTAAAATCCTATTTAAAGCTTTAAGCTCAATGGAAAAACACTTAATTTTCCGCATATACCTAATCACCTTACATGTAAATTTTTAACTAATATAAAAAATCATCAAATATGATACAGGCGGATATAAGCTTGCAATAGACTCATCACCCTAAAAGACACTAGGAACTCCACTTTTAATAGAAATTCTTGAAGAAATGATTTCTTTATAACGATTATATATCTGGAAAATATTCCAATCATATCTTCGGAAAACTAATTGCTCAATTAATTAATAAATCCATAAAAAAACAATGAGATAAATCCGAATTTTGTGTGTAAAAAACTGCTAATTCCAATAAGCACATATTGGACCTATTTGATAATCTTTAAATTATTTTTAATTTTCACAGCCAATATAAATTTCAACTTAAAGATAATCTCTAACAATTGTGATACTGTTTAAAAACATTCAACCAATAATAAAATTTAAATGTAATAAGAACAGCATTGCATTACAGTTATGCAAATTTTTGTTATTTTTTTATAAGTCTGTATTTCAAAAAAAAAATTCATTTTAACTTAAAATCTACCTTAGAAATTTACAAGAAATTATTTAACTTTTTAAAGTTAAAGCTAAGATAATATAGCTAAATAAATTGTTTACACGTATACCTTGAATGTCCTTGTAGGATTCCAATTGATCTGTTTTTTAGTTTAGTTTTTTTTTTTTTTTTTTTTTTTTGTTAAATGTTTATTATGAGTTTATTATAATAATAAATAACATTATTAAAAGATAAATTTCAGTTTCACATTAATATGGGATTAAATATAATTAATAGTTAAAAAATATAACAAAAGAAAATAAAAAAGGACAAAGTATTTAAAAATGCCATGATAAATCCATAACGGAATGCAAGCGGACGGAATAAATGGCAACAGCTCAAAACATCCACATACATACTTGCATATGTATGTACCAGAGGCCTGCTTTGCATCAACACAACTACGAGTACGTAGTGTACGCCAAAGATTACAACAAGATAACATTTCTTACCTCACACAATCGGTTTGATTCATTCATAAATGTGTATGACCTACGAACTACTAATCTACTAATGATCGGTTAATATAAACATTAAGGCTATAACCAAAATAATATCACGCCCTTATTTTTTTAATTTATACACCCTATACTTTTCCATTTCATCCAAAAAAACTTATATATTAAATTTTATGACGATCGGTTAACGACTCCCGTGCCACCCGAGCGATCTTTCTTCTATAGTAATTTGTATGGAGCCAAAAGTGAATTTTCATGAAAATTCAATAAAAGCGAATTGATCCAATCGATAAAAAAATTGTTCCAGTTCATTGTTGTAGTTAAAAACGAATCCTTCAAAAAATTTTAGAAATCGGATTGGATTTTGATTTAGTTTTACAGGGCAAAAATACCTAAAAACGGGCAAATATGCATATTAGAGCTACATAAAAATCCAATACTATTTTAAAATTTTTTATGAATGTTCATCGTTGTGGCTAAAAACCAGTCCTACATTATTTTTAAATGATTATTTGTTAAGAAAACACAATTATAAATTTATTTTTGTGTTTATTTGTTAATCAAAATGATTTGATATTGGAAGTATAAGAAGACATAACTAATGCGCCCCCAATTTAAGGAACAAAAACAAAATAATTAGAACAAATTATGTTACAGTGTTTTATTTGTATATGCACTAAAAACTAGAAAATATTTTTTTCTTATGCTTGGTTTACATTAACGAAATCCACTCGATTTCAACTGTCAAATACATAGGTTAAACGTCAAATGAAATCCAGATGAGATTTCATTTGACGTTTGAGCTATGGAATTGATAGTTGAAATCGAGTGGATTTCGTAAATGTAAACTTAGCATTAGCCTCAATAAGATTTCTTCTTCAAGATGGGATCTCTCAAATAAAACGCATGCCATTTATTGCCATTTAATTTTGTCACCATTTTAAATTTAAAAGCGAGCGTTTCTCTCTGAATGTATTTTTTTCTATTTTCTCTTGTACTTGGGTGGCAATATTTATTGTAAGCAAGCGGAGAGAAAATAATTGTGCATTTTTGGATCAAATTCGGTCTGAAGGTCGACAAAAATTTTCGGTCAGAGAGCACGTCAACCACACCATATGACTTTCGGTCAGAGTTCGGACCTAAATCGCATCCGAATTCTCACCGAACTCTGATGTTTATTTCTTTGCTGGGAAGTTACAGTCAATTCGGGTTAAACATGAAGATCAAATCTTCAAAATACCTGAAATCGGGAGGTACTGCTACATGGGGAGCTGTAGGAAAAACTGAACCCATATTGGTTTTGCTTTTATATTTATGTATTGTCATTCAAATCTGAAAAGTGTGTTTTAGTTCGATTGTTTAACTGCGACTGTGTTAAAAAATGAGTTACTATATTTGAACTAAATAGGTGTCTGCAAGTTAAACAAAATACTGTAAAAAGCTAGTGAAATCAATATTTCGTTACGTATCCTTTATTTTGGATTACACAGGCACATCTTGTAGGCATAGATTATATTATTAATTATTACAGGCGGTATTGCTACCAGGGCTACTTTTGCTGCTGCAAACGATTTTCGCAAATTGTTTTAGTATTTGTTTTTAGCCACAACAATGAATTGAAATTTCATATACCAAGTTGTCAAAATGTGAAAAAATTAGGGGGTAGAAGTTCCATTTGTTTTTTGTTTTGGTCGCCTTATGTTCTTACATCCCTAAATGAATTGTGGTCTATCACGTTTCCTTTTGCATGTTACATAAAGGTGCACAAAGAAATAATAGCTTTGTTCCTTTACTTTTTAATAGTAAAAGTGGTAAAAGAGAAAACTGTCAAAATTGCTCTCTCATGAACATTTTTACTAGAAAAGTAAAGGAACGAAAAAATGGTAGATCTGGTAGCAATGTCAAAAGGAAACATTAAAAATCAATTTTCTTCTTTTATTTAACAGTTTTTAATTTTGTTTTGCCAGCGTTCGCTTTTTCTAATGTTTTTCGTTCATTTTTTCTTCATTGTGAAATAATCGTCAAACAAATATCGAAAAATCAGTTATACAATTTTTTTACCTGCAGAAATTTGTCTGGTTGTCTGTGGTAGAAGAGAAAGGCATAGGTGTTCTCTCCCCTCTCTCACTTTCTAAAAAATTGCTGCCAGCTTTGCAGGTTAAAAATGGTAACCTCAGGTAAGTAAAGGAACACAGCTAATACCCCTTAACACAATGTGGTGCTTGGTATAAAAATATCAAGTTAACATCAGCTAATGTGGCAATTGCCAGACCAAATTACGGTGATCAATGAAAGTTTCTTAGGTAATCGGCTGAAAAGCAAAAGAGCCGATTATCAGACCAAAATCACTCTGTACAACATACTGGTTCTTTATCAGTTTGGAAATAAAAAATAAAATTTTATGCAGGGATGCCATGTTGGTGGTTTCCCCGCTACTTGTCGAGATTTTTGAAATACAAAAACACTTGTTAGGAGTTGTTGCGATTTTTATTTTAAATCGCTACAGTAGCGATTTTGGCTATTCAAGGGGGCGATTGTAGCGATTTTCAATAAACATTGTTTATTGTCATCACTTTTAAAGCAAACGAAAAATAGTATATTGTGCAGCGAGTGAAATATTCATACATTTAGAGGCCCGACAATGCACTATAGGTCAAACGGGCCATTTTATTGTCCAAAAGTCTTAAAGTTAAAACAATTATTTGGTTTAAGTTAATATAGCGTTTTTAGATTCAGGGAGAAAAATGGAACAACGTGGGCCAAAAAATTAACCCTTTACGGACCAAATTCACAACTGGTATCTTAACCCTTTGGGACAAAAACTGGAGGGTCTGTTATTTGTCTACAGAATTGAAGGCATCGACGTCCGATAAGTTCAGAAGCTTTTTTTTGTGTTTCGCTTTAGTTTTAATGTGAATATGCCTTAAAATTATTACCTTGAGAATCCCACAGTGACATATTTTGACTATAACTGTATATATTTATAAAATATTTGTAAATAATTTGACTTTAGAACGCAGCAAAATGCTGTAAACTCGGATTTGGATAACCTTATTTCGTAAAAGGTTTAACCCTGACTTCAAAAAAATCAATATTAAGGAAAATATGGTAATCTAAAAAATGTTGTATAATTCTTGTCGAGCAAATTTACGCAAAATCACATAAAATTTTCTGCATTCGAGTTAATGAAACAATTTCAATTTTCACTTTCATTGCCGAACGTTGCCGAGACTTTAAAAGCGTACATAACACTGTGCAACATTTTTAAGGTGATCTTGTGCAAACAATTCGAACTGAAGATTTTTTGAAAGTACAGACCCAAACGCCAAGAAACCCTAGTTGGGTTTTGTTGTGCCAGATCCAGCTCGGATTTTATGGCCCCATCTAAACATGGTTAAATATTGAGTTTTTAAAGAAATTCGGGGCTATATCTCTGAAACCAATGCGAATCTTCTTCTGACCTCTGAAGCAAATTTGTAGATAAGGACAAGAAAACAATATTTGAAGAAATAATGAACTCGAAAAACTACATTTATTGCCTCAAATTTCAAAATATATGCAAAAATACAACAATTTTTATACATTTCGTACCGTATCTCCAAAACCGTTAATTTTTTCTGAATATTTTCTTTTGGAAAAATATTCCCTGGAATGTAATACACAACTCTTCAGAACATGTCATTGTTGTAAAATGCCTCTGTCCCGTTGTTTTCAGTACATTTCTCAACGACGATTTAATAAAAATGTCAATAATGTAGTGAAATCCGAAATGCGAGAATAAACTGTTGGTGTGAACTGTGTTTAAAATACTTGTTGTAAAAGATATGATGCAAAATACCGCTGAAACAACATGAAGTAAGCATTTTAGAGTTTCAGAATGTTCTAAAGAATTGTTGAGAACTTTATTTGGAAGATTTTTGCAAAAGGTTACTTGGTTCAACTCTCAATAGTTTAGCCGATCTTCTTCTTCTTTATTTGCCTATTCGTTTTTCGAATTTTGGCGATCATTGCAATTATATACATACATATTACATCTGTTACATTATAAATTTCATTTTGGTGTTTATAAATTTCTTATTATCTCAGCAAATGACTCTCTGTTTCGGCTTTCGCTGAGAAGATTCCCAACATCTTGGATACCAGTCCACTCCTGTATGTTATTAATCCATATCATTTCTTTTCTTCCTCTAGTGGGTCTTCCTTCAATTTTTGTTCGGATTATATTTTGGAGTAGCTTATATTTGTTGTTTCGCATTATATGACCAAGATAAGCTGTTTTTCGTTTTTTTATTATATGGATTATTTCCTTTTCCTGGTGTAGCCTTTGCAGTACCTCACTGTTTGAAACAAACTGCGTCCATGGAATTTTCAATATTCTTCTGTATGTCCACATTTCAAAAGCTTCTAGTTTTTTAATATCTGTTGCCTTTAAGGTCCAAACTTCGACAGCGTATAACAGAACTGACCATACATATGTTTTCATGTATCGCAGCTTGGTTTTTATGTTTATATCATGGCTGGTAAAGATAGCCGATACTGACCAGAATTTCAGCAATTATGTAAAATTTTCTATATTTTATAGATTTTGATGCCCTAGATGGAGTTTTTCTTATGTGGTTTCTTCAAAAAATAAGTTCTACTAGTTTATGGCTACAATATTGCTAAAGACGGCAAGGCCAAATTCCTATTCGTTTCTGAGATAAAGGCCTGATAAATGCAAAAAAGTGTAGATTTAGCCCGGTTTAGATGAGGCCATAAAATCCGAACTGGATCTGACAGGACAAAACCCAACTAGGATTTTTGTAGTCTAAATATGTACTTTCAAAATATGTATGTATATGTACTTTATAAATATGTACTTTGAAAGTACATATTTAGACTACAAAAACCCTAGTTGGGTTTTGTCCTGTCAGATCCAGTTCGGATTTTATGGCCTCATCTAAACCGGGCTAAATCTACACTTTTTTGCATTATCAGGCCTTTATCTCAGAAACGAAAAGGAATTTGGCCTTGCTGTCTTTAGCAACGTTGTAGCCCTAAACTAGTAGAACTTATCTTTTGAAGAAACCACATAAGAAAAACTCCATCTAGGGCATCAAAATCTATAAAATATAGAAAATTTTACATAATTGCTGAAATTCTGGTCAGTATCGGCTAAACTATTGGGAGTTGAACCAAGTAACCTTTTGCAAAAATCTTCCAAATAAAGTTCACAACAATTCTTTAGAACATTCTGAAACTCTAAAATGCTTACTTCATGTTGTTTCAGCGGTATTATGCATCATATCTTTTACAACACGTATTTCAAACACACCAACAGTTTATTCTCGTATTTCGGATTTCACCACATTATTGACATTTTTATTAAATCGTCGTTGAAAAATGTACTGAAAACAACGGCATAGAGGCATTTTACAACAATGGCATGTTCTGAAGAGTTGTGTATTACATTCCAGGGAATATTTTTCCAAAAGAAAATATTCAGAAAAAATTAACGGTTTTGGAGATACGGTACGAAATGTATAAAAATTGTGGTATTTTGTCTTGTCGTTTGGGTCTGTACTTTCAAAAAATCCTCAGTTTGAATTGTTTGCACAAGATCACCTTAAAAATGTTGCACAGTGTAATACACATTTGGCAGTTTGCCATGTAACGGTATAACTTATTATACAAACACAAAATTTATTTTTATTATATTTGAAGTGTTTCTTACAAGAAAGTACCACAAAATAAGTGAAAATACAAAGTGCGAAATCTGACTTTTGGCCAGTAAAATGAGCTGTTTGACCTATAGTGCAATGTTCAAAAGAATACAGAAATGCATGAGAACTGGGATGTGCGATTTTTTAAATTTCACTCTTTCTGTGTAAAGTTGATAATTTCTGCCGTTTTTACACATTCTCATAGTGTTTTTTGGTCTTAGTCAGTAGAGATTTGTGGCGGTTTTTAACACAACGTTTGTAACGATTTTTAACTCGGATCAGTTGGCATCCCTGATTTTAGGGTATAATGTGCGTAGGCTGACCCATCGTAGTTAAAAAGTACCGTCTTTTGTTAAAGTCAATTTTACAAATACACTTTTAACAGTTCTTTTTTTTGTATTATATCAACTGAATAATTTAAATTTTGACAACAACTACATACATACATATGAACACTTCAATTAGAAAAAAATTTAATTAAAAATCTCAAGAGTCCAACAAAGACAAATGAAATTATCTCTTGAATCTTATTTTATGGATAAATCAAGTATTAATTATATTCTGCGCCTGCCTGCCTTTTACGAAACAGTCAAAGGGCTCTTGAGTAACAAACCAATAGTACAAAATGGAATTGGCAATAAAAATCTTATCATTAGCTTATGAAACGGAGTTGAAGGAAATATAAACCTGAATGTTAGTACTGATTTCATAAGCATCATTATTAGCATTGCGGAACATGACGAAAACAAAAAGAGCGAGATGGAAACAAGATGATTTTTTATTATCATGAATCCTTTTCATTTCTACTATGTCCATAACTACATTATATACAAATTAGGCCAAACTTAAACTTTTAATGGTAACAAGGGATTTAAACAACATTCTACAATAATGTTTAAAATTTGCAATCGATGGAAGCAACATTAATTAAGGTTAATGAACCTGGCCGCGTTTGTTAACACTAACCCTTGTCGCTGTTATTTTACAACCCCCTTTTTATAAAGATCTACTACTCCATCAAAATCTCACAGGTAATGAAAATAAATACAACGGAATATGACACACCTAAACACAGCCAGATAAGACGAGCAACCAACCAGCAGCTACCATCACCACTCCAAAACAACCAAAGCAATTTGCCAAGAAAACTAATTTCCTTCCTGTTCAGCTGGGATGTTCATTGGTAAAAGTGTAAATATAGTTGACTGTTGTCGATGGTAACGGTGAACTGAAACTAAGTATTATGGAGGATATTTATGAACTGGGTTGACCAGATTGTGCTAGGTATATTTAAAAGAAATGTAATATTGCAGAAGAAGTATGAATCGTCCCTTTGGCAATTGACTGTAATAATATTATTTTTGTTATGATTTGTAAATTTGTTAACAGCACGAGAGAATATAGCCCACGATTTTCTGTATACTCCAGTTAAGTTTATTCTTTGTTGCTCATAGCCCCATTTGGACCGGTTCACAGTTGGGAACAAAAATCTACATAAAAGAGAGGATGGGTTTTTTATATAGAATGGCGATTTCGATGAAGGCCGCTACTTACTCACTTAGGTCAAAAAATTTACATTTTCATCCAACTTGGTTCGAGTATGTGGCCAGAAACCTTAAAAAAATTTAAAGTGGTCTTTCCATTGGTAAAAACACTATATTTCAATTTTAAGCTAAATCCGTGGATTATTGTAGGTAAAATCCTGAAAATACACTAATAGCCCGTTTCCACGGTACGTCGTTCGTTCTCAATTCGTTGTTTGACCCATAACTACGAATAAATTACTTATTTCCCCACACAAATTCTATGAACGAACGACGATTTTTTTACGTTGTTTGATTAGAAATACTCTCTGAACGACGAATAGATATGTCCCATCCCTAACAAATGAGAGAATTTATCGAAAAAATGAATTACGACATGTCTAAATTCAAAATTGAAAAACTTGTTGAAAACACAACAATTTTTAGAAGAAAGGAAAGAGATGAATGAAAATTAATGAACTAAACATTTTATATAGATGCAGAAGGAAGATGGTTGTGTTTGCTTCTTAATTCCACAAACATTTCTTGAAACAACAAGTAAGCAAAGGCTATAGTCGGGATGGGGCCGACCATGTGATACCCTACACCACTACCACTGTGCATAAGCTTTTCACTGGTAAACATTTCTTTTAGGGAATATAATCCGACTACCACCAAAAATAATATGCCTCTTTCTCTCTGGGACCCCCATAAGCAACCAAAATTTCGTGACCATCCGATCAAAATTACGACTTGTAGCTTGATTGCAAAAAATGGCAGAATTGGATGCATTACCGACTATTGTGGTATCTCTCTTGTTTGACCACCTTCGCCAACCTGCTTTACACCAATGTAATGGTTATATTTTCTTCTTTCATTGACAGGCTTTGCCGTTGGAATACCCCTACTAGAATCCGATATATGCACAAAGACTAAAACTTTGAATTTGTCTCCAAATGAGTTTTTCCCCATTCCGACCCCTAAATATTATCCGACTATCACCAAAATCAATAGGCTTCTTTCTCTGTGGGCCCCCCATCTATCCCTAAAATTTCGTCACTATCCGATCAAAATTCCAACTTGTAGCGTGATTACAAAAAATGGAAAAATTGGGTTTCTTACTGAATTTTGCAATATCTCGGTTTGCTCGGTTTGCAACATACGTTGCATCAGTATAAACAAGATCTTTTCTTCTTCCATTGACGGGTATTCCGTTTGGAATACTCCAACCAGAAGCGGAGATATTCGCATAAGAAAAAACGTTGACTTTTCTCCACATAAGCTTTTAGCTTATTCCGACTACTGAATATTATCCGACCATCACCAAACTAAAAAGGGTTCTTCCTCTGTGGGATCCGCATCCACTCACACGATTCGTGACGATCCGATCAAAATTGCGACCTGTAGCGTGATTACAAGGAAATCGGAAAATGAGATGCATTACCGACTATTGCGATATCTCTGTTGTTTGACCACCTACGACAGCCTACTGTACATCGTTGTAAAGGTGATATTTTCTACTTTCCTTGCCAGGTTTTGCTTTAGATATACCTCTTAAATAAACGGAGATATTGGCTTTGAAATAAAACGTAGACCTTTTCTCCAAATAAGCTTTTGCCCATTCCGACCCCTGAATATTATCAGACCATCATTAAAATCAGTAGGCTTCTTCCTCTGTGGGACCCCCATTAACCCCCAAAATTTCGTGACGATCCGATCAAAATTGCGACCTGAAGCGTGATTACAAAAAAATCGGAAAATGGGATGCATTATCGGCTATTGCCATATCTCTGCTATTTGACCACCTACGGCAACATCGTTGTAAAGGTGATATTTTCTACTTTCCTTGCCAAGTTTTGCTTTTGATGTACCTCTTAAAGAAACAGAGATATTGGCTTTGAAATAAAATGTTGACTTTTCTCAAAATAAGTGTTTGCCCATTCCGACCCCTAAATATTATCCGACCATCACCAAAATCAATAGGGTTCTTCATCTGTGAGACCCCCATTAACCCTCAAATTTTCGACGATCCGATCAAAATTGCGACCTGTAGCGTGATTTCCAAAAAATAGAAAAATGGGATGTATTACCGACTATTGCGATATCTCCGTCATTTGGTTACATACGCCGACCTAGTTTGCATCATTGTAAAGACGGGATCTTCTACTTTCATAGCCTGGCTTTGCTTTTGGAAAGTTTACTACCAATGCTGTGATATTCGTCAATATAATTAAAATCGCTAAAATGAAAATTGGGGTTTTATTTGCTACTATTCTGATATCTTCGTTGTTTGGTCACCTACGAGCACCTACTTTACATCATTAGAAAGGTGATATTTTCTACTTTAATTGTCAGGTTTTGCTATTGGTATACCCCATATAGAAGTTGAGATATTCGCTTTGGAAAAAAACGTTGTCTTTTTACCCACCTAACTTTTTTGCCCTTTCCGACCCCTAAATATTATCCGACCATCACCAAAATCAATAGGCTCCTTCCCCTCCGGGACCCCCATTAACATCCAAAATTTCGTGACGATCCGATCAAACTTGCGACCTGTAGCGTGATTACAAGGTTTAGATGGACAGACGGACAGACGGACGGACGGACGGACAGACGGACACACATAGCCAGATCGACTCAGCTCGTCGAGACATTCATTTTGGTATATATAAGTATGGGTCTACGACCATTATTTCGATGCGTTACAAACTTTTTGGCCAAACCAACTTATAATACCCTCCCCACATAGTGGTGTAGGGTATAAAAAGGAAACAAATAACTGAAAGTCTGTATACACAAACATTGTTTTGACATGTCTCTCTCTATAATTTTGAAAATAGAAACATATAAAAATATATTGAAAATACAAAATTAAGGCCTACGTACATAAGCTGCCTCGCCTGGTTGCTTTGCTTGCTTCTGATAAAAGAATAAAAAAGAAAAGGGCAACCCAGTTCGAAATTTGCTCGGCCTCCTTTACTGCTATGCCTAAATACGACCGTATTCTCAGGGCGTGTGTGGTGAAAAAAGTAGAACACATGTATTCTTATGAGAACTACCGAAATGCGTCGAGCGTATACTTTTTGTAAGTTGAACATTTTCAACTTTGACAGAACGTACGATATGTTATTGTATGTATGTATGTGTGTGTTTTGTATTTTGAAAACAAAAGCCCAACAAAACATGAAATACAATTTATTGCAAAGGAAAAATGTTTGGTTTACGAATGAAAACATTTAATAAAGCTTCAGTCGCGGTTTTTGTGTTTTAAATGGGATTTCGGATTCAACTTATTTGGGTAATTCGGACGCTCAGAGAGCGTTGTTGTGGTAGGTAGGTGAATATTTTTTGTACGTCACGACTTAAGTTAGGTATAGCTGTTATTCTTTTATTTTTATTACGTCAAAAATGAAGCAGGAAAGCAAGGCAATCAGGCAAAGCAGCTTATGTACCCAGGCCTTTATTCAGAATTTATGGAAAAAATTAATGAAATATGTGTAGTTAAATATAGAACATACATTTGAAGGAAAGTGTATTGCTTTTCCTATTCATTTAATGTATTGGTCTGTTCCAGTACTGCAAGAATCTACTAATTTTTAGTATTTTTCCCGATAACATAAAGGAACAAATGTTATCGTAGTAAAAAATAGTAGCTTCTTGCAGGTTCTGGAACAGAGCATACATTTTATGTATCTTCGATTCAAATTTTCGCGAAAACAAGGAAACAAAAATTAAGAAAAATACAAATGAAAAATCAAACCCCTCTTAGCATATAGCCAGGAGCTGGTAGCTAGTCAAATATAAGCGGTAAGTACTGGAAACAATTCTGACACACTTCATCAGCAAAATACTAAAAACTCAACGCCTCTGTTCGTCTCGAAAGATGGACAACGTACGGATGCGAAAAAAAATTAAAAAGAAAAGCAAAGTTAATTCTCGTCAAACCCCTGCCATGATTTTTAATCAATATTTTGAAGTCAAATTTCCAAGGCATCAAGCTATACACAAACGGCATAACTCCCATATAACGGTACTTCCCGATTTTTGGTAATTTGAGGGTTTTAGCTACATTTTTGACTGAACTATCCGTAAGTTTTCCTTTCAGGTTTCATTTCAGGTTTTTTAGTTATAATTTACTAGAATTAAGTATTTGAGGTTCTCAATGTTAAACAAAATCGGTAAAACCTAAAAAATAACATAGAGGTCTTGTCTTGAAGAGAATTTTCACTGCTACCACTTTTTCTTTAGTCATATTTCCATAGGACTTGCGGTTTCCAAAAAAATCATGAAAACCTAAAAAAAACTAAAAATTAATAAAAAATCATTAAAAAAAATCTTCGCCCTAAAAGGCAAAATTTAAAAAAATAAAAAACAGTCTGAGCTGGGATTTGAACCCACGTCCTTGAAAACATATCAAAAAATGTTGTCACGGCGTTCAAAGCCAAAACTCATAACTTCAACGCAAAAAAAGCGTTTGTCGTGAAGTAAATACATTTCAGCGGCCACACATTTGCATTTGAAAAACGAAAAGTTCTAGGACAGAGAAGCCACTACATAGTCGATACGTCCGATCTACGTCAGATCTGCTTACCACCAGTGAAACCAGGTAACGTAATTTGGTGACTATGTGGGTTCGAGTCCATGGCTTTTCTTTTTCACTTGCAAATAATTTCCGATCATCAAGATTAACTCTAAACGAGAAAATTAATAAAAAATCATTAAAAAATGATCTTCGCCCTAAAAGGCAAAATTTCAAAAAATAAAAATGTGAACTTTGTCCGCGATTTATTTAAAAAGCCCTCCGGTATTTTTTTTTTGTTTCTTAATTTATCTCATCTAAGAACATTGTAGTTTTAGAATCCGCAAAAACTTCCCAGGTGTAAGCACCCTTCATTACAGTTAGTTCAGTGAAGTGAAGGCCGCACAATAATAACCCAAAAAATCACTAAATGGTTGGTTGTAGTAATGAAAACAGCCAACCAATAAATGCTTCAATACCTTACGGAGTACTACGAAGGAGCGTGGTGTATTTAAGGGTAACAGCAATAGCGAAGGTAGGTTGACACAATCTCATATTAATAACCACACCACTTGCTTTTAGCACTATGGAACTTACGTTTTTTACTACTGCAAACCACTGAATCCATACGATAAGGCATGTCTACAGAAGTGGTAAACAAACACTTTCACTGGCATGACCTGTGAACCCATCGGCTGGGGGCCGATGACTGGAGACACAACAAATAACTGTGTTTTAAAATGTAATAACCAAGATGAGGTAGGGGTAGTTTAGTCAGTCAATTGTGGTGGGACATGGTGCTGTGTTCGTTGTGATAGGCAGTACACATTTAATAAGATGACATGCAATACTAGTTTTTGGAGGTAATACATACATACATTCGAGTACATATCTATCAAAAAAAATGTAACAATATTTGTGTTTTGTTAAATAAGGTACCTGGAAAAATATTTCTACAACATTTCTAACAAAATTTGTTTACCACTGCACATCTTCTTTCCAAAGGCACACACACCGTTTAAGCCTTATCATAAAATTCCAGCTTCTTGTTATGTTGCTATTTTATCTCCCTATTTTTTCAGGCATATCAAAATGTCATCTTTGCACTGCTAAAGAATCGACTAGCCTTAAGCATTTCACTCAACTGTATACTTTGTGTTAACTTGTGCCTGTCTCTATACGGATTTCATGTTTCCACTATGCTTTTTATCTATTTATTCTTGTTCTTTCTATTTGTGTGTGTGTTGTCCTTTCAAAATGTTGCACAAAACGTCAGCCACACTTCAAAAAAACTTACTATCCTGGCAAATATGGTAAAGAAAATCGTAGTCTGGACTTTTGTGCATTTTTTTAGGTTGCTGATTACGCAACTCTCGATTACAAAACATGCAAGAGTAAAAGGCATTTGTTTGCGAAAAGTTTTCCCTTTCAATTCAGTTTTCTTTTTAAGCTGCTTGATTCTAGACTGGTTCTTTAGACATAATGCACACTTTGCTTTATCACAGTTGCCAGTACTTGGCTTGTTCGTTTATGTATGCGTCAGGCACAGAGTAAATGTGTCGGAAACCTGTGGCGAATGAAGTGAAAGCTTTACATAAATATTATCAGTTGTCGCAGGGGACGCACATTTAAAGACATTTTCAAATGCACCTTAAAAGGTTGTTTTAAATTTTTTTTAATCACTAAAAACTAAACCTTTAAGCACGGTCTCCAGCAATGATTAAAAGGTCAATCCAGCAGCAGACGAATCTAAGCATAACATTGCCTAGAAGAACTGTAACCACATTAATGCTATGCTCGTGTTCGAGTATTTTGTTCGCATTGAGATCAGCAATATTTCTCGGAATACATGCTTCGAGCAATGTTGGTCCCTGCTTTGGACACGGGTTTATCTCGTTTGCTAGATCTACATACACCATATGTCAACTTCGTTTTGATGTAATTAATGCATAAAGGTCTTCATATTAAGACCGCTAGTTATGTTGATGTTGATTCTTTCTTCGCCGGAATATCTCCCTGGTATTTTCAACTTTGTCAATTAAACTGCAAAATCCTCAATAAAGTCAGCGAGTCTCTATAAGTCAGAGTAGTCTGAGCCATGCTCGGTTGATGAATCCAAAAAGAACCGGAGAAGGGGGGAATTGCCTTACTTATACACTAGTCTGTTCATAGTAAACTTATCTGTCTTGATCTATACACTAGAGTAACACAAACTGGAATGTATGGAGGCAGGGACATGGTGTGAAACCGCTAAGCTAAAACGCAACTATTTGGAACTTTTCAACGCTCATCGTGAGATTTGACACTCCGTAATAAAAGATGATCAAAAGATTCAAACTTCTAAGGTGAAGGATGACGCTCCTATAAGGAAGGACGATTGCAACACCTCAATCTGTCAGATAAATTACATGTTCTAACAATCAGCCATTTCACCTTGCTCAGACTTTTTCCTACTGTCTTCTCTGTCCGCTTCTGACCGAATCACTTTTCGGGAATATCAAAAGGCATTTGGAAGGCAATACATGTCTGTAGCTTGCTAATTCCAATGCACATCGTGAGCTTTCGCGTTTCATAATAAAACGAGGTTCAAAAACGATGGATGAACTTTTACCTATTACTCACTACAATAACGTGTATTCCACTGAAATATAAAAAAAGTTCACACACAAATCGATTTTAAACTCGATTTTTTTTAATGTATGAAGTGAAAACATTTTTTTTGTTCTCAAAAACATGTTCTTGTTGCATGAATCAACGTATGCCTACTAATAACTATGATAACGCTTTTTCCATTCAAATAATGAAAAATGTCAAGCACAAAAAACTTTGAACAATTTTGTTTTTTATAAATTACTAGCTGAACCCGGTGCGCTTTGCTGTCCCGACTACGATAAAATATAATGGAATGCCATAATTATATTAACGTTTTTAATATTTTAACGAATAAATACAGGAAATATGAAGGCGTTATATACCTATTCAGGGTTGTTATGGAGCTACTATGGTATTTTTGTATGTTTCAGAAGGTAACACTCCTCCGAAAGCCTTTCCACCGTAATAAAACATACATCTTAAGAAGTCTCTCAAAGACATGATACTTAATAGCTGTAGCCTTGGTCAATTCCTTCCCAACTATAAGTACTTGTGTAAATAATGATGACTTCTACTGACTGCTAAGTCTTCAAAATTTCATTAAAATTGAACATATGTAACAAAAACATGAAATCGACCGAAAATATATAAGGCAGCTATATTCCTATATGAACCGATCTCGATATAATTTGTCAAATTTATTTTTAGACCAAATCCCGTTTCACATTCCAAATTTCATTGAAATTGAACATAGATAGCGTGTTTTGTGCATAAAATACAGAAAATCAGCCGAAAATATATATGGGAGCTATATCCAAATCTGAACCGAATTCGATAAAATTTGTCCCATTTATTTCTAGAACGAATTCCGTCACGCTTTCCAAATTTCATTGAAATTGGATAGTCCCGGGCCACACTACAGTAATTTCACTGAAATTTTGATATGAAATTATGCGTCTCTAGATCGATGTCCATAGTAGAGTAAAATCATAAAATTGCTGTAGTAGGGAGTTCGATTTAAGAACACCTAATTTCATGAAATTTTTTAATGAAATTCACGCTAGTGTGGACCGGGACATATATATATTGTGTCCAAATCTAAACCGGTCTCGATATAATTTGGCACGTTTGTTTTTGGAACAAATTCCGTCAGACATCCCAAATTTCAGCGACATTGGGCACATATAGCTTGTTTGATGCATCAAATACACAAAATCGGCCGAAAATATATATAGGAGCAATATCCAAATCTGAACCGATTTTGATATAATTTGGCACATTTATGTCCAGACCAAATCCCGTTACGCATTCCAAATTTCAGCGAAATTGGACATATATAGCGAGTTTGGTGCATAAAATACGGGAAATCGGCCGAAAATATATACAGGAGCTATATCCAAATCTGAACCGATTTCGATTTAATTTGGCACATTTATTTCTAGACCAAGTTCTGTAACACATTCCAAATTTCAGCGAAATTGGACATATATAGCGTGGTTGGTGCATAACAAACAGGAAATCGGCCAAAAATATATATGGGAGCTATATTCAAATCTGAACCGATCTCAATATAACGTAGCACATTTATTTCTAGAACAAATTCCGTCAGACCCCCCAAATTTCAGAGAAATTGGACATATATAGCGTGTTTGGTGCATCAAATGTAGAAAATCGGGCGAAAATATATATTGGAGCTATATCCAAATCTGAACCGATTTCTATATAATTTGACACATGTATTTCTAGACTCACGCTCCAAATTTTATTGAAATTGGATATAAATAGCGTGTTTTGTGCCTCAAATACATGAAATCGGCAGAAAAAAAAAAAAAAAAAAAAAAATATATATATATATATATATATATATATATATATATATATATATATATATATATATATATATATATATATATATAGGAGCTATATCCAAATCTAACCCGATTTCGATATAAATTG
This sequence comes from Musca autumnalis, assembly GCF_047663935.1. Classification (NCBI taxonomy): domain Eukaryota; kingdom Metazoa; phylum Arthropoda; class Insecta; order Diptera; family Muscidae; genus Musca; species Musca autumnalis. The sequence goes on along the minus strand of NW_027411977.1, from coordinate 102,306,701 downwards.
GCACATATATTTCTAGGCCAATACCCATCACACATTCTAAATTTCAGCGAAATTGGACATATATAGCGTGTTTGGTGCATAAAATAAGGAAGTCGGCCGAAAAAATATATGTATGGGAGCTATATCCAAATCTGTACCGATTTTGATATAATTTGGCACGTTTATTTCCAGAATATGTTCCGTCACACATTCCAAATTTCATTGAAATTGGACATAAATAGCATGTTTGGTACATAAAATAAGGAAATCTCCCGAAAATATATGTATGTGGGAGCTATATCCAAATCTGAACCGATTTGAATATAATTTGGTCAATTTATTTCTACATCAAATTCCGTCACACATACAAAATTTGGAGAATGTATCTGTAATAGTTCTAAAGATATTTGCATACAAAATCTAAATTTTTTGGAGGAACCTCCGGTTTTGATGCTATATATCCAGATCAACGCGAAATTTCAAAAAATGATATAGCCTATTTTCATTCCAGGCCATGTAGCAATGTACCCTACAAATTTCAGTAAGATCTGTCCAGCGGTTTTCGAGTCTATAAGGCACAAACAAACAAACGTACAAACAAATTTCAATTTTATATATATAGATAGCTTTGAAAAGAGTGCTTACGAGATTTTTAAGATTCTCAGAATTAAAGAAAATTAGTGAGAAACAAATGGTTTGTCAGTTTGGTTATCTCATGTTGCTCCAAATTTTATTTTATTTATTTTATTTTATTTTATATATATAAAGTTTATTTTCAATTAAATATCTCCTTACAGTGACTTCAAAAAATTGCTGATAATTCTGATAAATTCAAATTTTAAAATAATTTTGTGCATGAGGGTTTTCACCGAATCACCTAATAATTAAGATTTTATCTAATTTTACGTAGAAACTCATCACGCTATACTACAGGGATATGAGGTTGTAAAAAAGTCTTAATCCTAGTGTACACCGCAAATTAATAGCCCACATTCTGCAAGTAAATGAAGTCGCCCCTACGAGGTAAAAGGAGATTACAACAGCTCGGCAGATTTCAACATTGTGGTACCCTGTATGATACATGACGTGTCTTGACAATCCGCCACTGGCAATAACTCTTCAGAGAGCTGTCCTGTCTCTCCGAAAATACTGCCAAAAACAATTCCAAAATTCCCATGTTCTTCTTTCTCATACAAACCCTGAGAACCTATTGGCTCTTGAAGTCAACAGGCAAGACCACAATCCAACATTGATTGGTACATGATTGAGTGAATTGAGGGGAACAGATAAGTCGCACTCGAACCAAGGAAAGTAGGATAATTGAATGTCTGTCCCTTTTATCGAAGTGATAGTAAAAAATTCAAAATGGTCTGCGTTTTATTATAATCGTCACTTCATAGAACATCCAGAGAGTGACAGGGCGAAAGGAGTTTGCTATGCCGTAGAGCGCTCCTAGGTATTACTGATGTCATCCAAAACGCCAAATCATTCATAACGTTGAGCCCACACGGCATCTCAATGGTAAAGATTAACAAGTGTTATCAATGTATCATAAAATATCCTGTCAGGATTGCGGATAAGGTGCAAAGAAAGGCGAATCGTTTCACTTCTTTTGACAATAGCGTAAGAGTCTACGGAGGACTACTTCTCCCTATTTAGAGAAACAGTTTCGCAGTTCCCAAGAATTAACATATACATACAATACAAACACAGTATTATTACACGCTACACATATCAGTCCATGATGAACTAGAACAAGCCGTGCGACTTAAGAGTCATAGTGTATTTTGATGTATCGAACGGCTTTGATACCGCCAGACTAGTGAAGATGGTCATGGACACCCTGCCCAACTATCTGTGTGGAGGCAAATCGTTTGCAGAATTCAAAACTAAGATATTGTGTATAAGATTCGACAATTTCTCAAAGTAGCCCTCGCAAATCACTTCTTTTTGCAGTTCCTAAATGTAGGAACAATGTTTGCAAGTTGCTAGCCGTCAGTACTTGAGGCGTTTACATAGGAACATTCTTAAGCTATTCGCTCAACTGTTGTATACACACTAGACTGGTTTTAAATCAAAGGGAAAAAAACGATGTCGGATTTTTTTGGGCGGCAACTAACTAAAGTGTTTAGTTTTGTTAGATTTTAAGATTGCCAAAGTAGGAGCACAATCGGAATATGTTAACACGTGCCACTGGGACTTCGAAGTTTCCATAGTACTCATAATTTGTATGGACCAAAGGCGAATTTTCATGAAATCGTTTTCGTCCAATCGATGAACAAATGTTACCATTTATTTGTTGTGGCTAAAAAACTAATCCTGCAAAACATTGCAAAAATCGGCTCGGATTTTAATATTAGCTATATATAGAGCCCATGGAAACTTCAAGGCCCTAGTGGCAGGTGTTAACAACTCCGATTGTTCAAACATGGGCAATCGTAAAATTTAACAAAACTAAAAACAGGCGGTACACCCTGCATAAAAATCCGAAATTGATTTTTTAAAATCACCCTAACAAAGACCTCAGAGTGATGTGAGAAGGGATCAATGTTTCTAACGAGAACAAATCCCTATATCCCATAGAGAAGCTATTTTATGCATTACCAGAAAACTGACAATTAATGGGTAATTTCTTAAAAGTTTTACGAAGCAAAACTACTTACTTTACTCACTACCACTTAATGCGTACCGTGGCACAGATCGTGTGTGTCCGACTACAAAAGCGAGATTTTGGTTAGCAAAATTACGAAGAGTTGGTGGTGTACTTGTAAGCATTTAAAGAATCCTTAATGTTAAAACGCGTGCATGCAGAGAAGAGATATTGTAGGAGCAATCATATTCTAAGAGTAAAATAGTGCATTTTAAAACCTTGAAAATATATATTGTTGTTTCGACCATATATTTTGTGTCAGCAAATAAAATTACACAAAACATATTGTTGCACCAACAATATATATTTTCAGATTTTCAAAATACCCTATTTTATTCTTAGAATATGATTGCTCCTACAATATCTCTTCTCTGCGTGTGGCACAGTGTGTAGTGTGTTACAAATCAAAAGTTCGCATGTTCAAATCCAGAGCAAAATAAAAATCTGGAATCCATTGAACAAAAATTCACCTCTAATGTTCTAAAAAATAGAAAATCAATATAAACCTTTTTTTACATAAAGTGTGATGGAGTAATTTTATAAACGGACTGACATTAATTAAAGTAAACATGTATGACTACTGTTTCGCCTCTCATGTCAAATACAAATAAAGGGTTAACTTTTTTACTCCTTAAAACACAACAAAATTCCTTTTATTTATTTAATGTTGAAACAAAAAATCTATTAGATTTTATAGCTTTTTTATTATCTCTTATAACAACGAATTTCTCGAGCTATTATGTTTTTATTTTATTTTAAGAAATTCGCTTTTTATATTGTCGTTTTTTGCCAGAATTTAAGTATAATTGTGTGGCCTAAAAACATCAGTATCCTTCTAGGTGGCCCTTAAATATGTAATGACCAAATGGCTACCAAAGTCTCCAGCATTTGTAGAGCTAATTTTATTGTTTATTTTCTCTATGATGAGGTTTTTAATGGACTTCGTCGTCCCAACTTTCCAGCCTAAAATTTTTCTATTTTAGTCACGTTTTTTCTATGTTTGGTTTTTGGTTGTTTCATGCTCATTTAGTGTGCGCTTTAGTTTTTGTTTGTCCTTTTTGAACGCCTTTCATTTAACCCTGCTTTAAGTGTATACACCATTCGACAGTATGTTTTACCATAGAAAATCGTGTTAGGTATTTATTTTTTAGTTATTTTTGTCCTTCTATTTGTTGTCGTTTCAATTAGTTGCGAAAAGATGTTGCTGTTTAGAACAAACAAAATGATGAGAAAGAAAAGAGTATTATCTTTTCTACAAAATGGGACACGAATTGATGAAAAAGACGTCTTAGTTTAAACAAAAATTAGAGCCAATTTAAGCCGAAAATGTAGACTAAAACTCATGTGTATAAATATACAGGGTAACAGCAATACCCCGCTGATTGAACTGTGCTGTTATACCAGGGTCACTAAAAAACCTTCTGGCCTAGGCTTCACGCAGTGTCGCCAGGCATCATTTGACATTTTTTTGGAAAGTTTGATAGTTGGGCACTTATTCCACCAACTAATATTTGAAATTGCATGAATTCTTGGTGCCAAAAATGGGGGTTTCCCGTCGGATCCCGTGTTGGTCGGTGCTAGAAATTTCGAAAAAATACGCGGTGCTTCAAAGACGGTGCTTGAAAAGACGTTTATAAGGCGGATTCAAATCATGAAACTATGCGTATGAGCCCGAAAGATTGCAGCAATCGCCAGAAGATGCTGTAAAAGCGTTCAAAAACCATGTTTTGGAGGTGTCTCAATCAAGCTACTGTAAACAACCCAACACCTTGTCGAATGTCAAACTGTCCTGAGTACAATTAGGATAAAAATTAAAAAAAAAATTTAAATGACGCCTGGCGACTCTGCGTTTTGCCTAAGCCAGAAGGTTTTTTAGTGACCCTCGTATTAGTGTCAAAATCGGCACAGCATTTTGTATTTTCATTTCTATTTTCGATGTACACTATCAGGGACGTACGCAGGATTTCATTTCGGGGGGGCCCAACTCGACCAAAAATCATGAAAATTAAAAATGTTGTGTGTCGTTACGTAAAGCTATTTTAAAGGGGTTTTAATTGATTTTATGTATATTCAATATTGCCACAAAGTATATACATTCAAAAGAGAGAGAACCCAATATTTTAGATACAAGATTGAAATTTGGAACTGATTATAATATATTAGTCCTTGGATGAACCATATCAGACCACGTTCGGCATAGTTTCCTTACAAAAGTTTTTAACCAAATTCTCCAACACAACTGAAGCAATAACTAAAAAATCTTTCAAATTAATATTACCCATATAGATGTACGTTTTGGTGTATCCCAGAATTTTCAACCACATTAGCTCTTATTTGACATTTTGGGTTCTAAATCCCGCAGCGAATAGCTTTCGAAACATTTTCTATATTCGAGGCTATTGGCATTGATTTTAAAAATATCGTCAGTAATATGGATTTTGGAAATCATTTTGTTGGGAAAATTTCCATGCAAAAAGTGGTGAAAATAGATCCACGTTCTAACGCAGGAATTGCGTTCGCGAATATGTCGAATAGATATATACATTTTTTGGAGGATATAAACAGTTCGATCTGAACATAACGCCGTTTCTTCTTTATCACACACTAACTTCAGTGCCATTAAAAAAGTTTGGCATTATTGTAAAAAAACAATATTCTTTAAGTGCATAAAAACACCAATACTTTACTATTTTACCAGAAGTGATAGAGTCCGTGCAAGCCAACTAATAATTCAGAAAATTACATTAATAAAAGAAAAAATATCAGGAGCCGGGCTATGCAATCTACGACTCATAGACTCAGAATCCCACTCGTAGTACTGTTTGAGACTACGCAAACACATGGTCGAAAAAATATCTCTCAAAAAAGCTCGGCAACATTTTAGCTAAATCCTGAAAAAATAGCTTAAGACGAAAAACTCCATCCATTACTCCATTTCTATCTTAATTGTACGACTAGATGTTTATGGACTCGATGACCTTAAAAACTTTCCAAGAACCAATCACTTCTGTCGGTACAGCGGAGACAAACTTATGAAAATTCATAACTTTTGTTTTCTGGAAAACAAGTAAAAAGTAACAGTCGGGTTTGCCTACAGAGATATACTCTCAGCCTGTGTGAGTTGAGACTTTTATATATAGACAGATCGAATACGGACAAGATAGCCAATTTTTTTTCTATGAATTGTATAGCGAAGAAGTTTCAGAATTTAATATGTACGTTATTTTAGGATGTTTCGGTCAATTCGGATAATTGAAATTTTGTGTTGGAGGTATCTGAAGGAGTGAATCGATATAATCCACTTTCGAACCTACTCTAAGTCTCGAAAAAAATCGGATTGGACTTTGCTCAAGATTTTAGAAAAACATTTTCAAGTCTGATGTCCAAAGGAAGGTTGGACAAAATATTGCGAGATCCAAAATTTGGACCAAATCTGTTGATCTGTTCGAGAGTTATATGTAATGGGAACGAGCCAGACAGACGGACAAACTGGGATAAATCGACTCCAAATTGTTTGAAGCGTGTTTCGTCCAAACATATGATTAGTCTAAGAACATTATTTCGATGAGGTACATTTTTATCGTTAGCCTAATGGTTGCGGGTTCAATACCACGGTGCTCTTGAACCAACGTTAAATGAATGGAGTTCACAACTGGGAAGTTTTTTGGATTCTGAAACAGCAATGTTCATAGATGAGAAAAATCCCAAAACAAGAAAAAATCGATGGAGGGATTTTTAAATAAGTTCACATTTTTAGGTTTATTTTAGGTTTTCGCGATTTTGCTGGGAAACCACAACTCCTATCGAAATGGGGCTAAAGAAAATGTTGTAACTTTGAAAATTTGTTTGATTTGTTCCTAGGTTTCACCATTTTTGAGATATAGAAGTTCAGGTCACATTTTTAGGGTTTTTTGTTAGGTTTACACGATTTGCTTCAAAACAGTAAGTCTTGTCGAAATGGGACTACAGAAAATCGTTTAGCTGTGAAAATTCTTTACAAGATGGGGATTCCTAACTTTTTTACTCGGTTGTACCATTTTTGAGATATATAAGCTTAAGTTGGGAAATTATAGTCCTGACATTGTTTTATAAGGAGATACAGTCAGTGAATTGTTTAAATTTGAACTTCTATATCTCAGAAATGGTAAAACCTACGAAAATACCTATCAAAATATCAACAATATTGTAGAGAATTTTTACTGCTATAACATTTTCTTTAGTTCCATTTTGATAGGGCTTGTGGTTTCCCAGCAAAACCGTCAAAATCTAAAAAACCCTAAAAATGCAATTTTTTGTTTTTTTGATTTTCTTCTTTCATTTAAAGTTGGTTCAAGAGCACCGTAATATACGATACAAATAACAGCAGATTTTAATACAATACCATATAACGAAAGTTTGAGCATTAATTTCGTTTATGGTAGTTTTCTGCTACAAATTTGTTACTGATAGGAAAAAATTCAGATGGGCACGCTATTTATAGCAGATATTATCACTTTATTATGCACAACAATACATTTTTCTCCATTATTTTATCCCACTGTTTATCAACAAGTTGATATAAAATAGGAATACAACATTTTTATTAAGGCAGTAAAACAATGTTCTAACTGCTTTTCGAGATATACTCCACGGAAAAACCCTTGATATGTCGTATATATTGTCCAATAGACATTTCATTTTATGTACTTCTAATCCGCACAATACTGAATTTGTAAATATTTTGAATACAAAATGAGTTTAAAGCCTCAAGACCTTTATATTTATTACAGAACTCCAAAACACTGGCATGGCAGTTCCAGTTTCACTGGAACTTTCTCTAAAAAGAGTATTCAAACAAAAAAATTTTAAATATTTCTTAGACAACTTGATGACAAAGTACAATTTCAGTACAGAACCTTCAGAACAATATAAGTTATCGTTTGAAAATTTAAAAACAAAATATATTTTATAGCATAAAAGGTAATAATTTGATAAGTAGCTCAAAAAATTGTAGTCGACCAAACCATTTCGGGGGGGGCACGGGCCCCCAGTGCCCCCCCCCCTGCATACGTCCCTGTACACTATATATATATATATATATATTCCCCGGCCAGGCAACATCAAACATTTTTCAACGGTGGCAAAATACCCCTCAGTAATGTTGGCGACATTTCCTGAGTATTTCAGCATTGAAAAACTTCTCCACAAGGGGTGTCTTATCACACGCCGTTCGGACTCGGCGATAAACAGTAGGTCCCATATCATTGAGCTAAATATGAATCGGGGTGCACTCATTGATACGAGAGAAGTCTCCCTTTTCCCGTATGGGATGTTGTGGAACAATGTTTTTATATATATATATATATTTGAAGGTAAAGCAAGGAAATCAAAAACCTCATTTTGAAAAAGTGTCCGATTTCACTCAGAAATCCCCATTTGCTTCTTCATGGTGGGATCTCTCAAATAAACCCCTTGCCATTTATTGGCATTTTATTTTGTCACCATTTTATTTGCATTTAAATGCAAGCGTTTTATTTGAGAGATCTCATCATTAAGAAGAATTTACTTATTGAAGCAAAGAAAAAATATTTTCTAGCTTTTAATTTAATTGTTTATTCCCTCAGTACTAAGAGGGTATATACTAGGGTTATGACTTGTTGATGTTTTTTCTCCAAAATGATTTCCTGCCTATTAATGCGAAAAATTATTGTCCATTCCACTAAATTATTAAAAAAAAGTCCACGCACAAACCACTTTGAAAAATTTCTTTGAAATGAAAAAAAAAATCTCAAAAAAATTATTTCCTGTTGCACGAATGAATGACTTTTTGCCTATTAATAACTAAAAAACTTTTATTCCATTTAAATGTTGAAAAAAGTCCCGCACAAACCACTTTCAATTGATATGATATATGGAATAATGTAATACCCTAGACAGACGGCAGCGTTAATTTGCATTAACTGCCTTAATTCAAATTAATTCGTGCATTATCCACATTCTTAATGCACAAAATCAAAGGAAATTTAAAATGAGTTTAGCATTAAAATATGGCAATGCTGTTGAAATCAATTGTCTGTTGTCAAATTTCCATGTTTAAGACAATAAAAAAGGAAAGCAAATCAGCAATTTTCGGGTTTCTTCAAAATAAGTAGTGGTCTTTCCCGAGTAGAATAGCATCTAATCGTTTTTAACGCCTTCTAAGAAATCTCCTTTTAAAATTTTTATTTTCACAAAAAATGTCATTACCCACCATACAAATTCTATCAAAAATTAAATCTTCTTCAAATGTTCTTTAAAGTTTTGCAATATTTTTATAATATTAACAAGTAAAAAGTCGTTAAGTTCGGCCGGGCCGAACTTTTTATAGGGTTTTAGGTTTTAGTGTTCTTTTACAATTTTAGGTGGAACAACTTTTCGATAATGGTTAGACTCCTACTGCCTCCCGCTATTGCTTAAATTACACTGTGAACACAAATGTTGGGACAGAGATAATTCCTTTTGGAGATGAAAGCCCTTGGTGTGTGTATATTAAAAACCCCGAAGGACAGATGCGCCGTGATTCGAACTTCCGCGTTATGGCGTGATGAAGTTTTTGCAAGAGACCCTGTAAGCCTTCATGAATTAGCATTATATCTTTGTTTGTTGTTTTTGTAGAGCACTTAAGCAACAGTAAACAAAGATATAACGCTAATTCCTGATGGCCCACAGTTCGACTCACGGCGGATCTGTCCTTCGGGGTTCATAATATACTCACCACGGCCTTTCTTCCCCAAGAGGAATTTTCCGTGCCCCAGGCTTTCACCTCCACAGTGTTATCTGATCTAATCTAAAAAAATGTGTTCAGCTAGGTGAAAGGTACCACCTACGGGGCTATATCAAAAAGTCAACCTATCATTAATTTTTTTGGCGGAAAAGTTTTATAGCTGCAGGGAACTTCAAGAGTCAAATTGAGGGTAGTTTCATCAAAATATGGCAGACCCTCAATAATGGACCCATGTTGACGAGTTTTAGTGAAGAAATTTCGTGACCACTGAAAATTCCCGAAAATCGGGAGGTACAGTTATATGGGGGGATATACCAAAACATGGACCTATATTGACGATTATTTTTGAATAGACACAATTGTAGCTAAAATGCTCAAAATTCCGATCATTACAGGTAGTTCGGTTAAAAATTGCAGCTAAAATTCTCAAAATACCGAAAATCGGGAGATACCGTTATATGGGGGCTATACCAAAACATGGACCTATGTTGACGATGTTTGGTGGAGATGTTTCATGACCACTGAGAACCTCAAATGTCAAATTGCAGATATTTCGGTTACAAATTGTGGCTAAAATTCTCAAAATACCGAAAATCGGGAGGTACCGTTATATGGGAGCTATACCAAAACATGGACCTATGTTGACGATGCTTGGTGGAGATATTTCATGACCACTGAGAACCTCAAATGGCAAATTACAGCTAGTTCGGTAAAAATTTTAGCTAAAATTCTCAAAATACCGAAAATCGGGAGGTACCGTTATATGGGGGCTATACCAAAACATGGACCTATGTTGACGATGTTTCGTGGAGATGTTTCATGACCACTGAGAACCTCAAATGTCAAATTGCAGATAGTTCGGTTAAAAATTGTGGCTAAAATTCTCAAAATACCGAAAATCGGGAGGTACCGTTATATGGGGACTATACCAAAACATGGACCTATGCCCATATCCTTTGGGATATAAGTTTGTTGATCACTAGGAACCCTAAGTGCCAAATTATAGCTAATTCGGTCTGCAAATGTGGCGAAGAACGTCAAAATACCTCAAATCCGGAGGTACCGTTATATGGGGGCTATACCAAAAAGTGGACCGATATAGCCCATCTTCGAACTTGACCTGCCTATGGAAAAAAGACCTTCGGGTGCAAATTTTCAGCACTCTATCTCAATTGTTGCGGACGCTAGAGTGATTACAACAGACGGACAGACAGACGGACAGACGGACAGACGGACATGGCTAGATCGTCTTAGAATTTTATCCTGATTAAGAATATATATACTTTATAGGGTCGCAAATGATTAGTTCGATGTGTTACAAACAGAATGACAAATTTAATATACCCTCCATACTATGGTGGAGGGTATAAAAAGACTCAAAAATATCGCGAATAAATTAAATTTATTTTTGCTTCATCGTGGTGAAACGATCAATGGTAGAAAGTGTGTTTGTTTCGCGTATGTATTTTGGCGAACTTTTGTAAAGCTTTATGAAATGGTCTGCTGGGTACAAACAAACAACACAAACAGCTGTTTCATAAATGCAGAAACTATCGTCTGTCAGGGTGAAAAATTAATTCAAATTTGGATATTTTTAAAGAATTAAAAAAAGTGCACAAAATCGAAGGAAATTTAAACTGAATTTAGGTATTTCAATATTTATGTAGGAGAGAGAGCATATTCATGCTCTGAGACACAATTTGCATTGAAAATCAATTGTCTTTTGACAAATTTCCATGTTTAAGAAAATAAAAAAGGAAAACAAATCAGAAATTTTCGCGATTCTTTCAAATAAATAGTGGTCTTTCTCGAGTAGAATAGCAGCTAATCGTTTTTCGCGCCTTCTCTCAAATCTATTTTTAAAATTTTTTTCTCAAGCATTTCATTACCAACCATACCAATTCTATTGAAAAAATACCTTCTTCAAATGTTCCTTTAGAGTTTTGCGACATTTTTTAATATTAAAAGGACTCAAAAATATCGCGAATAAATTTAATTTATTTTAGCATTATCGTGTTGAAAACGTCAATGGTAGAAAGTATATTTGTTTCGCATATTTTGGCGAACTTTTGTAAAACTTTATGAAATGGTCTGCTGGGTACAAACAAACAACACAAACAGCTGTTTCATAAATGCAGAAACTATCGTCTGTCAGGGTGAAAAGTTAATTCAAATTAAAGAATTTTTACTGCAAATTAACTCTGCCGTCTGTCTAGGGTATTATATATGACATAAATGTAATGATATTTTCAATGTTTTAAAAACAAAACCTACCGCAACAGAAAACAGTGGTTCCAGGCATTGACCAAAAATTAAAAACCGAATGTCAAATTGTTGGTACAACATCTGGCAACTCCGACAGCTGTGACAAGGATTTTTTTAAATATTACTTTTTGTTTAATATATTTTGCTTTGTTTCTTCTTAATAATAGCTTCAAACGTCAATATATTTGACTAAAATTTTGTAGTGAATACAACATACAACTTACGTGCAAGTAAATATATTTAAAATATCGCGAAATTAATACGTATTGCAAAATATTATAATGGATTTTGAAGGAGGAGGTGATGACTTAATTTTTTTTAAATAGTATTTTAACGTGTTGCGGATTTCCACTTAGCTCTATGTTTTCATGGCGTATTTTGTAATGCCACAAAAAGCATATACCTTAATTTGACTTAAGGTTTTAGTCATGATGCCAGTGCTCACCTCGGGAATAATTTCCCAATGTAGGTCATGGGTTTAAGATTATCCAGTATTAGTAAGACCTGCCATCCAGTGGCAGACTTTAAATGCTGGGTCGTAGACAAAAGCTACCTTAGAATATGGTTTCTATGGACATGTTAGGGTATAACTCAGTTATCTTAACACGTACATTAACATAATTGGCATCAATGGAAAGGTCAAGAATTGTTTTCCAAACATGACTTACATAGGCGGTGCGTGTTTTCCAAGAAGAACGCTATGAGATCTATATTTAAAATTTTACCAATTTTCAGACAAAAATTTTGGTCTATTTAACCAGCTAAATTGGTTGGTTTTTATGTTGTTTTGTTTCCCCATTCCCATTTTTGCATTATATGATAATCTGTGCTCTTGTTCATGAAATTTTATATTAACAACATAAAATAATTCAGGAGGGGAGAATGCTACGCTTATGGCTTCTTAAAAACGTCATATGTGGGCTATTTCAACATTTTGATGAAGAAGTTTTATGATCACTTTAAATCTCGCTTTAACAATTGTAGCTAAAATCCTCCAAATTCCGAAAATGAGGATGTGTTTTTATATGAGGACATTACCAAAACGTGGGTCGATATAGCCCATCCTTGAACTTGATCGGCCTATAAAAAGACACTCGGGTGCAAAAATATAGCATTCTAGGTCAATTATTTTGGACGATAGGGTTATAACAATATATAAACGGACGTGACTAAATCGAATCAGAACTTTATCCTAATCCAGAATATTTATACTTTATCAGGTTGCAAATGATTATTTTCATGTGTTAAAAACGGAAAAACAAACATAATATACGGAGAGTGTAGAGTGATGGTATAAACAAACCTTTTAAATGTAATATCGATAGTTATTGTTAATTTCGAGTGATCGCATGTAGATATTGAATATAGCATATAACGATAATTATCGTGATAATTGTAATTATTTATAAATATACCCTACTTCACAATGTGGGAAGGGTATTAAAAGTGTGTTTTGCTAAAAATGTATGTAACACGGCGAAGTATTCGTCGTAGACCCCCAATTTTATATACCATTTTTCTCGACAAGATAAAGCGATATAGCGATGTGTGTCTGTCCGTCCGTGTGACCGTCTGTCCATTATAAATTGTAATAAAACTCCAGGCCACAGTTATGGACCGATCGTCACTAAATTTGGTATGGAGGCCGGTTTCACGGCAGAATAGATCGTTATTGTTATTGGTGATGATCGTGAAATATTTAAGGGTTAAAATGGACCAAAAACAAAATTTTTATACAAATTTGTATCTGCTCTGTATGTCGTAATCATAGTCCGATCAGCACGAAATTTTAAATAATTTTACATGATGACCAGATAGTGTTTAGCGGCTGAAATAGATCGAAACTTTTGTATGAAAATCGGAATAAATTTTAATATATATTTTATATCTTTATTCCTGGTAGACACATTCCGCATACGGGATGCCAATTTTGTTGATGTAAGTGCTCAGATAACAGAATTACAGCCTAGTATATTCAGAAATTGCGCAGTTTTAATTGTGTGTATAGTAAGTGTATAGTAAGAATTTTGGTCAAGGAAGATGCCACCAATTTTGTATAATGATCGGATAGTTCTTAGCGGGTGAACTTTTGGCAATCTACGAAAATAAACTTGAAACACAACATGAATGTAGCTGTTATAGCCTAACATATAAGCGGTACAGCCTGACATATAAGTTTTTTATTGTTGTGATTTTTTTGCATCGAATTACATTTACATTCCATGTTACAAATTGTCGCAATGATGATAGAAAAGTTTTCAAATTTTGAACGGAGGATTTCCGGAGTTTTAAATTGTTACAAATTACAATGCTGTACGGGTCTTGAAGTTTTTGTGATACCTTTGGTAAAAAGTAATCGAAATATTGGTCTTTTTTCATTAATCGATTAGATAAAAATCACCGAAAACTATTTCTAAAATTCGTTTAATATTTTTTTATACCCTCAACATTTAGGCCAACGAGGTTATCGAAATATTGATTTTAGACCCCAGGTATGTTTGGACGAAATCCATTTCAGACAATTTGGAGTCGATTTTCCCATGTCTGTTCGTCCGTCTGTTTGCGGGCTGATGTGCACGATAACTCTCGAAGAATCAACCTTTTTGGTACAAATTTTAGGTCTCGTAAATTTTGTCCAAACTTAGTTAAAGTTCGAAGATGGACCATATCGGTCCGTTAGCTTCCCCCACAAAAGTTCAAAATTTGTCGCTAAGATTATTTGCACGATAGTTGCAGAGGGTTTAACCGAATTGTTCTAAACTTGGGATGTGGAAATATTACTTCCATGCATATATTAGGCTCGAATAAGGACTATATCGGCCCACTCCTTTGGGAATAGTTTAACAGCTCTCCTCAAACCAGTTTGAATTTATTTGAAACATGTTCGCCTTGCGGTCGCTTTTACGACGGTGCAATTTTTTGGGGGCAAATCCATACTTCCCAAGGCGACGCCAACTAAACTGACTAGTGCCTAAGATAACCCTCAAAGGGAGAATCTGGTTTGGTCTTAATTTTGTACATAGCATTACATATTTGTTAGAGATTTGGATTACGACCGAATATGGACTACATCGGTACACTCCTCCGGGTGCCTCCCACAAAAATTTTGGAGATAGTGCCGTTTAAGGACTAGTCCCGAATTGTTTCATCATTTTTATATTTTGTCTTTGTGGCCCTTGTTACGACGGCACAATATTTTTGGGGGTCAAAGTCCATTCTTCTTGGGAAATTGGCCCAAAATTTTATTGAGTTTTCTTATTTTCTTTGTGTTCAAGGCTGAGGATATATATCTGTCTGCACAGCTGACTGATACTTTCTAACTTGTTTTAATAATATGTAGCGATTTGTTATTATAAAATACGGAAAACAATAACTTACGTTTCTAGGAATGACGGCGTACATATGTAAATATGTATGTTCTCTGGTACGTTACCATGTATATCAACTTATGTATGTATGACCGGACGGCTAAAATATGTCGCAATCATATAAAAGAAATTCCTTGGAAAAAGGTGCCCAAGTGTAGTGGAGTAGGGTATCAGAAGGTCGGCGCTGTCCGGCTATAATCCTCTCTTACTTGTTTTATTTAATTTCGATATTATATGCATATATATTTTATTTTTTATTAATTTATATAATATATGCATATACATATATATTTTTTTCTAATTTAAAATTTATCCAGTTCTACCATGGTTAATCAGGATGATACACATTTTAAACAAACATAAACAAAGACATGGGAAAAAATTATGAAGAAAGAACCATTTTTGCCCGGATTATGGTAGGAGGTAAGAAATATATCACTTGTCTACACGGAATATACGGCATAAATATGTGGATGTTTTGTTATTGAATATTGTTCCGCTTCTTTTCTCACAAACAAATCAAGGCATTTTCAAAAAAAAAAATAAATAAATAAATAAAAATTACAAATATACAAATTTAATGGGAATTAATTATTATTTAAAATATATAAAAAGTTTCGAAATACTTACATCATAGTTTTCTGGCAAACCAGGTGGACCTGGTGGTCCCGGAGGACCCGCTACACCAGGCATACCGTCGACACCTGGTTCACCCTTTTGGCCCTGCAGACCTTCGGGACCACGAGGGCCAGGATCGCCCCTATCGCCGCGGTCACCCTTAGGGCCGGGGGCACCGCGTTCACCTGGCACCCCAGTAGCACCCTAAATTAACGAAGGACAAGAGAAAGAAAAGAAGAAAATAAAAAAATATTAATTAATAAAATGCATCATACATTTTTGTTAGCTTAAAAGACCTTAAAAATAAAATAAATTGATTTTACTACAGGCTTTTACCACTACTGTCTGGCGACCATAGACCTAAATTAAGGTGTGTTGTGTTATTTCATAGGTTACAATAGAATTAACAAAGCAAAGCATACAGATATGACATGATTGTGGGTAGGTTTTTATTGTATTAAAATCCATTTGGCCCTCGTCAACACTTTACAAGCGTTTTCCATGAACTATGGGCTTAGTTTTATTATATGCAATATTTTATAAAATTGGCGCTCAAATCACAAATAAAAAAACGGAAGTAAAGGGCAAATGGTATAAAATAAATTTCTGCGTCTTTTGGGGTCATTAAATTTACACTACATTGACACTCCTTGTTTTACTAATACAACGATTATAACTAAAAGTCTAACACCATAAAACTAAGTGGAAGTTGGGGAGGTTAGCCTAAGAATTCCCTCTTCAAAGAGGGTGTAAATGCGAAACTCTTGGTATTGTTGGTATTTTAGCTTTAGATGTGTTAGCTGGAAATGTCACCCCATGAAGATTTGTTTTTTCCCTTCCTTAGGTTGGCACTTTCACTTATTCCACGCCTCCTTTTACATTCGCTCTGCTTCTTATGTCTGGAAAATTTATCACCAAGTGAATGGGAATGGAATGGCAAGAAAACAACAACAACAAAAAACAATGTCTTACAACAAGAAATAATCATGTTTTCTTAATGATTGCGTGTTCCGATATATCGTTGAAAGAAAAGTGTTTGCTGTTGCTGTTGTTAACGCTCCCTACGATAGGAGAACACGAACGGGCCAGGCTGACTGGAAAAGAAAAAGAATCTTCAGCAGCATTGTGTGTGTGTGTGTGTGTAACTTTGTTTTGCTCTGCGGTATTTTTTATCGGATTAAATTAATTGATGTAAGTAAAAAGGGATTACCATGATGATGGTGGTGGCCATACCGGAATTTCCGACATTTCAACATATTTCATCAGTTTGTGTGTTTGCTGTGTCTATTTGTTTGCTTCCGTTTATCACAACTGACTGACAAGATATGAAAAACCATCGGTGTTACAATTTTACCAAAGAGATAGTCTCATATAAATTTATAGAATGGAACAACATGTTACCTCATTATGAGCCTTACATAAGAAAAGTGTTATTTTTTGTGTTGAAAATATAGGTTGTAATAAAATATTTATATGCACAAATGTGGAAAAAGTAGGATAACACGAAAATTACATAAAGGCGTATCAAGTAACATCGGAAAAAATTTTTCTCTGAAGCATTCTAATAATTGCAATTGCGAACAAATAGCGAAAAATAGTTTGGATTCCATAACTAGTTTCTACTCGAAAGAAGTCTTCAAACAAGTTTCAAATTGCAGTTTTTTTAAGTATTACATTTAAATCCTGAAAATATTAGATCTCTCAACTGTTTTATTAGGAGATAAATGAAGATTTAGTAAAAAATCCCAAAATTTACATGTCAAAATAAAGTTAAAACTCTTGCCAAACGTACGATTTCACTGTGCAACACGAAAGTTATTAACCATATGCTGACACCCCAGCGTGATGGAAGACCAAAAAAGAGAGAACACGTGTCTCAGCGTTTTTTCGTATCGTATTCGTTTGAGGCTTTGATGTAAAAAAGAGTCATTTAGTCAGGACTATATCTTCCAAACCGTTAGGAAATTTGAATTTATCTCAGAGGCAAACTTGTAACTCTTGTCTTAAAGAACAAAAATTTTGAACACATATAACCCATCAAACTTCATCAACAGGGTGAAAATCGCCATGGTCAAATTTCTTTTAAATTTTTTCTCAAGTTTTGTTATACAGCTATCATCTTGGCTGGGCGGCATACATTCAATACCACCTTCTGGGATTGGATCTGTGGTATCTTCGCCGTCTTCACTGATATCGGATACCAACAGTTTGGAAAAATGTTCTTTCCATATCCTGAGCACACTATCTGTATCAGTTACCAAATTACCTTGTTGATCTATACAGGAGGATATGCCTGTACCAAAGCCATCAGTTTGATGCTTCACTCTTTGGTAGAATTTTCGGACTTCGTTCTGTCTCCTGTACATCTCTATTTGTTCACACTCCCACTTTTCCATCTCTCTCTTTTTCCTGCGGAAAACACGTTTCTCCTCTCCCCTTTTCTCCCGATACCTCTCTCGTGCGCTACGCGTTGCTACTGATTGTAAAGTAGCCCTATATGCCGCATTTTTTTCTTCGGTAGCAGCACGGCACTCCTGGTCATACCATGGATTCTTTGGTGGAGGTCTCTGGTATCCAAGTACTGATTTTGCGGTAGTTTGCATGGAGTGGGCAATATTTTGCCATTGTGCTGATATGTTATCGGGATGAGAAGCGCTTTCATTAAGAAATTGGGTCAGTTGAGTGGAATATGCTGTGGATATCTGTTGTGTTTGCAGCTTAGCGATGTCTAACTTTCGTGTTGTGTCTGTCCGTGCTTTATTTGCAACGTTAAGACGGGTACGTATCTTTGCTGCAACGAGGTAATGGTCCGAATCTATGTTTGCTCCTCGGAACGATCGTACATCCAACATGCTCGATGAATGTCTTCCATCTATCACAACGTGGTCAATTTGATTAATTGTTCTTTGGTCTGGAGACAGCCAAGTGCCCTTATGAATATCGAGATGCTTAAATCTGGTACTGCTAACTACCATGTTTTTTGCCGCTGCGAAGTCTATCAGCCTCATTCCATTGTCTGATGCTTCACTATGTAGACTGAATTTCCCGACTGTTTGTCCAAAGATATTCTCCTTTCCAATTTTGGCATTAAAATCGCCTAGAACAATTTTAATGTCATGGGCAGGACAACGGTCATATGTTTCTTCTAAGCGCTCGTAGAATATATCTTTGGTCTGTCCGTCCTTGTCTTCGGTTGGAGCATGAGCGCAGATAAAGCTGATGTTGAAGAATTTTGCTTTTAATCGAATTGTAGCAAGTCTTTAATTCACTGGGGTGAAGCTGGAGACCAGATGTTTTAACCTCTGACCAACTACAAAACCGCAACCAAACTCATGCTATGTGCCATGGCAGCTATAATACAGTGCGTCACGTTTAAGTGTTGTTGTGACATCTTTCCCAGTCCATCGTATTTCCTGTATGGCAGTAATGTCGGCCTTGTACTTTTCAAGTACATCTGCCAGCGCGTAAACTGCACCTTCTCTATAAAGAGTGCGAAAATTCCAAGTGCAGATTCGCAGATCATGGTCCTTAAAACGTTTGCGGGGGTCGTCAACTTTAGAGGGGTTTGTTTTTCTTTTTTTACGTTTTCGTCGGGGTTACTAGCCCGACGCCCAAACCCAAGTTTTTAACGTTCTTATGGGTGAACGCGCGGCACATGTTAGCTCACTACCTTTAACGGGTGTTAAAGGTAGCTCCTCAGGTGAGATGAGAGGGACCAAGATAAATCCTGGACTTTACCATGTTAAAGCCGGTCAGGACCGTTCCTTGGTATCTTTCATCATAGCAAAACACTTTTGGATATATTCAAATTTTACACATTTTCTGCGATTCTGGTCCACAGATACCGCATCGTCCAAAAATTAAGGATATCGTCAACCATAAAAATGTACCTAAGATTTCAATAAACAACTTTTTGGAACATATAAAGATTCTAAGCCACAGCAACATCTGATTAGCTTGAGGCTCATCTCATTTTAGATTCAGCCCTGGGACTAAAGTTGTGTCGTTCCTGATCGAACTAGTTCCAAGGAACTATTCTGGACAAGGAACTATATTGTATAGTTCGTTTAGTTCATTTGTATAATTCATTTTCTTTATTTAATCCCACACTCACTTCGATCTTTCACGTTCGGTTCCTTCATTATTCAGATGCGGCCACATTGTTAAATAAACGTAAATCATATCATCGTTACATCGCTGAAAATTATTTATTTTTATGTCAATTCATCTACCAAAAGATGAAAACAAAAAGAAGAGAAAGATTCGTTAAACTACTTCACTCTCGGAAATTAAAAGAACGACGAAAGAGAAAGATTCACTGAACTATACCGGTCTCGGAGCTATTTGGAACGAAGGAAATAGAAAGAACGATGAAAGAAAAAGATTCATTGAACTATATCGCTCTTGGATCTACTTGAAACTATGGAACATATTAAGGAACTAGTTCCGTTTCCCAAAAGTAACTAGAAAGATCGATCCGCTCCAGGTTTCTGACGTAAAAGAAATGTCACTTAAAATTGTCGAGCTGGGGTCTTCAAAGATATTGCCACGTTCTCAGTAATTTATTCTGGATTCTAATAAATGCACATTATGAATTTGATCCCCACCACCTATCAATCATGTGGCACATTAAAATTCTTTCAATTGAAACACCCATTAAGTTTGCTGGTTTTGAAAAATATCCCCAATATTACAATTTAAAATTGTGTTATATTGTCCAATACCGAAATTGGTTAGCTTACGAAATCTTCTATTAAATTATTCTTGTTATTACATATTTTGGGTCATTCATAAACCGAAATCCAAATGTTTGTCTTTATCTTTCTTGATTTCTTTCATTCTTTCACGGGCAATCATTCAAAACATTTGTTGGCAGCTGATGTTGGAAAATTTTAGCCATAACATTTCTATAATGTGAATGGATTATTTAGCGAATAAATACTTAAGGTTTGCCTTAGCATTTTTCTACTGCAGTTAAAGATGTGGCTAAGGAGGGGATGGTGAATAGAGACGGAATGCTTGGATGTTTTTTATGAAATATATTTTTTTCAGCTCTGATTTATGATGGGAATTTGTAAAAATTATAGCTTTAATATTGGCCACAAAATGATGGACATAGTTACGGTTAATAAAAAATTTGGAATGGAAAGGGATAGTGAAAGAGAAATTTGGAATCATCACAAATTTGCTTCATTGTACATATTTACTAACCGCTTTACGTTTTATGTATTGCATAAGACTCCGTTCCACAAGGGGCTAATTAATTAGTCCAAAAGTAGATAGAAACCCCATTATATAAATTAAAGATATCGAATTAAAAATTAAAGAAAAGAAGAAAAAAATAAGACAGAAATAAAAATATTAAGAGTAACAACAATATTAGTTATGTAATATATATGTATGTATACAGTGGCGGCCAGCTAATTAGGGAGCATAAATTCAGTTTAATAGATTACTTGATTTCTTTTAAATATGTGAATATTTTTAAGAAATACATTTTGCATTGAAATATGTACTATCGGGTGATTTCAAAACATAATGTGATTCCATCCCACTTTTCTGAAAATGGCCAGCTAATCTATTAAACCGAATTTATTGTCCCTAATTAGCTGTCCGCCACTGTATATACATACATACATATATAGTTTAAAATTAAATAAGTAAAAAGGTGTAAAGTTCGGTCTGGCCGGACTTTTTTACACTCCACCAAGAAATACTCTGAACTAATATGGAATAATTAGTTTGGTTTCTGTTACGAAAAACATAACGTTCTTTCACAACTGGGAATCATAAAATACCTAATTTAAGCTAGTTTGCTCTGGTAGAACTTGAAAATACCTGAAATCGTTTTTTTCCAACACTAGGAACAATACATGACATCACATTTCGCTCGTAAATTTAGGTAAAGACTTGAAATCCTTCCTATCGTTATGTGGGGCCATACCAAAACGCGGTACTTTTTAGATCTTTTTAGATCAGCTCTTTTAAGTGAACTAGGTCGGTCTGTTAGTTCAGTAGTTCGTATATAAGCTCTACCGGTCAGATTTGTTTACCTGTTCCGAATCGTTCGCGGAAACACATGTAAACATACAAAAAAGGAACTACAAAACTCATTTCATTTACAAAGGCATCGGTTAACTGAGGCAATATGCATACGTGATGTACTTAACTAGATTGGATTATTCTTTCTTTAATCGCTCGTTCCTTCGTTGAACGTTCCTTTATCGTTTAGTCGGTGATCATTGAACTACTGAACTATAATGAATTATATTGATGAATGTAGTTAATACGCTCTTTCCAATGAATCGTTCTATTGAACTAGTTCGTTTGTGAACTATACATCTCTACTTTTGACGGGGACATTCGGGTGACACCGGTTCATGGGGGCTATACCAAAACATGGACGTGTTTCCAAAAATTTAGAGCCCCAAATGCTAAATTACAGTTAATTCTTCGGCCAGAAAAATGTAGCTAAAAACTCAAAATACCTGAAATCGGTTGGTACCATTCAGGGACGTACGCAGGGTAGGGGGACCTGGGGTAGGGTATCACATAGTCGGCCTCGACCCGACTAAAGCCTTGGCGCACTTTTTTAATTAAAAAATAGTAATGGAAATTATATCATCATTAATATAAGCATAAAATAAGGTTTACATCAATGATAAATAAGAAATTTTCGCTAAAATGAACTTTAATAATGTTTCTCAAAATTGCATGATATAAAACAAGATATGTTGACCAAAATTTCACGAAAGACTAAGGAATACAATTGTTTTATAGCAATTTCCAGACTGATTTACTATATTTAGGCACATATCTGGAATATATGTATTTTCATAATTTTTGCCTCACCATCGATAAAATGGGAATTATTTCTATCTCGTTGTGACAAAAATTTATGAGGCCAGCATTCCTAAGGGGACCCACATTTCTAAATTTCAGAAAATCGGAATTTTTTATTGGTTTATTTCAAAGTAAAAATAGTATAAAATATTTCGTAATCGAACTATTTTGCTGATATATGAGGGTTGGAAGGTAAACATTTATTGTGTTTGTAGGTATCATAGAAACTAAAAACGTGTTTTTCTCAAAATGACATTTTGAAATCGATGCCAACTCTAGCTCGATAACTAATGAAGCAGTAATCATATATTTTGTGGGATTGTCAAGGACATCAAAATCCAGCACTTCATCGATCTTGTTTTTAAAAATTTTGTAGTCCTTGTTATGACCAAAAAGCGCCAGTTTTTTGACCAACAATTAAAATTTTGACTTTTGCGGTCTACCGTTTCCGTGAAACCTAATATTATTTTGAACAAGTAAAAAAGCATTAAGTTCGGCCGGGCCGAACTTTTCATACCCTCCACCATAAAATATTCATTCCTGTCCCCAACTTTATGTGAGTACGTTAAAATGTCAGATAATGTACATAAAATGGTTTATTCGGGAGGCCCTTTTTATGGTGCCTATATCTAACTGTTGACAATTTTTGGTGGGCTAGAAATTGGGAGGTACTGTTATATAGGGGTTATAATAAAACATGGGCCTATGTTGACAGTTTTTGAAGGGAGCCTTTAATGTCAAATAACTCCTAATTCGGTTAAAAATTGCAGCTAGAATCCTCAAAATACCGAAAATTGGTACATAACATGGGAACTTCAAATGTCATTAACAGCTATTTCGGAGGTATGTGGGCTATACGAAAATATGAACTTAAATGAACAATTTTTGTTGCAGAATTTTTGTTGACTTTTAAATTTCAAATTACAGAAAGAGGTGTTGCGACCACTATGAACTTCAAATGTCAAATTACTGCTAGTTCGGTTTAGTATTGTAGCTAAAATCATCAAATTACTGAAAACCGGGAGGTACTGTTATATGGGGGCTTTCTTGACAATTTTTGGTGGAGAGGTGTGGTGACCACTAAGAATTTCAAATATCAAATGTTCAAATTACAGATAATTCGGTTAAAACTTGTTGGTAAAATTCTCAAAATACCTGAAATCGGGCGGTAACGTTATATGGGGGCTATTCCAAAATGTGGACTTATGTCCACTAGTTATATAAGTTTATTGACATTGAAGAACCCTAAATGTCAATTGATAGCTAAATCGGTCTGAAAATGTAGATAAAAACGACAAAATTCCGTAAATCGGGGGTACCGTTATATGGGGGCTATACCAAAACGTGGACCTAGGTCCACAACTTTTGTTATATAAGTTTAGTTACACCTAAGAACCCTAAATGTCAAATTATAGCTAAATCGGTCCGAAAATGTAGCTAAAACCGTCAAAATACCGTAAATCGGGTGGTACCGTTATATGGGGGCTATACCAAAACGTGGACCTATGTCCACAACTTTTGTTATATAAGTTTATTGACATTTATGAACCCTAAATGTCAAATTATAGCTACATCGGTCTGAAAATGTAGCTAAAAACGTCAAAATACCGAAAATCGGGGGTTACCGTTATATGGGGGCTATACCAAAACGTGGACCTATGTCCACAAATTTTGTTATATAAGTTTATTGACACTTAAGAACCCTATATGTCAAATTATAGCTAAATCGGTCTGAAAATGTAACTACAAACGTCAAAATACCGCAAATCGGGGGGTACCGTTATATGGGGGCTATACCAAAACGTGGACCTATGTCAACAAGTTTTGTTATATATGTTTATTGACACGTAAGAACCCTAAATGTCAAATTATAGCCAAATCGGTCTGAAAATGTAGCTAAAACCGTCAAAATACCGTAAATCGGGGGGTACCGTTATATGGGGGCTATACCAAAACGTGGACCTATGTCCACAACTTTTGTTATATAAGTTTATTGACATTTAAGAACCCTAAATGTCAAATTATAGCTACATCGGTCTGAAAATGTAGCTAAAAACGTCAAAATACCGTAAATCGGGGGTTACCGTTATATGGGGGCTATACCAAAACGTGGACCTAGGTCCACAACTTTTGTTATATAAGTTTAGTTACACCTAAGAACCCTAAATGTCAAATTATAGCTAAATCGGTCTGAAAATGTAGCTAAAAACGTTAAAATACCGTAAATCGGGGGGTACGGTTATATGGGGGCTATACCAAAACGTGGACCGATATAGCCCATCATCGAACTTGATCTGCCTGCAAACAAAAGACGCATTTTCCCAAAATTTCAGCGTCCTATCTCCATTTTTGTGGATGCTAGAGTGATTACCACAGACGGACGGACGGACGGACGGACGTGCTCAGATCGACTTAGAATTTTACCCTGATCAAGAATATATATACTTTATAGGGTCGCAAATGAGTATTTCAATGCGTTACAAACGGAAAAACAAACTTAATATACCCTCCATACTATGGTGGAGGGTATAAAAATCGACCGATGAAGGACTACATCTTTATGCTCTAAATAAGCCCACAAAAATATATGACGATCGGTTCATTATTTTTCGAACTAGATTTGGCACCGCATTATTACAAACTCGATGACCATAGGGAAAGCTATCATTTTATGAAAGCTGTTTATAACGGTATTTAGGTGAGATTGGGTTAGATTTATTGCTTTGGGTTGTATATCTTATGTTGTCAGTCTCATTGACAAAACTATCAGCAAAAAAAATCCCATTAAAAGGTAACCAAACCTAGTTTTGGACCATGTTGACGATTTTTGACGATTTTCCAAATTTTGTTGACGATATGACGATTTTTTTGACGATTTCCGACCAAAAACTGTCGGCAACGCTGATTTGAACCCATGCAAAGGAAGTCGTGAAAGATCCGATCTTTTCATCAACATTTCAACCCATTCCATCGATCCAATATATATGAATTTTGTGTTTTTATTTATCCACATTTTTCTAAATATATAAAATTAATTATTTACAATAGGCTTGATGTTGTCGGAGACTCGAAATCACAACCAATAATGTCATTGAAAAGGGTTGGTGAAAATGACAAGCCAAATCATTGGTGGAAATGACATGCCAAAGCATTGGTGAAAATGACATGTCAAAGCATTGGTGTAAATAACATGCTTTGGATCCAAAAATGAATAGCATCTTCATCGATTAAGATGCTAAAAAGATGGCATGCCAGATTACTTTCACGCATGATTGAATGGCATCTTTGGCATCGAACATTTTGCTGGGTAGGTACT
Source organism: Musca autumnalis (assembly GCF_047663935.1). Taxonomy (NCBI): domain Eukaryota; kingdom Metazoa; phylum Arthropoda; class Insecta; order Diptera; family Muscidae; genus Musca; species Musca autumnalis. The sequence continues at coordinate 102,280,920 of NW_027411977.1, read as the reverse complement.
ATACCAAAACGTGGACCAATATATCCGATCTTCGAACTTGAGCTGCCTTCAAACAAACGTTTTTCAAAATTTCAGCGTCCCTTCTCAGTTTTTGTGGATGCCAGAGTGAATACCACAGACTCACGGACGGACATGCATTGATCGACCCAGAATTTTACACTTATCAAGAATATATTTACTATATAGTGTCGCAAATGATTATTTCAATGCGTTAAAAAGGGAAAACGAACTTCATAATACTTTGGTGGAGAGGGTGTAATGAAAATATTTTTAAGTAGTTAACTTAAAATTAGAAGAGTATGTCAGAAAATCCGACCAGCAGTTATTATTATTATTCGTAACAAGTCATTTTTATCCATGGAACAAAATGTGAACTTCTGCGCAATTATAACAAAATTACAATTGTTGTAGTTACGTCATGAAAAGCTCATTTATAATCCGATTGATATAATATTTTGCATAAATCATATCTTCGTTCCAAGGAATATTTCTGTAGAAAATAGTCAAAATCGGACCTATATCCAAAGGTCCCATATATATTAGCATCGGATATGAGGTAAATAATGCACTAAAAGCGTAATATAGGTCCGATCAATCTGAAAATTGTTACAAACACACAAAACTAGGCTAGAACACAACATTCCAATTTTGGTTGAAATCGGTTCATATCCACATATTTTTAATCGATTTTCTTATTCAATTGCCCGAAAGCTCCAATTTATCACGGTGATTTTTTGTAATATAACCGAAATGTACATACACACACATATGATTCAGTCTATAAAATTATCCTAAACTGCCGATGAAATTTGGTACAGAAAGGATAAAATTAAAAATAAGAAAAATTTATTATGAATTTACTATAACTACCCATGGTGCGCCTTAACTAATTTTAAATGGAAGATCCTTACACCTGGGAAGTTTTTGCAGATTCTGAAACTAGAATTCTCATAAATGAGAAATATCAAGAAACGAAAAAAATCGCCGGAGGAATTTTCAAATAAATCGCGATGAAAGTTCACATTTTTAGGGGTACTTTAAGTTTTCACAATTTTGCTTGGAAAACGAGAGTCCTATGCAAATGGGCCTAAAAAAATTTTGTAGCTGTGAAAATTTTCCACAAGATTGGCCTTTATGATATTTTCGTAGGTTTCACCGTTTTTGAGATATAGAAGTTCAAATTGAGACAATGCACTGACTGTATCGCCTCCTTAGAAAACAATGTCATTACTGCAATTTCCCAAATTAAACTTATACATCTTGAAAATGGTACAACCTAGAAAAATAAATCATCCAATCTTGTAGAGAATTTTCAGAGCTTCAACATTTTCTTTAGTCCCATTTTGATATGACTTGCGGTTTCCAAGCAAAATCTTGAAGACTTAAGATAAAAACCTAAAAACTAGAACTGAACCTCTATATCTCAAAAATGGTATAACCTACGAAAAAACCTAAAGGTCAGTCTTGTAGAAAATTTTCACAGCTACAACATTTTCTTTAGACTCATTTCGATACGACTTGCGGTTTCCAAGCAAAATCGTGAAAACCTAAAAAACCTCTAAAATTTTGAATTTTGATCGCGATTTATTTAAAAATCCCTCCGGCGATTTTTTCTGATTTTTTTTATTTTTCTTATCTATGAACATTGCTGTTTCTGAATCCGCGAAATCTTCCCATGTGTAAGCGTTTTTCATCAAAATTTAGTTAAGGCGCACTGAGCATTACATTGTTTTATCAGGAGGCGATACAGTAAGTGCATTGTCTCAATTTGAACTTCTATATCTCAAAAACGGTAAAGCCTATGCAAATTATATAAAGGTCAATCTTGTGGAGAATTTTCACAGCTACAACATTTTTTAGGCCCATTTACATAGGACTTGCGGTTTCCAAGCAAAATCGTGAAAACCTAAAGAACCCCTAAAAATGTGAACTTAAATCGCGATTTATTTGAAAATCCCTCCGGCGATTTTTTTGTTTCTTGAGATTTCTCATCTATGAGCATTGTAGTTTCAGAATCTGCAAAAACTTCCCATGTGTGAAAGGTGCTTCATTTAAATTTGGTTAAGGCACACCGTGTACCAACCAATGGCGCAAACATTTATCAAAAGTTTTGATTTAATGTGATAAATAGGAATCCCGGTTATAAGACCGACCTAAATTTAGTGTTGACAAACGTAGCCATAATATATTTTTTAAATTTGCTTTACATTAATTATTCCAATTTTACTTGAGAAAAATCGGTGATTTTTCGGAATGGCGCAAACATATATCAAAAGTTTTGATTTATTCTGATAAATAAGAGTCCCGGATATAAGACCGACCCAAATTTAGTGTTGGCAAACGTTGAAAAAATACTTTTTTAATTTTTTAAATTTGCTTTATATAAACTATTCCAATTTTACTTGAGAAAAATCCGTGATTTTTCGGAATGGCGCAAACATATATCAAAAGACGAGATGTATCGCGATAAACTTAGAGTGAACATATAAAAACAACTATCTAGATTTGGCGAACGCTGGAACTAAAATATATTTTCTATTTCTATATCATTTTCTTAAATACTTCCATATTTAAATATTTCAATGGCTTTAGTTGATAAAAATGGGTTTTTTTCAGAATGGCGCAAATATGCGCGAAATATTATGATTGGATCTGATGTTGGAGACTTCAGTGCGTAAATCATTAAAAGAAATTATGGTCCGCAAACGATCGCATCATGCACTTATTCACTTTTAAAATTCGAGTTGTCTTAAAAATTATCATAAAAAATGAATAAAAAAATATATTAAAGAATGAAGATGCAAAAAGAATTTGGAATTTCTATAAGCTTATCTTGTTCAGAGACTGTACAAAAACAAAAAACTGGAAAAATATATTTTTTCGCGAAAATAATTTTATTTTATTGTTCACCTAATTTTATAGTATTCGAACATGTACCTTTTTGCTTTCATTGTGGCTGAGTTCAATCGACTGCTGCGTTGGATTGGTTAACCGCAGAAAGTTGCTGGTGTTCATAACGAATGGGGTTCGTATTCTTTGCGAAGCAAAGACGACATAAAAACAGTGGTGGATATGAAATCCTTTAGTTCGACTCAAATTGTAGGGTAAACAGCTTTAGGGCCATACAGCAAATTTCTCATTTTATTTAATTTGCTAGATGGCTTTGTTGACCTGTTTATCGATACAGAGTCGGCGAAAAAGGGAACTGATGAAGTTGTTTGGTTACAACTGAAACTATAGTATTCCCTACCCTTCGCCCGCAACTAATCAATTTCATATCCACTTTAAAATATTTTGTTGTTATTCAAACAATTGAATTACAACAAAATATGGACTCAAGCTGAAATAAACACAAAGATGTTATTTTTATCTCTTACTTTTGTAATCCTTTATTAAAGTCATAATAGTTAATTATGTGGTGAATTACTACTATTACCACTGTTACAATCGTCCCAATTTAAATATAAAAGTCATTAAAATCAAGTCATATCACAGGGGATTAATGCATAGTTTCCACATACATATTTCATAAATTCTCTCTTCAACGCTTTACAAACCAGATTGTGGTGTAGGGACGAACTGAAATCCTTTCATTTAATTTTGAACTTAAAACATTATCCCTACTTATTGAATGTAATTTACAAAACCTTCAGAGTAACCCATGTGTGCCTTTTATATTCAGCTACCAGCATATGTCAGATAACACCTATGTATATACATTAGGGTTATGATATTTTGACCTTTTTCTCAAAAATGTTAAAATAACTTTTAAATACTATGAAATACAAAAAAACATTTTTTCTCAACAAATTATTTCCTGTTGGACGAATATTCATTCCTTGCATATTATTGACTTTAATAATTTTTATTCCATTTAAATATTGAAAACGGTCCCGCACAAATCACTTTTAAGGTATGTATATATGAAATAAAATCATGATAATGATATAAAATGAAATATATGCAATGATATGATTACAAATTTAGTGAGAAACAAAAGATTATGCCATTTTGGTTATGTTGTGTGACTGCAAAATTAATTTTCAGTTATATATCTGCTTATAGTGACTTCAAAAGTTAAAAAAACTCATATAGACAAATTTTCCAATGACTTTGTGCCTGATATATTTTATTGAATCACCTTATAAGTAAGATATTATCTAATCTTATATAAAAACTCATTAAAATATTATTCCGAGATACAGGGTCGTAAAAAAGTCATAACCCTAATGTACATACATCTTACATACCTGTCTGTACATATGCCATCATTAGTTTATGCACACACATTGACAAGATAAACAGTACACGCATGCAATACGTAGTTGAATAAGTAGGTCTCAGATGTAAACATCGTTATGACACCGAAATGGACGTTTAAAGTGGTATATTAGGTTGGGATTGGTATATTTTGTAATTGTTGTTTAATGTTAGATTGTCACTTTTTTGGTACCATGGTAGAAACTTCTACACTGTGATTATGGAAAGTTAAGCATTACAATGACGATATGACACTCGCACTACTAATACAAGTCCGTAGACTCTATTTAAGCGAATTTTTTATGTTCGTGGTTGAGGTACCAGAAAACTGACCACTCGCCGATATTCAACAAAATATGTAGCCTATTTCAACGGGTGCCATCCCAGTACCTTACCTGAAAATTTCAGGAAAACCGGAACAGTAGTTTTTTACATGTAACACATTTAAACAAGTAAAACCGCAGTTATGTTCGGCCGGGCCGAAGTTCTTATACCCTACACCATGAGAAGTATTGAAGTAAAATGGAACAATTAGTTTCCTTCCCGCCACAGTAACGGAAGAATATCGCTTTCTTCAAAACAAAGTTTTAATTGGGCCAGTACGTGTGGAACCTTTAAAATACTTAAAATCTGAAGGTACCTTTATATTGGAAATATACTTAAACACGAATATGTATGGTAATTTTTTGCGCGTAGCTTTTCTATACATTTAGAATCCGAGATACTAAGTTACAGTCACTACAGTAGACTTATCCTTTAAAAGACTTTACATCGTGCGGTATCGTAGTACCTTTCAATCTGAGAACCCGTAATACACAATTTCAAACATCATGGCTAAAACCTTCAAAATACGAAAATCTGTAGGTTTCGTCCGCTTATACCGACAAATTTCTGGCGAAAAGTTCTATACCACCAACAAAGACTAAATACAAAATTTAAACCATTTTTTTGGGATATTATGTTCACAGCCTTCAAAATACCAAAAATCGGGAGGTACCGTTCTATGGGTGCTATTTGATGGTGTATGCCGATTTCAGGTGGAAGACTTAATACCAAATTTCAGCTATATTGGACCTATACCGAGTTTCAGGCGAAAAATTGTATACTACGAACGAAGACTAAATACAAAAATGCAGCCATTTCGGGGAAATATTGAGGCAACAACCTTCAAAATATCGAAAATAGGGAGGTATAGTTCTAAAGGTGCTATATGAAAACGTAGTCCTATTCCGACAAATTTCAGGTGGAAAATTGTATAATTCTAACAAATACAAAATGATGTATAATTTTTTTTTTAATTCTCCACTATATCCACCTATTATGGATGCTGACATTTTGAAGCCATATTTTAGGTGTTTTCCGTATTTTTGATCTAAATGCGGCGCACATTCGGGTATTTCCAAAAGCCAATGGTAGGATTAAAGAACTCGCGATTACGCATAATTTGATGTATATACTGACTATGTAGTCTTTACAGAATCACAGTAATCTACTGCCTTTTGACTGTGCTTCTACCCCAAGATACTTTACTTTTTTGACGGTCCGGATCATATTAATCATAGATCGTGAAAATCCAACCACAAGAACGGCCACTGCAAAATGTGCGAAAAATGTGTTTTGAAAATATTGCGGATTTAATCACGATTCTGTTCATCGTTTCCTTTTCAGTGAAGAAACTGACACATCATTCGCGTTTTTGCGAAAACAGCGGATGATGTGTCAGTGGCATTGGAGCTGTATCCGCGGTTATCCACGGTTATTGATGCATTTTATCGACATGGGTTTTGATCGATGTATTTTTTTATGGTTAATAGTGAAATCGAATGCGCATAAAAAGTGTATGCACTTTGTGCAAATTATAAGCGTTATACAGTTTGGCCGACTTCCGTATTGTCAGTTGCTTTGTATTCGTGCATGAAAGTAGGGGTTCTTAAATCGATTTCCCTACTACTGGAATTTCATTTAATTACTCTAGTATGGAATTAGATTTAAGAACTCCTAGTTTCATGCACGAATACAAAGCAACTGATAATACGGAAGTCAGCCTTTTTTGCACACTAAACTATAGACGATGCACATCTTAGAGGCCAAAGTAAATCCTGATATATGTGTATAAATTAGAAGTGAAGCATTCGCTGAATTGATAAACCGCATGCGCATCAAGTGATTTTGAGGATTTCGCGATTTACAGGCACTTCAAAATGAACATTATCCGATACAGTTTTATTTCAATATTATACCCCATTTAAAGGAACCCAAAATTTATTTGAACGTTACCCATATCATCCACTAGATGTTAGCATGTATTCGAGAAGTGATTACAATAAAAAATGTGATCGTTTGCGAATAATAACTCCGCCCTAATTTTTCTACATATTCTTAAACTAACTATCAAAATAAATTTATTATTATACCCTACACCACTATGTGGGGAGGGTATTATAAGTTGGTTTTGGCCAAAAAGTTTGTAACGCATCGAAATAATGGTCGTAGACCCATACTTATATATACCAAAATGAATGTCTCGACGATTTGAGTCGATCTGGCTATGTGTGTCCGTCCGTCAGTCCGTCTGTCCATCTAAACCTTGTAATCACGCTACAGGTCGCAATTTTGATCGGATCGTCACGAAATTTTGGATGTTGATGGGGGTCCCGGAGGTGAAGAAGCCTATTGGTGATGGTCGGATAATATTTAGGGGTCGGAATGGGCAAAAAACTTATGTGGATAAAAAGACAACGTTTTTTTCCAAAGCGAATCTCTCAGCTTCTATACGGGGTATACCAAAAGCAAAAATAACCTGACAATAAAAGTAGTAAATATCACCTTTCTAATGATGTAAAGTAGGTTGTCGTAGGTGGTCAAACAACGAAGATATCACAATAGTCGCAAATAAAACCCAACTTTTCATTTTTGCGATTTTAATTATAATGACGATTATCACAGCTTTGGTTGGGGACTTTCCAAAAGCAAAGCCTGCCTATGAAAGTAGAAGATCCCATCTTTACAACGATGTAAACTAGGTCGGCGTAGGTAACCAAATAACGGAGATTTCGCAATAGTCGGTAATACATCCCATTTTTCCACTTTTTTGGAAATCACGCTACAGGTCGCAATTTTGATCGGATCGTCACGAAATTTTGATGGTTAATGGGGGTCACACAGATGAAGAAGCCTATTGATTTTGGTGATGGTCGGATAATATTCAGGGGTCGGAATGGGAAAAAACTTATTTGGAGAAAATGTCAAAGTTTTATTTCAAAGCGAATATCTCCGTTTCTAAAAGGGGTATATCAAAAGCAAAACCTGCTAATGAAAGTAGAAAATATCACCTTTACAACGATGTGAAATAGGTTGTCATAGGTGGTCAAACAACAGAGATATCGCAATAGTCGGTAATGCATCCCTTTTTCCATTTTTGTGCAATCACACTACAAAATTTTGATCGGATCCTCACGAAATGTTGGGGGTTGATGGGGGTCTAACAGAGAAAGAAGCCTATTGATGGTTGGCATACATCTCACTTTTCCATTTTTTATTTGGGTTGTACTGTCGATGCACTTAAATGCGTTTCAAAAAATTGACCTGTGTTAATGAAGACATTCAGATCAAAGGCGCTAAGCTATCCCAATTTTAATATTTTGAATTTTATTAGTCAAAAGCTTATGAACGGGGGTAGTGGTGTAGGGTATTACATAGTCGGCCCCGACCCGACTATAGCCTTGGCTCACTTGTTTTTTTTTATTATTTTTTGTATTTTAATAATAATTATATGTTTTAATATTTTTTCTTATAATCAGAACTGAAACCGCCACAACTTTTGCGCGCAATAACCAAAATTAGTATCTCGAATAGGTTTGAGAATGGGAATTTTGTCGCAATCCATGTACCAAAAATCTTGCATGTAGCTTCGAAAGGCAATTTTAATATTTTTTTTGACAAATGTTGACTTTTCCTCATATACTTTATGGGGTCTTCAACGAATGTTTCGATTTGTTACAAACGGAATGACAAATATAAATATATCCTCCATATAATGGTGGAGGGTAAAAAAGTGAGTGTGAAACTTGTCAGTTTTTCTTAAAGAAATAAAAAAACAACAAAATATCCAAATCGGCCCGACTGTTTTCAACGGATGCTATAACCAAAGAGCGACGTTTGCTTTTTATTTATATGAATTAAAAATTCATTTATCGTTTTCAATCAGAAGAGCTGCTTTGCTTTCCGCATTATATGGTAAATTTTCAACCAATATAATAGCATTATCAATAATTGCAATTGAATTTTATTCTAATGTGAAAAATAAGCTCATCGTATCCACTTTATAAATTTTAAATGTTATTATGAAACATAATAACAGTGAAGCACACACTTAAAATATATTTATGCCACCCTACACCCTATAAAGACCCACAGTGTTAATAATATAATAAATAATGTTAATTAATACATCAATAAAGCAACAATATAGAGGGATTTTTTTCTTTAATGGAATTAATTCTCTAACATAAATATTTTTGGTTATTACATAAGAAATTCCGCTGGGGCAAAATGGGGTGCCACAAAAAATTTGCTATGCTACTAAAGCACTACACAAATAATATTGCATTCGGGAATACAATTTAATTCCCTAAAATCCAAAGTGCAAACAAAATCTGCAGTACTACAAATAGTACATCAAACCTTTTGCATTCTATGAAAGCATAAATGTTAATGCATCGAAGGCATTGGAATTACTACTGAACCTCATTCATACCTGCAGCAATACAGGTTTTGTGAACTGAAGACTATTGAATATACATACATACATACATACCCAGCAAAATAAATTGGAAGTAGTGCAATGTGGATTAGTTCTTTCACGGCATGTTTTGATGCAGTTCAAACGGAGTCGTGATCATTTTAACCGCATTTGGATGCAGTCCAAGGAATCACATCCAATTGTCACATTTTAACAACATCCGGATGCAGTTCAACGGAGTCGTGAAAAAGGCACTCCAATTTCTCACAATTTAACAGCATCCTGATGCAGTCCAAACGGAGTCGTGAAAAAGGCACTCCGTTCGCTACATTTTATTAGCAGTTGTTAGAGATCCCTACAAGTTCATAATTCAGTGTGTACATCTCTACAGACAGCGGCATTAGCGGCATACATTTTATAAAAAGAAGTAAGCGTGTTAAAATTTCCAAAAATTTGCTAATACAAACTACAAAATATTTAATTTGTGAACATTTTTCTGGTAACTCACGAGAAGAAAATTTCCCAATGGAGTACATGTCGAAATCTTAACTGGTGATGGCAAGACAAAATCAAACCCAAATATCAGATGAAGCATAAACAATTCAGCTTGGATTAAATAGAGAGTGGAGGAAACACGCATGTTTGCGATTGAATTCAATGGAGAATTTTCATAATTTGTGTTAATGTAATAAAGTTCTTAATATTTTTGTTCTCCACAAATAATAAATGCATTTTATTTGTTCTGGGATATTTTGTAATGGCAAAGACACGTGCTTTGGACTGCATCCTATTCTACCCCAAAGGGTTAGTTAAAATGCAATGCCAAAGGGTCAGTTAAAATGCAGTGCCAAAGGGTCAGTTAAAATGCAGTGCCAGAGGGTCAGTTAAAATGCAGTGCAATGGAGTGCCTCTTTCAGTAGTCACGCTCTTGTAAAAATCATGAGTGAAAATTCATAATTTGATGCACTTCCAGATCACTTGTACATATCATTTAACTGCCTCTTTGGAGGCAAACTTTTTGCTGGGTACTTATATACAGTCGAAATCGCTTATAACGGCGGTCAAGGGACCGACCAAAATCGGACGCTATAAGCGATAGTCGTTATAAACGATATTTATAAAAGAGGTGAAAATCTATTATGTATAGTGACTTTTGGGTATAATAACATTGTTTCAATTTTTATTACAGTGTTTTATTTAACTTGCTTTGGTCCGTTTAGTTCAAATCTGGTAACTCATTTTTAACATAGTTGCAGTTGACCATTCGAACTGAAATTTTGCACACTTTTCAGATTTAGATGACAATACATGAATATGGAATCAAAACCAATATTGGTCCATTTTATAGTGTTTTAACGGCGTTTTATTTAAATTGCATTTCAAATCTGGTAACTCGATTTTGACACAGTTGCAGTTGACCAATCGGACTAAAACTTTGCACACTTTTCAGATTTAGATGACAATACGTGAATATGAAATTAAAACAAAGATTTGTCCATTTTACAATGTTTTAACGGTGTTTTATTTAACTTGCATTTCAACTCTTGTAACTCATTTTCCACACAGTTGCAGTTGACCAATCGGACTAAAACTTTGCACACTTTTCAGATTTGGATGACAATACATAAATATGGGCCCAATTTTTTCTACAGCCCCCATATAGCAGTGCCACCCGATTTCAGGGATTTTGAGGATTTTATCTTCATTTTTGCCCGAATTAGCTGTCATTTGGTATTTCCAATGATACAGACATTTCCCCACCAAAAATTGTGAATATAGGTCCAGGTCCCCCTTATAGCGCTAACAATTTCAAGTATTATGAGGATTTTATCTTCATTTTGAGGCCTAATTGGCTGTTACTTGGCATTTGGAGTCCCCAATGGTACAGAAACTTCCCCACCAAAAATTATGGACATAAGTCCAGGTTTTGGTATAGCCTTTATATAACGGTACTACACGATTTCAGGCATTTTAAAGTTTTTATCCAAATTTTCGGCCTAAATTGACTATAATTTCGTTCTCAGTGGTCAAAAAATGTATTTACTAAAAAGTTAAAAATAAAATATAAATTAAAAAAATTAATTTTCAGTGTTTTATTTAGAAATGCACTTAAAACTAGGAAATAATTTGTCACTTAGCCTCAATAAATATATTCTTTCTCATGATGGAATCTATCAAATAAAACGCTTGTATTTAAATTATAAATTGTGGCAAAATTAAACGCCAAGCGTTTTATTTGAGATATTTCATCATGAGAAAGAATATATATTTGTTTATTGAGGCTAAGCGACAAATTATTTCCTAGTTTAAGTGCATTTCTAAATAAAAACCCTGAAACTTAATTTTTTTAAATTATATTTTATTACTTTTTCATTTTATATACATACGTAGAAAAGAATTAAAACCGAAATAATAAAAAATAACTATCTAAAATACATGCATATCCTAATTAGGTTAATATCCTATCCTATCTTATAATTCTATTTAAAATAGAAAAATTCCAACACAAGCTTTCAATTTGAAAGAGTTTCCAAACACACATTTTTTGCTTCTGAATAAATAATTTTTTGAAGAGTTTCTTCAGCCTCGTCAATATACATGACAGATGTGAAAACATTGTCATCGAAGGCAACTAGTTCATCAATATCTTCTACGTGTTGGGAGAAATGAGAATGAAGGTACATGTCTTCAGAATCGTTTAAAGGACTATTGTCAATCACGTATGACGAAAACAATTACCAATAACAGAAGGCGTTACATTTTTCCACGATGCATTTAACAATAATTCAACACATTTAATTTCGTTCTTTGATGCTTTTTTATTCTTGCCAGAATAGTGGATATTTTCCGATTCCGGCAATGCGATTTTAATGATTTTATTACACCTTGGTCCATGGGTTGTAAAACAGATGTGACACTGGGTGGCACAAATTCAAGCTTAATTGACCGCCTACATGTGAGTCGTAATTCAGTTGTCCAACCTATCTTCGAACATGTCGTGCATGGGTTCGGTATTTTGTTGTTGTTTGAGTTTGAAAAAAATATATATACAAATTTGTTTTCTTCGTATGGTTCAACGTTATAACCGATAGAAAAAAATTAAATATTTCACAAAAAAAAACGACGTCACAACCGACATGACGTTATAAGCGAAGACGTTGTAAGCGATATTTATTTGTGTGGAATATAAAGGATAGAAATTCGGGACTTTTGGATTTCGTCATTATAAGCGATATGACGTTATAAACGACGACGTTGTAAGCGATTTCGACTATATATTATTTAACACTATGCAACTCAAGACGAAATTGATGCAATTTTGAAAACTTTAGTCATATGAGCAAAATTTAACGAAGTAGCGGACACATTATAGTAACAAATAAAAGCCAATTCTTCTGGCTGAACACATCTAAAAACTTCAAAATACCTGAGATATGGTGGTACCGTTATATGGGGTCTATTACAATACGTGGACTTACGTCTACGATCTTTGACCACTACGAACACTAAATGGCAAGTTATAGGCAATTCGGTAAGAAATTGTAGCTAAAAATTAAAAATACCTGAAATCGAGCTGTACCGGTATAAGAGGTTATTCCAAAACAAGGGTCACATTTTTCGTGGAGAACTTTTCAGGAAACTTGAATCCTTTATGTCACGTTGTAGTTTATTCAGCCAGAATAGCTGGAAAATGGCTGGAACCGGGGTACTTTTATATAACGTGTACCCAAGTCCTTTATTTTTTGTGGAGACATTTTTTTACTACTTTTTACCCTCAATGCCAAATAACAACCAATTATGAGCAAATATAATTTTTGATTGAATATGCGAATTTCCCGCTCCAAAATTAAACTAAGTTTGGTGAAAATATTCGGATTTACAAAATTTGAAGCCAAACGGAGTACCCGTTCGAGAGTTATCATGCGCCACAGCCTCATTAGCCTAAAGACTGAGGATAAAAATGGCACTGACTAGCTATAGCTCCACGATTTCTGGCTTCTGATCGGTTTTTTTACGTTCTGTCAGATTTCTCTTACCGTGCTTTTCGAAATTTCGCTCTTTTCCTATTTTTTACTATTAAAATGTACTTTAACGTAGCTAGGGAACACGTAAATATTTTCTATGAAATATTCTAGAAGGGACGTGAAAAGGCTCAAGTCATAAAACATAAAGAAAATTGAATTTTAAAGAGGAAAAGTTAGATGATAGCAAAGCCCCTCCACAGCAGATATGTCTGATGAGACTCTACCAAAGACGAAACTTGTCACATAGTGGTGATTGGTTGGGTTCGAATCTTCGACTTTCCTCTTTCACTTGCAAAAATCATTGCTCGACTCTAACGAGAAATTAATTAAAATTAATATTAAAAATTTCCAAATAAAAATAAAGAAACACCGTTCTATTTCAATTCAGTGAACTGCAAATAGAACATGGGACGACACCATTAAAAAGACCACCACATATCCGAAGAGTTCAGAATACGTGAATTTGCGAATTGCTACAATAAAATGATCTAAAAGCCAACATTTTTAAGTAAATGTCTTTCTTTCCACGGGCGGATTCAATAAGGGTACCTTGAATAACAAATAGAATATGCTTAGTAGAATATTTTGGAAATTTTTGGGTCAAAAATAGGGGCTATTAGGATTAAAAATATTGGGACCACAACTTCTTCATGTGATACAGGCTTCACAACGGAAGAATCCTTTGACCACACAACGATATGTCATTCTGTATTTTGGTTAAGTTGGGAAATTAGATTAGATTTCTTTTGCCGATAGTATGAAATTATTTTTGAATCCATAACCGTTAGACAATTATATTACTTGCTTGAGATCATGTTATTTATGTTATTACATACTCGTAGTTAGGTGCAAACCAATCAACGCATTTTGTGAGTAACTGTTAGATATTGTTAATTGTAGGACGAGAAAGCTTTGGGAATTTTATTTGTAAAAATATTACCTTTTCGGTTATCGTAACCTGTAACAGGGTTGGGGGTAAAAATTTAAAAAAAAAAAAAGATTTTAAAATAATAAAATAATAATAAAAATTGCCAATTTTATGGTTAGTAAGAATAAGAGGGATTTTGTTGTTTTGTTGTGAGATATGAACTATTGAACTGCATTTTATTTAAATACTTATGTTCATAAATTCTGATAATAACAAAATTGACTAAATTGCAAATCGAATTAAAATAAAAACTAAACTATATTTTTTTAAAAACTGCCTGAAGAGATTCCTCTAAGGTTGGACAATTTTGAAGTTTTTTGTTCTTATTTTTTTTTTTGTTTTTGAGAAAATTAACCAACCATTGGATTGATCAGTAAAAATTTTAATAATTCCTTCTATGAACGTAGAATGTTATTGCTACTAAGGTTCTAAAACAAAAGATTACAACATGTTTACTGTAATTGAGAATTTCCTTGCTTTAGAAAATATGAACATGAATAAAAACAGTTTTTTTAAAAAACATAGAGTAATGACCCTAAACATCAACATAGAACAATAAAAACAGTTTTTTAAAAAACATAGATTAATGACCCTAAACATCAACATAAAAAATACAATTAATATCAAGTCTTACCGTTCGTCCCGGAGATCCAGTTTTACCCTCTTTACCCGGCAGTCCTGGTGGTCCGCGTATTGTTTCGCGCAGTAGATCATTTTCTTTAATAGCTTCTAGGATATCAGACGCATTGCATGTACATTTGCCAGTGTATTTCTGAAATTGAAAGACATGAAAAATTACATAAGAACAGGGGAATAATAATAAACGGGGGAAATAATCGTCAACTAGAAAAACTGCATTTAATTTAATAAAATGTAATACATATATCTTAAAATTTGTAAATATTTTTAAATAAAAAAAATTAAAGTTTTCGCAGTGTAATACCGAAATCTTCAAAACACTCCATTTATTTCTCCGGTTATTTCTAGTATACATACTACTAGCTGAACCCGGTGCGCTTCGCTACCCCGAATAAGGTAAAATATATTTTTATACATTTGTAAGCTAAATTTCGGCACACATTCCAACTTTCATTAAAAGCGGATATAATTACCATGTTTAGTGCATCAAATACATGAAATCGGACAAAATTATATATAAGAGCTATATCCAAATCTGAACCGATTTCAATATAATTTGGTGAATTTATTTCTAGGCCCGATACCGTCACATATTCCAAATTTCATTGAAATTGGACATACATAGCATGTTTAATGCATAAAATACATGAAATCGGCCGAAAATACATATGAGAGCTATATCCAAATCAAAATCTGAAACTTCTCTCACTCAATGAGAATTGAGTCAGTTTACGATACTCAATTTTTAAAATGACAAGAACTATACATTTTTAAACTATTTTTGACGGTAAAAGATAATATGTGGGTAGTATTTGGCCAAATCTACATCCTCATATAAAAAAATTAAAAAAAAACTTGCAATTTACCCAAAAACAAAATGCAATTGAGTGAACACACAGAATATTCGTTGTAAGAGCGACCCCTACATAAAACAAGCACACTAAAATTTCTCTGTCTATTCGTTTATTTGTCTATGATTTAAAATCATCAGAACATAAAATTGTATGTTGATATAAACCAGAACTATGATTTTGTAATGTGATGACAAAATCAATATTTTCGTTGGAAGTGGTTGTGTATATTTATTACAACAATTTTGTTAAAAGCTACAACTTTATTTACCGACTAACGTGCAAAAATTTTTTCGTTAATTAATGATGTTATTTACAATTGTAAAGAAACTATCATAACATTGGAGGTAGTAATTCTGTTACCAATTATGTAGTTACAAAATCGCTCAATATACCGTATAACTAGTTCTCATCACATGTTTATATTTTAAAATTGTCAATAATAAATGTATAATTAGAACACTGACAAACGTGAGTACGGTGGGAGAATCCGAAATACCAATCTATAACATTGACTTTCATGGTTAGCAATAATTCAATAATCCTCTTAAAATTAGCTCCACACTACACCGTATCGAGAATATAGACAAAATTGCATTAATTTCAATTTGTGTAAAACCCCATGTAATTCCAGGCGTTCATTTGTACCAACGACGCCCCCATTCAACTTCATAGCGTGAAAAGTCGAATGGTATTGGATATTAGGGATACTGCGGTAAAAGTTTATGTACATTTTATTGCATTGGCTTGAAAAATTACACTGTTTTCTATATTGAGGAAAGTTTCATTGTTATCAAGAATATCTAAAACATGTCAACATGTATATCCAATATCCAAAACATGCATCATCTATATTGATCAAAATGCCACAAATATTACTATTAGGACCATGCACAATTGTATTCCAAATTGTCTGAAAGTACTATATACAGTATAGTCTCGATAATCCGGACACCACATGTTTGGCGATGCCCGGATTATCGAATTGTCCGGATTAGAAAAACATATTATTTTCTAAGTTAAAATCAATAATAACGGTTGTTTACTAGCTAATAACCTGACATCTAAGGTCAACGAATTCATACTCGTATTAAGCAAATATCAAAGATAGCGGGCATTTTAGCACTTCCAAATTTACTTTCCAATTTTACCGACAAAAATCGGTAAATTTAATATGCTTATAATATCGGCAATAAATCATATTTTTAGTAGGGTTCTAGTTCTGCCTAGAGCTCTGTCAAAAAATCAGTTAGAGAATCTAAAAACTAAGATAATTATCCCAATGCTTTAAAAATTTCTATGTAAAATATCCTTGGAATACATTAAATGATCCCAAGGGACTTTCTCACAAATCAGAAGGCTATTGGACTAATTTCTTTGGAGGAAAGGAACATCCCCAAAAGGGAACTAGGCTACGCAACAGTAGGTCAAATATACTGTTGCTTGTCATAGTCAGCCATCAATGGTAGAAAAATCATTCGACAGATTCAGATAGTTAATTTCATATTGACTGTGTAACTGAGTCAACAGTGGCTAGCCAGAAAGACGAGATGTGAACCGAAAACTTTAAAAAACTTATTTTTTTCTTATTTATACACAAATTGCTATTGCTAAGAACGAAAACGTCAATGAAATAAATAAGAATCTAATGTTCAAGATAAGAAAAAAATTTATGTCCGGATTATCGAGGTACGAAAAATATGAGATGTGCGGATTATAGAGCCTACAATGTAAAAAAATCTAGTGTCCGGATTATCGAGACTATACTGTAATATAATTTCGACTAACCACTAGGATTATGACTTTCTTACAACCTCACATCCCTGTGTCATAGCGTGATGAGTTTTTACATAAGAAAAAACCTCACGCACAAAATGATTTTAAAATTTGAGTTTATCAGAATTATGAGTACATTTTGAAGTCATTGTAAGCAGATATATAATTGAAAATATACTTTAGAACCACATGAGATAACCAAGCTGACATAACATAAGCTTTTTTCAAAAATATAATTTTTTAACAAAAACAAAAAAAAAATAAAAAAATTCCTAGTGGTTTGTGCATGACCTTTTTCAATATTTGAATGGAATAAACGTTATTTTAATTATTATTAGCTTTAAGTTGATTCATTCGTGCACCAGGAAATCATTTCTGAGATTTCTTTTCATTTCATAAATTTTTTCAAAAAATGTTGTTTTTTAAAATCGATTCGTGAGTAAACTTTTTGTACATTTCAATAGAATTAACCTTATTTTAATGAATAATAGGCAAAAGTTCATTCATCCGTGATACAGGAAATCATTTAAAAAATGTCAAAAAGTCATAACTCAACTAACCACACTTTTGACCACATCAAAGTATCTTTATTACATTTCCCTTATGACGTTTTTGTGACATTTTGTACTCAGAAAATTGTATATCCCTATTATACATACAACATACATATGTTGGAATGATCAAAAATTACCCTCCCCCCATTTCACACCCAAAAGTCGTAACAGCTTAACATGCAACATTTACAACGACAACTACAAACCTTTCAGTGCTGTTCGGTAATTATAAATAAATACTACATCTGTAATGAAATAATGGCACATAAACACTAATTTATTGAGGTTTCGATTTTGTTATTCGAATTGCACATCGTGCTGGGCACAGTAAGGGGTGTAGAATAACTTCTCGATTTTAGCGACTTGATTTAGTATTTGAAGCAATAGTTTTTTTCCACTTATGGTTACCACTTAATTTATTAACATTTTTACGATTAATTCGGGTAGCTGCTAAATCCACTGCTTAATATGTGGAAAGGAGCAAATAGGAAGGTCAGAAGGTATGAGTTTAATAAATGGGCAACTTTTCGTGTTAACATAACGTAATTTGCTATAGGCACCTATTTCGATGTAATGAATGAATACAAAGCTCGAAGATTAAAGTGACTAAAGTGCTTATTAGTTCAAGGACGGAGGGCATAGAAATCGTCTCTATTCTGTAAAAAGCTGATAATCATTTCAACCAACTGATATGGGTATTTCCACTACAACTTCCGTGATATCAAAAAGCAGCCGTAATTTTATGAAGAAGAATATCTTGAGGAGAAAAACATAGTCACATCAGTAGACAGCGGAATCCTATGTAAATGCATATGTGGCTAGGATGGTCGTAGAGAAAATTTGATTAGACAGAAACTCGTTTTATCACAAAATAAAACGAATTAGGCCCAGAAATGTTTGCATATTTTCCATTTTTTGATACATACATTTGCATAAAACGAGCATATGCAAAACCATATGCAAAACAGTATTCAAGGATCCTACCGAAATGGCTGAAATTTGGTATTAAGTCTTCGTTGGGGTATAAAAACTTTCCACCTGAAATTTGTCGATAGAGGTCCACGTCTTCAATGCTTGAATGCTTCAAATGCTTGAAATGTTGTTTTAAGTCTCCGTTGCACAGTGGATCCACTTGTATGGAGAAGGTGGCCAAAAATATTTAGAGTGTAAAAATCAAGCCAATGCGCCGGTTACAGCTTTGCGCTGCTGCGAAGAGTGTTTTAAGAAACCATGAGCGTAACATTCTCCCCACTTTCCCCTCTGGAGGGGGTATACGGTAAGAATTGTTTTATGCTGTTAATACAAAATGACATGAACAAAGGTCCCGATTATCTTATGATGCAAAAATAGGCTTGGGGAAACAAAACAATCTCCAAAACAACATAAAGTCCAACCAATCTAGCAGATTAAAAAAATCAACATTTTTGTCTGAAAATTGGTAAAATTTTTAATATAGATCTTATAGCGTTCTTCCTGGAAGACACGTACCGCCAACGTAAGACAAATTTGGAAGAAGATTTCTTCATCTTGCCACTGATGTCAATTATGTTAATGTACGTGGTCAGATAACAGAGATATAAGCTAATATATCCATAGAAACCCTATTCTAGGGCAGCTTTTGTCAGCGACCCACCATTTATAGTCTGGCACTAGATGGCAGCTGATTTTAATACTGAATAATCTTAAACCCATGACCTACTTTGGAAAATTATTCCCGAGGTGGGCACTGGTGGGCATCATGACTAAAACCTTAGGTCAAATTTAAGTATAAGATCGAATTGGCATTACAAAATACACTAAAAAAATATGCAGCTAACTAGAATTCCACAACACGCTAAAAACTATTTTTTAATGAAAATTAAGCTATTACCTCCTCCTTCAAAATCCACTATAATATTTTGCTATACGTATTAGTTTCGCGATATTTTGAATATATTTATTTGCACTTAAAAAATAGGTAGTACTCACAACCAAAAATATTAGTCAAATGTTCCGACTTTTGAAGCAATTCTTAAGAAGATCGCGTTCGAATGAAACAAAAACTAATATATTTTTAAAATGGTCCATGTCATAGCTGTCAGAGTTGCCAGATGTTGTACCAAAATGTTGACATTCATTTTATTATTTTTGGCCAATGGGTGGATCCACTGTGCGTTGGTGGTATAAAACATTTCACCGGAAATCTGTCGGTATAGGTCCACGTCTTCATATAACCCCCATAGAACGGTACCTCCCGATTTTCGGTATTTTGAAGGTTGCGGCCTCAATATCCCACCGAAATGACTGAAATTTGATATTTACTCTTCCTTGGAGATACAAAACTTTCCACCGGAAATTTGTCGGTATAGGTCCACGTCTTCGTATAGCTCCCATAGAACAGTACCTCCCGATTTTCGGTAGTTTGAAGGTCGTGGCTGTGGTTATACATTTCTCTATTTTATTGACTTGTCTGAAGAGAATTTTAAACAGAAAAAAATGTACACTTAAACATTTTTGAAGATATTATTGAAATATTTGTTGCATACGAAAATATGTAAAATGCATAAATTTTGCATATGCAAAAGATAATATTTTCATATGCATAATTTATGCATTTTGCACACTTTTGCATATGTGATACGTTTCGATTGCAATTTAATCAGAAGCCAAAAATATGCCCAGCCCCAAAATTTGACATTATTCGGATCGAAAATAGGGTTTTCATAAAATTCCGCTGTCTACACATCAGTCACTAAATTTCTTGAGAAAAGAAATGCCTGAAACTAATCGCGGTATTTGTTCCAGCCATTATCACCTGCAAATGTGATTTGATTTAAATTCGAATATAGTCCATATGGTCCGTTTTGGTATAGCTCCCATATAAAAGTACTTCTGGATTTTAGGTATTTTGAGGATTTTATCTACTTTTTTTCTGAACTAGCTATAATTTAGCATTTAGGGTTCCCAGTGATCAAGAAACTTTTCCACCAAAAGTATACCACCCGATTTCATGTATTTTGACGTTTTTAGCTACATTTTCAGACCACTAGCTGTAACTGGACATTTAAGGTTAGGAAAAAGTTCCACACCAAACAATTGTAAACATAAATTTATGTTTGGGTATAGCCCCCATAAAACGATACCTCCCGGTTTTAAGTACTTTGAAGAGTTTAGTTACATTTAATGACCGCACTATTTGTATTGTCGTTTGAGACACAAAACTTCTTCAACAATTGTCAGAATATGTCTATGCTTTGGTATAGCCGCTATATAGCGGTACCTCAAGATTTAAGTTGTTTTGAGGAATTTAGCTACATTTGTTGATCGAACTACCTGTAGATTGACATTTTAAGTTTCCAGTGGAAAGTCTTCTGCACAAAAAATTTTAACACAGGTCCATGTTTTGGTATAGCTTTCATTTCCGGTATTTTGAGGATTTAGCTACAATTTTTAACCGACATTTAAGGTTTCCAGTGATCACAAAACTTCATCACAACAATTTTCAACATAAGTCCATGTTTTAGTATAACCCACATATAACGGTATCTCCCGATTTTGGATAATTTGAGGATTTTAGCTGCATTTCTATCCGAACTACCCACAATTTGACATTTGAGGTTCTTTCCGGTCACAACACATCTCTACCAAAAATTTTAAATAAAGGCCCAAGTTTTGGTATAGCCTTTATATAACGGTACCTCTGGATTTCCTGTATTTTAAGGATTTTACCTGTTGTTTTTAATTCGCCAATTGAGGTTCCCAGTGGTGAACAAAAATTATTCAAAAAATTGTGAACATAAGTCCATATTTTGGTATAACCCGTACCGTTTATGTACTCCCGATTTTAGGTGTTTTGAGGAGATTAGCAACAATTATTGACCAAAATGCCTGTAATTTAATATTTGGTGTTGCCGGTGGTCACAAAAATTATGAACATAAGTCCATGTTTTGGTATAACACCCATACATCGGTACCCCCCTATTTTCGGTACTTTGAAGATTTTAGCTCCGTGTTTTGAACGAACTACCTATAATATGACACGTAAAATTCCCAGTGATCAAAAAAAAAAACTTCCCCAACAAAAATTGTAAACAGAGGTCCATTTGTTGGTATAGCCCCCATATAACGGTAACTCCAGATTTTAGGTGTTTTCTGGAGATTAGCAAACATTTGTTGACCAATATATCTGTTAATTGACATTTGAGGTTCCTAGTGGTCAAAAAAACTTCTCCACCAAAAATTTAGTCAGAATTCCTCTTCGGGTTCTTTTATAATATCTGCTTCATTGACATTGAATGCGAGGGTAACGGAAAGTGATGGCTGCCTGTTAGGGGTAATTTTTTACTGAAACCACATTCATGGGCGGTCATTATATAAAACCCTATTTAATGCTAAAAGCCCTATGAAGCAACGAGCTAAAGGAAACACAATCCAACATGTATTGCTAGATTGCTAGGCACTTTGTTATAAGCTTAAAGCTGCCGTCCCACAAGGCAGCAACTAATAATAATATAATAATTGTTCCACAAACATCCCAGATGGGACAAGGGAGACTTCTCTCATATCAATGAGTGCACCCCGATTCATATTAGCTCAATGATATGGGACCTACTGTTTATCGCCGAGTCCGAACGGAGTGTCTTAAGACACCACTTGTAGAGAAGTTTTACATGGCTGAAATACTCTGGTAATGTCGCCAACATAACTGAGGGGTATTTTGCCACCGTTGAAAATTGTTTGATGTTTCTTGGCCGGGGAATCGAACCCATGTGCATACATACCCAGCAAAATTTGACGGAATGGGTTCTTTGCGATGACGTGATTTCATGTCATCTTTTGCATTGGTTCAAAGGAAGTCGTGAAAGATCCGATCTTTTCATTAGGATTTGAACCAAAGCAAAGGAAGTCGTGATAGATCCGATCTTTTCATCAGCATTTCTACCCATTCCATCGCTCCAATAAAGATGATGTTTGTGTTTTTATTTACACACCTGTTTATTTTCATTTTGGTATGTTCCAGTACTGCAAAAATCTACTAATTTTTACTATTTTTTCCGATAACATAAAGGAAAATTGTTATCGTAGTAAAAATAAGTAGATTCTTGCAGTTTCTGGAACAGACCAAAGTTGTTAGAACTGTCGTCGTGATGTTGTCTTACATTTCCTGGATATCCAACAACTAAAACTTCTAAACAATTGGTATTATATGAAGTCCCAACCATCGATCTAAAAATAGAATCGGACTGCACACATTGCTATTTTAAAAGTTCCCTTGTCTGTTCTAAATCTGACATAGAATGAAATCAATCAAATCTCGCTTCTTGTAATTTGAAAAAAAAGTCCGAAACGAAAAGGAACAAGAATCTGAAAATAAAGAAGAAACTACTTTTGGAAAGAAACAATTAAAAATAAATTAATTAAGCATAAATGGTATTTTCCATAAAAAGTCTCTCCTCCCCGTTCGTTACATTTTGTTCTTAGAGATCCCTAAAGCAAGCCGGGTTGTAGATCCCTACATATTTCCGTCACTAAACAAAAGAGTATAAATTACCAAAATGTTGTTATAAAATAACAAAATTATAAAATAAAAGTAATTTACGAAATAAAAATACTTAAAGGAGTGCATTTGGAGTCCATGTTGAAATCTGAACTGGTGATGGGAAGATAATTGAAAAAACCTTTTGTAAGATGAAAGAATATCAGTTGCGGAGAACGGAGGAAGTAATCTTTTGCGTTGCAGCGGTGGTGATTACATTGCAATTTTGGATGTAAACTTTAGAAAAACTAAACTGATAAATTAATTGTAGCTATTTCATGAATTCGTTTGAATTAATAAAGAGTTTTGTTTTTCATGAAAACCATATTTCAATACAGCATTTCCATTTTCCAAACAAGACATGAAAATTTCATGCCAAGGGGTTGGTGAAAATGACATGCCAAAGCATTGGTTAAAATGACATGTCAAAGCATGGGTGAAAATTACGTGTCAAAGCATTGGTGAAAATGACATGTCAAATCATTGGTGGAAATGACATGCCAAAGCATTGGTGGAAATGACATGTCAACGCATTGGTTAAAATGACATGCTTAGGATCCAGAAAAGAACGTCATCTTTTGGGGTCCACGCTCATATAAAATTCATCGATGAAGATGCTAAAAAGATGACATGCTAGATCACTTGCACCCATGATTGAATGTCATCTTTGGCATCGAACATTTTGCTGGGTACCATTGCACCACGGTGGCACCTAACTAGAGTTGTTAAATCTAGTGAACTAGTTCAGTACTATAGTTCGTTTGCGTATGAGTTATTTCATAAAAACAAAGAGATAATATAACTCATTCGCAGTTCGTTCATACAAACGACAGGTGTCCACTGAACTATACAGTGAATTAGGCCGTTCAAACGAACTAGATTTTAAAATTTCTAGCAGCAACGATGTTCCACCATGTTTCCGCTGAGGTCATTTAAAACCCAACTCCATGTCATTTGGGAATCAACAAGGCTACAACGGGAAACCTGTTGTTGCCAGTACCATCCACCCATCCACGCGAAATACAATAATGGAAGCGACTGTGTCCACGCTTTTAACCTCAGCGATACTTGATTGCTCCGAAAGTAACAAGACTCATCCGACAGTACTACATATAGTCCTAGGGAGGATGACAATGCAGTATCAACGAGCAAAAGGAAGCGTTACACAACAGGCATTGCATTGAAACCACAACCCCATGTTAGTTGGGAATCCTCTACGCTATGTATAAGCACACTTTAACTGGGCAAGTGGAGCATGTACTGTAACGACAAACACTTTGAGTGCTTTGAATATCATGCCGTGGATTCAAAAATAAATGTAAGGAAATTAAATTGGCTGCACTCAAATTGAAAAATGGCAAACTCAAACAATCTCCAAAATCGGTGGGATAAGTTCCACCTGTGGTGGTCAATTGCTGTTGTTGTTGTAGCAACATGAAACCTACGAAGAAGCATAGGTTTGAAGCTGGTTGACAGCCGCTGGCCGAAAACACTATGGTATCGGGCCGTGGGATGATTTGGGATCAATTGTAATGACCGATCAACAAGCCTGAATATCGACAAAAAGATTGCATCAAAAAAAAGCTTACCCCACACCCAAGTTACCCGCAACAAGTACTGGATGGCGTTCTTCATATTATGATGGACGATGAGCTTCATGGGTGGAATAAATCACGAAACATCGAGAACTTTTTTGTATGGGATTTGATGAGCAATTATTCTCATCAGTCTTCAGAAATGGTAAAACTGAGATTAAGGAAACAGGCGGCTGGACAGATGACATGAAGTTTCTCTTCCACCCCACAGGCGTTTTCCGTCACTTCACTGAGAGGGGTGAAATATCTTTTGTAAAGTTTAAGCAGATCCCAAAATTCGGTAATCCACCATATTATGGAGGGTATAATTCAATTTGTCATTCCGTTTGTAACACATCGAAATATTCATCGGATACCCTATAAAGTATATACATATATTCTTGATCAGGGTAAAATTCTAAGTCGATATAACCATATCTATCCGTCCGTCTGTTGAAATCAAATACAGCAGGCAATTTTGAAGATGGAGCTTTGTAATTTGGTACAAAAGTTTCTACTACTCCTAGGATTTTTGGTGTTGCAAATGGGCTATATCGGTCCACGTTCTGATTAGAGTTGTATAGTTCATGAACGAACTAGTTCAATTGAACGATTCATTGAAAAGAGCGTATGAACTAGATCAGTCGATATAGTTCATTATAGTTCACTGAACTATAATCAGTCGGCGACCGTACGATCAATGAACGAACGATTCACAATCTAGTTCAACATGTCGTTCACAAATGCAAAGTGACGCCGTCGTCTGTTTTAAGTGATGCCTTTGTAATGTGATGAGTTTGTTTACGTTTTGGACCAAAGTACATGGAATGGAATAGCTGCTCGAAAATGAAGATTTCTACAGAAACATAGAGACATAACATATTCCAATATGTCGAATCCATTACCTATTGAAGTACCTTGTTTCGGATAGAAAAAATAAAAAGAAGAAACGCACACGACGCTCAAAGCTTTTTCGAAGTGACAATTTCTACACACACAACGTACGATTTTTTGCCAGCCACCTAAATGAAGGACGTCTTTTCTTAAATTAATACCAAGTTAATTTTTCTTTATGAATGGAACAAAACTATGTAAATATAATATTTTTGTTCTGGAGTAGTTAAATTACATTATTCAACTGTTTGTTTCTATTTGGTGTATGTTTGCGTCTTCATCAAACGAACGATTAAGAGCTGGTGAACGATTCTGATCTGAATGATTGAACTGGATTGTGAACTATGAACTAGATTACTGAACTAGTTCGGTTAAAAGAGCTGAACTATTGAACTAGATCTTTCAAATGAACTAGATTGTACAACTCTAGTTCTGATATAGGTCCCATAGAACGGTACCACCAGATTTTCGGTATTTTGAAGGGTTTAACCTCATTAGCACACCCAAATGGCTGAAATTTCTTTGTTGGGGGAATAAAACTTTTCCCCAAAAGTTTGTCGGGACACGTCCACGCCTTCATATCGCCCCCATAAGACGGTACCTCTAGATTTTCGGTATTTTGAAGGTTTTATCCTCAATATTCCACCGAATTAGCTCAAATTTGGTATTTAGTGTTTGTTGGGGATATACAACTGTCCCCCAGAAATATCTCAGTACAGGCCCACGCCTTAATATAGCCCCCATAGAAAGGTACTACCCGATTTTCCCTATTTTGAAGGCCCTGGCCTCAATATTCCACCGAAATGGCTGAAATTTGTATTTAGTCTTCGTTGTGGGTATAAAACTTTCCCCCAGAAATTTGTTATTTAGTCTACGATGGAGGTAAAAACCATGGGGTTATGAAATATTCCAGAAGAGAATTTACAGTATAGGTCCACGTATTCCTATACCTCACACAAAAGCGTGCCTCCCGATTTCCTCATTTTGAAGGTTCTAGGCACATTCTCTTACCGACATATCGGAAATTTGGTATTTAGTCTTTAGCCATAGAACGCTTGCTTGTTATAATTGTTCCACAAACATCCCATAAGGGACAATGGAGACTTCTCTCATATCAATGAGTGCACCCCGATTCATATTAGCTCAATGATATGGGACCTACAGTTTATCGCCGAGTCTGAACGGCGTGTCTAAGACACCACTTTTGTAGAGAAGTTTCACATGGCTGAAATACTCAGGAAATGTCGCCAACATTACTGAGGGGTATCTTGCCACTGTTGAAAAGTGTTTTGATGTTGCCTGGCTAGGGAATCGAACCCACGACCTATTGTGTGCAAAGCGGGAGTGCATACCATTGTACCACCGTGGCAATTTGAAAGTTAGCCACATTGTATTGCAGAAATTGCTGAAATTTGATATTAAGTCTTTTTCATAAAGGAAAGGAATTATTTGTTCAATTTTATTGCAATACAAGTCATGTTGAAGGGTATAACAAGTTGGGCCCGCCCGAACTTAACGCCGTTCTTACTTGTTCGTAGGTATGTTCTTGCTTTCAGCTTGTGAAAGGAGTGACACATAACGTTCCAAATAGGGGTAGTCTTTTCAATCATAACTTGAACATTAAAATTTTTTCTAGTGGAAGCACATACTGGAAGCAAATATCCCGATATTTAGGATCACTCTCTCATACAGCTTCCGCACAAAAATGCAGTTGAATCAAGGGATTTACTGCAGGCAGTTCTTGTGATCTTTATTTGAACCCTATAACTTTATTATCCATACATCCCTTGGCAGTGGCCCTAATGTTGCGAAATTTGCATTTCTTGATATAAGAAAAGCCTAGCCTTGCCCTTTCGGAATGTGCAGAGACATAGTTACTCAGGACATTCCTATTAATGGTCTCGGTGAGTAAAAAACTTCAACAAACAGAACCCAGTGACTCTTAGCGGATTTCTACTAGCGAATTCTGAAGAAATATCATTACCAACAAATTTCCTTCAAGTGAATTTAATGGACTTCGAAATTTGGTGTAATTTATAACTCTCTGCAAAAAATATTTTGAGCATTAAGAATACACGTAAATTGACTACAAAAATACGCTGCATAGTGCATAGAATGCTGACCTCAACACCAAAACAAACGCTGATAAAGATGATAATGATTTGTACACAAAAACGCACACGAATGTATACGCTTTATATTGCTCTATGTCCCGACTGGGTCAACATTATAGAATCAGCCATGGTCATAACACACACACACATACACACTTCGAAAAGAGAAAACAGAATCAGTGTTTTGTTCTAATTTTTAGTCCACATAAAAACAAATTGAGTGTACATGTGTGAGTGTTTGTGAATCTACCTTGTATTAATATACAATGTGTCGCTAAGCTCACTTGAATAAATAATCCATAACATATTGTCTGTGAGAGTGTAAGGACAAATGTACTTTTCCAACATGAAATTTAGCTTGTTTACAGTGCAGGTGTATTAGGGTTATTACTTTTTGAAATTTTTTCTCAAAAATGATTTCCTGTAGTGAGAATGAATGAAATTTTGCCTATTAATGCCTAAAATAACATTCATTACATTTTATGATAAAAAAGTTTCCACACAAATCACTTTGATTTTTTTTTTGAAAAGAACACTATGAAGTGAAGGGGATTATGTCCTGTTACGCGAATGAATGTCTATTAATTACTAAAATAACTTTTATTCCATTTAAATATTGAAAACGCTCCCGCACAAACCACTTTTAATTTTTATTATATATGAAATAACGTTATATATACATATATATATATATATATATATATGTAATAATGCGATAATAAAATTAGTGCGAAATAAACGGTTATGTCATTATAGTTATGTCGTGTGTCCCTATACCTTGTTTTCAGTTAAATATCTGCGTACAGTGACATCAACAATTCTTCAAAAGTTCTGAAAAAATAAAAACTTTAAAAGCGGAAGCGTTTCTTATCGAATCGCCTTACAATTAAGATTTTATGTAATCTTAGATAAAAATTCATAAAAATATCATATAGGGATACGAGGTTGTAAAAAAGTCATAATCCTAATGTGCATAGAACAGGAGCACGATATACAGCTAGCCATTGTTGTCATATTGTATTTTGTCGGTATGACTAGGCGTGTGTGTAATAAAGTAAACATTTATTTCAAGTGTTAGCAGTCGACGACTTGTGTCCACTGACACATCAACAACAATTGTCAAAAAACGTACATTCACACGAAATGTACGTAAGTATAATGAAATGATACATTAGGCGGACAATGAAAAATAAGTAAACGAATGGCTATGCTGTGCCGGGGAGAACTTTTTATACTTTCCTCCATAAAATATTCCTGTCCACAATTTTAGGTACAGAAGTTTTTCGACCACGGATACCCCAAATACCTAACTTATGTCAGAAAATGTATCTAAAAATGACTCCAATCGGGCGTTACCTTTATACGTTACCTTTATACATAAATGTGTAAGTGATCTCAGAGTAGTATCTAGTATAGTGTCTATTTGCCACGAACATCCCAAAAAATATCAAAGTCTACCTATTCTAATCATAATTTAATGTTATGAGACCATCTTTTTATCTGGACACTACTTATCGTGATGTTTAATGACACTGAACCTAGCGAAAAAAATTACAACACTAACGATTAACAACGAAGCAACAATTCAAACGAGCAAATCTGGTGACAGGTACATATAGTGTGCTTAGGATACAAAAATGCTATTTCCCAAGCTTATGGTAACTATTAGTAACGTTGACGACGATGTGACAGAATGAATTCTTGGAGATCTATTTAATCTTTACTTCCTCTGACAGCAACGAATTATAATGCAACTGATACCGAAGGTGTGTTTACCAGCCTATCAAATCGCGACCGGGTGCAACACCCTGATAAGTTGTGTACATCAGGTGCTAAAAACAATATTGTTAGAGATATGCCAACCCGATGCTTATGGGTTGAGTGTCACATGTCCCGTTTGTTAATACATATGTATGTTCCCATACACATCCCCGAAAGGACAAGCGAGACTTCTCAAATTTCAGTGAGTGCACGCCGATTCATATTAGCTCAATGATATGGGACCTACTTTTATCGCCGAGTCCGAACAAATACGAAACAGTGTCGGGTGTGTACTGTGAAAAGCTAAACACATAAGACGCTCATACAAACTTAGCGACAACTGTAGCGCAGTTTACAGGCCGAAGTTTTGCAGTGCTGAAAGCTTTATAGTCGTTAGTGGGAATTGCAGTTTTATGGCCATAGTATGTGGATAGCCAGGCTGCCCAAATGGACTACGCACCTTTGCCATTAAACATAAAGTTGCAAATCTGTTTAAAAATAGTGTGGTAGTAGTGTTGTTAAATTTTGTTCTTTACCAGGGCACTGTTATGCTTAGGGAAATTATATAGTTGATGAACTAGTAAGACGATCGGTCTCTCGATGAAAAGTGAAGCCTACGCTCTACTTCTTCCACGACAAACCCAACAAATTATAGTTTGAGAAAACTTAAGTAATATAGCAGGACGAATCTGCATCTAAGGTATCGAAGTCAATCTGGCCGGTAATCTCAGGACGTAGAACTGCAATCCCACTCTTACATAGAAAGCCACAGATCAGAGTTTTACGGTAGGGGTCTTTCAGACTTTATATTCTTATTTAGAAATAACTCCCAAATCTATTGTAAAGACTATACCATCTCCTTTCTTCATAAATATTTCAATTCTACCCTAATATTCATTCCACTTTACGGGCTACTAGGGCAAATAAGCAGAAAATTATTTAAAAAAATAAATACACATCACAGCTTTTGGCATAGTTTGAGTGTAGTTTTGTAGCAATTTTGCAACTTCTCATTTCGATGTTAACAAATGATGAAAGCATTACCAGCATATCTATATGCATATATATACAATACTAGCTGAACCCGGTGCGCTTTGCTGCCCCGACTACGATAAAAAAAGATGATATGCATAATTATATTAACGTTTTTAATATTTTAACGAATACATATAGGAGGTATGAAGGCGTTATACACCTATTCAGGGTTGTTGTGGAGCTACTATGGTATTTTTGTATGTTTCAGGAGGTAACACTCCTCCGAAAGCCTTTCCGCCTATAAGTATTCCTAATGATTTAGATATATAATAATAAAACATAAATCTTAAGAAGTCTCTCAAAAATATAATACTTAATAGCTGTAGGTAGCCTTGGTCAATTCCTTCCCAATTATAGGTACTTGTGTAAATAATGATGACTTCTACTGACTGCTAAGTCTTCAAAATTTCATTGAAATTGAACATACGTAACAAAAACATGAAATCGACCGAAAATATATGTGGGAGCTATATTCCTATATGAACCGATCTCGATATAATTTGTCAAATTTATTTTTCCCGTCTCACATTCCAAATTTCATTGAAATTGAACATATATAGCGTGTTTTGTGCATAAAATACAGAAAATCAGCCGAAAATATATATGGGAGCTATATTCAAATCTGAACCGATTGTGATATAATTTGCCCCATTTAATTCTAGAACGAATTCCGACACGCTTTCCAAATTTCAGTGAAATTGGACATATATAGTATGTCCAAATCTGAACCGGTCTCGATATAATTTGGCACATTTATTTTTGGAACAAATTCCGTCGGACATCCCAAATTTCAGCGACATTGGACACATATAGCGTGTTTGATGCATCAAATACAGAAAATCCAAATCTGAACCGATTTCGATATAATTTGGCACATTTATGTCGAGACCAAATCCCGTTACGCATTCTAAATTTCAGCGAAATTGCATAAAATAGAGGAAATCGGCCGAAAATATATACAGGAGCTATATGCAAATCTGAACCGATTTCGATATAATTTAGCACATTTATGTCTAGACCAAATTCCATTACACATTCGTTACACATCGGCCGAAAATATATATGGGAGCTACATCCATATCTGAACCGATTTCGATATAATTTGGCACATTTATGTCTAGACTAAATTTTGTCATACATTTCTAAATTCAGCGAAATTGGATATATATAGAGCATCAAATACAGGAAATCGGCCGAAAATATATATGGGAGCTATATTAAAATCTAAACCGATTTCGATATAATTTGGCACATTTATGTCTAGACAAAAT
The DNA here is from genome assembly GCF_047663935.1 of Musca autumnalis. Lineage (NCBI taxonomy): Eukaryota > Metazoa > Arthropoda > Insecta > Diptera > Muscidae > Musca > Musca autumnalis. Next base: position 102,248,982 of record NW_027411977.1, on the reverse strand, counting down.
TTTGTCATACATTTCAAAATTCAGCGAAATTGGACATATATAGAGTGTTTGGTGCATCAAATACAGGAAATCGGCCGAAAATATATATGGGAGCTATATTAAAATCTGAACCGATTTCGATATAATTTGGCACATTTATGTCTAGACTAAATTTTGTCATTCATTTCAAAATTCAGCGAAATTGGACATATATAGAGTGTTTGGTGCATCAAATACAGGAAATCGGCCGAAAATATATATGGGAGCTATATTCAAATCTGAACCGATTTCGATATAATTCGGCTCATTTATGTCTAGACCGAATTCCGTTACACATTCCAAGTTTCAGCGAAATTGGACACATATAGCGTGTTTGGTGCATCAAATGCGGAAAATCGGCCGAAAATATATATGGGAGCTACATCCATATCTGAACCGATATCGATATAATTTTGCAAATGTATTTCTAGACCAATATCCATCAAACATTCTAAATTTCAGCGAAATTGGACATATATAGCGTGTTCGGTGCATAAAATAAGGAAATCGACCGAAAATATATGTGTATGGGAGCTATATCCAAATCTGAATCTATCTCGACATAATTTGGCACATTTATTTCTAGAACAAATTCCGTCAGACATTCAAAATTTTAGCGAAATTGGACATATATAGCGTGTTTGGTACATAAAATAAGGATGTCGGCCGATAATATATGTGTATGGGAGCTATATCCAAATCTGAACCGATTTGAATATAATTTGGTAAATTTATTTCTACATCAAATTCCGTCACACATACAAAGTTTGGAGATTGTATCTGTAATAGTTTTAAAGATATTTGCATACAAAATCTAAATTTTTTGGAGGTACCTCCGGTTTTGATGCTATATCTCCAGATCAAACATTCTAAATTTCAGCGAAATTGGACATATATAGCGTGTTTGGTGCATAAAATAAGGAAATCGACCGAAAATATATGTGTATGGGAGCTATATCCAAATCTGAATCTATCTCGACATAATTTGGCACATTTATTTCTAGAACAAATTCCGTCAGACATTCAAAATTTTAGCGAAATTGGACATATAAGGCGTGTTTGGTACATAAAATAAGGATGTCGGCCGATAATATATGTGTATGGGAGCTATATCCAAATCTGAACCGATTTGAATATAATTTGGTAAATTTATTTCTACATCAAATTCCGTCACACATACAAAGTTTGGAGATTGTATCTGTAATAGTTTTAAAGATATTTGCATACAAAATCTAAATTTTTTGGAGGTACCTCCGGTTTTGATGCTATATCTCCAGATCAACGCGAAATTTCAAAAAACGATATAGCCTATTTTCATTCCAGGCCATGTAGCAATGTACCCTAAAAATTACAGTAAGATCTGTTCAGCGGTTTTTGAGTCTATAAGGCACAAACAAACAAACAAACGTACAAACAAATTTCAATTTTATATATATAGATATATATAGAAGATACATACATATGTATGTACATTAGGGTTATAACATTTTTGCCTTTTTACAAAGAGAATGGAAAATATTAAGAAATACGTTATACGTTACGTTTAAAAAAGTTCCAGCACATATTGCATACAAGCTTTGCATTTCAGTTATTTCTGTGCTGTTTTCCATTATGATAGGAAATCGTTAGTAAAATTTCTTATTGACCAATATCGGACCATTCAATATAAGTCTAATACAGAATTTTGGTTAAATCACGATAATTAAGCGTTTATTTAAACTTCAATTAATGATATGTACACACATAAATGTTTGTCGGCGTTAAATTCGGCGAGGTCGAACTTGTTATACCCTCCATCTCGAGTTGTATTGAAGCAAAATGAAACAATCAGTTTGCTTTCGTTTATGAAATACCAAATTTCAGCAAGTTTGGTAAAACAATGTGGCTAACCTTCAAAAAAGCGAAATTCGGGAGGTACCGTTCCATGGGTGCTATATCAAAACGTCGATCTTTAACTACAAATTTTTTGCGGAAAGTGTTTAAATTCAAAGAAGACTAAATATCACATTTCCTATATTTCGGTAAAACCTTCAAAATATCGAAAATCAAGAGGTACGCTTCTATGGGGGATATGGGAACCCGTGGACCTATACTCTTCTGGTATATTTTATAACCTCATGGCAGACTAAATAACAAATTACAGTCTTTCGGTGGGATATTTACGTCAAAACCTTCAGAAATACTAAAATCAGGAGTTACCGTTCTATGGGCGCTATATGGGAAAAGTGGGAAAGGCTTTTAACTCCAACAAGGACTAAATAACATATTTCAGCCACTTCGGTGGGTTTCTGTGGCCACAACCTTTAAAATACCGAAAATCGGGATGTACCGTTCTGTGGGGGCTATATAAAGGGGTGTATCTATACCGACAAATTTCTGGGAGAAAGTTTTATACCCCCCAACGAAAATATCCATATTGAGGCCAGATCCTTCAAAACACCGAAAATTGGGAGGTACCGTTCTATGGGGTCTATACCAAGGCGTGGACCTGTAACGACAAGTTTCTGGGGGAAAGTTGTATACCCCCAACGAAGACAAATTTCAAAATTCAGCCATTTCGGTGGAATATTGAGGCCACGACGGGAGGTACGTCCTATGGGGGCTATATGAAGGCGAACTATAGCAATAAATTTCATATGGAACGCTTAATACCCCAAATGAAGACAAATACCAAATTTCAGCAATTTCTGTGGATTATTGTGGTCACTACCTTCAAAATACCGACAATCGGAAGGTACCGTTCTTTGGGGGCTATATGAAAACGTGGACCATTTGCAAATATCAAACATCCTAGGAGTAATAATTACAAAGCTCTCTCTTAAAATTGCGAGCTGTATCTTGATTTCAACAGACGGCCGGATATACGGACATGGTTATATCGACTTAGGATTTTGAAATGATAAAGAATATATATACTTTATATATGAAGAAGACTTAATACCGAATTTCAGAAATTTGGTAAAACAATGTGGCTAACCTTCAAAATACCGAAAATCGGGAGGTATCGTTCTATGAGGGCTATATCAATACGTCGATCTTTACCGACAAATTTCCGGCGGAAAGTTTTTAGACTCAAAGAAAACTAAATACCAATATCAAAACGTGGACCAATATAGCCCAGTTGCAATACCAAACATCCTAGGAGTAATAGAAACTTCTATACCAAATTACAAAGCTCTATCTTCAAAATTGCGAGCTGTATCTTGATGTCAACAGACGGACGGCAGACGGACATGGTGATATCGAATTAGAATTTCACCCTGATCAAGAATACATTACTTTATAGGGTCTCTGATGAATATTTCGATTTGTTACAAACGGATTATTATACCCTCCATATTATGGTGGAGGGTATAAAAACATACAAAACAACTAAATAAGTAGGAAAAGCGTTAAGTTTGGTCGGGCTGAACTTTTTATACCCTCCACCACAAATTTCAGCCTTTTCGGTGGATTAATGTGGCCACAACCTTCAAAATACAGAAAATCGGAAGGTACCGTTCTATGGGGGCTATTTAATGGCGTGGACCTATACCTACAAATTTCTGGGGGAAAGTTTAACACCCCCAACGAAGACATAATACCAAATTTCAGCCACCTCGGTGTGATAATGAGGCCAAAACCTTACAACCAATTCGGTGGTAAAATCAGATAAATATCTTAAAAAATCCTTAAAACGACGACGCGTCACGCGTCATTTTGTATGGGGGCTATACGAAAGCGTGGACCGCTTTCAATACCAAAAGTCCTACGTACATATAATAGATTTTCCCAAAATTGCATCCACCGACGTCAATCCGTTCGGACGCTAGAGTGATTTCCACAGACGGACGGACATAGCTATATCGATGTAGAATTGCACGCTGATCAAGAATATATATAGTTTGTGGGGTCTACAATAATTATTTCGAGTAGTTACGTGTCTGTCTAAACGCATAGCGCTGCGACGCGATATTAGCCACTGCATATAGTATTTGCTATAGTAATTGTTGTTTACCAACACTACTTGCACACACCGTACACATTCAGAAGGACATCAAGGACAGACGAAAATATAAATAGTCAACTAAACAAGCCTTTCATGCGTCCAAATACATTTAATACACGTGTAAGCTCCATAAATTACTAACACTTTCCTGCTTAACAATTACACTGACACAAAATGCAATTGGCCATAGGGCACATACATATGAAAGTAGCATGTTTTCTATGTAATATCCCAGCAAAATGTTCGATACCTAAAATCGGGAGGTACAGTGCGCAGATACTGTTATACATAGGCTATACCAAAACATGGATTATTTTTAGTGAATTAGTTTTGTGACCACTTGGAATCTAAAATGTCAATTTACAGGTAGTTTGGTAATGTTGTTACAATTAATTAATAACACTGTGCTACACTGAAAATGCAAACAACTTCTAGTGGGCATATTGAGACTACAAAACCCCTAGTTGGGTTTCGTGTTTTTAGATCGGGTTTGGATTTTATGGCCTCATCTGTACCGGGCTAAAACGACACTTTTTTCCATTGATCCGGCCTTTATCTACGAAACTAAAAAGAGTTTTGCTTTGCCGTTGTCAGCAATATTGTAGCCCTAAAGGAGTAGAACTTAAGTGTCAAATAGACGAACTAGGAAAAACCGCACCTAGCGCATCAAAATTGATCAAATATATGAAAATTTATATAATTTCTGGAATTATGGTCAGTTACAACCAAACTATTGAGAGTTGAACCAAGTAAACTTTCGCAAAAATTTCCCAAATAATGTGCTCCTCAATTCTTTAGAACATTCTGAAACTTTATAATACTTATTTCATGTTATTTATGCGGCATTTCATATCATACTTTCTACTAAACTTATTTCAAACAACGTTCACACAGGCTGTTTATTCTCACATTTGAAATTACAATGTGTTGTTGATATATTTATCAAAGTGTCGTCGAACAACATGCAAGAAACAAAGCGATAGAGACATTTTACAACAGTGATATGTTCTGAAGAGTTATGTATTACATTCCAGCGAATATTTTTCGCAAAGATAACATTAAGAAAAATTTAACCGTTTTGGAGATACACTGCGAAATATATAAAAATTGCAGAATTTTTAGATATATTATAAAATTTGAAGCAATAAATGAGGTTATTCATGTTCACTATTTTACTAAATACTTTCTCCTTGGTCTTATCTACAAGTGTGCTGCGGATGTCATTGAAATTTTCGAATTGGTTTCAAAGATATAGCCCCGTTTTGCTTTAAAAAGTCAATATTTAACCATGTTTAGATAGGGCCATAGAATCCAAACCCGATCTAACAAAACAAAACCCATAGACGGCTTTTATCTATTGGGTCTGTACTTTCATAAAGACCGCATTAGAAGTTGTTTGCACAAAATTACCTTGAAAATGTCGCTCAGTGTAATTGTACATAGCTAAAATAAACATGGACCTTAAAGCACTAGGTCCATTTTAGATAAAATCCTCAAAATAACGAAAATCAGGAGGTACCGATATACGGAAGCTATACAAGAACACGGGCCGATATAACCCATATTTGAACTTGACTCCCAACGGAAAAAAGAAAATATGATGCAGAAATATAGCGGAATGTTAAATACAACCAAAGAAGTCTTAATACAAATGTCTGCAATTTCAGTTGGATAATATGACTAAAACCTTCAATATTCCCAAAATCTAGAGGTACCATTCTCTGGTAGCTATGTATATTAAAAGGTGGACCTATGCTGATAATTATCTTCAGGAATGGTTTATGCCCCCAAGGGAGACTTACTACTAACTTTTGGCTATTTAGGTGCGATAACGAGGCTATAACCTTCTAAGTACCGAAAATATGGTGGTACCGTATTACGGGTGCTATATTAAAACGCGGACCCATACCGACAACTCTCAGCAGGAATATTTTGTACCCCCAAGGGGGACAAAATACCAAATCAAACTTTTAACATTCCGAAAAATCGGGAGGTACCGTATTATTGGCGGCTGTATTAAAACGTGTTCATATAACGACCATTCTATGTGGCTAAAATCTTCAAAATACCGAACATTGGTTGGGACTGTTCTAGGGGAGCTGTATCGAAACGTGGACCTGTACCAACCATTCTCTGTGGGAGTATTGTATATCTCCAATGAAGACTAAACACAATATTTTGAGCCACTTCGGTTTTATAATTTTGCCAAACTTTAATATGTATTTCCAAAATCAGCAGGTACCGTTCTATGGTGGCTATATCAAAACGTGGACCTATACCGACATTTCTCAGCAGGAATATTTTGATCCCCTCAAAGGAGACTAAATACCAATTCTAGAATTTTCTGTTAAATAGTGTAGCTAAAAATTAAAAATACGGAACATAGTTCTGTAAGAGCTATATCAGGATGTGGACTCTGAAAGGATGTTTTATATCCCCAACAAAAACTAAACACAAAAATTTAGCCATTTCGGTTGGATAATTTGGCTAAGAGAGTTATCTTGTGCTACAGGTGTATATATACATTTTAAAAACGAAAACGCTAACTGTTTAATATTTGTTCATACTCGTACCGTGTGTATACCTATTTGGGTGAATATTTCGAAAAGTGTTGTTTCTGTGTCCCGACGCATTTAGGGTTGAAAATATTGAACAAAATGTCCTTAAATGAGGCTCGAAAATCAATATAAAATATTCTACATATTGATATGAAAAAAATTGGTCGCAAGATGCTAATACCTAGGGTGTTAATTACCGTGGCGTGTTTTGTGTTCAAAAAATACTGATATTCATTAATATTTAAATATATGTTATATAAAGGAAGTACGCGAGTTATTCTAGAAGAATGGAGAAAGTATATTTTAATTTCATAAATATAATTTTATTAAAAAAACAAGTAAGCAAAGGCTATCGTCGGACGGACCGACCATGTGATACCCTACACCACAACCTCTAGGAATTAGCTATGTGCAAACGTCTTGGACACTGAAAGTCCGGGTTTGATTCCCACATCAAATTTTCAAAATACATCTTTGTAATGTTGGCGATATTGCCTGAGGATTTCAGCCATGAACAACGTCTCTACAAGTGGCAACATTGGACACACCGTTCGTAATCGGCGATAAAAACTAGGTCACATATCAATAGCTTAATATGAATCCATTGATATAAGAGAAGCCTCCCTTGTCCATCCATTTTACTAATATCTCAGGAAGTATGGACTTACCCCAGAAAAATTGTACCGTTGCAATAGGGACCGTGAAAACAACCTCCTTAAAAAAAATTCAAATGGATTCGATACGAGTCCTCAAACTGCACTTTTCCCAATTTTTGTGTGGGACGTATAGTCCATATTCCAACCTGATACATGACTGGATGAAATAATACGATGTGCAAAGTTTGGAAAAATCAGAAAATGCCCTTGAGAGTTATCTTGCGGACTTGCCATTTTTTTAAGTTTCTTGTTTTTTTTCAGGGTTTCTTGGAGCTTTTTGGCCATAATCTCAGGAAGTATGGATTTGCTATTGCAGTTGTACCATCTTAAAGGGGACCGCAAGGACAATCTGCTGAAAAAGTTCAAAACAATTCTAGAGGGATCTTAAATTTCACTTTTCCGAATTTTGTGTGGGACGTACCGGAAGGTGTGGACCGATATAGTCTTACCCGATCGATCAATCGATTGCTCACTTCGCCAGTCATCGTTCACACAATTTTTCGAAAAATTTTTGAACTTTTGTGGGGGAGGTGTGGACCTATATAGCCTATATTTGAACGTAAACTAAGTTTGGGCAAAATATTACGAAGTATAAAATTTGCTTCGAATAGGTAGATCCGTTCGAGAGTTATCCAGCGCAACAGCCAGCTAGACAGGAGTGGCAGATGAACGGACAGGGCTAAATTGAGTCCAAATTATCTGAAACTAATTTCGTCCAAACATACTTATTCCGATGAAACACATCTGTGGTCGTAAAACTGAAAATTTCTCTGTCATAATAGAGATAATTTGTAGCATGGGAGGAAATTGTGGTTCTCTACACAAAACCCATTATATATTAGGCAGTAGGACCGTTACCTAGCAGACACATTATTGCAATTTGCATCAGGGGAAAGGTCATTAGTTATTTTTCCATATGTAGGCTACTTTGCCGGTATATGCCCTCCAGGAAATTAAATATGGTCCAAAAATAAAATTTGTATATTTTTATACGAAAGTAATGGTCTATGTCACCCGCTAAATAATATCAGAATATCAGCAAAATTATAGGCATTTTCTTTTACCTAAACTCTTACTTCGTGCAAAACTTTGTGACTATTGACCTATAATTGCGACCTCCAGCGTGTTTATGAATACACTACAAACAAAAAACTGGATATATCAGGCTGTAACTCTGTTATCTGATCAGTGATCACGTACATGAACATAATTGACATCAATGGAAAGGTCAAGAGATCGGCTTCCAAATATAACTCAAGAGGGAGGATTGTGTCTTTCAGGAACAAAGATATAAGCTGTAAATTAAACATTTTCACAATTTTCACACAAAAGTTGTGGTCCATTTAACCCTCTAAATATTATCTGATCACCATCTCAAATTGCAGACAACTTCTTTGTCATATACTCTTACCATATTTAAAATTTCGCGTTGATCGGACTGTTATTGCGACCTACAGAGCCGCTACAAAATTGGAAAAAATATGTTTTTGGTCCATTTCACCCGCTAAATATTTCACGATCATCACCAATTAAAATAGCGATCTATTCTGATGTGAAACCGACCTCCATACCAAATTTCGTGACGATCGGTTTATAATTGCGGCCTGGAGTCTGATTACAATTTATAATGGACAGACGGACACACGGACGGACGGACGGACACACATCTCAAAATCGCTTTATCTCGTCGAGATATGAAGATTGGTATACCACATTGGGAGTCTCCGACAAATATTTCGCGGTGTTACATGAATTTTTCCCAAAACAAACTTATAATACCCTTTCCACATAGTGGTGTAGGGTATAATGAATGTCAAAATTTTGGTACAACATCTGGCAACTCTAACAGCTATGACATGGACCTTTTTAAAAGTATATTAGTTTTTATTTTATTCGATCGCGATCTTCTTAATAATAGCTTCAAAAGTCGGAACATTTGACTAATAGTTTTTGTTGTAAGTACAACCTATATTTTGAGTGCAAGTAAATATATTCAAAATATCGCGAAACTAATACGTATGGCAAAATGTTATAGTGGATTTTGAAGGAGGAGGATATAGCATAGTTTCCATTAAAAAATAGTGTTTTAGCGTGTTGTGGAATTCTAGTTAGCTGCATATTTTTTCGGTGTATTTAGTAATGCCAATTCGATCATATACTTAAATTTGACCTAAGGTTTTAGTCATGATGCCCAACAGTGCCCACCTCGAGAATAATTTTCCAAAGTAGGTCATGGGTTTATTAAGTATTAAAATCAGCTGCCATCTAGTGCCAGACTATAAATGGTGGGAAGCTGACTAAAGCTGCCCTAGAATAGGGTTTCTATGGATATGTTAGCGTATAACTCTGTTATCTGACCACGTACATTAACATAATTGGCATCAGTGGAAAGATGAAGAAATCTTCTTCCAAATTTGTCTTACGTTGGCGGTACGTGCCTTCCAGGAAGAACGCTATAAGATCTATACCAAAAATTTTACCAATTTTCAGACAAAAATTTTGATTTTTTTATCCGCTAAATTGGTTGAATTTTATGTTGTTTTGGAGATTGTTTTGTTTCCCTTAGCCTATTTTTGCATCATAAGATAATCGGGACCTTTGTTCATGTCATTTTGTATTAACAGCATAATACAATTCTTACCGTATACCCCCTCCAGAGGGGAAGGGGGGGGGGGGGAGAATGTTAAGCTCTTGGTTTCTTAAAACACTCTTCGCAGCAGCACAAAGCTGTAACCGGCGCATTGGCTTGATTTTTACACTCTAAATATTTTTGGCCACTTTCTCCATACAAGTGGATCCACTGTGTATTGTACAATAATTCGAATTAATATGATATAGATATCTTCTTACAAATCTGTAGTTGTTCAATATAATTTTGTTTATTTCACGTTCAAATAACCACATATGTAATATCGTATTATTGATTGTCAGCTAACTTCCAAATATATAATAATTTTAAATCGCTCTTGATGTATAATTTCATTTCAGGTGACGATTTACACATTGCTAATTTTATTCAATGCTTTTTTTAAATTTTTTTTTGATTCTTATTTATTTTAATAATTCAATTTTGAAGATTTTAATATATTTTGAAATTATTGATGTGGAATTCCCCAAAAATGAAAATTAATTCCGACACAAAACTCCTGACACTTGCATACATCATTAGAGCAGACAAACATTTCTGGAAATGCATTCAAATATAAAATAAATTCTTATTTGAATTTGAAATTCATTGTAAATGTAATAGCACTTTATTGTGAATGTGGTTAAAAATTGATTGTATCCCCTATGAAATCTGGACATAGAATTTCATTCACATTTGATTTTGTTTACTCATGCATACATACAGTTAGGTAACAAATGTATTGCAAAAACCAAAATGGTAGAAAATTTCATATTAATTGTTCGTTTTTGGCAACAAATTATGTAAAAACTATACGGTTTTTTGTGCAAAGCTCTTGCTAAAGGTCCTTACAACAATAGTCCGTCAAAATATGCTAAGTGTATTTGCGATTTTTAAAAATACGGTCAAAAATAAGAATTAACTATTATTTGGGGGTGACAATAAAAGTTTTGCAAAAATTATCAAATCGATGGTTTCTTCGAGAATTACCAAAGGTGGGTTCATTGGAGCATTAATGAGCTTACATACATACATATGTTCCCACAACATCCCCGAAGGGACAAGGGAGACTTCTCTCATATCAATGAGTGCACGCCGATTCATATTGGCTCAATGATATGGGACCTACTTTTTATCGCCGAGTCCGAACGGCGTGTCTTACGACACCACTTGTAGAGAAGTTTTTCATGGCTGAAATACTCAGGAGATGTCGCCAGCATTACTGAGGGCGAATTTTGCCACCATTGTAAATTTGATGTTGCTTGGCCTGGGATTCGAACCGCAGACCTTCTGAGTCCAATGCGGACGTGCTAACCATTGCACCACGGTGGCCCCCATTAATGAGCTTAGTTAAACCAAAAATTAAGGCTCGGTATGTCCCACTCTAAGGATACTAATTCCCCAATTTTTAGTAAATCTTGATCCTTAATTGGATGATGTTTTTGGAGTTTTTTTGTTAAATTGGGTTTGTTAATGGTGGCTGTTGACTTTGTTTGAGCTTTCGGGATCGATTTTTCTGACTTTCAGACTAATGACTATTAAATATTTCTTAATGATGTCAGTGGGGATGTCTTCCCAATGATTATTATATCCGAGAACCCAATTTCGCATACTATTTTCCATGGTAAAGAATATAGTACCCAAATATTCGGTATTCCAGCTTCTCCAGTGGCGGTTTAATTTCCATATTTGATGGGTTTTATTGGATTTAGATATGATAGCAGAGGATATATCTATCCACTTAGTAAAAATTAAATCATATCAATACCATTGAGAGACGAAATAAAGCTCTGTCGTAGGTCGTTTCAAAAAACTACACTGGTGTCAATTTTTTCCATATACTTTCCAGAGGTATTTCGATGTTCTCAAAGCCAAAATCGGACTGTTTTGCATTGTTCCACTATCCTACAATAGCTTTGTTCCTTTACTTTTTTAATGGTAAGAGTGGTAAAAGAGAAAAGTGTGAAAATTGCTCTCTCATGAACATTTTTACCAGAAAAGTAAAGGAACGGAAAAATGGTAGATCCGGCAGCAATGTCAGAAAAAACATAAAAAAATCACTTTTCGTCTTTTATTTCACAGTTTTTAATTTAGTGTTGTCAGTGTTCAACTTTTTCTTCGGTTTTTCGTCCATTTTGTGAATAATCGTCAAACAAAAGTCGAAAAATCAGTTCTGCCATTTTCTACCTGCAGAAATTTTGCTGGTAGCCTGTGGTAGAAGAGAAAGCCATTTTCGCTCCCTCTCTCCTCTCTCATTCTCTTAAAAATTGCTTCCAGTTTTGCCACTTTTCGGGGTTAAGGAACGCTTTGCAGGTTAAAAATGGTAACAAATGGTTAAAATGGTAACCTCAGGTAAGTAAAGGAACACAGCTAATATATATTGAATCAAATATTCATTATTTACATACTTGCCTGTGGCCGATTCCTCATTGTTTATTGTTAATATGGTCCCATGCTTTTTTTACCTGTCTGAAGACCCTCCATGACAGCATTTTTTACCACTGAACTGCAAAAGTCATAAAAATGCATAATGACCGCAAAAATTTTATGGTTTTATACTACTGATTTTCCCGATGCAATACTTTTTTTGTCACCCCCAAGTAGTAGTTAATTCTTAGTTTTGACCGTATTTGTTATAAATCGCAAATAACCTTTGCATATTTTGAAGGAATATTGTTGTAAGGACCTATAGCAAGAGATTTGCACAAAACACCGTATAGTTTTTACATAATTTGTTGTCATAAACGAACAATTAATATGAAGTTTTCTACAATTTTGGTTTTTGCAATATATTTGTTGCCTAACTGTGTAAATATGTATTTATGTATGTATGAATTAAAAACGGTGTTAAGTTCGACCAGGCCGAACTTATAATACCCTTCATCACTAGTTGTATTGCAGTAAAATGGAACAATTAGTTTCCTTTCATTTATGAAGAAGACTAAATAAAATATTTTAGCAAGTTCGGTAAAACAATGTGGCTAACCTTCAAAATAACGAAATCCGGGATGTGCCGTACTATATCAAAAAGTCGATCTATGCCTACAAATTTCTGGCGGAATGTTTTTAAACTCAAAGAGGACTAAATACGAAATTTCCGATATTTCGGTAAAACCTTCAAGATACGCTTCGATGGAGAATATAGAAACCTGCGGACCTATACTGATAATTCTCTTCTGGAATATTTTATAATTACACTAAAAATTATTTGTTTAAAACAATTTTTTTAACTTTGTTTTTTTCAAAATAGTCTGGCTTAATCCCATTGTTGTTGTTTTAATATTTTAAAACAACTAGTTTATTTGTGGAAAAGATTAGGCATTGTTCGCCAAGAGGTAAGGCAGGGAATACTATAGTTTCGATCCCTGCCTTACCCCTTGGCGAACAATGCCTAATCTTTTCCGCTTTTTTAACGTAACCGCTACTTCTTAACTTGCTAGTCTGATTGCGTGACAGGGAAAAAGATGTAAGCGACACAAATTAGCGTTATATTGAAGATATTTCAAATTATTTATTTGTTTAGTAAATAGGATTTAGTAACGGAACTATACCAAAATTTAATAAAAATTCTTGCTTAGATCAAAAGTTATTCAATAAAAAACGCCTCCTGTAAAATGCGCTTTTTGTCGCTTACACCTTTTATTTGTCTTATTGCTACTTAAGTATTTTGTTCTTCTTTTAAGCCAAATAAACAATATTTGAAAGTGCTAAATTTAACAACTCTATGGAATTGTTATTGTTTAAAGATAACCAAAACATAATATTACGTTTATAATTATGTTCACTTACAGCCGTTGGAACTTAACACATGTAGCTTGGTATTTAATATATTAATATACCAACAAGAAAAATATAATCCATTAACAAAGCCATAGAACGAAACCCGAATATGTAGAAATATGTTTCATGTAATGTAAAGCAAAAATACAATTAAACTAGCATTTCCATGAATAAAAATCATCATTAAAAGCTTGATTGACTACATGCTCATAATCGATATATTCATATTAACTATTTTTAAGTTCATATTTTTCTAATAGATTAAATATGGATAATAATGTTATGTAATGTGTTAACTTACCGCATCAGGACTTCCCGCAAAATCGACAAATGGTGGAAAAGATGCTGGTTCACCCTTAGGACCAGCAGGACCTGGTGGTCCAGGTGGACCACGTATACTATCACCAGGTGGTCCCTTGGGGCCACGATCACCTTTTTCACCTTTGATTGTACGATAAGCTGTAATGAAATAAAAAAACATTTAATTATAAGTGTTATTATTATTATGACTGAATAATTCATTCAAATATTGACAGTTAATTGTTTAAAGAAAAAGATTTCCAACCACATCAACCATCATGCAATATACATATACGTATACATATGTAGAGAGGAATTCTCACTGAATTATTATGCAAATCATAAAGTTTTGATTGTTAAATCTTGCAATTTCATGTCATGAAATTATATTCATTTTACCACTTTACATTGTGTCATGTTTGCTTTTTAATACCCCACGTCTCTCAAGTTTGTGTCAAGTTAAGCACAATCTAATATATGCTCGTTGCACTGCCAAGGCATTGGAATAGTCGTCGGATATGTTAAAGCAAAAAGCATTAATTGCACAATATCTATGGGCCCACGCTCTGCAAATATGATATACACCAGCAAAAATTCGGATCCATTAGTCATTATGTAACCCATTACAATGTAATACATAAAAACAAAAATAATTATTTATATTAATCCTTAGTAACCCAGCAAACCAAATGTCTGATGGCCGACAAGTCTGAACAATTTCGGAAGCAAAGTCGTTCAGATTTCGTTCCGATTTCTGATCGATTTTTCGTAGAGGAAATAGTTCAGATTTTGTACCGATTTTGTTCCTATTTCGGAACAAATGTCGAAAAGAAATTTCCTTTCCGAATTTTCCAAGAATTTTCTTCAGATTTCGTTACGAAATCGGACCGAAATCGATCCGATGTCGCTCCGACATTTCGTTCCGAAATTATGTCAACCACTTCATACAACTTTCGTTAAGATATCGTTACGATTTCGGATCAGATATCGGACGTATCATCCGATATTTGTTTCGATTTCGTTACGATGTCGGTACGATTGGTTTGGAAGATAAGGTTTTTGACCACTTAGAACTTCAAATACCAACGTCATGGATGTATATCCATAACTTTTGGTCTATAATGCTTTGACCACTAGTACCATCAAATTCCAAATTGTAGTTAAGTCGGTTTGAAAATATGGCTAAAAACGTCAAAATACCTGAAATCGGACGGTACCGTTACTGGGCGTTTAACAAGACAATTTGTTTTAAAATACAAGCTGTCCACCCTTTTTTCACAGACATTAGGGGTAACAAATTTTTGACATTTTTTGTAAAAATAAGTTAGATATAGATAACACGGTGTGCCTTAATCAAATTTAAATGAAAGGTGCTTACACCTGGGAAGTTTTTGCAGATTCTGAAACTACAATGCTCATAGATGAGAAATCTCAAGAAACAAAAATATCGCCGGAGGGATTTTCAAATAAATCGCGATATAAGTTCACATTTTTAGGGGTTCTTTAGGTTTTCACGATTTTGCTTGGAAACTGCGAGTCCTGTGTAAATGGGCCTTAGAAAATGGGCCTGTGAAAATTCTCCACAAGATTGCCCCTTATGATATTTTCGTAGGTTTTACCGTTTTTGAGATATAGAAGTTCAAATTGAGACAATGCACTTACTGTATCGCCTCCTTATAAAACAATATAATGCTCAGTACGCCTTAACTAAATTTTGATGAAAAACGCTTACACATGGGAAGATTTCGCGGATTCAGAAACAGCAATGTTCATAGATAAGAAAAATAAAAAAATCAGAAAAAATCGCCGGAGGGATTTTTAAATAAATCGCGATCAAAATTCAAAATTTTAGAGGTTTTTTAGGTTTTCACGATTTTGCTTGGAAACCGCAAGCCGTATCGAAATGAATCTAAAGAAAATGTTGCAGCTGTGAAAATTCTCTACAAGACTGACCTTTAGGTTTTTTCGTAGGTTATACCATTTTTGAGATATAGAGGATCAGTTCTAGTTTTTAGGTTTTTATCTTAAGTCTTCAAGATTTTGCTTGGAAACCGCAAGTCATATCAAAATGGGACTAAAGAAAATGTTGAAGCTCTGAAAATTCTCTATAAGATTGGATGATTTATTTCTTCTAGGTTGTACCATTTTCCAGATGTATAAGTTTAATTTGGGAAATTGCAGTAATGACATTGTTTTATAAGGAGGCGATACAGTCAGTGCATTGTCTCAATTTGAACTTCTATATCTCAAAAACGGTGAAACCTACTAAAATATCATAAAGGCCAATCTTGTGGAAAATTTTCACAGCTACAACATTTTTTAGGCCCATTTGCATAGGACTCTTGTTTTCCAAGCAAAATCGTGAAAACTTAAAGAACCCCTAAAAATGTGAACTTTAATCGCGATTTATTTGAAAATCCCTCCGGCGATTTTTTTCGTTTCTTGATATTTCTCATCTATGAGCATTCTAGTTTCACAATCTGCAAAAACTTCCCAGGTGTAAGGATATTCCATTTAAAATTAGTTAAGGCGCACCGTGATAATAATTGAAATGTGTTGAAAAAAGAACATGAACAATAACAAAATATGTTAACGGAAAACAAAAAAGAAATTGATGACTTTCATTCATTAATCTACAGCTGTTTTTGCAGCTGTCGGGACGCCTAGTTACACAGGCAAGTTTTGGGTTTTAGACAATCAATACATGAACTCAACTGTCTTGTATTTTGTAATCGCAGGGTTATACGGACTCTATACCAACACGCAAAAAATATAAGCACCTTTTCGAAATTTCAGCTTCGTCTCTCTATTGTGGATGCTAGAGTAATAACCACAGACGGAAGAACGGACATGCATAGATTGACTCAGAATATTACTCTGATCTAGAGTTGGATAATCTAGTTCCTGGAGCGGATCGATCTTTCTAGTTCCTTTTCCCAAAAGGAACTAGTTCCTTAATATATGTAGTTCCAAATAGTTCCGAGAGCGATAAAGTTCACTGAATCTTTCCCTTTTATCGTTCTTTCTATTTCCTTCGTTCCAAATAGTTCCGAGAGTGAAATAGTTGAACGAATCTCTTTTTTCATCTTTTGGTGGATGAATTGACATAAAAATAAAACAATTGAAGCGTTGTACCGAGGTGTGATTTACGTTTATTTAACAATGTGGTCGCGTCTGAATGATTAAGGAAACGAGCGTCAAAGATCGAAATGAGTGTGGATTTAAATGAAGAAAATTAATTATACAAACAAGTAAGAAAAGCGTTAAGTTCGGTCGGGCCGAACTTTTTATACCCTCCACCACAAATTTCAGCCATTTCGGTGGATTAATGTGGCCACAACCTTCAAAATACCGAAATTCGGAAGGTACCGTTCTATGGGGGCTATATGATGGCGTGGACCTATACCTACAAATTTCTGGGGGAAAGTTTTATACGCCTAAAGAAGACTAAATACCAAATTTCAGCCATCTCGGTGTGATAATAAGGCTAAAACATTCAACATATCGAAAATCGGGAGATATTGTATTATGGGGCTATATCAACACGTGGACCTATATGAACATTTTATGGTAGAAATATTTCTTAGCCTCTGGAAACACAAAATACAAAGTTACAACCGATTCTTTGGTCAAATGGGTCTAATACATTCAAAATATATTAAAATGACGCGTACTTTATATGGGGCCTTATATGGGGGCTATACCAAAACGTAAACCTATATAACCCAACTTTGGAAGGAATATTTTTTGGCCTCTGGAGACACAAACTACCAAATTACAACCAATTCTGTGGTCAAATGGGTCTAATACATTCAAAATATATTAAAATGACGCGTACTTTATAAGGGGCCTTATATGGGGGCTATACCAAAACGTGGACCTATATAACCCAACTTTGGAAGGAATATTTTTTGGCCTCTAGAGACACAAAATACCAAATTACAACCAATTATGTGGTCAAATGGGTCTAATACATTCAAAATATATTAAAATGACGCGTACTTTATATGGGGCATTATATGGGGGCTATACCAAAACGTAAAGCTATATAACCCAACTTTGGTAGGAATATTTTTTGGCCTCTGGAGACACAAAGTACCAAATTACAACCAATTCGGTGGTAAAATGGGTCAAATATTTTAAAAATTCCTTAAAACGATGCCGCGTCACGCGTCATTTTGTATGGGGGCTATACGAAAGTGTGGACCTACATAGCCCGCTTTCAATACCAAAAGTCCTACGTAAATATAACATATTTTCCCAAAATTTCATCAACCTACGTCAATCCGTTCGGACGCTAGAGTGATTTCCACAGACGGACTGACGGACGGACATGGCTATATCGATGTAGAATTGCACGCTGATCAAGAATTTGTGGGGTCTACAATGATTATTTCGAGTAGTTACAAACGTAGTGACAAACTTAATATACCCCCATCCTATGGTGGAGGGTAAAATGAAAGGAATTATATGCACGGTTGGAACTATATAAACTAAAGGAACTATATAAATGCAAGAGTCGGATATAGTTCCAATAGCTCCTTGTCCGGAATAGTTCCTTGGAACTAGTTCGTTCCGGAACTACACAACTCTACTCTGATCAAAAATGTATATATGTATGGTGATTTCTGAGTGAAATCGGACACATTTTCAAAATGAGGTTTTTGATTTTCTTTATTTTTTGTCTGTGGTGATGCTGCTCATCAACAAAACATTTCAGAATATTTTCAATTTTTTTTCGACCAACGGCTCCAGAGATTTCGCGCCTTGAAAAAGTCGAATTCTGTAAAAACTATATGCAAAGAAATACTCATAACTTCCCAGCAAAATTTGACGGAAGGGGTTCTTTGCGATGACGTGATTTCATGTCATCTTTTGCATTGGTTCAAAGGAAGTCGTGAAAGATCCGATCTTTTCATTAGGATTTGAACCAATGCAAAGGAAGTCGTGAAAGATCCGATCTTTTCATCAGCATTTGTACCCATTCCATCGATCCAATAGAGATGATGTTTGTGTTTTTATTTACACACCTGTTTATTTTCATTTTGGTATGTTCCAGTACTGCAAAAATCTACTAATTTTTACTATTTTTTCCGATAACATAAAGGAAAAATTGTTATCGTAGTAAAAATAAGTAGATTCTTGCAGTTTCTGGAACAGACCAAAGTTGTTAGAACTGTCGTCGTGATGTTGTCTTACATTTCCTGCATATCAAACAACTAAAACTTCTAAACAATTGGTATTATATGAAGTCCCAACCATCGAGTTAAAAATAGAATCGGACTGCACACATTGCTATTTTAAAAGTTCCCTTGTCTGTTCTAAATCTGACATAGAATGAAAGTAATCAAATCTCGCTTCTTGGAATTTGAAAAAAAAGTCCGAAACGAAAAGGAACAAGAATCTGAAAATAAAGAAGAAACTACTTTTGGAAAGAAACAATTAAAAATAAATTAATTAAGCATAAATGGTATTTTCCATAAAAAGTCTCTTCTCATCGTTCGTTACATTTTGTTCTTAGAGATCCCTAAAGCAAGCCGGGTTGTAGATCCCTACATATTTCCGTCACTAAACAAAAGAGTATAAATTACCAAAATGTTGTTATAAAATAACAAAATTATAAAATAATAGTAATTTACGAAATAAAAATACTTAAAGGAGTGCATTTGGAGTCCATGTCGAAATCTGAACTGGTGAAGGGAAGATAGTTGAAAAAACCTTTTGTAAGATGAAAGAATATCAGTTGCGGAGAACGGAGGAAGTAATCTTTTGCGTTGCAGCGGTGGTGATTACATTGCAATTTTGGATGTAAACTTTTGAAAAACTAAACTGATAAATTAATTGTAGTTATTTTATGAATTCGTTTGAATTAATAAAGAGTTTTGTTTTTCATGAAAACCATATTTCAATACAGCATTTCCATTTTCCAAACAAGACATGAAAATTTCATGCCAAGGGGTTGGTGAAAATGACATGCCAAAGCATTGGTTAAAATGACATGTCAAAGCATGGGTGAAAATGACGTGTCAAATCATTGGTGAAAATGACATGTCAAATCATTGGTGGAAATGACATGCCAAAGCATTGGTGGAAATGACATGTCAACGCATTGGTTAAAATGACATGCTTAGGATCCAGAAAAGAACGTCATCTTTTGGGGTCCACGCTCATATAAAATTCATCGATGAAGATGCTAAAAAGATGACATGCTAGATCACTTGCACCCATGATTGAATGTCATCTTTGGCATCGAACATTTTGCTGGGTTCTTTAATATTGGTCCAACTTTTAATAAAAAATAGAAAAAATGCACAGTGGGCTTGGATGCAATTTTCGCGATTTAATATTTAAAATCAATTTTTAACAATGATTGACCCCTTCAATTTTCTTGAAATTTTTTATATTAAACTACGATCAATTACAAAACTTTTAAATCCTTTTTGGTAGTAGGATTCAAATGATTACTATTTTTCTTAATTTTTTACAATTTCTTGTTCACCACAATTTACCATTTCCAACGTGCTCGTTCATTTTATGTGTAATGAATTTAAATCGTATTGCATGTCCTAATATTGATAATGTCACCAACAACTAACTGTCGCTTCCGACATCCACTTTCAATAACTACCCGTGTTCATTGTAATTTGTGCAATTTCGTAATATAGTTATCATTTTATATATATGTATGTTCGGACATTTGTCATGGAATTTATCTTTGAACCTACCAACATACATGGATATTTTTTGTCCTCATAGTATCTATGTCAACATCCAATGCTGAATGTTTACATTTCGTTACCACATAACGAAAAAAGGTGTTACCAACACGTTTGACTTTGTTTTTTTATATACCATAATATATGTACATTAGGGTGACCAAAAACACATTTTCTGTATTAAAATGTTCAACCCCCCAAATTTTTTCCATTTGACTCAAAAGCCATAAACATGAAATTTTATGGCGATCGGTTTACGTTAACCCGTGCCCTATGAACGAATTTTATTTCCATAGTGATTTGTATGAGAGCAGAGAGCGAATTTTTACGAAATCGCTCGCAGGCAAAAATTATTGTCCAATCGATGAAAAAAATTTCCAGTTCATTGCTGTGTCTTAAAACCGAATGCCAATAGTTCTGAACCGAGAATTTCGAAGAACTATCAAATGCTTGAACACTCACTGAAAAAAAGATAAATATAAAGTTAAGATTTCATGAAACACTCATAGCTGTGAGTGTGTGATCATTGTTATACAAGAAGGAAAGGACAACCTCTCCCTGAGATTCATCCTCTCCAATATCAACGCAAATATTTAATCTTCCTGTGTGTTTTATGATCCTATTTAATGTTACACACATATATGTGGTTCTATAGCTCGTGTTCAAGTACACATATATTTGCTTTCAGTGACTTCAAAAATTTGCCCAACAATATAAATAACAAGAAAAAACATTTAAGTTTGCATATTTACAAAATTTTAGCGCCCTATCTTAATTATTGTGGATGCTTGAGTGATTACCACAGACGGACAGTCGTCGTCATTATCAAATGGATGGAAATTGGTATTTAGCCTTTGATGGGAGTATAAAACATTCCAGAAGAGAATTATATTATATCTGCGATTTTATATAGCCCCCTTAGAAGGGTACCTTCCTATTTTCGGTATTTGGTCTTCTATGGGGGTATAAAATATTTCAGAAGAGAGTACCTCCCGATTTTCTGTATTTTGAAGTTTGTGTCTTCAGTATCCAACCGAAATGGCTGAAACTTGGTATTTGTTCCTCGTTGCGGCTATAAAACTTTCCACTAAAAATTTGTCTGTGTAGGTCCACGTTTTTATATAGCCTTCATTGAACGATACCTCCCTACTTTCGGTATTTTGAAGGTTGTGGCCTTAATATCGCACTGAAAGGGCTGAAATTGGGTATAATTCTTCGTTGAGGGTATACAACTTTCCAAAAGATTTTTTTCGGTATAGGCCCAAGCTTTCATATATCCCCCATACAACGGCACCCTCGATTTTCGGTATTTTGGCAGTTTATTATTTAATTGAAATGTATGAACTTTGTTATTTAGTATTCGTGGTACAAAGCATTCCTTGCAATAAATCAGACAGTATAGGTCTACGTTTTGGTATAGTCACCATATAAGAGTATCACCTCACCTAAGATTTTTTGAAGATTTTACTCACATTTTTCTATCGCATTGATTGTTAATTGGAATTTTGTGTTCCCAGAAGATCGAAAAAACAATTGCCCCACGTGAGTTCGTTTAATGGGGTTTGCTAGATTTTCCTTCTGAAGTGAATATTTTGGACTGTCAATGGGTAAAAAACTTCTACGCAGAAAATAATCAATATATAGTGAATTTCATCAGTTATGATATTCTACTCCTATAAGAGGGAGAACCCCGTTTTTAATTGTTGTTTAAGAAGAATTGCAAATTTTTGCTAGTTTTTGGGGTGCTGGGACGGGGTTTCCGAAAAGCAGAAATGGCAAAATTTGTCTCAATTCCCTTCGCTTCATGTTTCAATTAATATAATAGGTCCGGGCTTTCTGTTAATGCTGGCACTTTCAATCTGCTGTCGTGGGGTTTGGAAGCTACCTGATGTAGTTGCTGGTTGGAGTTTCACATACAAATGTCGGAATAAAGTATATGAATGTATTTCTAATTTACACAAAATCTATTTAACCGATTCTGTTTGTCTATGGTAATCACCATAGTTTCCCAATCCCACTGCAGCGGGTTCTTTCTTGCCGAATTGACCCGAAACCATACTGCTTCGGCCAGCGGCTGCCAACGCAACATCAAACCTATGCTTCTACATAGGTTTCATGCTGCTACAACAACCATAGTTTCCTAAACATATTCTTTCCTATATATTGTTGGGTCTACAAAACATGTTAGGAGGAATGGACAAAAAAAATGTGTGGATATTGGTCAAAGACATATGTATAACTTGCTGTTGCAAACCCCCAGCTGTGGTAATTCATAAAAATTATACATCTGTTGTGAAAATCAATTTTTTTTTTAAATCAAATGTATGCAGCATAATATGCACAGCATTCGACAATGTTCTATGCCATTGAAACAAAATTTTGTTCATGACGGAGTATGGAATAAATAGCACAATATGAGAATGTAGAGTGCAAACATGTATATACATTAGGGTTATGACTTTATCACAACCTCAGATCCCTGTATCATATTTTGATGAGCTTTTGCCTAAAATTGGATAAGATCTTAATTATAAGGTTATTCGATAAAAAAACTCACGCAAAAAGAGGTTTTAAAATTTTTATATATGTGTTTTTTGAAAAAAAGTTTGAGTCACTTTAAATACATTATAAAACAAAACAAGCTTTAAAGCCACACGACATAACCAAAAGGACATAAGCTTTTGTTTCTCACCAATTTTCAAAAGGTCAAAAATGCTTAACCCTAATATACATAAACTCGTACGTACATATGTATGTTTGTACATCCATAAGAATGTATACGGTCAGCAAATCAATACTATGCGTATGCATATCCTGAAATGTATGCACTTGTATTGCATAATCGATATCAATGATGTACGAATAAATAAACCCGAGATAGGTCAGGACATATAGCACATACCTACACAAATGCCTGAAAATAGATATATGTATGTGTATGTGAAATATGGGTGTGAGCAACTTCCGCTTTGGGTATAGATCAAATTGTATATGTTTACACATGCAAATCACTGATTTGAAATCAGAACAAGAACTTATAATAGTTATAAATGTTTTCCTTTCGTTTCTATGGGGAATGTGTAACTATGGTTGGCATCAACTAGGAATTCTTCGAAACGATTATTATTGACGCATCAGTTTTCGGTAATGTGAAAACAAGTGGAAAAAATGGTCTTCGTTAAATCGTAAATGCACTCCGCACAAATGATGGGTAATTTAAAAATTTCAATTACTAAACACTGAAATATGTTTTGTTGATGAAAGCATGGTAGAAATAATTTTTAAACCAACGAACACCGATTCATATTAGGTTAATGCTATGCGACTTACTTCTAATGGAAGTGTCCGAACATGGCTGAAGTACACAGAAAATGTCGCCAACATTGCGCTGAGTGGTATTTTCGCAAACGTTGAAAATGTTATGCTGTCTGGCCTAGAACTGGAACCCTGGTATTCAGGGTACAATGTAAATTTCGTCCAGAACTCATTATACATTAACATGGAAATAAAATAGTAGTTTCTCAGTAAATTTTTCCGCTTTATGTTGTGTACACTAGAGTGGTTTTAAAAAATCGATGTCGGATTTTTTTATGCGGCACCCCCCTAAAATGTTTACTTTTGTTAAAAATTAAGATTTCCAATATTTGAACTCAATCGGAATATGCTAACACGTGCCAATGGGGCTTCAAAGTTTCAATGGGCTCTTTATATAGCTAATATTAAAATGTGACCCGATTTTCAAAATTTTTTGTAGGATTACTTGTTTAGCCACTACAAAGAACTGGTAAACTGTTTTCATCGATTGGACAATAAACGTGGTCTGTAGAGTGATTTTGTGAAAATTCGCCTTTGGTTCCATACAAATTTTAAAGAAATCGCTCTAAAGACCACATTAATTGTCCAATCGATGAAAACAGTTTACCAGTTCTTTGTCCAAGGGATCCTTAAAAAGACTTTACTGTACTTAAACAACTGTGAACTGTTGTGAGAGAGGTACCCAAAGAAGTGGACCGATATGGCCAATTTTCGAACTTAAACTAAGTTTGGACAAAAAGTTTGTGCCAAATTGGTTGCTCCGTTAAAGAGATATCGCGCATACCACTTTAGCGAAAATTATTGAAGTTTAAGGGTTGAGTTACTGGAAAAGGCGCCGAGAACATCCTGTTGCAAAAAAATCAAGAGCAAAATCAAGTTCGAGAGCAGTGCTTAAAATGCAAAGGAGTGGATCGATATAATCCATTTTCGAAACGATGAACAAAATCGGTTACTCCCTTCGAAAGTTAATGTGTCCACAATTTTTGCGAAAGCTGTTGATGTTTTTTTTTTTGTGGAGGTACCCGACATAGTTGACTGATATGTCCCATTGATCTTGATCTGTGTTTGGACTGATTTTGGATCGAATCGGTAGATCCATTCAAATAGTATCGTGCTCCCCAGCCAGACAGACGAACATGGCTAAACCGACTACAAATTGCCTGCAACGGATTTTGTACAAACATACTGGGGATCTAAAATCATTATTCGATAAAGTACATTTTGGTCCCATGAAAGTGTATATACCCTGTTTAGCCTAAGGGTTGAGGGTATAAAAACATTTAAGTTCAATGGAAAAATAAGTTTCCTTTCATTTATGAAATATGGACCTATGTTGATTATTTTTGGTGGAGAAGTTTCCTGACTTCAAGGAGCCTCAAATGTCAAATTACTGCTAATTTGATAAAAATGTTGCTAAAATTCTCAAACCATCTGAAATCGGGAGGCACAATTATATGGCGGCCATACCAAAACATGGAGGACCTGTGTTGAAAATTGTAGGTGAAGAAATTTTGCTACTATAGGAAACCTCAAATGTCAAGTAATAAATAAGGTTAAATTCTTAAAGTACCGAAAATCGGAAGATATTGTTATATGGTGTATATACCAAAACATGCACCTATGTCGAACAATTTTTGAGGGAAAGTTCTGTGACCATTTGGGGTCCTCAAATTTCAAATAACAGGTAGTGCGGTCAAAAAATTTAGCTAAGATCCACAAAATACTTAAAACCGTTATATAGGGTATATACGGAAACAGGGACCTATGTTGACAATTTTTGTTGGAAGAATTTCGTGACTTCAGGGCACCGCAAATGTCAAATTACAGCTATTTCGATAAAAATTTAGCTGTCAAACTATCGAAAATCGAAAGGTACCGTTATATGGGGGCTATAGGAAGAGATGCACCCATGTCGACAATTTTTGGTGAAGAAGTTTAGTGAATGCCGCTATGTCGGCGAAAAATGTACCTAAAGTTCTCAACATGCCGAAAATCGGGTGGTACCTTTACATGGGGGGTAGAACATAACAGTTATTCGGCCAAAAAAAATCTAACTAAAGTTCTCAACATGCCGAAAATCGCGAAGTATGTACTGTTATATGGAGGCTATACCAAAACGTGGTTCGGTATAACCCATCTTCGAAATTGACCTGCCTATGGCAAAAAGTCACTCGGGTGCAAAATATAGCGATCCAGCTCAATTATTGATGGCGCTAGAGTGATTACAACAGACGGTCATGGCTAGGTCGACTCACAATTTTATTCTGATGAGGAATACAAATGATATGAATGATTATTTAAATTTCATTACAACGGAAACAAACTTAATATACCCTCCGTAATATTGAGGAGAATATAATATCTGTCATTCTAAAACTTTCAAAATAAATTAAATCGAGAGGTAGCGCCAAAAGAAGTTATACGAAAACATGAACTTATTTTGATCGTATTCTGCGTCGAGACTTTATATCCATTGAGAATACAAATTTCAAAGTTGCATCCACTTCAGTAGGGAAATATAGCAAAACTCCTAGAAATACCTTACATGCGGTGGTATTGTAATACAGTATCCCTACTAAAACATTGACCCCAGATAAACATCAAATCGGGATGTACCGTTCTATGGGAACTTTATTAAAGCTTGCACCATCGCCGACAATTCTTTGTAGAAATGATTTATACCCCTAGCGAATACCACATACAAATTTTCGATTTCAATTTCAATTCTTTCTTTATTGCATATAATATTAATATCGTAGACAAGAGTTTAAAAATTTATAAATCCTTTTTTACTTTATAATTATTTAAAAAATTTAACTATAATAGAGTAGATAAGCTAATACTACATACAAACATTTATGCAACTTCTGTTCGATAATCTGGTAAAATACTTCAAAATTCCTTAAAAAGGTGGCGGGGAAATGTCAAAACGTGGACCAATGCTAAGGATTCTCTGAAGAAATGTTTGATACCACTAGTGGAAACTAAATAACAAATTTCAGCTACTTCGGCTGGATAATTGTCTTCAAACCTAAATCTTCAAAATACTTTAAATCAGTCGGTGGTAAGAACCTTCAAAACAATGCCGGGCCTACATTTACTACAGCTTCAACTATACATTTTTTATACCATCCACCATAGTATGGAGGGTATATTAAGTTTGTTTTTCCGTTTGTAACGCATTGAAATACTCATTTGCGACCCTATAAAGTATATATATTCTTGATCAGGGTAAAATTCTAAGTCGATCTGAGCACGTCCGTCCGTCTGTGGTAATCACTCTAGCATCCACAAAAATGGAGATAGGAAGCTGAAATTTTGGAAAAATGCGTATTTTGTTTGCAGGCAGGTCAAGTTCGATGATGGGCTATATCGGTCCACGTTTTGGTATAGCCCCCATATAACGGTACCCCCCGATTTACGGTATTTTGACGTTTTTAGCTACATTTTCAAACCGATTTGGCTATAATTTGACATTTAGGGTTCTTAAGTATCAATAAACATATATAACAAAACTTGTGGACATAGGTCCACGTTTTGGTATAGCCCCCATATAACGGTATCCCCCGATTTGCGGTATTTTGACGTTTTTAGCTACATTTTTAGACCGATTTAGCTATAATTTAACATTTAGGGTTCTTAAGTATCAATAAACTTATATAACAAAAGTTGTGGACATAGGTCCACGTTTTGGTATAGCCCCCATATAACGGTACCCCCCGATATACGGTATTTTGACGTTTTTAGCTACATTATCAGACCGATGTAGCTATAATTTGACATTTAGGATTCTTAAGTGTTAATAAACTTATATATTAGAAGTTGCGGACATAGGTCCACGTTTTGGTATAGCCCCCATATAACGGTACCCCCCGATTTGCGGTATTTTGACGTTTTTAGCTACATTATCAGACCGATGTAGCTATAATTTGACATTTAGTGTTCCTAAGTGTCAATAAACTTATATAACAAAAGTTGTGGACATAGGACCACGTTTTGGTATAGCCCCCATATAACGGTACCCCCCGATTTACGGTATTTTGACGGTTTTAGCAACATTTTCAGACCGATTTGGCTATAATTTGACATTTAGGGTTCTTAAGTGTCAGTAAACATATATAACAAAACTTGTGGACATAGGTCCACGTTTAGGTATAGCCCCCATATAACGGTACCCCCCGATTTGCGGTATATTGACGTTTTAGCAACATTTTTAGACCGATTTAGCTATAATTTGACATTTAGGGTTCTTAAATGCCAATAAACTTATATAACAAAAGTTGTGGACATCAGACCGATGTAGCTATAATTTGACATTAAGGGTTCTTGAATGTCAATAAACTTATATAACAAAAGTTGTGGACATAGGTCCACGTTTTGGTATAGCTCCCATATAACGGTACCCCCGATTTACGGTATTTTGACGGTTTTAGCTACATTTTCAGACCGATTTAGCTATAATTTGACATTTAGGGTTCTTAAGTGTCAATAAACTTATGTAACAAAAGATGTGGACATAGGTCCACGTTTTGGTATAGCCCCCATATAACGGCACCCCCCGATTTACGGTATTTTGACGTTTTTAGCTACATTTTCAGACCGATATAGCTATAATTTGACATTTAGGGTTCTTAAGTATCAATAAACATATATAACAAAAGTTGTGGACATAGGTCCACGTTTTGGTATAGCCCCCATATAACGGTACCCCCCGATATACGGTATTTTGACGTTTTTAGCTACATTATCAGACCGATGTAGCTATAATTTGACATTTAGGATTCTTAAGTGTTAATAAACTTATATATTAGAAGTTGCGGACATAGGTCCACGTTTTGGTATAGCCCCCATATAACGGTACCCCCCGATTTGCGGTATTTTGACGTTTTTAGCTACATTTTCAGACCGATGTAGCTATAATTTGACATTTAGTGTTCCTAAGTGTCAATAAACTTATATAACAAAAGTTGTGGACATAGGTCCACGTTTTGGTATAGCCCCCATATAACGGTACCCCCCGATTTACGGTATTTTGACGGTTTTAGCAACATTTTCAGACCGATTTGGCTATAATTTGACATTTAGGGTTCTTAAGTGTCAGTAAACATATATAACAAAAGATGTGGACATAGGTCCACGTTTTGGTATAGCCCCCATATAACGGCACCCCCCGATTTACGGTATTTTGACGTTTTTAGCTACATTTTCAGACCGATATAGCTATAATTTGACATTTAGGGTTCTTAAGTGTAACTAAACTTACATAACAAAAGTTGTGGACCTAGGTCCACGTGTTGGTATAGCCCCCATATAACGGTACCCCCGATTTACGACATTTTGACGTTTTTATCTACATTTTCAGGCCGATTTAGCTATCAATTGACATTTAGGGTTCTTAAATGTCAATAAATTTATATAACTAGTGGACATAGGTCCATGTTTTGGAATAGCCCCCATATAACGTTACCGCCCGATTTCAGGTATTTTGAGAATTTTACCAACAAGTTTTAACCGAATTATCTGTAACTTGAACATTTGACATTTGAAATTCTAAGTGGTCACCACACCTCTCCACTAAAAATTGTCAAGAAAGCCCCCATATAACGGTACCTCCCGATTTTCAGTAATTTGATGATTTTAGCTACAATATTAAACCGAACTAGCAATAATTTGACATTTGAAGTTCTTAGTGGTCACAACACCTCTCCATCAAAAATTGTCAACATAGGTCCATGTTCGGATATAGCTCCCATGTAACGGTACCTCCCAATTTTCAGTAATTTGGCCATTTTAGCTACAATTTACAATATAACGATACTTCCCGATTTTCGGTACTTTGAGCATTTTACTTAAAATGTTTAACCGAACGTAGGTCCATGTTTTTGTATAGCCCCAAAACAAACCTCCCGATTTTCCGTACCTTAGCTTTATTTTTGGACGAACTTTCTGTAATTTGAAATTTAAAAGTCAACAAAAATTCTGCAACAAAAATTGTTCATTTAAGTTCATATTTTCGTATAGCCCAGATACCTCCGAACTAGCTGTTAATGACATTTGAAGTTCCCACGTTATGTACCGATTTTCGATATTTTGAGTATTCTAGCTAAATTTTTTAACCGAATTAGGAGTTATTTGACATTAAAGGCTCCCATCAAAAACTCTCAAAAAAGACCCATGTTTTATTATAACCCCTATATAACAGTACCTCCCAATTTCTAGCCCACCAAAAATTGTCAACAGTTAGATATAGGCACCATAAAAAGGGCCTCCCGAATGAAGCATTTTATGTACATTATCTGACATTTTAACGTAATCACTTAAAGTTGGGGACAGGAATGAATATTTTATGGTGGAGGGTATGAAAAGTTCGGCCCGGCCGAACTTAATGCTTTTTTACTTGTTTTTATTTTTATAAATATTTTATATCATATTTTGTATTTTTAATATCTACTTACGTCTTTCATGTTGGTATTGTGTCTGCTGTGGCGGCATACCACTGCCATCGTAAATGCTTGTCGCCTGAAAAATGAAATGAAAATGGAAAAAAAGTTTTGACATTTTAATAAAGTGAAATATTTGCATAAGTAATTTGGTTAGTAATTAATAAATAACAAAGTTTTTCATCACTCTGCTTACATTAAAATTGTTGTATGTATGTATGTATGTATAACTCATATACATACATATTTATTTTATCAATATCATCATCAAATGTGGTATAGAAAACAGTTTAAAATATGAGTGTATGTATGTTGATAACTATCTATAAATAGCAAAATTATTTTCGTTAGGAAAATGCTGACCCAATTGCAGGATTAATATACATATACACAGCTGGTAGCGAACAAAAAGATACATACATACATAAATAAATAAACCGGTATATTTATATATTACACACATGTCGATGACAGTTCAATGAACTTCTTTTTCTACTGGCACATTTATAAATAAAGATAGACAAAATGTAGGAAAGAATATGTCGGAATAGTATTAGTACCATTGTCGGCTAGTTAAGTCTTCCTGAGGTAATTTCCAATATTGATTGACATGAGGCTGCAAAAATAAAGCTGGGAGTATTACGAAATTTCAGTCAACAGGTCAAGCAAAAATAGACCTGTTGGACGTCCTAACGAATCGAGGAGCGAGTATTTATTCGGAACACTTTATTGTGCCATTCTAGTGCGACATGACTACGTAGACAACATGAGCGGTAATCACCACGTTTGAGAAAATGAGGAATAGTCTGCCAAACTGGGTCCACCGTAAACAGTAACAACATCATGTTGACACTGTGAAGTGATCGGAAGAACAGCAGGAAAGTTGTTGAGTTTAAAAACTAGAACTCATATCGACGCCTCCAAATAATAGTATGCTAAGTCAAAAAGTGAGTTTTGCAGGAGAAGCTCTCAAAGTTTGAAATTTTTTTTGAACTTCAGTACTATGCTAAGTCAAAATTGGTTTATAACTTCTGTTCGGATTGACCGATCATTACCAAAATAAGACAGAATTTAAGTTAAAGGACGTTCGACACCTCCAAATAATAGTTTGCTAAGTCTAAAAAGTGAGTTTTGCAGGACAAGCTCTAAAAGTTTGGAAATTTCTTTGACCTTCAGTACTATGCTAAGTAAATATTTGTTTATAACTTCTGTTCGGATTGTCCGATTATTACCAAAATTTGACAGAATTTAAGTTAAAGGACGTTAAATATAAAAATGTAAAGAACTTGAAAACATGCTAAGTCGACTTAGCATACTATTGTTTGGAGGCGTCGATATCATAACATAAACAAAATCGTTTGAATACGATTTTATAACACTCTTGGATTAAATGAACATGACCTAAAAAGGAGACCACATCAATTCTATTTCCCAACAATTTTATGAAAAATATAATAGAGTGGGACACATTTTAAGAGAATTCATACCCAATTATACACATTGAGGTCTTTAAATGAGAAATTAAATGTATACTGTACCAACTAAGTCAAAACCATTGTCAATACTTGTTGTATTTTGACATGCTGTACACTGCACATGTTGTACTATGTGGTTGCGGTTGAAGTGTCTATATGCCTTATCCTATTTCGCTAGATGGTGGCTTGAATAAATACTTGCAGGAATTCATGTTAGATTCTGTAAGCGTATACTGTATTTTGGACCTAATAGTTGTGTGCAATTTGGTAGGCATATATGTATACAAAGTTTTGGTTTTTGTTACATAATACAACCAATATAATGAAATATATATTTTTTTGGTTTTTTTCTTTCTATGAACATGTAGTTTGAGAATCCGCAAAAACTTTCCAGGTGTAAGCACCATCCATTTAAAGTAGGTTCAGGCGCACCGTGATATTAGACAATAGTTCCTTTATCTAACTGCTACACTGATATCATTTGGAGCAAGTGAGAGGTCAAGAGTTGGTTTTCAAGTTTAGTTTTCATAAGTTGTCCGAATATGCCCCCTGAATTTAAATTACTGATTAAAAATTAAATTTGGATATTTTTCCCACAAAAGCTATGGTCAATACTATCCGATCATTATCAACACTTATTGGCACTATGTTCGGCCAAAACTATTACCTCGTGCAAACACTTGTTAGTATTGAACTATAATTGCGACCTCTAGCGTGATCCCTGTATATACTAGGCTGCAATTCTGTTATCTGACCACTTACATACATACATATGTTCCCACAACATCCCCGAAGGGACAAGGGAGACTTCTCTCATATCAATGAATGCACGCCGATTCATATTGGCTCAGTGATATGGGACCTACTTTTTATTGCCGAGTCCGAACGGCACACGTTGGGGCAAGATTGAAAAAAACGGGTCTTAATTAAAAAATTGAAACACAAATTTTTGATAAACTGTCATGACAAGGTTAACGAGTACAAAATTCTACCTCACTATCCAAAATAGCAAAGTCGTGTGTTGTTTACTTTTCGTGTAGCACAGTGTTAAAGTTGAACATATTTTTAAAATTTAAGAAACTTGTGAAAAGTATTAAATTTTGCTGCTTTTAAATCGCCATAACGTAGTTTTTGCTACATAAACTTGGCATTTTCAACATGGATATTTCAAACAGAGGTAATTCTTAATATTTTAGGTAAAAGTTGTTCTGAAAAAGTCTTGTAGAAATGTGTTAAAAAATTCGCCAAAATGTGTCCAGATTTTGCATAATTTTGAAATGTATTGGAGTATAAAAACAAAGAGTGTCGAGAAGGTCGTGAGAATTTTTTTTTGTATTTTTCTTTTGATTTTTGTCTTTGATATTGCGCAAACAAAACTTGCGTATTGCTTGCACATTTTGAGTTATGCCAATAATGCTGGAAATATCCTTGGGTCAAGTTTTTGCATTTTGGGGTTTTTGTCTTCATTTACTCTGATATTGTTGAGCAGTACGTCGTGTTTTGGCTTAATGTCTGTGTTCACCCTACATAAGACAATGTGTGCACGTCCACCATTATTTTATAGGTACTATGTATATATAATAATTAATATAAAATGATGGCGATGCAAAAAATGGAGATTAATTAAAAAAATTAAATTCGGTTTTTGGTATAACTGTCGTTACATGGTAATTTGTTACAAAGTTCTAAGTCTAAGTTCTAAAATATCAAGATCATATACTGTTTACTTCTACTGTTACCCTCTGTTAAAGCGAAAGAATTTTTAATAATTTGAAGAGCGCCTCACAAAATTAAATTTTTTGGTGTATAAAGTGTAATATTTTTTTACGCATCAAAAGTGGCCATTTTAGAATGGAATCGTAAACTTCAGATAGATATCAGAATCTTAGAAAAATATATTTATGGCAAAAGAAGTTTAGAAACATATTAAAAATTAATTTAAAATTGATATTTTTTTGTCCCTGTTTTTGAAAAGTATTTAGAGTTAAAAAAGTAGCGGAATATTTTATATGGAGGTTATTCCAAAACGAGAATATATGGAGATGATGTTTGATAAAGATATTTTCTTCCCATTAAAATGCACAATTCACAATTTGAGCCAGTTTAGTTGCAATATATGCCTATAATGTTCGAAATCCCCCAAATTTTACTGTACCGCTATATGGGGGTTATACCAAAACTTTGACCTATATTGACAAATTTCCCCACGATGAATTCTTAGGCACTCAGAAATATAAATTCTAATTTACAGATAAACAGGCCAAACTTTATATTTTTTTGCCAAATATTAGCTTAACTTATAATTAAGCATATTGGAAGATTATAGATTAATCGAATAAGAAATGTAGACAAACCCGTTAAGACACTTCATAGTTTTTATGGTACCCATTTATGAGGGCTTCGAATATACATCTCCAATCCCATAATTTTCACCAAAACTGTGTTCCGTTATATTGATTGAGGTGTAAACTGTCGAAAAATATAAAGATTTTATCACCCAAATGCTTCCCTGAATTAATCTCCGTTGTTTGGAATCTTGCCCCAATGTGCGGCGTGTCTTACGAAACCACTTGTATAGAAGTTTTTTTTTGACAGATCACGCGTGAGTTGTATCACGTGTTCATGTTATTTTTGTTTAGTACTGTTTGACATTTTATCATGGAAACGTTATCACGAAAATTCGCGTTATGTGGGGAGTGTGTTTCGAGCCTAATTTTGTTCAGTGATGAGACACATTTCTGGTTTTATAGGTATGTAAACAAGCAAAATTGCCACATTTGGGAAGAAGAGCAACTTAAAGAGATTCAAGAGTTGCCACTTTATCCAGAAAAAATAACAGTTTGCGGGTCGGTGCAATCGTCGGACCCTGCTTCTTCAAAATAATGCCGATTAGAACTTCATCGAAAATGGCGACGATTATTGCGCCGTGATAACCGACTATTTGATGTCTGAAAGTGAAGCTCGTAATCTCGGCGTCATTTCGTTTCAAAAAAACGGCGCCACTTCCCACATATCGGTGAGCACGTTTTGGACCGGACGATTGGCCACCAAGATCGTCTCATATTACTCCGTTAGACTTTTTCCTGTGAGAATATGTAGAGTCAAAATAATATGCGGATAAAGCCGCTTCGATTCCAGTCTTCGGGGAGAACATCAGAAGTGCCATTCGCCAGCTACCAGTCGAAAAGCTTGAACTAGTCATTGAAAGTAGGACTCAACGAATGGACCGCCTGAGACGTAGCCTCGGTCAATACTAGTTAGACATAGACTGACATCAATGTTCTTTCAAATGATAATAAACATTCCCCATTCAATTTTATTTATTTTTGAACAAAGTAGAAACCTCTAAATGGATCACCCTTTATATATATTTCACTATCAGCACCAAAAACCAATCTTATTTTTGGGGGGAACCCGACCTCCATTCAATTACATGACGATTGGTCTATAATTGCAGCCTGGAGTTTGATTACAATTTTTAATGTACGGATGGACGGGCACACATTTCAAAATCGCTTTAACTCGTCGAGACATGAATTTTGGTATACCACATGGGTGGTCTACGACGAATATTTTGAGGTGTTTCAAGAATTTTCAGAAAAACAAGCTTATAATACCTCTCCACATTGTGGTTTAGGGTATAACAACGAAGTGACCCAAAGCAACAAAAAGTATTTTCGTTGTTCATGGACCCCAGCACGATAAAATTTTTGCATAATTTATTTTTCGAGTAGCACAATGTATTTAACCCGTTTTCGTACGTGAATGTTCCAGCATTTAAATTTTAATAGTAATTCAAACACAAATATAGTTGGGTGTATTTTTACACATCTCTGAATTTATTTGCTTCTACGAACGTGTTAATGTAATTCAAGTTCAAGGGTTGCGAAGCGCACCATGTTCAGTTAGCATTTTTTATATATTATTCTTACTTAAATTTAAAGGTTATTAAAAAACTTGAATAGATCATGTTAGCTTATTTTATAAGAAAAGAAAAAAACTTACTTTGTCCCAATTAAAATAATCTGGATAATCACCAGAGGCATCTTCTAAGCTGGGAAACTGTTGATGGACAGGGTAAAAATAGCAAAAACGTAAAAAAACATCGTACAAAATAGAAAAAAGAAATAGCAATTTAAATCAAAAATAATGTTTCACATAAATTAAAAATTATATTTTCATACAATAGAAAAACGGGACAACAAACTATACAAGTTAAAATAAAATCATTTCTGAAATGTTTGATTGAATCAATTTTGTTTAAAGAATTTGATATCTTCGACCTTTTTTTGTTAGTGAAATATTTGATTGATTCAAGCGCGAGGTCAATTTTAGAAATATTGTATTTGATTATTATCAATATCTCGCAATTTCTTGAATTGCATCTTCAGGATGTGACCTACAATAATTTAAAAGAAGAACCATAATAAAATAAATTTAAAATTATTGTAGATCACATCCTGAAGATGCAATTCAAGAAATTGCGAAATATTGATCATAAATAAATACCATATTTCTAAAATTGACCTCGAGCTTGAATCAATCAAATATTTCACTAACAAAAAAGGTCGTAGATATCAAATTATTTAAACAAAATTAAATCATTTCATGAAATCGATCATTTTAAGTATGGACTTATAAGCATTTTCAATATTAGATATAGTTTTAAAATATCTATCTGCTTTGTTTTTGTGAATCGAATAATTAATGTTAATTTAATATTTTGATTGATAATTTGTAGTCCCTTAAAATTATTTATTTCTTAAAAATAAAATAAAAGTAACAAAATAAAAGAGACACCGTTAATAAAAGAGACACCGTTAAAATTAGTTATAAATATTAAATAGAAAAAATATGAAAATTATAAAGGATAAATAAAAAATGTTGTTTTTCAGTATATTATACATTTTTTTGGTGACATTTGACATCTTCAAAATATGAAAAATTAATTTTATTAAATTACATAATAAAACGATTCGTAAAATTAATTTTATTAAATCTAATATATAAAAGGCAATGTGTGTATGTTAGTATGTTTGTTTGTTTGTATGTTTGTATGTTTGTATGTTCCGAATAGAATCAAAAACGGCTGAATAGATTTTCTTGAAAATTTCAGATAATGTACTGGGAACACCGGCGGTGAAAATAGGCTTTATATTTTTTTGAATGGTCGTCGCGGAAGTGAAATGTCGTGGTCATCCCAAATTATTCAAAAATGTATTATTTCAGATAATATACCTAATTTTAGTAAGCGTGACTACAAAACCGCTATAACACTGGCTTCAATATGTGGTATAACGCGGTCAACGCCATATTTTGGAATACAGTAAAATCCCGATAACTTGAAATGTCACTATATAGAAATTCCGAAAAATCGATTGGGAAATCTTATGAAATTTTGTATGTGGAGTTTTTAGGTCTGAGAAAAGGTCGTAATCTATATTTTATCTCGCTAAGTGTAGTGACCGGTGGTCCTCCCCACAATTTTTTTAAGAAAACCGCGAAATTCAAGATACGTTTTAATATATTGCTTACGAATTGTTTTCAATGCTATGGTAATTACAGTCTTGACCCTGAATGGTCAAATGGCCAAAAATTTCAAAAGCTGCTTTTATACGGCTAAGAGTAGCGACCAGTGGTCCTCCCCCACAATGTTTTTAAGAAAATCTGAAATCTTTGATATTTTTGAACGTATTGTTTACAGATTGTTTTCCCTGAATAAACGCGGTCATCACAAAGTTTTCAAAAATGTATTATTTCAATTAATATACATAATTTTAGTAAGCGTGACACAAAAATGATATAAACACTAGCTTGAACAAGTGGGATATCGCGGTAGTGAGCTATTTTAATACGGCTAAGTGTAGTGACCGGAGGTTCTCCTTCAATTTTTTTTTTTTTTTTTTTTTTAAATCTGAACTCCCTGATATTTTTGAACGTATTGTTTACAGATTGTTTGCAATACTACTGTAATTACTGTCATGACCCTGAATGGTCTTCGCGGAAATGAAATATCGCGAAAAGTGAAATATCGCGACCATCACAAAATTTGCAAACATTTATTATATCAGATAATATACATTATTTTGGAAGCGTGCCTATAAAACGCTATAAACGCTGAACACTAATCAATAAGTGGGATAGCGCGATAAACTCCACATTTTGGAATACAGTAAAATCCCGATAACTTGACATGTCACTAGATCGAAATTCCAGAAAGATCGATTGGAAATCAGACAAAGTTATTGATATACAATACAATATCCTCATTGGAATCAGAATACCGCGATCGTGTTCGATTTTTGAAAATATTATAATTACGGATAAAATCTCAAAATGTGGGAAGTAAACCTTCATAAGCATTGATTTCAATCCTTGGAATAGCTAGATAAAGATACATTTTTTAAATACAACAAAATCTCGATAATAACAACTAGAATTTATAGAAGTAATTTTTTATGAATTATATAAATGTTGCCATACATATCCCGAAGGAACATACATTTCGCTGAGGGGTATTTTACCACTATTGCATATAGAGCGCGAAGAAAAAAGGCGTTACGTTCGATCGGGCTGAATGAGGTTAAATCCACCAAAAATAACAAAAATCAGGCGCCACCCTTCTATGGGAGCTATATCAAAACGAGGACGTATACTGAAAATTCTCTGCAAGACTGTTTACGACCCCCAACAGTGGCTATATCTCTGAACTATCGAAAATCGGGAGGTACTGTTTTATGGGAGCTATATCAAAACGTGAATCTATAACTGTTACATACCGAGCGCAAATGAAAAGGCGTGTCTTTCGGTCGATCCGAATATTTATGCTCTCATCTTTAAAATATATTAAAACCAGATTTCAGCTATTTCGGTGTGATAATGATGTTAAATCCTCAAAAATAGCGAAAATCAGCCGGTACCGTTCTGTGAGAGCTATATCTAAACGTGGACCTATACTGACAATTCTCTGCAGTAATAATTACGACCCCAACCGAGACCAACAATCCAATATATAGCAATTTAATTGACGTGCACCGACCATTATATGTGGGTCACAAAGTGCTTTAAACTGTCGATTTATGGTGAAGGGTATAATAAAAGAGATTTTATATCTTAAATTTGGGGGATACCATTACATGGAATTTATGTCAAAACATTGATTTATATTATGAAGTTTCTATAGGGATGCCTAATTATGGCTGTATCAATACTGGATAGATAACTAAAGTTTACACGGAGAACCCAAACAACGGGCCAGCAACGCGGACCTGGTCAGCTAGTTACATAATAAAACGATTCGAGAAACAATTCTTCCAAATTACTACTAACCTTTGGTTTCTTTGGAAAATATTTCCTTAATTTTTGCTTTCAACCAAAAATTTTCGACAGTAAAAGGATTTTTGTATCAAATTTCTTTTCGAATCATCTTAGAACAACAGGATATTGATACTATTAAAGAAACTATACTTTTAGCTGAATTTTATATGCACAATTCATTTGATGTCAAATCTCAATATCACATGCACAAAAGAAAGTAAGAATAGAATTTCGAATAACATTTGAAAAAAATAAGCCAATTTACCTTAAACGCCCGATTTGGTTTTCTCTAAGAAAAACAACAAATTATGTAAAATTATTAAAAATAAATACAAAAATGTGTAAAAGCAAAAAATAAAAATCAAAAACATACCGAATCAAAATTATTAAAATCAAGATCATTATAGTCTTGGGATAAGGAATCCTAAAAAAAATTGAAATAAAGAAAATAAAATTAAAAAAGTTACACTATTTATGGGTAAATATTGAGCTTAAAATGAAAGTTAAATTTCGAAATTAATATGATACATAAAAAATAAAAAACACAATTAAAATAATGATAAATATGTATACAAATAAAGCACACTACAACAATGAACAACTTACAACAAATTAGGTTCGGTTTTGAGGAAATAACAAAACCGTAGAAAAATACATACAAATGAATAATATTCGAATCTACATTTTGAATGCCCAATCCCTTTACAATTAAGGAGCAATTTACAAACTAGCAGATGAACTTCACAGGAAAGCAGAAAGAATGGGATAAATGACACCTAAAACAGAGAACAGGAAAAAAGCGGTAACAACTTTTTACACGCAGAACCACGGAATATTCTGAACTAAAATATAATAATTAGCTTTCCTTCCGTTACATTAGTACCTATACCCATAATCTGAGGTGGGGATTTTTTCTTTTTAATGCGTCTAAACTCCACGTTTGACTTTGTATGGGGACTATACCAAAACATTGACCTATATAGCCCACTTTCAATGCCAAAAGTTCTACAGATCTACAATAGATTTTACCCAAATTTTATCCATCTACTTCAAAATGCTAGATTAATTTCCACATACGGACGAACATGGCTATATGATGTAGAATTGCATTATTTGGTGGTGGACATATAAAGAAAAAAGTTGACGACGCCTGCAAACATGTTAAGTACCATGATCTGCAAATCGGCACTTGGAATGTCCGGACTCTTTACATCATAGAAGGTGCAGTTTATGCGCTATCAAGTCATCCTTGAAACGAAGAATGAGGTTTGGTTTTGTGGTAAATCGGGAACATGAAAACCAGGTCTACAGATTTACTCAGGTGGATGAGTGATTTGTCATAATCAGTGTAAAAGCAAAGTTCTTTAACATCAATCTAATCTGTAGCCACGCCTCGACCGGAGGGAAAGATGAACAGACCAAGGATATTTTCTACATATGTCAAGGGAAAGAATATAAACTCTACCCTGGTCATGGCACTAAGATTTTTCTATGATGTTAAAATTGAGAGGTAAATATTTGGTCCCACATTCGCAAATTCAGCTTTCCTGAGATATATACATGGAAGTAAACAGCACCAAATAAAATGATTCAATTTACAAATGGAACAATTCGAATTTCAAATTAAATAAATCGAATTACAAATAAAATAATTCGAGTTACAAATGGAATAATTCGAATTACAAACGGAATTATTCGAATTACAAATAGAATAATTCGAAATACAAGAGGAATAATTCGAATTACAAATGACATTCTCGAATTACAAATGAAATGTTACGAATTACAAATAGAATTCTTATTAATTAATAACAATTAAAATAATTCGAATTACATCTGAAAAATATGTAGAAACCCCAAATACCAAATAATAGCTAATTCGGTCGGAAAGCTTCAAAAGGCTTGAAATCGAGAGGTACCATTATACATACGTCGACATACATATGTCCTCAATTTTTGGGAACCCAAACTGTCAAATTACAGTCTATTTAGACCAAACGTAACGTAAACCTATTCCCACATCTAGGGCTGGAGAAGTTTTTTGGTCACTGGGAAACCAAATGTCAGCCAATGAAAAATGTAGATAAAAATTGAAAATACCTGAAATCGGCTGGTAACGATATATGGGGGCTTTTCCAATACGTGGACCTTTGTATTTTTGACGAAAAAGTTTTTTAAGCATGAGGGTATTAAAAGCCGGTTACACTTGACTCATGTTTAAAGTCAAATGTTGCGAATATTTCTCAGTCAACAATACTTGCCACGTTATAAGCAATGTTACTTACATAAAATTTATTGCATTTTCCATCATACCATTATAACATACTATAAACAGGCGTTCACACATTCAGCAATATTTCATTCATTGTTCGCCTCACATGTCATTCTCCCAGTTGTATGTAGCTTATACGTGTCTGTCGACAATGCAAGTGGATTAAATGATATTTACAAATGCCATTAATGTAACAATCATTCTGGTAAATGATGAAACAATTCATGGCAAGCAGATCTCCGCTGTAGACCCCTACTAATAGCAACGCCCTCTGCATCTAAATCACTAGACGGGGAGCACACTTAACTATATTTGTTCCACACCGATTCCGTATCGGCAACAAATAAAACACCATCATTAACACTACATATGACCAACAGAAAGAAGAAGATTAAAAGGGACATTATGTGTAGTAAAAAGTGCTTTTGTGTTGATGTTATAAACATTTTGCCATTTTTTCTATAGCTAAGTATTTACGTTAACTCCCATCTTCAGTGACAGTAGTGTATAGTCAATGGAGGTGTGTTTCATTTATGCTATCAAATACAAATAAAAACATGGTAGAAGAAAAATGATGGTAATGAAAGTGAC
The DNA here is from genome assembly GCF_047663935.1 of Musca autumnalis. Taxonomy (NCBI): domain Eukaryota; kingdom Metazoa; phylum Arthropoda; class Insecta; order Diptera; family Muscidae; genus Musca; species Musca autumnalis. The sequence continues at coordinate 102,206,930 of NW_027411977.1, read as the reverse complement.
CGGGCGTAAAAGCAAAAAAATAATGAGCAGTACGATGTCTGTTATCATTTATGGACGTTTTTCCTGTGTGAAAGTGGGTGTGGATTAGTATGTATTGGTTTTTGAGCCAAGTTAACGCACTAATAAGTGTTAAATACCCATAAATGCTAATATTTAATGATATATCAACAAAACAAATTTATGAATGAGGTTATATAATGGCAAAGTATGAATACTACTTAAAATAACTATCGGGAAAAAGTTCTTCTTTATATGTAGAAATGTTGAAGTATATAGAAGGATATAAAATGACAAGACGGCAGCATTAGAACATTTTTACAAAAAGTATTATCATAGCAGAAAACCATATAATTCTCACGGTGCTATTGAACCAACTTTAAATGAAAGGAGCTTAAACCTGTGAAGTTTTTAAGTATTCTGAAACTACAATGTTCATACCAGGGTTTCGGAGTCGGAGTCGAGCAGTTTTGCTGGAGTCGGAGTCTGAGTCGAAAAAAAATAACTCGACTCCGACTCCGGGCAAAATTTTTTCACGTTATAAAAATATAACTTTAAATTTGGAACAATAGCTTTTTTTTAAATCATTATTTATTTTAAAAGAAATCTATAACAAACTATATATATAAAAACAAGTAAGAGAGGGCTATAGTCGGACGGGCCGACCATGTGATACCCTACACCACTTCCCCTGGGCATTAGTTTTACACGGAATTTATTTTATATTATTGCGACACCTTATATTTTGTTTTAAAATTTGTATTAAGAATGAAACTAAAAGAATTTAACATAAGTAAGAAAAGTCTTTAGTCGGACGGAGCCGACCATGGGATACCCTATACCCTGGACAATCGCTCTCCACGGAACTTATTTTCAATGATTATGAAAATTTAATTATCAAATATCAGAGTTATCTGGCATGACAAAGACATGTTTGTAGCAGGAAAGGAACATTTAGTTCACACAAACTAAAATGTAATGAAACCCACTTATGTAGTACTACTACTTCCGTTGTTTAACCGCTACGTTATTGAAATTTTTACCAATTTCACACAAAATTTCAGTCCATTTAACCCGCTAAGTATTATCTGATCTTCACGTTGGTTTGTACGCTTCTTCTTCATCATAAACTCAAACTTTGTTTAAAATTTTGCGGGTTATTATTTTGACCTACAGAGCCGCTACAAAATTGGTTAAAATTTTGTTTTTGGTCCATTTCATCCCCTGCACATTTCACGATCATCTCCAAAAACTTATCATTTCTAAAATGGCCCGAACCCAACCTCCTTAAACAATTTGTTACAATCGGTCCGTAATTGCGGCCTTAAGCTTGCTTACAATTTTTTATGGACGGACACACATCCCTAAATCGCTTTATCTAGTCGAGATATGAATTTTGGCATACCAAATAAGGGGTCTAGGACGAATATTTCGTGGTGTTACATAAACTTTTGGAGAGACAATATGTAGCATGGGATAAAAATGTGGTTCTCTACACAGAACCCATTATATATTAGGCAGTAGGCCCGTTGTCTAGCAAACACTTTATTGCAATTTACATCAGAGGAAAGGTCAGTAGTTTTTTTCCATATGTAGGCTACTTTGCTCAAGGAATTTAAATATCGACCAAAAATAAAATTTTTATATTTTTCATACAAAAGTAATGGTCCATTTCACCCGCTAAAGAATATCAGATCATCATTCAAAATTGTAGGCATCTTTTTCGACCTATACTCTTACCCGGTGCAAAATTTCGTGACTATTGATGTAAAATTGCGACTTCTAGCGAGTTTATTATTACACTACAAACAAATAACGGGATATATTAGGCTGTAACTCTGTTATCTGATCATGCACACCAACATAATTGGCATCAATTGAAAGGTCAAGTGTTCCACTTTCAAGTATATTTCACTTGTCCGGAATGTCTTTTCCCAGAATTAAGATATAAGCTGTATATTAAAAATTTTCACAATTTTCACACAAAAGTTTTGGTCCATTTAACCCTCTAAATATTATCCGATCGCCATCTCAAATTGTAAGCTTCTCCTTTGTGATATACTCTTACCTTATTTAAAATTACGCGTTGATCGGACTATTATTGAGACCTACAGAGCTGCTAGAAAATTGGATAAATATTATGTTTTTGGTCCATTTCACCCGCTAAATATTTCACGATCATCAATCACCAATAAGAATAGGGATCTATTCTGATCTGAACCTGACCTCCATACAAAATTTCGTGACGATCGGTCCATAATTGCGGCCTGGAGCGTGTTTGCAATTTATAATGGACAGTCGGACGGACGGACGGAGGGACGGACGGACACACATCTCAAAATCGCTTTATCTCGTCGAGATATGAAGATTGGTATACCACATAGGGGGTCTCCGACGAATATTTCGCGGTGTTACATGAATTTTTACCAAAACAAACTTATAATACCCTTTTCCACATTGTGGTATAGGGTATAATTATAAAATCAGAAATTCTACTAGAATTGTTTATTACGTTACCAGGAGCGTAGTTTTAACATTTTTGTCAGCTATTACTATTAACACATGTTATTTTAACTATAATCTATCGATAAATAATTTTTTTAATCAGAAAAAAATTGGCCGGTATTGGAACTTGAGTATCCACAATAAAGATATAAGAATTTATATTCAAATTACAGAGACAAACGTTTCCCACCGTGTACTGTGTGAAGAACTAAAGTTTTTGGTCTAGAATTTTATTGGGTAATATCAATGGACCTGTCAAATCCATCATAGACTATATTTCAGCTTTTCGCAAACTTCTGGAATAGACTTAAAAAAGTAAATCTATCTATCGAATAAAAGTTATTGAACGGATTTCTTTTTCTTTCCTTTCTGTTATGTTGCTCTTTTTAATTACTTTTTTTAAATTTTTTTAATAATCAAGATTACGTACAAATTTACATTTGTGCCCATGTGGATTATTAAAATAATATGTACATATGTATGTATATAAAATTTTATTTTTAATTTCAATGTTTAACTTAAAAACTGTGTCATGGTGACCATGATAATGGTGTGCCATTGTTTTGTGACCGCGCACATACATAAAGTTACACTCCAGTTACATATGTATGTATATAGTATGTATGCAGTATTTATATGAATTGCAGCATTTATTTATATTTCTAAAGATATTTACCAACGTTTGTATGTATGTACATTAGGGTTATAACTTCATAGTTTTTTCACAGCCGTAAATACCAAAAAAAAAAAACACTGTACAACAAAATTAAATTTTTTTTAAAATTACAAGAAACCCGGTGCAGATTATAAAAGAGGACCACAAAATAGAAGACACGTCTATCGGGATTTAATCCTAATCCTTGCATTTTAGGTATATGGTATCTTTGGCAATATTACTAAGAAATCTATGCGGTACATTTTTGCGGAATATCTTGTTAACACTTTAACGTCTCGCTAAAGGGTTTTTTTTTGTCCCTTATTTAATAAAGTTTTTAATTTTTCTTTAAGGATGGGTCGCATCGGGCTCATATATTCCATAAAAATATCCGCCATAAGATTTTACTATAGGTCTCCGAACACACCAAAACTGAAAGGTCTAAACTGTAGAAAATGTGTAAAAATAAAAACTCATTTTAAGGTTAAATACGCCCTTTTTCGAATTGGCTCAAGGTTGCCTAACAAAACATCATTTTATAAAGAAAGTACAAAATACAAAAATATTATAAATACAAACATAAGTAAATAAATAAATACCACGCCAGTACCATATGCGGAATATTGTCCTGATAACGAAATCGTGTGTTTTAGTTCGATTCGGTGAAAAAAGTTTCAGCACCGACTGCGATTACTAAATCCCTCTTGATATTTTTTCTATTTAAAAATTTAAATTAGCTTTGTTGGAATAAATATATGTATATAGAAAAATAAATACATAGACACAGTCACTAAAATCAGTATATAACTTTCGCGAATTCGTTACAAATGAACACAAAATTCGCGAGTTTTGAATGGTTTGATAATGATTTCAACCTAGATTAAAACTATAATTAAGTTATTAGGAAAATCGTATATGTCATTAAATTAAATTAAATAATGCATTATTGAAATTCAATGTATTTGGTGTGGAAACTTTTTTCGCGATAGAGAAAAAATGACACCGCATTTCATAGTAGTTTTTCATGCTCTACATGGATATGCGGTGGTATATTTGATATTTGCAAAAATTGCCAAAAAGTTATAACCCTAATGCACATACTACAATCATATATGTGGACATTTTGATTATATGCTGTTCTCACCAGGCGATAAGCGTGCAATTGTTATTTTGATTCAGCTTTTTGTAAGTTGAATGATTCTTCTAGTTGCCTATTGAAGAATTTAATCGATGTTTTTAAACACAGCCTGATTAAACTTTTTCGGTTTAATTGTTATCTGTTTGAAATAAATGCAAAAGTAATTTAATTTTACCGACAACATTTTGGTTTTGTTTGAAACTGATAATAATTTTCTTATTAATAGAAAATAATTGTGAAATTAGTATAATGTCGCTATAGACAGGATGTGGAATTTTAGAACTGATAAGTTTTATAATTTATATTTGTTTTTTTTTGTCTTTTATATTATGATACAGAAAATTATTTAAAATTAAACTGGTTGTCGGATTAAACAATCGGATAGTAAAAGGCTGCACAAAACGCAGGGATCGGGAGAAAAGTTAGTGTGAAACAAGTAAAAATCGCTAAGTTCGATCCGAAATTTTTAAACCCACCATGGTAAAATATTCTGAACTAGAATGGAATCGTTAGTTTTCTTCCCTGTCCAAATTTTAGGGGGAGATAATTGTGATATTGTTATTGCAGACATTTTTATATACAGAAAATGTATTTAGAACAAGTACAAAAGTATCAGTCGGCTTGGCCGACTCAGCCTCGAACCTAAAGAAAACAAGTAAAAAAAGTATCAGTCGACATTGCCGACAGAGATATGCCCTCAGCCTGTGTTGATTGAAAAAAACTTGCGTATTTAGGGGGGTTGAAGTCCGAAAATTTCACCAAGGAGTAAAACCGGCACATCTTTATGTAGGGGTGAACAAGGTAATCTGGTAAAAAATACATATAGGTGCTAGGTGGTATGAAAAGAGCATTATTCCAAGCTCTTTGTGCTCAATAGGATATTTGGTATTGAAAATGGGTTATAAAGATCCACGTTTTGATATAGCTTCCATTGAACGGTACCTCCGGATTTCCAGTACTTAGAAGGTTTCAGCGTTATTATCAAACCGAAATGGATAAAAGTTTGCATTTAGTCTTTCCACCTGAAATTTGTAGATGTAGGTCCACGTCTTCATATAGCACCCATAGAACCGTTCCTCCCGATTCTCGGTATTTCGAAGATTTTAGCGTCATTATCAAACCAAAATGGCTGAAATTTGGAATTAAGTCTTTTTCAAAAAAAGTTGGTATAGGTCCACGTTTTCATATAGCCCCCCATAGAACGTTTCCCTCGATTTACGGCATTTGAAGGTTGTGGCTTTTTTTTTGGAGATTTTAGACACATTGGTTGTTAATGTCATATTTTGTATTAATTTAAAGCTCAGGAGGTTTAGTTTCATTATCAAGCTCTTTCCTTAGAATATGTACCACAGAAGCAGAAATATCTGACATGGAAATAAAATTTCATAAATTGGAAATTGGGATATACAAGAGTATTTTTCAACATCACAAGCATTTAACCAATTTTGGTAATTGCGTTACCAAAATTGCGACATGTAGCATAACTACAAAAAAAGGAAAAATGGGGTGCATTGCCGACGTTTACGATATCTTCGTTGTTTGACCACCTACGGCAACCTACTTTACATCATTTTAAAGACGGGATTACAAAGTTTATATGGACAGACGGGCCGGCGGAGGGACGGACACACATAGCCAGATCGATTCAGCTCGCCGAGACATTCATTTTGGTATGGGTACGGCCAAACTTGTTGACCAAAACCAAATTATAACACCCTCCCCACATAGTGGTGTAGGGTATAATGATTACTTCGATGAGTTACAAACGGATTGACACACTTTATATACGTTCGATCTTATGGTGGAGGGTATAAAAACACGATCTTATCGTGGTTCGGGATATAGGATAAATGTTCTGTAGAGGGACACATAAACAACTAATTTAGAAGGCGGTTTAGTAGCCCCTACATATTGTATATTCCTATTAAGACTTTAAACTACCCCATAAATATCTAAAACCTGAAAGAACAACTTCACTTTGCCGAAATAGAAATAGTGAATTTTGCATTTGATTTCCTTGTAGTAATTTTGGTACTTTTTCCTATTTTCATAAAGCTGTTGAAATAAATTAAGAAAGTATTTTCTCGAGGATATATGTGAATCCGATTTCTTTGTAGGAATATTTATATTTTTCCCTATACACCAATTATACCGAACATCAGCCACACAACAGTTAGACGGAAAGTATTATGAATTACTTCTCTGTATTTTATTTTCCCGTACTAATACCATATTCTCTCTATTACGAACTTCACTGTAATGAATACTTCTCTATAACCAAGTTGTTATTAAGGCACAGGTGGAAATTCTCACACAAAACAATCTCTGTATAACTTAGTAATTCGTCGGTCCCCAAGTGCTACGTTATAGAGAAGTTAACAGTAAATATAGATATGCATATGTAGGTGTAATATAAAAAAACTTACCGTTTCCTTAGGTTGAGGTATACAAGTAATGGATAAAGCTTCTGGATTACCATAAACATTTAGTTTTTGTAAGAAACCCTAATTAAAAAAATAGTTAATGTTACAAATTTTTCTTGTATATACAATTCCCCTTTTTTGAACCAAACAATAGATGTTCTTCTTTATACCACACTTGAATTCAGTTTACACTTAATGTTATATGTAATAAGTTTTAAGAGTTTTATTTTGTTGCATAAATTTAGCTGATGGCAATGTTTAATATTTCGTATTATACATACAGTGGTATCCAATACATTTGCAACAAAATTGCACATTTTAGAAAATTTTATTTAAAATATTTTTTTGAAAGTAAAATGAAGTATTTCTTTGCAATTATTTATAGTTGATTGCTTCAAATATAAGAAAATAAAAAGTTTTGACACGTTACACAACAAAAATTTTGAAAAAATATGGATATACATAACACGCCTTAAAATTTAATGGTCAAAACATATGCAACTGAATCAAATCTCATGTAAAAATATTCTATATTTTGTAAAATATCATTTTTTGATGATTCAAATCATTTGCTTTTGTTTGGGAAGCAATATTGAAACTCATATCAGTCATACGTACTTCTTCGGGGGAGTGGCGGGTTCTACGGGAGAATCATGAACATGGGTCCAAGGATCAAAAATTTCAAAAGTAATGGACATTTCTTCACATTTAAGTTGTCAGTTTAATAAAACGCAAAGTTTAGAGTGCAGTTGCATTATTTATTAGCAAAAGTCAGAGATCTGCGTCTCGAAAAACATATGATCGTTGGGGTTGTTTTGACCATTATATATTCATAAATCATATTGTTTCAGAATTTTTGTTGTATACCTTGCCAAAACTTTTTAATTTTCTTATTTTGAAGCAATTAAAAAAAATATTTTAAATTAAATTTTCTAAAACGTGCAATTTTGCTGCAAATGTATTGGCCACCACTGTATGTGTTTTTGTTGAAATATTAAACAAACGGGTGCCTACTACATCATCAAGTTGTTATACCAGCATATCAGCATCCTCCTACTGCATGGATGAGAGTCTGAAATTGTGGTACAAAAAAAAAAAACTGTGGAAAAATGAATTAATCATTTGTGTTATTTTGGCACATCATCAGTTGAATCAGTAAGAAAACTGTCAACAAAATTAAATAAATGACAATGTTCTGCCACTTAACAATAAAAACAGTACAGCTGCCAACAACAATGTCAACACAAACATGAGAATAGAAGCAACTGGCTGGCATAAGAACAACGGTATCCAACTGTGTGGTACATCCATGGAGGAACGATGTTCGTATTGCTGCAGTAAACTCTAAGTCAAAATATAGAACGACAAACATGGAAACATTTCCCTCCACCACTTACACAAACAAACTTGTCTGAAAACACTGTCATTTACACCGAAAAGGTATGCATTTTTTCCAGACCATCATCGTCATAATAATGATGAATCAGAACGTGAAATACATGGAGTATCGTTTCATCCTGGAATGATAGAACCACTTTCGATGCATTCGTTCACCCCACAAACGTAAGGCAAACAGACAACCTGCAGAACCTTATTTGTGTGTTTGTTTCCAACACTGTGCAACAATAAACATTTCGGCTTTTAAGAAAGCAATAAGAAGAGATGTCAACTGTCTACGAATCTGCACCTGGAACATGCTTCAAAAACCCATCAAAAAGAACAACAACAACGATAACTGTATTATACCTACTTTTCCATGTGGCAGCCATAGCTCGTACAGGTCTTATGTTACCTCGTCGAGGAATCGAACTCCGACATTCTGCGTACAAGGCGGATGCTAAGTTGAAATATAGCTCCACTCTATGGAATAATATTAGACACGAAGATACGTAATGATTTTTTTGCTTTGAGCATATTAAATGTCTCCGAAGTCTATTCCTCAAAAAATGTAAAATTTCCATTTCCTTGGTGCAATGGTATGTACACCCGTTTTTCACGCTGCATGCCCGGGTTCGGTTCCTAGGCCAGGCCACATGAAATTTTCAACGGTGGCAAATGATGTTGACATTTTCTGAGTATTTCAGCTATGAAAAACTTCTCTACATGCGGTGTCTTAGGACACGTCGTTCGGACTCGGCGATAAACAGTAGGTCCCTTATCATTGAACTAGTATGAATCGGGGTTCACGCATATGAGAGAGGCCTCCCTTGTCCCTACTGGGATGTTTGTGGAACAATTATGTATAGCATTATACATTTCTAATAAAAGTTCTAAAGTTGGAAAATTGACATTGGTTGACCCTTCTGATACATATATACACTGCTCTAATTCTATTGAACACTATAAATGCTATACACAAATGGTCAAAGGGAATATTGTGCGTTTATTGAAGATCTATCGTCCAAAAAAGTGCACTTGTACCATACATATGCTTGGAAATGCACGGGATTTTGAGATTTTTAGGACATTTCGAAAATAGTTCATTGTGGATATATGTATATTGTGATACCAAAAATATATTTTAACTGGTACAAAACAACTAATATTGAGTTGAAATTCAAATAATTCGCACGCAAACAAATTTATGACTCCCAAAATTATTCATATTTAATTATACGCCAGGGGGGTGGGTCCCTTCACCAAAATGAATATTTCAAAAACTCTCTATCATCATAGATTGTAGCATGGGAGGAAAATTTTGTAATCTACACAAAACCTATTATAAATTAGTCCCATTATTTGTCCATAAGACACATTATTGCAATTTGCATCAGGAGAAAGGTCAGTAGTTCTTTTTCCATATGTTGGCTACTATGCTGGTATATCCCTCCAGGAAGTAAAATATGGACCAAATTTTAAATTTGTATATTTTTCATACAAAAGTAATGGTCCGTTTCACCCTCTAGATAATATATTATCATCATCCAAAATAGTACACATGTTCTTCGACCTAAACTCTTACATAGTGCAAAATCTCGTGACTATTTATCTATAATTGTGACCTCTAGCGTGCTTCTGATTACACTACCAACAAATAACTGGAGATATGTATAAGGCTGTAACTCTGTTATCTGAGCACGTACAACAACATAAGGTCTGTCTAGTTACGCTAAAACTTGTAACGATTTGTACCAATTGTTGCTGGAAGTCGTCTGTTAACACAAAAAACCAGCAAAAGAGAAGTTATTTTAGTGTGAGTTTCCAAATTCATGCTGGACAAATTTCTTCTAGCAAGCACTTGCTGTTTTTAATTGTTCGGTGATTTATGTTTGTGAAAATGAAAAACAATTTTATTGTGGAAATAGCAAGCTTTTCTTTTTTATTTTAAATAACATACAAAATTTTTGCTTTCTTTGGTTCCTTTATTGGCTGACAAATTGTTCTGTTTTGGCAAGCCAGCTGATTGCTTGCTGGTTATCACGATCATCATCAATAAAAATAGGGATCTATTCTGGTATGAACCCGACCTCCACACAAAATTTCGTGACGATCGGTCCATAATTGCGGCCTGGAGTTTGATTATAATTTATAATGGACAGACGGACGGACACACATCTCAAAATCGCTTTATCTCGTCGAGATATGAAGATTGGTATACCACATTGGGGGTCTCCGACGCATATTTCACGGTGTTCCATGAATTTTTACCAAAATAAACTTATAATACCCTTTCCATATAGTGGTGTAGGGTATAAATATTTGTTTGTATCCGAAAATAACGAAATTCTGGGTAAAACTCGTAAAAACGATTTTGAGCTATATCCCAAGAACAAGAGCTGATGGAGAAAAGCCGCGACTGGATTTCAAAATAACTCGCCGATTTCCGTTAGAAACAAAAAAAAAATCGGTTGAAACATTCAAGTTATTCAATTTTGTTGAGCCGTGTAATCAATCGGATGCGGTAACTAATATGCTGAGAATCTTGAAGTAGCATTTCCGTGAGTGAGTATGACACTACTTCACCCAAAAAGGCACACACACACAGCAAAAATTTGGGATTGTTTCTTAACAAATTTACAAGACATAACTTCTTACTTTACTCATTACTAAGTAATGAGTACCGTGGAACAGAGCGTATGTGCCCGACTTCAATGCCGAGAGTTGTGAGTTCAACGCTAACCGTCGGCACGCGATGTATATTCATGTGTTTAAACAACCCTTAATGGTCGTAACCGTGGCACAATGAGTAGAGTTTTTGACTACCAATCAGAAGCACACATGTCTAAATCCAGCAGAGAGAAAAATAAAAATTTTGAGTGTTTTGAAATTGAGCGAAATTCACATCAACTGTTCTAAAAATAGAGCATACGAGTGGAAATAGAATAACTAGTTATTTAGTGCGATATGCCCTTATTAATGGGTTAGTAAGTCGATTTGTAAGTGGTTACCACTGCTAAAAAATACTATAAAAGTCCATTATTTGCTAATGGATGTTTTGCTGGGTATGTATGTATATGAAATCGATTGAGTTCGATAAAAAACCAAGGTCACATTTCACAACATGGTATTCAAAATTTGTTTTGGAACAAACGTTCTGAATTAATCGCTATTGTATTTCTAGAAAATATTTAGAGTCTTGAAATATTTAGAGTCTTGTTAAAATGTCTAACATTTTCTCATCAAAAGTTGGTTCTTACATTTTTTCCATTTCACTTATTGCATAGTTTTATTCCTAAAATTTCACTCAATGAAAATGTCACTAAGAGTTGAAAGCAGCTCTGTGGAAAAAAAATGTTGTTGCACAATACAAATCTAAGCATCCTTTGCCTTCGTTTGTCTATTTTCCCCCAAACCACATCAAGTTATGTTTTTCAAGTTAAACATTAACCATAGTTATGTTCCGTTTTTCTGTTATTGCTGTTGTTGTTATTGTAGCGTCGTATAGTAACATGAAACTGTGACAAAAACACAAAAATGCTGAACAAGCTTTCCTTACTACCTGAATGCTTTGGGTACTGATTATGATACAAATGAATCCTTAGTGGTGGCATCTATGTCATCTCTATGATGATGGTGGTGACGAGATGCTGTTGATGCCAGCGGTGCATTTGCCTGTGGTAGAAAAACAGGGTTTGGGGGGCATTATTGCAAAGCAACGCAACAAATATTGCTTCATTTTTCCACATTAGAATTTGAAAAATGTTCAAGCCTAGAATTACCACATTTCTGCTTCGATATTGGTGGTTATGAAAGCTCAGGTATCGAGCTAATTTTGAAGCTATTTAGAGCAATAAGGCTCCACCGATTGCGACTGTTTACAAGAGAAATATAGTATAGTTGTTAAACTCCCTTAAACAACTTGAGCACGTTTAATATTCAACGTTATGGTCCGATATGGTCCGATTTTTTACTACCGATTGATTTTAATAACGTGCCGTGGGGGCACATGTCGGTGATATAAATCGTTTTTAATTTTTACAAGCTACTGTAGGTAAAAGTCTTTCGTTGATTTAAAATACCCTTATGGTCCTTATGTTATCATTAAATCGAACGTATATTACAATAAAATTTAAAATAAATTTTAAAGCAAAATCAATTCCCCAGCCCTGCTGCTTCACACAAAATAATAATAGTAATTGTTTTTTTTCTTTCCTTTTTTTATTAGAAAGTATTTGTGGATTAATCTAATATCCTAATTGTGAAGTTAATAGAAGAAATGTTACTTTATATGATATAATGCAAAAACTAACCCCTTATATTAACTCTTAATAATAGGTATTATATAAATTAATGGTTTTTTTATTTTCTGAAAATTCAACAAAAACGTGGAACAACAAAAACTATGAAATGCATAAATAATTTTTTTAAACGCCATTAAAACGAATTCGTCCTTATTTAATCTATATTTTTGTCTATACAATTTAGCCACAATTTATTAATATTTTTTTTTCTAATGAAAGTGATGATAAAAGTCACACTGTGCAGTGAGAAAAAACAATAACATCAATGGACTAGGTGGTATGTCCATTGATACTGTAATGGCACAATTGAAACGTTTTGTGAAAACGACAATTTTACAATACAATTTCAGTGTGCCAGCAGCTTTTCTGTATAGAAGAAAAAACTAGCAAACGGCAGTGTGGGACTTTATATACCCTTCATTTTACCGCAATATTATAAAACATTTTGAACTTTTGTTATTTTTCTCGTTTAAGATGAGCTGAGTGATCATAAGATTTTAACAAATAAAAAAAGAATGACATGACCACTAGTTATTCTATGGCCACTGGAAGTTAAAAATAAGCTATAAACTAAAAAATATATTTTCTATTTTTAGAACAGTTGAGGTGGAATTTGTTTTCAACACATGACATATTTTTATTTTATTTCGATCTTTGCTGGATTTGAACACACGAACTTCTACTTTGTAGCCGAACACACTACACACCATGCGTAGGAACATTAAAGGTTGTTTAAACTCTTACATGTGCATAACCAACTGTTTTTTTTAACAAAAAGTACACTGTCGACGGTGAGCGTTAAACACACAACCCTCGAATTTGTACTCATTACATAGTAAGGAGTAATATAAGTAGTTATTTTTGTGTACATTACTCTGTAAAGGGTTACAAAATGACCCACGGATTCGAAGTTTTGCTGGGCACAGTCGAACTATCCATGTCCGTCTAGCGTCCACAATAATTGAGCTAGAACGCTGCATTTTTTTATTTTTCCGTAGTCAGGTAAAGTTCGAATATGGGCTATATCGGTCCACGATTATAGCCACGTTATAGCCCCCGCATAACGGTACCTCCAGATTTTAGGTATTTTGAGGTTCCCAGCGTACACTGGTCGAAACCACTGATCTAGCGGCGCGAAAGTCAAAAAATCAAACTATAAAATTGCGAAATATTTCCCATTGTATCGATTAAAGACATTTTGCTGACAAAAATTCTGTTTTTTCATTTTTGTTGTAGTAAATATTCACTCAGTTATTCACTATCAAATACATGAAGTTTTGCTGCATTAGATTTAAAAAAATTGTTGCTAAAAATTAACTTCATATTTGTTTAAATATCAAAATAAACTCCTAATAAAACTGAAAGACATTTATTTTTAATTGATAGAGGAGGGTGTGGATTAAATAATAAAAATGAGTTTTGGGTCTGGAGGTACAAAGTTATATGACAATCAATTTTCAAAAAATTAAATTTGTATAGTATATTTATGGGTTGTACGCGCTTGTTCAATAGAGTGCATTTTGAAAACTTAGCCGAACTTGGGTTCGATTATTTTTTGGGGAATTAAATTGGACTCTCTGGATTCGGAATAACCAAATTAGGGCTGCAAATATTTGCAAATCTTCTGATAACTGCACTTTTAAAATATTGCATTTTGCTTGAAATTATTAAAATTAGCTGTACATTTGTATGGGGGCCATATGATTATGTAGGCCTATCTTGAGAAATGACTGCAAGGAGGAGTTCTACCTCCGGAGACACTAAATTACCATATTATAGCTAAATCTTTTAATAATAAATATGGGTAAACAAGTAAAAATTCAACTAATCGCGGGGTACCATAAATGGGGGGCTACAAAGAAAATTTTACACGCAGTTAGAACACGGAATGCAAAATTATAGCCAAGTCGGTTAAAAATTGTGGTCATGATATTCAAAATACTTTAAATAGGGAGGTACGGTTACATGGGGACTATATCAAAACGTGCACCTATGTCCATAATTGTTGGTGGAAATGACCGCTAGGAACCCTAAGTACCAAATTACTGCTAATTTGATAGGAAAATTTAGAATAAATCTTCAAAATACGAAAATCGGAAGGTAGCGTTATATGGGGCCTATACCAAATATTAGCCGATATTGTTCATAGTTGGCCCACATTATTACCCACAGTAACATTATCAAGTTATTAATTTCACGCCGCTAGATAAGTGATTTCGACCACCGCTGCAGCGGTCACAAAACTCCCCACCAAAAATTGTCAACATATAACGATTCCTCCCGATTTTACGCATGTAATGTCAATATAGGTCCACGTTTTGGTATGGCCCCATAGAACGGTACCACCGATTTCAGGTTTATTTTGTACTATGTACTATGGTATTTATGGTTTCCAGTGATCAAAAACTTGTCCGTCAAGAATTGTGGACACAGGCCCACGCTGTGGTATAGTTTTTAGCTGACCGAATAAGCTAAAATTAGATAATTGAGGTTTCTAGTGGCCAGTAACTTTCTCCACATAAAACTGTGAATATTGGTACTTTGGTAACAGAAATAAAATTAATTACTTCAGAATATTAAAAGTTCGGTGCACTATGGAACATCTACAGGTTAGCAAATACTACGTCCATTCTAACAGTGGCGTATGAAAATGGATGGCAGAGAACCCATATCGAGATACGTTTCTTTATGTTAGTTAAACATTTTTTAACCGACTATTAAAGATTTCCCAATTTCGAACAAACATTATTAAGGTGAATTTATGTTCAATTTCATCACACTCAAAATTTTGACTTTGCTCGCTGCAGGGATTGAACATGCAAACTTCTGATTTGTAGCTAAACATTAGGGTGATCCCTCTTATCCAACCATATATCCCTGCATCATATGTTATTGCGTTTTTATTTAACTTTATATAAAGTCTTTCATGTAACGTTTTCTGATAAAAAAAAAACATTTTGAAATTTTTGTTTATATTTTTTGATAATATTTGAAGTCACTTTAAAGAGATATTTAATGAACACAAGCCTTATGCACCTTTACATAGGAGTATCAAACACACTAAAGAGCTAAATATTTACGTTGTCATTGGAGAGGATGAATTTTAGTGAGTGGCCTTCTTGACGCAGAAGATGTATAGACTTGCATAGTCAAGTTCACAGCATTGGTTGCTTTGGGCAATGCTGATTGGAGATTTATATCTTTTCCCGTAGCCATTCAAGCATTTGAGACCTTTTGGGTTGTCATTCAGCGCGGAACAATTGACTACTGAATCAATAATCATGTAATGATAAGAAATCAATTAACATATTTTAAGCAATCTGTTCCAGGTTTTAGGTATCAGAATAAACACAAGAAGAAAGACTTCGAATGGTACGAGATTTCCAACGTGTATTGCTCTCAGTGAAGTGATGAAAGACAAGAGTGAGACCAAGTTGTCTATCCAGATGCCAGTTTATTTAATCTTAGTTTTATCATTTCCAGAGCCTAGTTTCAATTAAGCACTAATAGTCCGATATTTGGTGATTTTTTCCCACACAAATCGTCCATGACAACGCGATCCAGCAGCAGAACTTGTATATTGGGTGACTAAATTTGTTGTATTGGTATCATCCTGCGGACAGACACGCATGCTGGTATAGAATTGTTTGATAATCTCTATTGCATGGTTATTTCGAATGACAAACTAAATATACCCTTAATTCTACGTTTGTGGAAACATCTGTTGAAGAATCAATGGTTTGAACAAATACAGACAACACATTTCCATTCACCGATGTTATGATGTATACCCAGCAAAATAAATTGGAAGTAGTGCAATGTGGACTAGTTCTTTCACGCCATGTTTTGATGCAGTTCAAACGGAGTCTTGAAAAAGGCACTCCAGTCCTCAGATTTTAACCGCATTTGGATGCAACCCAAAGAATCATATCCACTTGTCACATTTTAACAACATCCGGATGCAGTTCAACGTGAGTCGTGAAAAAGGCACTCCAATTCCTCACAATTTAACGACATCCGGATGCAGTCCAAACGGAGTCGTGAAGAAGGCACTCCGTTCGCTACATTTTATTAGCAGTTGTTAGAGATCCCTACAATTACATAAATCAGTTTGTACATCTCCACCGGAAGCGGCATACATTTTCCAAAAAGAGAGAAGCGTGTTAACATTTCCAAAAATTTGTTAATACGAACTAAAAAATATTTAATTTGTTAACATCACGGAAAATATTTTTAAAAAGTGAAATTCTTTTAAAATCTATATTTTTAAACATTGGAAACTACTAGAATCACTTAATTATGAAATATTCTCGCTGAATCGACAAAAATATTCTCTTTTTGGACTAAATATGGAAAAAAAAATTGGGAAATTGGGGAAAGCAAAAACAATTCAGCTTGGATTAAATAGAGAGCGGAGGAAACACGCATGTTTGCAATTGAATTCAGTGGAGAATTTTAATAATTTGTGTTAATGTAATAAAGTTCTTAATATTTCTGTTTTACACAAATAATAATTGCATTTTACTTGTTCTGGGATATTTTGTAATGGCTTGCACAAAAACACGTGCTTTGGACTGCATCCTATTCCACCCCAAAGTGTTACTTAAAATGCAGTGCCAAAGGGTTAAAATGCAGTGCAATGGAGTGCCTCTTTCAGTAGTCACGCTCTTGTAAAAATCATGAGTGAAAATGCATAATTTGATGCACATCCAAATCACTTGTACATATGATTTAACTGCCTCTTTGGAGGCAAACTTTTTGGTGGGATACTGTAAATTGTAGGTATCCCTTTGTAACGTACACATGTATGTATATATGTACAGCGTATGTTTTTTGTATGCCCATATATTTGAGATTTTGTTGGGTTTGCCTTTATTTTCATTGAAGGCATACCATTGATCGTGATGGTCAATATTTTCTTTTGTTTGTGGGTTTATTTGAATTGTCCAAAAGCTGTCAATAGTTTCAATGGGTCAATCGGCATGCTGGTGATTAATTTTAAGAAATTTTTTAAACTAGAATTTTGAAAAAATACAGGCTTGTATTAATTGATGATTGTTTTGAAAAGCATGCGTGTTCTTGATTAATATATGAGTTTTATGAAAACCAAGGAGTATTTTCTAATTATACCCTATACCACAATGTGGAAAAGGGTATAATCAGTTTGTTTTCCCAAAAATTCATGTAACGCCGCGAAATATTCGTCGTAGACCCCTCATGTGGTATACCAAACTTCATATCTCGACGAGATAAAGCGATTTAGCGATGTGTGTCCGTCCGTCCGTCCGTCCGTCCGTCTGTCCGTCCATTAAAAATTGTAATCAAGCTAGAGGCCGCAATTATGGACCGATTGTCACGAAATTTAGTATGGAGGTCGGGTTTGGACCAGAATAGAACTGATTAGTTTTTGGCGATGATCGTGAAATGTTAAAGGGATGAAATGGACCAAAAACAAAATTTTTGCTCGATTTTGTAGCCGCTCTGTAGGTCGCAATAATAGTCCGATCGGCGCGAAATTTTAAACGTAGTTTTGGTTTGAGATGAAGAAGTAGCGTGCAAGTCAACGGTATGATCGGATAATATTTAGCGGGTTAAATTGATCAAAACTTTTGTGTGAAAATTGGTAAAATTTCTAATGCACATCTTATAACAGCTAGCCCGGAAACCTAGTGCACAGGGATAGTGGTATAGGGTATCACATGGTCGGCCCCGTCCGACTATAGTCTGTTCTTACTTGTTTTTTTGATAAATTTTGAACTGTTTGAAAACAAATTTTAAACTTGTTTTTATTTTTTTTGTATTTTTAAGGTTTGTTTATTGGTATTTGATCCTTTTTAACAGATTTGAACATATAAAAAACTCAAAAACACTCATATTTGGATGCAAAATAAAATGAAATATTGTATTTGCTTATGACCTTAATTTGTAAAATTTGCATTGAAATGGTTAAATTTACCTGAACAACGTATCTCAGAAAGAGGTTATCATTCTTTCGGCAAAATCGTATATTACGGTTGTTTATTACATATATTATTATATATTATATATTTATTTTTCCGTTTGCAACACATTGATATAATAATTTGCGACCCAATAAAGTATGTATATATATTCTTGATCAGGATAAAATTCTGAGTCGATACAGCCATTAGGGTTATGACTTTTTGAATTTTTTTCCAAAAATGATTTCCAGTAGTGAGAATGAATGAACTTTTTCCCATTAATACCTATAAAAACATTCATACCACTTTATTGTAAAAAAGGTTCCGCACAAACCACTTTGAATTTTTTTTTTGAAAAAGTTATATGAAATGGAAAAAAATGTTCTCAAAAAATTATTTCCTGTTGCACGAATGTATGGTCTTTTACCTATTAATGACTAAAATAACTTTTATTCCACTTACATTTTAAAAAAGGTCCCACACAAACCACATTTAATTTTTATGATATATGAAATAAAGTTATATATATTATAAAATTATATATATGATATAACACGATGATAAAATTAGTGAGAAACAAACGGTTATCTCATTTTAGTTATGCCGTGTGCCCCTATACCTTATTTTCAGTTAAATATCAGCTCACAGTGACTTCAAAGTATTTTCAAAAGTTCTGAAAAATTAAAACTTTAAAAGCTTTTTTGTGCGGAAACTTTTTTATCGAATCACTTTATAATTAAGATTTTATATAATCTTAGGTAAAAACTCATCAAAATATCCTACAGGGTTATGAGGTTTTTAAAAAGTCTTAACCCTAATAGCCATGTCCGTCTATATGTTTTCCGTCTGTCGTAATCACTTTAGCATCCGCAAAAATTGAGCTATAACGCTATATTTGCGCACCAGAGTGTCTTTTTTTAAAGGCACGTCAACTTAAAAGATGGGATATATCGGTTCATGTTTTGGTATAGCCCCCATATAACGGAGGCCAATTTTTTGGTATAGCTGCCATAAAAGTGTACCTCCCAATTTCCGGTATTTTGAGGATTTTATTTAAATTTTTTGATCATAAAACTACTCCACAAAAAATGTGCAACATTACTACACGTTTTGGTATAGCTAACATATAACGTTACCTTAAAATTTTCGGCATTTTGAGGATTTTAGCTTCCTTTTCTAAAGTACTGCCTGTCATTTGATGTTTAAGGTTTACAGTGGTCACAAAAAATCTCCACCAAAAATTGTCAACACAGGTCCATGTTTTGGTATAGTAACCCATTTAACTGTACCTCCCCCATTTAACTATAGCTCCCATATAACGCTACCTCCCGATTTTACATATTTTGAAGACATTGCCTACTTTTGTTGACCTAACGGCCTGTAAATAAACATATAATGTACCCAGTGTTCACAGTACTATCTAACCAAAAATTGTCAACACAGGTACATGGTTTCGTGTAGCAGCCACTCCTACTCCCCTCTTAATCAACCGCCCGATTTTACGTATTTTGAACATATTAGACACATCTTTGTTGAATGAATTTGACATTTGAGGTTCCCAGTGGTCACAAAATATCTCCACCAAAAAATAGCCAACATTTATTAATGTTCATAAAAATTGTCAACTGTTAGATAGATTTTCTAATCTGATTTAGGCATTTCGGGAATGCAAGGTCGAAAAACTTATCCACCTAAAATTATGGACAGGAAATGAAATGGTGGCAACTTTTAGATAGATTTTCTGATCTGATTTAGGCATTTCGGTAATGCGAGGTCGAAAAACTTATCCACCTAAAATTGTGGACAGGAAATGAAATGGTGGCGGGTATAAAACTTTTGTCATGTTGAGTAGAGCGCCAATACAACGACACTGCCCAATGTCAGTATTTCGAGGATTTTTAAATATATTTTTTACCTAACTGTCTATAATTTAACGTTTTAGGTTCCATGGTATAGCCGCCATAAAAGTGTACCTCCTGATTTTCGGCATTTTTTGACAGTAGTCACAAAACTTCTGCAACGAAAAATGTCAATATAAGTCCATGTTTTGGTATAGCCCCCATATAATGGCACTTCCCGATTATCGGCATTTTGAGGACTTGAGCTATTTTTTTCGACCGAACTACCTGTTATTTGACATTTAAGGTTCACAGTGGTCTCACAACTTCTCCATGAAACATTTCCAAGATAGTTCGGTCCGACCGAACTTAACGCTTTTGACTTGTTACTATCTTAATTAGTTGATATTTTAAAAGTTCCTTCATCTTAAGCTACACAACTGATCAAGTATTTCAATCCATTGTTTTAATTCATTAAATCTTTAACAAAGAGAATTTGTTTCCTTACAATGGCAATGAAAGAAAAATATATCCAAATTAAATAAATCCGAAATACAAAAGTTTAAAATATGTCTCCCCTCAAAAACAAAAACTTTTGGCTCAAAAAAAAAAAAAAAAAATTGAACAGATATTACTTTTAGTAAACCAACTGTGTTTTTAACTCAACTATGGTAACAATGCTTAAAGTCTACTTCAAACAGGGCATCGTAGATGATCTAGAGGGCCTAAATGACTGTCAACCAACAAATTGTTATTATTTGAAACTAAAAACAATTCCCAATTCAGTGCCGTAACAACGTTTACTGCCCTTTAAACATACGGACATTATTCTGTTTTTTTTTTTTTGTTGAATTGAAATTTTGGTTTTTACTTTTTTGCTTGGCTTTTGTGACAAACAAAATAACAACTATGCCAACAACAATTACAATATTTAGGGAGAAGAACAATACATAGCAAAAGGTGTTGCCTCCATTGTATGGCGGCAAATAAACGGCTCTTCATGTTAACGTGGTTAGGCGAAAGTTTTACTTTATATAATTTAGTAACAGCGGGGGAGCCCAAGCATACGATAATGGTCAAGGAGCTAAGTGAAAAAATTTCGTGTGTACAAGAGAATGGAACCATACCGGGGGAGATTAAAGTTTTTGTTTACCCAAAGCAAAGGGAGTTTTTTTTTTGAAATCTCTTTTACAACAAGTCTGCCTTTTGGCCGGTGGCGCATAACTGTGGATATAAAATACAGGACTTTTCTGGTATTTTGTAAATAGAATTTTAAGTAAGAAAAGTTTGCAAACTCTTTGTGCTTCAAAAAAATACAAAATGGAAATCTTATAACTTGAATGGCGCATGGTTGGTGGCCGCTAGAAGAAGCACACAATTTGTAAGTTATCAAAAACAAGAGACTTTATTTAAACACAAAAAATTATTTTTCAAAGGGTAATTAAGGAAAAGTTGAATTTAAGAAGGTTTATTAAAAGAAAAGTTATTTTAAAGGAAGTATGAAGCGAAACAAAATATAAATATAAGCCGTGATTTCACAGAAATTAAAACAAAAGATTTTGCCGAATTAAATGATAAAACATTAAAAGTTCCGTTGAGCGGGCATTCACCTTCGGGTGGAATTTAACAGCCTGTTCATGTATGTCGACCGAAAGGTTTTTTGCGCTTCGAAAGTGGAAAAAAATCATTTTCTGTTCATGTAAACGCCTTCGAAACGAAAATCTATGCGACCGACAAGCCATACGAAATAGCACGTAAACGTACACTTTTCCATTAAATTTGGGTTTATGTATTTCGAAAGGACTGTCTTTTATAGAAAGAGAATGTCAAAATCACTCACTTGCTTTATAGCTGCCGAGTAGAACGTAAACTCGCGAATAACACCGAAAATCTTAACACATCTTATTAATGGCGCTTTTATTCATTATACCCTCAGCCTTTAGGCTATGAAGGGTATATACACTTTCATACGGGCAAAATGTGCCTCATCGAAATAATGGTTTTAGACCCCAAGTATGTTTGGACGAAATGTGTTTCAGACAATTTGGAGTCGATTGAGCAATGTCCGTCCGTCTGTCTGTCTGTCTGTCTGTCTGGCTGGCTGGAGCGCACGATAACTCTCGAAGGGATGAACCGATTCGGTTCAAATTTTGGCTTTCGTAATATTTTGTCCAAACTTAGTTTAAGTTCGAAGATGAGCTATATCGGTCCACTCCTTCCGGTACCTCCCCCACAAAAGTTCGAAAATGTTCGGAAAATTTGTACGCACGATAACTCTTGAAGAGAGTGGCCGAATTGGTCCATACTTTACACATCCTAATACCAGATATAGATCAGGTTCAAATATGGACTATATTTGTCCACTCCATCCGGTACCTCCCACTCAAAATTTCGGATACATGTTCACTTTAAGACCTGTTTTCGAATCACTTTGATTTTTGTTGAAGCAACTTGCATTGCTGCCTCAATTGCGATGGTAAAAGTTGTTTCAAGGGCAAGTTCATACTTCTTGAGCAAACATCCCTGAAGTTCTAAAAAACCCCTATGGTACCATATGTAGGGGCTGGAGATCCATTCTTTTTAGTATCTCCTCCGCAAAACTTTTGATATTAAATCCTAATCAACATTTTTGTCAGTTCAAACGCCCAAAATTCTTAAAACTCCCTAAATACATGCGTTTTTTGGAAAAAAATTGTTTCAATATACACAGGCTGAGGGTATATCTCTGTCGGCAAAGCCGACTGATACTTTTTTACTTGTTTTTTTGAAGAAATTAATAAAATAAAATAATTCAAAATACCGACACATTTTATTTTTCAAACAAAACAAATCACACATATTCCAATGTTTGTATGTATATGTGGATTTTTTTTTTCATTTCTCATTTGACTCTCATTTATGGAACATAGTTGTACAAATGTACATTCGAATTAGTAGTATTTCGCATAGGATACGTAACGGCAGTCGCACGATAGTTTGCGAAATACATGAACGCATTTTTAGACGGAAGTGCCTGCTTTCCTTTCTTACAGATTTCCGTGCGACATACATGAACAGGCGGTAAGACTTTAGTCCTTTTGCAGAAACAAGTATTTTTTTATAATGTGACTTAAAGGAAAAACAAGTAAGAACGGCGTTAAGTTCGGCCGGGCCGAACTTGTTATACCCTCCACCACCAGTTGTATTGAAGTAAAATGGAATAATTTGTTTCCTTTCGTGTATGAAGAAGACTTAATACTAAATTTCAGCAATTTCGGTAAAACAATGTGAGGCACCATTCTATGGGGGCAATTTCAAAACGTCGATCTATACCGACAAATTTCTTACGGAAAGTTTTTAGGCTCAAAGAAGATAAATACCAAATTTCCTATATTTCGGTATGAGAATGTGCCTAAAACTTAAAAAATACCGAAAATCAAGAAGTACGCTTCTATGGGGATATAGGAAGACGTGGGCCTATACTGATAATACTCTTCTGGAATATTTTATTACTCTTGGAAGACGAAATAACGAATTTCAGCCATTTTGGTTGGATATTGACGTCGCAGTCTTCAGTATTAAGAAAATCGGGAGGTACCGTTCTATGGGGGCTATATCGAAACGTGGACCTATACCGACGAATTTTAGTCAGAAATAGGGCAATATGAAAGAGTGGACCTGTACAGACATATTTCTGGCGAACAGTTTTATATCACATTGAAGACTAAATACCAAATTTCAGCCATTTTGGTGGAATATTGAAGACACAACCTTCAAAACACGAAAAATCGGGAGGTACCTTTCCATGGGGGCTATATAAAGGCGTGAACCTATACCGACAAATTTAAAGGGGAAGTTTGAGTACCTCCAACGAAGTCTAAATACCAAATTTCAGCCATTTCGGTGGAATATTGAGGCCACAACGTTCAAAATACCGAAAATCGGGAGGTACCGTCCTATGGGGGCTATATGAAGACATGGACCGATACCGACAAAATTCTGGGAGAAAGTTTTGTACCCCTAAAGAAGACTACGTGCCAAATTTCAGCCATTTTGGTAGGATAATGAAGCTAAAACCTTCAAAATACCGAAAATCGGGAGGTACCGTTTTATGGGGGCTATATGAAGGTGTGGACCGATACCAACAAAATTCTAGGGGAAAGTTGTATACCCCTAAAGAAGACTACGTACCAAATTTCAGCCATTTCGGTGTGATAATGAAGCGAAAACCTTCAAAATACCGAAAAACGGGAGGTACCGTTCTATGGGGGCTATATGACGGTATGGACCGACACCGACCAAATTCTGGGAGAAAGTTTTGTACCCCTAAAGAAGACTACGTACCAAATTTCAGCCATTTCGGTCTGATAATGAAGCGAAAACCTTCAAAATACCGAAAAACGGGAGGTACCGTTCTATGGGGGCTATATGAAGGTATGGACCGACACCAACAAATTCTGGGAGAAAGTTTTGTACCCCTAAAGAAGACTACGTACCAAATTTCAGCCATTTCGGTGTGATAATGAAGCTAAAACCTTAAAAATACCGAAAATCGGGAGGTACCGTTCTATGGGGGCTATATCAAAACGTGGACCGATCTATCCCATTGTCAATACCAACCATCCTGCAAGTAATAGCAACTTCTGTACCAAATTTTGACTCTCTATCTTTAAAATTGCGAGCTGTATCTTGATTTCAACAGACAGACGGACGGACGGACTGACGGACGGACGGACGGACGGACAGACGGACATGGTCAAATCGACATAGAATTTTATGCTGATCAATAATATATATACTTTATAGGGTCTCCGACGAATATTTCGATGTGTTACAAACGGAATGACAAATTTAATTATACCCTCCATATGGTGGAGGGTATAATAATCCTAGGAACGGGCATGATAGATTTTAGAGTCCACTTTTCAGGAATTATATTTGTTCCTCTTTCATGATTGGTTCACCTGGAGTGCTAACTTCAGCATCCGCCACAGCGAACAAAAATGTGCTACGATAATCAGCGCTAATAGCAGGGCCAAAATTTTTATATCCTGTACCATTTAAATGGAAAAATAACTTTAATTTCCTGTGGGTAAGTTTTTCGACCACGCATTCCCGTAATGCCTAAATCAGATGAAGATCTATCTAAAAATTGACAATTTCTGTGACCACTGATAAATGTCCAATTGCAGATTGATCGGTCAACAAATGTATACAAATTCCTAAAGAAAACAATAAAATTGAGAAGCACCGATATATGGGGGCTATACCAAAATATGCACCTATGTTGGCAAATTTTTGGTGGAGATATTTTGTGACCACTGGGAACCTCAAATGTCAAATTCATTCAACAAAGATGTGGCTAATATCTTCAAAATACATAAAATTGGGCAATTGAGTTATAGGGAACAAGGGTGGTTGCTATACCAAAACATGGACCTGTGTTGACAATTTTTGGTAGAGAAGTTTTGTGACCACTGCCAATCTCAAATGTTAAACTACAGGTAGTTCGCTCAAAAATTATAGCAAAAATTCTGCTGACATGTTGCAGAATATTTTGATTTTGGTGTTTCTTTGTTAAAGCCGAAAAGTGAGTGTGATTCTCATTCATATGGGAATACTAGACACTTAAAGAGTTCGATTTTTCACTAAAAAGGCATCATTTCAAAAACTGAGAAGCCAATTGATAATTCCCTTCGCCGGGATGAAATCATGATATTGGTAGCGATCAGTAAAATTTTGCAACACTGTCAGTTCGATTTGAAAAACATTACTCTCCGTAATAGAGGGTAATAAATGAAGTTGAGCCAATGGGGGAATACTCCACTCAAGCAATCAAATGAGATTGAATCTTCAACAATAAACAAAACAAACAAAAAACAGCGGAGGCACGCGCAAAGGGAACTTTGTTAAAAACAAATTTCCTGCAAAAACCTCACAGGCAACTGTGTGATGTTTTTTTCAACTCACAGAATTCGAAGAATTCTTAGTTGATACGTGCTGACATGTTGCAGAATATTTTGATTTTGGTGTTTCTTTGGAAAAGCCGAAAAGTGAGTGTGATTCTCATTCATATGGGAATACTAGACACTTACAGA
This sequence comes from Musca autumnalis, assembly GCF_047663935.1. Taxonomy (NCBI): domain Eukaryota; kingdom Metazoa; phylum Arthropoda; class Insecta; order Diptera; family Muscidae; genus Musca; species Musca autumnalis. Next base: position 102,180,674 of record NW_027411977.1, on the reverse strand, counting down.
GTTCGGTTTTTCGCTAAAAAGGCATCATTTCAAAAACTGAGAAGCCAATTGATAATTCCCTTCGCCGGGATGAAATCATGATATTGGTAGCGATCAGTAAAATTTTGCAACACTGTCAGTTCGTTTTGAAAAACATAGGGGGTAATAAATGAAGATGAACCAATGGGGGAATACTCCACTCAAGCAATCAAATGAGATTGAATCTTCAACAATAAATAAAACAAACATTCTCAAAATATCTAAAACGTGTGGTAGAATTACAGGTAGTTAGGTCAGAAAAGGTAGCTAATATCTTTACAATATCTGAAATCGGCAAGTACTGTTATATGCTATACCAAACCATGCACCTGTGCTGAATATTTTAGTTGGAGAATTTTTGTGACCCCTGGCAACAACAAATGTTAAACTACAGGTAGTTCGCTCAGAAATCATGGTCAAAATTTTCAAAATATCTAAATCGAGAGGTACGGTTATACGGTGGCTATACCAAAACATGGACCAATGTTGATAATTGATGTTAGAAAAGTTTTTAAATCGCTGGGAACCTCAAATGTAGAATTTGCAACTAGTTCGGGCAACAAATGCAGTAAAAACCTTAAAATACCTGAAATTTGAACTTGACCTCTCTATGGAAAAAATACACTCTTGTGCAAAATAAAAAACATTCTAGCTTAATTATTGCGGACACTATAGTAAGGGTATGACTAGATCGACCTAGGATCGCAAATAAATATTTCAGTACGTCACAAACGGAAAACCAAACTTAATATACCCTCCATTAAGTTTGATGGGTATAAAACACAATGTTACATTGTATCGTTCATATACCTATGAACATAGTTGTCGGTAAATATTAAGTTTGTATCCCTCGAAGCAATATTAGTCAACCCTTTGTTAAACAAATGTTGTCAGGTTTCACACAACAAACAAAATCTGCATATCACGTGACGTAGAAAGAAAACTTAGAAAAAACTCTGCAACCGCACTCAACAACTTATGAAACGGAAACAGTGGTATGCACTATCGGACTGTTAGAGGAGAAAACGAAACATAAAAAATACGTCAAGAAAACTTTGTAATATCTATAGTAGGACTGCAACAGTGAAGGGTGGTGATAGGGAAAGTTAAGTATGAACATATAAAAATTCTAGTATGAAATATAAAACAATGGAGTCAATATAAGGGAGCTAAAGCTCGAAACATGGAGTCATTGATTTGAGAAGAAACATAATAATAATTGTTTGGAATGAATGAATGGAATGAAATTTGCTTAGAGGATGTCGTTGATTCGTTGTTCGTAAGTAAATGCTGCATTATACAGCAATGTATAAATCTTGAAAATAAATGTGACTTCATTTTCAGGAATTTCGGTATAAATTGTGTAAAATGAAGATTTTGAAGAAATGTCTGGAGCTCTGAATGACTACTCAAAAGCTTTGAAATGCTTGAATGCCGACTGGAAAAAAAAGAATCTCCAATTAGCATTATCAAAACAATACTGGGAGTTTGAGATCAAACTTACAGTAGACTTATACAAAGCCTGTTGTAAAAAAGGACAACCTCTCACTGAGATTCATCCCCTCCAATGACAACGTGAATAGTCAACATCTTTGTGTGTTTAATGCACCTATGTAAAATTACATTTTATGTGTTTATTAAACTTCTATTCTATTATAAACCTACTACAGCAACATCAAAAAATTTCCCAAAAATATAAATGAACGTTTTAAAATCATTTTTTTGCATTATTGCCGAATCAATTAAAATGTACGATATTTTCTAATCTTAATTAAAAACATAATTAAAAACTCATCCCACCATTAATAATTTTGAAAAAGATTATGGTAATATAATGGGTACTTTTTCAATATTGTACTTTTTGGATTCCCGTAATATAGAAAATTTTCCTCCAAAATTTCTTGAACATGGCTCTTTGTTGAAAAATGTTTCTCAATTAAATAACAATCTTGAAATCGCTTGGCAGCATTTCGTTGGATCAATACTAGAATTGTTACACCCTCTACTGAACGGTATTCTTGATCAGCATAAAATTCCAAGTCAATGTAACCATTTCCCTCTGTCCTTCTGTCTGATGAAATCAAGATACACCTCTCAATGGAGCTTTATAATTTAGATCTGAATATTATATTACTTCTCGGATATTTGGTATTGAAAATGTGCTATAAAGGTCCACGTTTTGATATAGCCATACAGAACGGCGCCTTCCGATTGTCGGTATTTTAAAGACTTTACCACATGAAGTTATGTATTTAGTCTTAGTATAGGTTCACCTTTTGCTATAGCCACTATATAACGGTATATCCCGATTTTCGGTATTTTAAAGGATTTAGCTATATTATCTCACTGAAATGGCTGAAGCTTGATATTTAGTCTTCTTTTGGGCTACAAAACTTTCTTCCAGAAATTGTTCAGTATAGGCCCACGTTTTCATATAGCCCCCATAGAACAGTACATCCCGATTTTCGGCATTTTCAAAGTTTTAGCCACCTCATCCTACAGAAATGGGTCAAATTCTGTACATAGATATACAACATACCTGGAGAGAATTGTCGGAATAGGTCCACGTTTTGATGTGGCCCCTACTGAACAGTACCATGTTTAATTGTAGCCTCCTTAGAACGGTACCTCCCGATTTTCGGTATTTTGAAGTTTTTAGGCACATTAACTCGCAGAAATTTCTGAAATTTGGAATTTGGTCTTGTCTAAAAAACTTTTGTACCAAAATTTATCAAAACAGGTCCATGTTTTGTTTTAGCCCCCTTAGTACCTCCCCTAATGGTACCTCCCGATATTCGGTATTTTGAAGGTTTTAGCCACTTTGTCTCACAGAAATGGCTGATATTTGGAATTTGGTCTTATTCGTGGCTATAAAACTTTCCTCCTGCAATTTTTCAGAACAGGTCCACGTTTTAATATTGCCCCCAATGGTACCTCCCACTTTTTGGTATTTTGAAAATTTTAGGCATATTTTCTCATAGATATTTCTGAAAGTTGGCTTTTAGTATTCTTTAAGGCTACAAAACTTTTCCTCAGAAATTTGTACAGGTCCACTTTTTGCTATAGCCCCTATAGAACGTTACCTCCCGATTCTCGGGTAAAATTCGGCATGCAATTCGGTGGCCATACATAGCATACCGGCAAGGAATTATCGGTATGGGATTACATTTTTATATAGCCCCTATAGAACCCCAATTTTCGTTTTTTTTTCAAAGTTTTAGTCATATTATCGTACAGAAATGGGTAAAATTCGGCATAATCGTCTTCGTGGGGATATACAGCATTCGTGCAGAGAATTGTCGTACATATATATCCACATTTTTATATAGCCGCTATAGAAAGGTAACCCGATGTTTAGAGCTTTAATAAATATTTTTATGGAGAAATCGGTAGAAACAATAAAGTTAATATTTGATATTGCATTGTATTCAAAATTTTCAAAACCACCAGAAATTTACAAAAAATTCATATTCGATAGTTTTGATAAAGATAACTTCAAATTCTGCCCTTCCAATTCAAAAATTAATATTGTATCTTAGGAAAAAGAATGCAACTCAATGGGTTCCACGCCGTTTTGTTGTCTCTGAACATCTAGAGCTTCGAAAAATAACGAAAACCCCACCGCCGAACGCTCCACGTAGTGATTGTAACTTTGTTTGTCGGATTCTCAATAGGTAGAAAAGCTCCACAAAGATAGGTTCATATTTTGGTATATTCCAATTAAAGGCACCACCAGGTTTAACATATTTTGGTGGTTATACACTAGGGCGACCAAAAAAAATACTACTTTTTTGAACTCTTACCCCTTCCGATTTGATTTAAAAACCGTATATGTGAAATTGTACGGCGATAGGTTAATGTTAACCCGTGCCAACCGAACGATATTTCTTTTCATAGTAAGTTGTATGAGGGCAAGATGCATTTTCACGAAAATTCTCCAAAGGTGCAAATATGGTTCAATCGATAAAAAGATCTTTACCAGTTCATTGCTGTGGCTATAAACAAATTGTCTTGACCTTTAAGTTTTTATATAAATTAAAACATTATAACACAATAAATATGTATATAATAAATTACGAAGTGTAAAAAGTATAAAAATGGATTCGTTTCGAAACCAATTCGTTCGAACTACTACCAAACTTCTATGTTTTTAAATATATATATGTATTTGATTTGTTTTTGTTTGCAATCAAAAAAACATTTCCTAAAACAGCAGAAGTTAGAGAAACAGTCCATAACTTATTACACCACATTTTTATGACTGCCGTCCTGCCTAATTGGCAACAATTCCTATAACATTTTCCAGATATTTGCAAAAATTGGGTTGTTTCTAAATTAATATAAAATGCTCATCTTCAGGAGCGGGTATTTTCTGAAGGGTTTAACAGCTTTATTTACCTTATATTTTTGTGAAGTGTTATATTTTTCATTCATAAAATACTATGGAGTATAAAGACCTCATATAAATTCTCCTTTACATTCTCAGCTGATTTATTCATGTCCTCCAGTCTAATGAATGCAGTTCACAATAGCCTCCGTCATATAAACATTTGTTTTTCGCATTGTATGAATACACAAAAACATTTTTCCTAAATGAGTGAAATTTTCTGTGATAGCTACCACTTGAATGAACATATTTTCAAATATCTCTTTCTTATAGATATTGGAGGGTGTAAACACTTCCATTCCTTATTGTTTTATGTAAAACGCATCGTATGGTATTACTGAAGGTATCACATACGTACATATGTATATTTAAGTCTATAGCATATGCCAATATGTTAGAAGTTTACACATATATACATACATGTATTTTGCATATTTGAAACGTACGCAGTCAAAGTTTTCCTGTCGAAGTAAAGTTTACTTCTTTCGACTTTTGCTAGTTCAGGATTATTACAATTGTTACACGAATGAGGTCGGAAAAGAAAAACACTAAAACTTGGCATAAAGTGTAGATAATATTTCAAAATCAATCGATGTGGTGTGTAGTTGTGGTAGTTGTAGTAGCGGTAGCATGAGGTACGTAAACAGCTAGACTTTAAACCTTCAACTCCATTGTGTATATGAATCCGTCGAAGTGTGTTTGAGAAGTTTTGAATACACTCTTGACAAAAACTTGAGATTAAGGGTTATGATGCATTTGTTTGCGACCACTTTTATGTGTACAAGTGGCGGCACTGTGGTTTTTATGTGCCCGATTTTCTGTTGCGGACTGTGACTACAAAACTTTTGTAAGTCAAGTTACAAGATAGATGGATCTCAGTATTTGAACGTATTTCACGTTTAGCCAATGTGTAAGAATATGCATGTAGGGGTGTATGCAATAATCAACATTACATCAGCAGAGAATTCGATTTTATTTGCTTGATCAGCGAAAATTAAATGATATTACCGTCATTATTGACTACTCTATTCAAAAAGATAAGGCAAACCTTATTTCCGCCTAAAAATGTTTTTCGTTACCTTCTCTCCTATGACAACTAAAGTAGAAAAGCAAACAAAAATTCATATCGCATTTTTGTTGGACGTTATTTACGGAAACAAACCATTTGTCTTGTACGTTAAAGAAACAACGGTAACTACTGCTCCCCTGGTCAGTGTATTCTCTGGCTATGAAAACAATCAATAACTTTATTTTCCATATATCTGTATATGTAAAGACAAACAATAACTTAGGCGCATTGCTGGTATGTATGCTAAAAACGAATGGAAGGTGTACAGACCATCGCTGTAATTGTTGTTTTCTTCTTTTTGCTGCAACATAACAAGAAACTAAACAAGGCATGGGCCACAATGCTTGGTCGTTGCAATCAAACAAGCCACAATACAAACGGAAATCAACAGTGACATAAGTACAACACGTCAACAATGCAATATATACTGGAACGCATTGCTTCGCAGAATGCTAGACGAAAATAAAAAAACACAAAAGTTTTTTTTTTTTTTTTTTTTTTTTTTTTTTTTTTTTGATCGAAAATGTTGACATTTTATAGCCCGATGTCTTTGAAGGGATAACAGAATTGATTTGCTTTTTCCTTTGTGAAGCCAAGGTCCGTTTGGCCGCTAGAGTGGTTTCCACAGATGGACGGCCACGGTTGTACCGATTTACAATTCGAAATTTCGCGCTGATCAAGAATATATATACTTTGTGGGATCTAGAATGTTTATTTCAAGGAGTTATAAACATAGCGATAAACTTAATATACCCTCTGTTATGTTGTGGAGGGTATACAACTTTTTTTAGTTTATTGAAGGTGCTCAAAAAGAAAATTGATATCTTTCTTTAATTAATTCTGTTTTTTAATAACACTGTGCTCCAGCAAAATTATGCAGGGGTTATGGTGTATCAGTTCGACTTGTTACTGTCCATGGAAGACGAAAATGCCTTTGGTAGCTTATAACGGTAAATGTTATGAAAAATGGGATTTGTTAAATTTTCAAACTTAAACGGGGATAACATTTTTTTCATAACGGATTTCTACCAATTTCTTTAGAAAGTTCGAACATTGCCTTCAAAACAACCCATATATTTATACCCTATACCACAATGTGGAAAAGGGTATTATAAGTTTGTTTTGGTAAAAATTCATGTAACACCGCGAAATATTCGTCGGAGACCCCCAATGTGGTATACCAATCTTCATATCCCGACGAGATAAAGCGATTTTGAGATGTGTGTCCATTATAAATTGTAAACACGCTCCAGGCCGCAATTATGGACCGATCATCATGAAATTTTGTATGGAGGTCGGGTTTAGATCAGAATAGATCCCTATTCTTATTGGTGATGATCGTGAAATATTTAGCGGGTGAAATGGACCAAAAACATAATAATAGCGGCTCTGTAGGTCTTAATAATAGTCCGATCAACGCGTAATTTTAAATAAGGTAAGAGTATATCACAAAGAAGAAGCTTGCAATTTGAGATGGCGATAGGATAATATTTAGAGTGTTAAATGGACCAAAACTTTTGTGTGAAAATTGTGAAAATTTTAAATATACAGCTTAGATCTTAATTCCTGGAAGTGACATTCCGGACATGTGAGATATACTTGAAAGTGGAACGCTTGACCTTTCAATTGATGCCAATTATATTGGTGTGCATGATCAGATAACAGAGATACAGCCTAATATATTCCGTTATTTGTTTGTAGTGTAATAATAAACTCGCTAGAAGTCGCAATTATACATCAATAGTCACGAAATTTTGCACCGGGTAAGAGTATAGGTCGAACAAGATGCCTACAATTTTGAATGATGATCTGATATTCTTTAGCGGGTGAAATGGACCATTACTTTTGTAAGAAATATAAAAATTTTATTTTTGGTCGATATTTAAATTCCTTGAGGACATATATATTTCGCAAAGTAGCCTACATATGGGAAAAAAAACTACTGACCTATCCTCTGATGTAAATTGCAATAAAGTGTTTGCTAGATAACGGGCCTACTGCCTAATATATAATGGGTTCTGTGTAGAGAACCACATTTTTATCCCATGCTACATATTGTCTCTCCTAAAGTGTATGTAACAACAAGAAATATTCGTCCTAGACCGCATATTTGGTATGCCAAAATTCATATCTTGACGAGATAAAGCGATTTAGCGATGTGTGTCCGTCCATCAAAAATTGTAAACAAACTTAAGGCCGCAATTATGGACCGATTGTAACGAATTTTTAAGGCGGTTGGGTTCGGGCCAGAATAGAAATGATTAGTTTTTGGTGATGATCGTGAAACGTTTAGGGGATGAAATGGACCAAAAACAAAATTTTAACCAATTTTGTAGCGGCTCTGTAGGTCAAAATAATAACCCGCAAAATTTTGAACAAAGTTTGAGTTTATGATGAAGAAGAAGCGTACAAACCAACGTGAAGATTAGAGAATACTTAGCGGGTTAAATGGACTGAAACTTTTGTGTGAAATTGGTAAAAATTTCAATAACGTAGCGGTTAAACAACGGTGCAAGTAGTGCTACATAAGTGGGTTTCATTACATTTTAGTTTGTGTGAACTAAATTTTCCTTTTCTGCTACAAAAATGTCTTTGTCATGCTAGATAACTTTTTGGTTTTGGTCATAAGTATTATACATTACATCTGTGATATTTGGTAATTAAATTTTGACAATCATTGAAAAGAAGTTCCGTGGAGTGCGATTGTCTAGGGATAGTGGTATAGGGTATCCCATGGTCGGCTCCGTCCGACTATAGACTTTTCTTACTTGTTTTTTAAATCGGTTTGCAAAAAGCTATGAATTATTGGTTGAAGTATGAAAAAAACACATTAAAACAGAAAAATATTTTCCCCGGTCTCTTTGTTTGTTGACTATGTAATTATTACTATGTCTGTTCCAGTACTGGGTGACGTAGGGGATGGAAGATACCAAGGAACGGTCCTGACCGGTTTTAACATGGCAAAGCCCAGGATTTATCTGGGTCCCTCTTTCATCCCAAGTGGACACTGACCTCCCCGTGGTGTCACCTGGGGAACTGCCTTTAACACCCGTTAAAGGTAGTGAGCTAACATGTGCCGCGCGTTCACCCATAAGAACGTTAAAAACTTGGGTTTGGGCGTCGGGTTAGTAACCCTCCCCTAGAAAAAACAGCCTACTATGAAAACAACGAAAGAAAAGAAAAACAAACCCCACTAAAGTTGACGAACCCCGCAAACGTTTTAAGGACCATGATCTGCGAATCTGCACCTGGAATGTTCGCACTCTTTATAGAGAAGGTGCAGTCTTCGCATTGGCAGACGTACTTGAAAAGTACAAGACCGATATTACTGCCATACAGGAAATACGATGGATTGGGAAAGGCGTCACAACAACACCTAAAGGTGACGCACTGTATTATAGCTGCCATGACGTAAAGCATGAGTTTGGTTGTGGATTCGTAGTTAGTCGGAGACTAAAACATCTTGTATCCAGCTTCACTCCAGTGAATGAAAGACTTGCTGCAATTCGAATAAAAGCTAAATTCTTCAACATCAGCTTTATTTGCGCTCATGCTCCCACTGAAGAAAGGACGAACAGACCAAAGATATATTTTACGAGCGCTTAGAAGAAACATATGACAGTTGCCCTGCCCATGACATTAAAATCATTCTAGGCGATTTTAATGCCAAAATTGGAAAGGAGAATATCTTTGGCCCAACAGTCGGGAAATTCAGTCTCCACAGTGAAACATCTGACAATGGTATGAGACTGATAGACTTTGCAGCTGCAAAAAACATGGTAGTTAGCAGTACCAGATTTAATCATCTCGATATTCATAAGGGCGCCTGGCTGTCTCCAGATCAGAAAACAAGAAACCAAATTGATCATGTTGTGATAGATGGAAGACATTCATCGAGCGTGTTGGATGTACGATCGTTCCGAGGCGCAAACATTGATTCGGACCACTACCTTGTTGCAGCAAAGGTACGCACCCGCTTAAACGTAGCAAACAAAGTACGAACAGACACAACGCGAAAGTTAGACATCGGTAAGCTGCAATCACAACAGATAGCCACAGCATATTCCACTCAACTAGCCCAATTGCTTAATCAAAGCCCTCCTCATCCCGATAACATATCAGCGCAATGGCAAAGCATTGCCCACTCCATGCAAACAGCCGCAAAATCCATACTTGGATACCAGAGACCTCCACCAAGGAATCCATGGTATGATGAGGAGTGTCGTGCTGCCACCGAAGAGAAAAATGCGGCATATAAGGCTACTTTACAATCCGTAGCAACGCGTAGCGCACGAGAGAGATACAGGGAGAAAAGGAGAGAGGAGAAACGTCTTTTCCGCAGGAAAAAGAGAGAGATGGAAAAGCGGGAGTGTGAAAAAATCGAGATGTACAGGAGCCAGAATGAAGTCCGAAAATTCTACCAAAGAGTCAAGCATCAAACTGATGGCTTTGGTACAGGCACATCCTCCTGTAGAGACCAGCAAGGTAATTTGGTAACTGATACTGATAGTGTACTCAGGATATGGAAAGAACATTTTTCAAATCTGTTGGTATCCAATAGCAGCGAAGACGACGAAGATACCACAGTCCCAATCCCAGAAGATGGTATTGAATGTATACCGCCCAGCCAAGATGAGGTAAAGACAGCAATAAATCGGCTGAAGAATAATAAGGCAGCAGGGGCCGATGGCTTACCAGCCGAGCTGTTCAAAACCGGAGGCGACACGCTGATAAGGTGTATTCATCAGCTAGTTAGCACCATCTGGCAGGAAGAACGATTACCCGACGATTGGAACCTGAGTATCCTGTGCCCCGTCCACAAGAAGGGAGATAAGACTGTATGCTCTAACTATAGGGACATAAGTCTACTCCCTATTGCCTACAAGATCGTGTCAGGGATATTGTGCGAACGACTAAAGCCAATGGTCAACGAGATTATTGGACCATACCAATGCGGCTTTAGACCTGGCAAGTCCACCATTGACCAGATATTTACCCTGCGGCAAATCCTGGAGAAGACCCAAGAGATGCAGATCGACACCTACCACCTTTTTGTCGATTATAAAGCAGCCTTCGACAGTCCGCTGCGCTCAAAGGTACTCCAAGCCATGTCTGAATTTGGTATTCCCGCAAAGCTCATCCGGCTTTGTAAAATGACTTTAACTGACACGATGTCCTCAGTTAAAATAGGAAAGAACCTCTCCGAAGAGTTTGGTACCAAAAGAGGTTTCAGACAAGGAGACAGCCTTTCGTGTGACCTCTTCAACATCCTGCTAGAAAAGGTTATACGAGAGGCAAACGTCAAAAGAAGTGGCACAATCTGCACCAATAGTCACATGTTACTTGCTTATGCTGATGATATAGACATCATGGGTCGATCAGTAAAAGAAGTAACTGATACCTTTATAAAGGTCGAAGGAGAATCTGCTAAAGTGGGTCTGGCGGTAAACGGTGAGAAGACCAAGTTGATGGTGTCGACGCGCAATGCGTCCATTGAGCTCGGACCGACTGTGGAAGTTGGTTCCTATAATATTGAGGTAGTAAAAGACTTCGTCTACCTCGGCACCTCCGTCAACACAACAAACGACATCAGCTGTGAAATAAAAAGAAGAATTGTATTGGCCAACAGATGCTACTTTGGATTAAGTAAGCAGTTTAAAAACAAAGCCACATCTCGTCAAACAAAAATAACGCTCTACAAAACACTGATACTACCCGTGCTGATGTATGGCTCCGAAGCCTGGGTACTTGCGCAAGCAGACATGGCAGTGCTTGGTGTGTTTGAGAGAAAAATTCTTCGAAAGATCTACGGACCAATCTGCGTTGACGGTGAATATCGACGTCGCATGAACCACGAGCTGTATCTGATATACAACGACATCAATATTGTTAAACGTATCGAGATGCAGCGATTGCGTTGGCTAGGCCATATCATAAGAATGAGCGATGATGAACCCGCTAAAAAGGCGTATGAATACATGCCACATGGCGGTGCACGCAGAATTGGCAGGCCAAGGAATAGATGGCGCGAACAAGTGGATGATGAGATGAAAAGGCGCGGTATTCCAGAGTGCAAAGCAACAAATAGAGAGGAATGGAGATCTCTTCTTAGTTCGGCCTATAGAACAAATGTTCTGTAATGGGCCAGCTAAGTAAGTAAGTAAGTTCCAGTACTGCAAGAATCTACTAATTTTTACTATTTTTTCGATAATATAAAGGAACAAATTTTATAGTAGTAAAAAAATAGTAGCTTCTTGCAGGTTCTGGAACAGAACAAGTATTTATATCTTCCCAGCAAAATTTTTGCCTCCAAAGATGCAGTTAAATGATATGTACAAGTGATCTGGATGTGCATCAAATTATGCATTTTCACTGATGATTTTTACAAGAGCGTGACTACTGAAAGATGCACTCCAAAGCACTGCATTTTAACTAACCCTTTGGCACTGCATTTTAACTGACCCTTTTGGCATTGCATTTTAACTGACCCTTTTGCACTGCATTTTAACTGACCCTCTGGCACAGCATTTTAACTGACCCTTTGGCATTGCATTTGACCTAACCCTTTGGGGTAAAATAGGAGGCAGTCCAAAGCACGTGTTTGGTACAGGCATTCTGCGGAAATTGTGCAAGCCATTACAAAATATGCCAGAACAAATAAAATGCATTTATTATTTGTGCAAAACAAAAATATTAACAACTTTATTACATTAACACAAATTATGAAAATTCTCCATTGAATTCAATCGCAAACATGCGTGTTTCCTCCGCTTGCATTTGTTCCAAGCTGAACTGTTTTTGCTTCATTTGCTAAATGGGTTGTCTTCCCATCACCAGTTAAGATTTCGACACGTACTCCAACAGCACTCCATTCGGAAATTTTCTTCTGGTGAGTTGCCGGAAAAATGTTCACAAATTAAATATTATTTAAATATTAAATATTATTTAGTTTGTATTAACAAATGTTTGGACATGTTAACACGCTTATCTCTTTTTGGAAAATGAAAGCCGCTGCCTGTAGAGATGTACAATCTGATTTATGTATGTACATATAGGGATCTCTAACAACTGCTAATAAAATGTAGCGAACGGAGTGCCTTTTTCACGACTCCGTTTGGACTGCATCCGGATGCTGTTAAATTGTGAGGAATTGGAGTGCCTTTTTCACGACTCCGTTGAACTGCATCCGGATGTTGTTAAAATGTGACAAGTGGATGTGATTCTTTGGATTGCATCCAAATGCGGTTAAAATGTGAGGACTGGAGTGCCTTTTTCACGACTCCAGTTGAACTGCATCAAAACATGCCGTGACAGAACTAGTCCACATTGCACTACTTCCAATTTAATTTGCTGGGTTAACATTAGAACCCCCCCGAGCGTATGATTGTTATTATAAACTTTCTAATTAATAACAATCATATGCACTGTTATATGTCAAAATTGATGTACATATGTATGTATGTGGGGGAACGACATCGCACTTTTGTGAACATTTTACAGAAAATCTGGAGGTACCATTTTATGGGGGCTATAATCAAAATGTAGGCCTGGACCGACAACTCTCTTTGAGAAAGTTTTGTCGACCCAACGAAGATCAAATACCATATTTCCGCCATAATGGGGCTAAAACATATAAAATAACAAAAATCAGAAGGTACTGTTTTTGGGGTCTACATGGAAACGTTGACCAGCACCGACAAATTTCTGAAGAACAACTTTGTAGTCCCGTCTAAGACTAAATACCAAATTTCAGCCATTTCGATGGGATAATGAGGCTTAAACCTTTCTATACCTACAAATTTCTGGGGCAACGTTTTTTTTGCCTCAACGAAGATCAAATGTCACAATTTCAGCCATTGTAATGTGATTGTAAGGCTAAAATCGAAAGATTCCAATCTATGGGGCCTATATCTTTAAATAAGTTTCATACCCGCAAAGAATACTAAATACAAATTTCAAAGAGTAGACCTGCAACGACAAATTTCAGGAGAAAAGTTTTATAGCCCCAAGGATGTCTTAATACAAAATTTGAGCCATTTCAATAAGTAATAATACCGAAACCTTAAAAATACCATAAAACTAGGAGGTACCGTTCTTCTATATCAACACGCGGGCCTATACTGGCAAATTTCTGGGGGAAGGTTTTGTAGGCGGACAGAAATACCAAATTTCAGTCATTTTGGTAAGATAATGTGCCTGAACATTTCAAAATACCGAAAATCGCGAGATACCGTACTAGTGGGGCTATATCAAAATATAGACCAATCTAAAATCTTAGGAGTAATAGACACTTCTGTTCCAAATCATACAGCTCCATCTTAAATATTGCGAGCTTTATCCTGACGAACATCGTTATATCGAATTAGAATTTTATGCTGATCAACAATAAGATGGAGGGTATAAAAAAAGAACAAATGATCGTTATATTGGGGGCTATACCAAAACGTGGACCGATATAACCCACGTTTTGGTATAGTCCCCAATTTACACAGGTGTATAAAATGTCAGCACTTTATGTCAACTCATTCGGAGATAGCGTGACTGCAACAGACGGACGGATGGACGAACATGGCTAAATCGACTTAGAATTTTACGCTGATCAGGAGTATATATACTTTATAGGGTCGCAAATGATTATTTCGATTAGTCACAAACGGAATGACAAATTTAGTATACCAGCCGTATTGTTAAGCTTGGACGGCAACCAAATAAAATACTTAACAAAAACAAACCCAACCCAACCTAGCGTTAAGGGTTTAACAACAGAGGAAATGTGTGATGCGTTCATTGCCTAACCACTCATTATTACTAGCAAAAGGAAGTCATTACTTTAAGTAATGGGACAGACAAGTGGTTCACCGGATGCTGAATAAAAAAACATCTATTCGTTAAAAGTTTGATTGCACTGACAGTTTTCTCAACAACTGTTACCAAAGATAAGATGTTACGAAATATGCGTACATGTCCCTGAACTATTCAAAAGAACACAAAAAGATTGTCAAAAATGATTGCATTGAATAAGTTGTTAGCTTTGGAGCATTGAAATGTTATCATTGGTTAACCATTGAAGAATAATGGTGTGTTTCCGTTGGAGACCAACTCCAATAGAAAGAGGTTCGACGTATTTTTTTTTCTTTTTGAAACATTTTTAAGGTTTGGGTTATACAAGAAGTAATGAATAGAAGCGTGTTTTTTTTAAGAAAAAGAAATATTTTTACTTTTTAGATGTGTTTTTTTGAACGTTTTTTTTTTTTTTTGTGATAGTTAATTTTTTCTTCAAAGAACATTGAACATAGAAACAAACAAACGGAACCAACAACTACCAGTTTAAGCTGTACACTTCCTTTCAATATCGTTTTGCTCTGTTCTACTTGTCCTCCAGACAAGTGTGAGTTTTACACTTTTTTGTACGGCCTTAGTTGTGTGGGTACTCGCTTTTTTGTAAGATGCCTGTTTGTATTTAATTTCCATCTGAACGAGAAATGATACTTTTCTTGTTTTGATGTTGATGTTCATGTTTCCCAAAGATGTTATCTCATTCTGGGGCCTTTTGTTTTTGTTCCTTTTTGCTGAAACAACACAGATCCTAATTTTGTTGCTTTTGATGTGAATGACTGACATCGCTGTTTGATATGTTTTCCCCAAAATAAACCAAAACGATACTCCAAATACAACATAGGAAAATGTGATGCCTTATCGCTTTCTTTCTTTCATTAAAGGTTAAAAAAAAATGTTCAAAGGCGGCTTAGGGTCTATTACAAGTGGGAGGGGAAATTACATATACACTTGTATGGTTTTTGTCAAAAAAGCATTCACGTTTTCTTTGGATTCTTCTAATTTATTTCCTTGGTAGTCTAAAAAAACACGACAAGTTAAAGATAAGCGTACATAGCGTTAGCACATCGTAAATTGCCAACCAAATCTTATGTTACTGTTTTCCACGTGCCTAAAGAGTTGGGTTTTCATAAAATAACATCAAAGAAAACGGAAACGTCTTTGTGGGATATTAGTGTTAAAAATCTTATGTTATCTTTAATTGCAAACATAGTTTAAACATAAAGATATCATAAGAACATCCTGTAGCATACACACAAACAGCTGATATAATAAGATTGGAAAATATAAATTTCGAAATACTTGTAAATGATCTTGGAGGGTTGGCATTTTTTATTTAGGATGACGACTTCTATTTTGCTTTTCAAAATCGTCCGGCTTAATCCCATAGCAAGGTGCGCCTTAACTAACTTTAAATGGAAGGTGCTTACACCTGGGATTTTTTGCAAATTCTGAAATTACAATGCTCATAGATGAGATATATTAAGAAACAAAAAAAATCGCCGGAGGGATTTTCAAATAAATCGCGATTTAATTTCACATTTTAGAGGTTCAAAAACTTCCTAGGTGTAAGCACCTTCCATTTAAGTTTGGTTAGGCCACACCGTGATAGTCGTTGTTTTAATATTTTCAATTTATTAGTGGGAACAATTTAAAGTTGTTTTAATAACATATTAAAACAACGGCTATTGGATTAATCCTGACTATTTTGAAAAGCAATATAAATGATCTCTATAAACAACTGTTTAGGACGGACCCACTCAGGTCCGTAAATAACAAACTGTTCAAAAATTTAGAAAATATGAACGGTTTGGTATTTGCTGTCCCGAAAAGAAGAAAAAAAGGACAAAAATCATAAAATTTTGACCTTAGAGAACCATTACTAAAAGGTTTGTATGTCGAAGAATATTGTTTACTGAGATCATAAGAACATTTTTGCACTATTGTTTTCTCGAATTTGAGCGGTTTAGTATATATGGACCACAACCAGAGGAAAACGATAAAAAGTCGTATTTGTTTAAAGTTATTTCGCAATTTTGACCTTTAACAAGTTTCTGCAGAGTTCATATATTCTATAAATTTGTTTATTGGGATTTAATGTACATGATTGTACTGCAATTTCTAATGTTTCCTCCAAATTTTAATGATTTAATATGTATAGGTCAAGACTCAAGAAAAAAGATTTTAAAATAATTTTTTTTATGGATTTTATTTTTTTACGACAATAGCTAAAACTAGCTCTTGACACGAAGGCCCTAAGTTTTTTGAGGGCCCATAACGGCGAAGGTGCAAATTTTAGAGCAGTGTCAGAATATGGTTAATTTGTTGCACAGAAGATGTTTGCAGCATCAAGAGGTCCCAAAACTGCTCAACATAATCGGCAACGTTATACGGAGTAACACAATCTAACTTGCTGAATTTATCAATTTAATAACTGTGTTGTAATCCATATTAACTTATGATAAATCGATCATATATTTAACTACACTGTGCTACGCAAAAAAATATTCATGCATTCTCATGTTATATTTCTATCGTGTTGAGGTTCCTGGATAAAGAAAATACATTTGGATCCTTTCGGTCACTTCGTTTTTTTGTTTATAACGGTAAATGTAGTGAAAAATGGGGTTTCTAAGATTTTCAAATTTAAACGGTCATAACTTCTATTTTTCACCACGGATTTTGTCGTTTTTTTTTAAGAAACAAGTAATATTTTTCAAACAAACTAGTAAGTTTTGAAATCGGTTAACGGGCGGTACCGTTATATAGGGGCTATACCAAAACGTTGACCGATATAGTCCATCTTAGAACTTGTACTGCCCCAAAAACAAAAGATCCATCGTTACAAAATTTCGGCGTCCTATCACAATTTTTGTGGATGCTAGAGTGATTACCACAGACGGTCGGAAGTGCCGACTTGCATAAAAAAGTAAAAACACAAAAAATTGCATAACTTATCTATTTTTCAACCGATTTTACTAGTTTACTTAATTGCTTTTTCGATAAAATATATTATTATAATGTTTGGTATCTTCTAAGAGCCCTAGAGCAAGAGGAAAAGCATATTCCCGTTTTTTGATGCGTTTTTTCTCACTTTAACAAATGTAACTTATCCAATTGTTAACCGATTTCAAAGTTTAATAGTTTTTTTCGAAAAATACTACATGCTTCTTTAAAAGAAATAAAAAATAATTTAAAAACTTAAGTTTTAGTGTTTTATTTAGAAATGCACTTAAAACTAGAAAATAATTTGTCGCTTAGCCTCAATAAATATATTCTCTCTCATGATGGAATCTCTCCAATAAAACGCTTGCCGTAATGTACAATTTCACCAGCTAAATTCACCCATTTATAATTTAAATGCAAGCGTTTTATTTGAGAGATTCCATCATGAGAAAGAATATATTTACTGAGGCTAAGCGACAATTTTTTTCTAGTTTAAGGTGCATTTCTAAATAAAAAAAATTCTGAAACCTACGTTTTTAAATTTTTTTTATTTTTTACTTGTTAGTAAATACATTTTTTTGACCACGGAGAACAAAATTATAGTCAATTTAGGCAGAAAATTTAGACAAAAACTTTAAAATGCCTGAAATCGTGTACTACCGTTATATAAAGGCAAAACCCAAAACCTGGACCTATTCACAATTTTTGGTGGGGAAGTGTCTGTATCATTGGAAATCCCAAATGCCAAAATGACAGCTTATTCGGGCAAAAATGAAGATAAAATCCTCAAAATACCTGATAGCGGGTGGCACCGCTATATGGGGGCTGTAGGAAAAAATGGACCCATATTCATATATTGCCATCCAAATCTGAAAAGTGTGAAATGAATCTTGGTTTTAATTTCATATTCATGTATTGTCATCTTAATCTGAGAAGTGTGCATAGTTTTAGTCCGATTGGTCAGCTACAACCGTGTCAAAAATGAGTTACCAGATTTGAAATGCAATTTAAATAAAACACCGTAAAAACACTGTAAAAATGGTAAAATGGACCAATATTGGTTTTGATTTCATATTCATGTATGGTCATCCAAATCTGAAAAGTTGTTTTATATAAATTTTATAGCTTACGAATAAGACAAACTGTACTTTAATTCTATTGGTTGCATAATTATGAGAATGCAATACAACAATCCTTAGTTACCGGTGATTTTGAATGTCAAATTATGAAAATAAAACCGCTCGTACTACTTAGTTTTAAGTTGATGGAAATTCCTATATAAGAACTCTTCTCGCTTCTTCGTTTAGCTATAAATCCCAAAGAAAACTAACCTATTACTCCCAACGCTTTAAACACTTCTAAGTAAAATTTCCTTGAAATACATTACATGCCCCAAGGGACTCTCTCACTAATAGAAGGGCTAATGAACCAATTCCTTTGCAGGAGAGGACCACTCAACATCGATTTTTCAGGGAACCAGACTACCCAACCTTAGGTTTTAAATACTGTTGCTTATCATAGCCAGCATCAATGGTTGAACAACTGTAATTTTCTTATTAATACACCAATTGCTATTGTTAAGAACAAAACCCTCAATGAAATAAATGAGAATCTAATGATCAAGATAGGGAAAAAATATTGATGTCCGGATTATCGAGGTAAGAAAAATATGTGATGTCCGGATTACCGAGTCTACAATGTAAAAAATTCTAGTGTCCGGATTACCGCGTTGTCCGGATTAACGAGTGTCCGGATTATCGAGACTATACTGTATATCATTACATTAATTTAAGATTTGTACATCTTGTGGTGTGTGAATAAAACTTTAATAAATACATAACATCATTTACATTTTGTTGCATCTACTAATATTGAAAATTTTAATACGTTTTCAGAAGATTGATGTGGAATACCCAAATGCGGAAATTATTTCGTTACAACATTCCTGACACTTGTATGCAAGTGCAGACTAACATTTGGGAAATGCTTTGAAATATAAAATATCCGATTTCGATGCCAAAGATGCCATAAAATTATGGGTGAAAGTGATCTGGCATGCCATCTTTTTAGCATCTTCATCGATGAATTTTATATGAGCGTGGACCCCATTTTTGGTTCCAAAGCATGCCATTTGCACTAATGCTTTGACATGTTATTTTCACCAATGCTTTGGCATGTCATTTCCACCAATGCTTTGGCATGTCATTTGCACCTTTTCTTTGCACTGACATTATCATTACAACGAAAGTTTTAACAACGTTGGTTGTGATTTCGAGTCTCCGACAACATCAAGCCTATTGTAAATAATTAATCTTATATATTTAGAAAAATATGTATAAATAAAAACACAAAATTCATATCTATTGGATAGATGGAATGGGTTAATGCTGGTGAAAAGATCTTTCACGTCTTCATTTGCATGGGTTCAAATGCTGATGAAAAGATCGGATCTTTCACGATTTCCTTTGCATTTGTTCAATTGCTAATGAAAAGATCGGATCTTTCACGACTTTGTTTGAACCAATGCAAAAGATGCCATGAAATCACGTCATCGCATGGAACCCCTTCCCTCAAATTTTGCGGGGTATTATTTTTTGACTAATTGTAAAAGCATGATTACATCCCCTTTGGAATTTTGGCATAGAATTAAGAACATTACCATACATTTTTATACCCTATACCACAATGTGGAAAAGGGTATTATAAGTTTGTTTTGGTAAAAATTCATGTAACACCGCGAAATATTCGTCGGAGACCCCCAATGTGGTATACCAATCTTCATATCTCGACGAGATAAAGCAATTTTGAGATGTGTGTCTGTCCGTCCGTCCGTCCGTCCGTCCGTCTGTCCGTCTGTCCATTATAAATTGTAAACACGCTCCAGGCCGCAATTATGGACCGATCGTCACGAAATTTTGTATGGAGGTCGGGTTCAGATCAGAATAGATCCCTATTCTTTTTGGTGATGATCGTGAAATATTTAGCGGGTGAAATGGACCAAAAACATAATATTTATCCAATTTTCTAGCGGCTCTGTAGGTCTCAATAATAGTCCGATCAACGCGTAATTTTAAATAAGGTAAGGGTATATCACAAAGGAGAAGCTTGCGATTTGAGATGGCGATCGGATAATATTTAGAGGGTTAAATGGACCAAACCTTTTGTGTGAAAATTGTGAAAATTTTTAATATACAGCTTATATCTTAATTCCTGGAAGTGACATTCCGGACAAGTGAGATATACTTGAAAGTGGAACGCTTGACCTTTCAATTGATGCCAATTATGTTGGTGTGCATGATCAGATAACAGAGTTACAGCCCAATATATTCCGTTATTTGTTTGTAGTGTAATAATAAACTCGCTAGAAGTCGCAATTATACATCAATAGTCACGAAATTTTGCACCGGGTAAGAGTATAGGTCGAAAAAGATGCCTACAATTTTGAATGATGATCTGATATTCTTTAGCGGGTGAAATGGACCATTACTTTTGTATGACAAATATAAAAATTTTATTTTTGGTCGATATTTTAATTCCTTGAGGACATACATATATATTTCGCAAAGTAGCCTACATTTGGGGAAAAAGTACTGACCTTTCCTCTGATGTAAATTGCAATAAAGTGTTTGCTAGATAACGGGTCTACTGCCTAATATATACTGGGTTCTGTGCAGAGAACCACATTTGTATCCCATGCTACATATTGTCTCTCCAAAAGTTTATGTAACACCACGAAATATTCGTCCTAGTCCCCTTATTTGGTATGCCAAAATTCATATCTCGACGAGATAAAGCGATTTAGCGATGTGTGTCCGTCCATTAAAAATTTTAAACAAGCTTAAGGCCGTAATTATGGACCGATTGTAACGAATTTTTTAAGGAGGTTGGGTTCGGGCCAGAATAGAAATGATTAGTTTTTGCTGATGATCGTGAAATGTTCAGGGAATGAAATGGACCAAAAACAAAATTTTAACCAATTTTGTAGCGGCTCTGTAGGTCAAAATAATAACCCGCAAAATTTTAAACAAAGTTTGAGTTTATGATGAAGAAGAAGCGTACAAACCAACGAGAAGATCAGATAATACTTAGCGGGTTAAATGGACTGAAACTTTTGTGTGAAATTGGTAAAAATTTCAATAACGTAGCGGTTAAACAACGGAAGTAGTAGTACTACATAAGTGGGTTTCATTACATTTTAGTTTGTGTGAACTAAATTTTCCTTTCCTGCTACAAACATGTCTTTGTCATGCTGTCATGGTCATAAGTGTTATACATTACATCTCTGATATTTGATCATTAAATTTTCACAATCATTGAAAAGAAGTTCCGTGGAGAGCGATTGTCCAGGGATAGTGGTATAGGGTATCCCATGGTCGGCTCCGTCCGACTATAGACTTTCCTTACTTGTTTTATTCATACATACATATATTTTATGTATTTATAAGAGATTTGCTTCTGTGCCGATTTGGGCATGTCCGTCCATCCGCCTGTTTCTGGTAATCACTCTAGCATCCCGAAATATTCAGATAGGACGGTGTGAAATCGGACAGTTTTGCTAAAAGTGGTTTTCGTTTTTGCTGTGTTGATGCTGCTCCTCAGCAAAATATTTCAATCCATCTTCAGATATTTTTGACTAACGTTCCCAGGGATATCGCGCATTGAAAAAGTCGAATTCTGTAAAATTTATACTAATGGAAAATATGCTTCGCAATGGGCTTGGATTCAATTTTCGCAATTTCATATTTTATATTTATCGGGTGCCACCGTGGTGCAATGGTATGCACACCCGCCTTTCACGCTAAAGGTCGTGGGTTCGATTCCCAGGCCAGCCAACATCAAATTTTCAGCGGTGGCAAAATACCCCTCAGTGAAGTTGGCGACATTTCCTGAGTATTTCAGCCATGTAAAACTTCTCTACAAGTGGTGTCTTTAGAACACGCTGTTCGGACTCGGCAATAAACAGTAGGTCCCATATCATTGAGCTAATATGAAACAGGGTGCACTCATTGATATGAGAGAAGTCTCCTTTGTCCCATTAGGGGTGTTGTGGAACAATGTTTTTTTTATACCCTCCACCATATGGAGGGTATAATTAAATTTGTCATTCCGTTTGTAACACATCGAAATATTCGTCGGAGACCCTATAAAGTATATATATTATTGATCAGCATAAAATTCTATGTCGATTTGACCATGTCCGTCTGTCCGTCCGTCCGTCTGTCTGTCTGTTGAAATCAAGATACAGCTCGCAATTTTAAAGATAGAGAGTCAAAATTTGGTACAGAAGTTTTTATTACTTGCAGGATGGTTGGTATTGAAAATGGGATATATCGGTCCACGTTTTGATATAGCCCCCATAGAACGGTACCTCCCGATTTTCGATATTTTTAAGGTTTTAGCTTCATTATCCTACCAAAATGGCTGAAATTTGGTACGTAGTCTTCCTTAGGGGTATAAAACTTTCCCCCATAATTTTGTCGGTATCGGTCCACACCTTCATATAGCCCCCATAGAACGGTACCTCCCGATTTTCGATATTTTTAAGGTTTTAGCTTCATTATCTTACCAAAATGGCTGAAATTTGGTACGTAGTCTTCCTTAGGGTTATAAAACTTTCCCCCCGAATTTTGTCGGTATCGGTCCACAACTTCATAAAGCCCCCATAGAACGGTACCTCCCGATTTTCGGTATTTTGAAGGTTTTAGCTTCATTATCCTACCAAAATGACTGAAATTTGGTACGTAGTCTTCTTTAGGGGTATAAAACTGTTCCCTTAGAATTTTGTCGGTATCGGTCCACACCTTCATATAGCCCCCATAGAACGGTACCTCCAGATTTTCGGTATTTTGAAGGTTTTAACTTCATTATCCTGCCAAAATGGCTGAAATTTGGTACGTAGTCTTCTTTAGGGGTATAAAACTTTCCCCCAGAATTTTGTCGGTATCGGTCCACACCTTCATATAGCCCCCATAGAACGGTACCTCCCGATTTTCGGTATTTTGAAGGTTTTCGCTTCATTATCACACCGAAATGGCTGAAATTTGGTACTTAGTCTACGTTAGTGGTATTAAACTTTCCCCCAGAACTTTATCGGTATCGGTCCATGCCTTCATATAGCCCCCATAGAATGGTACCTCCCGATTTTCGGTATTTTGAACGTTGTGGCCTTAATATTCCACCGAAATGGGTGAAATTTGGTATTTAGACTTCGTTGGGGGTACTCAAACTTCCCCTCTAAATTTGTCGGTATAGGTTCTCGCCTTCATATAGCCCCCATGAAAAGGTACCTCCCGATTTTTCGTATTTTGAAGGTTGTGTCTTCAATATTCCACCAAAATGGCTGAAATTTAGTATTTAGTCTTCAATGTGATATAAGACTGTTCGCCAGAAATATGTCTGTACAGGTCCACGCTTTCATATTGCCCCATTTCTGACTCAAATTCGTCGGTATAGGTCCATGTTTCGATATAGTCCCCATAGAACGGTACCTCCTGATTTTCGTAATACTGAAGATTGCGACGTCAATATCCAACCGAAATGGCTGAAATTCGTTATTTCGTCTTCCAAGAGTTATAAAATATTCCAGAAGAGTATTATCAGTATAGGTCCACGCCTTCCTATATCCCCATAGAATCGTACTTCTTGATTTTCGGTATTTTTTAAGTTTTAGCCACATTCTCTTACCGAAATATGGGAAATTTGGTATTTAGTCTTCTTTGAGCCTAAAAACTTTCCGTAAGAAATTTGTCGGTATAGATCGACGTTTTGAAATAGCCCCCATAGAATGGTGCCTCACATTGTTTTACCGAAATTGTTGAAATGTAGTATTAAGTCTTCTTCATACACGAAAAGAAACAAATTATTCCATTTTATTTCAATACAACTTGTGGTGAAGGGTATAACAAGTTCGGCCCGGCCGAACTTAACGCCGTTTTTACTTGTTTTTATTTAAAATCCAGTTTTCCAATGATTGTACTCTTCGATTTTCTTGAAATATTTTGTATTAAACTACCATCAATTATGTATTAATATTATTTATGACTTTTCTAAATTTTTTCTCAAAAATGATTTCTGGTAGCACGGATGAATAAAATTTTTCCTATTATTCCTATTAATCACTAAAATAACGCTTATTTCATTGAAATATAAAAAAGTTGACGCACAAATTAATTTTAAAGAAATACTTTTTTTAAAAAATGTATGAAATAAAAAAACATCTCAAAAATTATTTCCTGTTGCACGAATGAATAAACTTAAGCATACTAATAACTCAAATATCGTTTATTCAAATATTGAAAAATGTCATGCACAACCCTCTTCGAAAAAAAACGATTTTTTATTTTTTGTTAAAAAAATATTTCTTTATCTTCTAGTAGATAAGTTGTGCTCGTATAAGCATCGTCGTAAGTGATTGTGAAAATTGTAAAATTAAATTTCCTCTTTTTCAAAATAGTTTTTGGCACAATATGGCTAAACTTAATACTATCGGCATGGCCATTTCCCAAACGTATGGTGTTTGCAATTGCTTAATAGTATTAAAGTAGATGTCGAAAATATGTTGGAAATTCAAAAGTGACACTGTGCCAAAAATGTGTTTTTCAGTACGCACAAAGTAATTGTAAGCATAAAACATCTGCACAAGCCACTGGTTTTTACTTTCTATTTAAGTTCCACTACACAAAAAACTGAATGGCACCTCCGTCATACCCGAGTGTCTTAGCGGAAATCTTTAAGGTCCTTTAAAACAAGGTAAAGGTACCCTAAAGAGAAGACCGATTTGGACAAAATATTAAGAGATCTTTGGATCCCCTTGGACCAAATCGGCATGTCCGCTTAAGATATATAGTGCGTAACATTTAGTGACATTTTTTTAAATTTGTGGGGGAGGTTTTCACAGCTCAGGAACTATAGACTTGCCACTGAAAAAACGTCGTAATGGGAGCGACGAATACAAACTGCTACAACAGAAATCAAAGGGATTCGAGAGCAGCTCTTAAACTGCACTTTTCGGAAATTTTGTGTGGGAGGTACGCGAAGGAGTTGACATATATAGTCCATATTCGGGCAAACTTATTTTTAGTATGAATTGGACGACAATCACCAAACTTCGTCAAAATTGGAAAAAATTTTGCGTGATCGGTGCACCAAATCTTAGCCGACTTCAAAATAATTTTGAAACTCTAGTGCTAATTTCGTCACACGTTTTAAATTTCATCAAAATTGGACACACATAGCGTAATTGGTGCATCAAATACCTAAATTCGGGTGAAAATATATATTGGAGCTACATCCAAATCTGAACCGATTTCACCAAAAGCAATACCGTTATTCCAATGTCTAAAAAATATGTTCCCCAATTTGAAGCTGAATCGGACAAGAACGGCGGACATGCAGAAACCAACTCAGAAAGTAAACTATGGGTCTATATCTTTTCCTGTTGTATGTTAAATACAAATGCACAAAGACACAATACCCCTTACCACACTGTCGTGTAGGGTAAAAAATATTCTATTAATGGAATTCCTATTGGTTGAGAGCAACTAATCCATTACCTATTTGAGTGCACTTTTAATACTATTGGGCAATTTTATATAAGCAAAGGCCCGAAAATGGTAATAAGAAAATCTTTTTCATATGTATGACATATTCATAGTTACACTTTTTTTGCAACCTCGTATCCCTGTATGATATTTTGATGAGTTTTTACCTAAGATTACATAAAATCTTAATTTAAAATGTAATTCGATAAATAAGGCATTAATAGGCAAGAGTTCATTCATTCTCACTACAGGAAATCATTTTGAGAAAAAATGTCAAAAAGTCATAACCCTAAGGTACACACAGAAAAATGTTTAGCATAGTTTTGTCTACGGTAAAAAAAACATTGTTAGCAGAACCATATCATTAATTCCATTATTTCAGATAATAGAAAAAATCGTGTCATGAAGGAAATCGGCGAAATATTAAAGTACTCGAAACATCACACGTTTCTTGCATGAGGTTTTCTTGACAGACTGTGGCATTTTAATTGCTGTTTTTGCATTACCATTTTCGTTGACTGCTTCAAAACTGTTGCAAGCGCCGCCACATATTTTATGCTTTTAGCCTAGTGGGGTCGAATAAATACAAGTGTTGTTAAACTCTTACAACAAAGTTTACCCAACAATGGCTAAAAAAAGATGTAATGATAATGCCGCTGGGACGCTATCCAGAAAATCTACAAATATACACACTTAAATGCATATACAATAAGCAATGGTTTGATTCGAAGTAGATTTACACACTTGTACACACTGCCGTTACAAAAACCTCGTAATTTACATTCGAAACCATAAGCCAAAAGTCATTACGCTGATGGCATTGGAGTTGAAGATGTGCGGCAAAAAGCTACATACTTCCAAATCCAGCCAATAAGCTCTCCATTCTTTATCACACTCACATAAACTCTAAAAATAATGGAAAATACAAGCATGTTTTTCCCTCAAACTTTCGCAGAGTTTTGGCGCCATTAAGAATGAAGTGAGCTCGTAAATTTTTATTGTCAAACTATTTCAAAGCAATTAACAGCTATAAACGAGAGGCGATGAGAGAGAGTTGAAAAAAAACATAACTAGCTATTCCATAGCAATGGTAATAAGCTATCCGCCAAAACTATAGCATTATTAAGTACATTTTCACTAGTTATGTACGTTGAAGAAATTTTAATTTCGAAAATCTAAAAGAAATTATTACATTATTGTCAAGCAAATTGGTTTCAGTAGAAACAAATCAACAGAAATCTAATTTTGCAATAGATGATAAACTAATTGATCGATTTTTCTACATTGTCAGGCTTTCCGGCAAATTTTTAAGAAATACATATTGACTCTGCATGCAACACAAAATCGTTTTTTTTTTTTCTTAAATACTTCTTCATAATTCTTCTGAGTTTTCTTTTGAATTCTAAAAACACTGTACCCAACATAACGACCACAGAAAACACTTTCGCCAACCCCATAAGCAAGGACGGTAATTAATTCTGTCTGGTAGTGGTTTGAACAGTTGTGCAGTTGAACAGAAATTAAAACGTATCCCATGCTTTAAACAACTCCACTGAAGTGGCAATAAAATAGAGGTTATTAAGTCATTAAGCCACTAATGCTGTACTTAAACAGAAAATTTACCGAATTCGAAGGTATATGGTAACATGGGGCGCCTTCGCCACGTTTTTGTTCAAAATGTTCTCATACCGACACCGTTAAAGTTTTTTCAAATATTATTTTTGGTACTAATATTAGCATATCTTGACTATAAGTTTTGATATATAAATGGTTATAATTTTGTTTTTAAAATATTATTTTTGAGAATTTACAAAATGTGTAAAAAGTGGCGAAGCCTCCCCACCCATGGGGCAGCTTCGCCATCGATATTGAACATTCTCCAACGGACTGTAAAACTGTAATTTACGATACTTCTTCCTTAAATATCAACAGTTTGCAAAAAAGGAACATGTTTTCTATTGAATAATCAATAATTAGTTTAAAATGCACAAAAAGTAACCGATTCTAGCGGTTAATTGAAGTAGGTGCCTTGAATTTAGGTAGAAAAATCATAGTATAACTAAAACAAGATACGTTTAGGATAATATTTGATGTTAACTTCATATTATAGTGTGGTATATCTATGGTATAAAGAATTTAAGTTAAACATGACAAATTTCTAGCATTAACCCACCACGCCCCTATCATGGCGTAGGCACCCCACCCCTTACATATTTCATAATCTTAATATATTGACATTTGCAATTGCTTTTGTGATGCGAATTATTGGGATTTATATTCTTCAGTAGTTGCCTTCTAACGGTATAAAATGTGTTTTTGATATCACAAAAGGTAAAGAAGATATCACAAAAAATACCTACCATAATTATTTTTCCCAATACCCTGAAAACACAAAACCGCGTACGTCCGCTATAATGCCTATGGCACAACTGCCAACTTTTGGGAGATAATAGATCTTTATTAAACTCACAATTTAGCCTTTAACGGATTTTTTCTAGCACTTGTACTTTTCGAGAAAATCGGCGCTGGCTTGGCCGCCCCAGTGGCGAAGGCGCCCCATGTTACCATAACTACTTTTAGGCGACTGTTGTTTGTTAGTTACAATTGCAAATAAAATTATTGGGAATTTGGAAACCTTTAAAGGTGTGCGTTTTGGTGGTGTTACATGATAAGTGTGAAAACAATTTTGACACATAAATTCAAAGAAATCGTAGTAGAGGTAACAGTATAAAGTAGTATTGAAAAAGTGTAAAGTTCTGCCGGATTGGACTTTTTATATCCTCTGCCATGAAATATTATGTACTAAAATTAAATTATTAGGAAGTTTCCTGATCGCTAATGCTTATTTACCAATTATAGCAAATCCGGCGGTGCAGTCATTCAAAATGTGGACCTGCGTCCCCAATTTCTGGTTATGAAGTGCTTTGACAACTAGGAAACTTACATGCCAAATCGCAGGTAATTCATTTTGAAAATTTAGCTAAAATCCTCAAAATACCGAAAATCGGAAGGTACCGTTATGCGGTAACACTAGGAGCCGCAAATGCCAAAGTATAGATAGTTCGGTCCTGAAATGTATCTAAAAACTAACATCCAATTAGGGACAAAAAAGTCGTTGAAAATTTCATAATCCCCCCTTATATGGAACCTTTTCCAAAGCGTGGGCTCAAGTCCAAAATGTATTGTGGGGAAAGTTTTTGACAATTTTGAACTCTAAGTGTCAAAATACATCCAATTTGGGATGAAAACTTCGATAAAAACGTCGAAATACCTGAAATCCGTTATATGCGGGCTATTCCAATATGTCGACTTGTTTCCACAATTTTTGGTGCAGAAGTTGTTTGGTCCCTTTGAAACCTAAATCATATCGAATTTGGTCGGAAAATGTAGCGAAACTCCCAAACTACTTGAAATCGGGTGGTACCGCTATATGGGGTCTATTCTTAACGTGGACCGGTATAGCCCATCTTCAAACTTGACCTGCCTGCAATTAAAAGATGCATCTTTGCAATATAAATTTTTATGGATGTTATAATAAGTATCACAGACGGACGAATGGGCTGCCGGACTTACAAACATCGACTGAGAATTTCACCCTGATCAAGAACAAACTTAATATGCCATCCATATTATGATGGAGTTATACTATCTGACATTTTTACCACATTAATACAAATTTTATTTTCTGCGTTCGAAACAAACTGTCTTATTCAGCGAGTATGCTATTTTAGGCTTCCGATACAATTTCAAAATATTTAAATATTTCTTGCTTCCAAGAAATGTCAGAATTTGTTTCTTATCATTTATTCTAGCAACTTATTCAGTGAACAACAATATTAATTTGCTATTATATGTATGTCTGTATGTATTTTAATTAATGCTGTGTGATTATTTCCGTTAACGTGTAGCAGTTGTATATTAGACTTGTTTTAACCTAAGGGAAAAATCGATTTCTGATTTTTTTATGCGGCACCCCCCCTAAAGTGTTTAGTTTTGTTAAACGCCATATTTATTGTCCAAATGATGAAAAAATCTTACCAATTAATTTCTGTGGCTAAACAAGTAATCCTACAAAAATTTTAGAAAATCGAGTCGGATTTTAATATTAGCTATGTATAGGGCCCATGAGGCCCCAGTGACACGTGTTAACAAATTCCGATTGTGCTCAAACTTTGGCAATCTTAAAATCAAACAAAACTAAACACTTCAGAAATATATTTTACTAAAACCACTCTATTGTATATACTATATATGACAACATATAACTAATTAATCAATTTCTTTGGAACATTTTCTGATTATCGTTTTTTTTTCAGATATTCTTTATGTTGAACAAAAGAATCTGTTGATGGAGTTAATTAGAAAATGTCATAATGTACATTCTCTAAGTCGAAATTAATTTTCAATTTACTTCAATAATCATGAAGAGTCTTTTGTTTATGGGATCACCATGAGTAATATATTCACACAAATCACAATCGACAGGACAAAAGATATGTAATGTACATTGTTTCTTCTCTATTGAATATAGTTTAATTATTTGTTTTTTTTTGTGTTGATACCCACACAGAGTAAAATTTTGATATTATAATCGAAGTGTATTATCAAATTGAAATCAATGAATTAGTTTTAATTCTCAATTGTCACAAAATGTTGGGCGTTAATGGATAGAAGCCTATTGATTTTGAATGGACAAAAAATTTACATATGAGAAGGATAGGTCAACGTTTTATTGCTATGTGAATATCTCCGCATCTGTGTGGAAAGACCTGACAATGAAAGTAGAATATCTCACCTTTACAATTCATCCATCAAATTTTTCCATTGTTATACCCTTTTAATATAAATTTGTCACTCGATATAGCCATGTCCGTCTATTGAAAACAAGATACGTCTCGCAATATGCTATGTTCATATTATTCCCAAGATGTGAGGTACGTTTTGATATAGCCACCGTAGAACGGTAACTTCCGATTTTCGGTATTTTAATGTTTCAGTCACATTCTCTTACCAAAATGGCTGAAATTTGTTATGTTAAATTACAGGTAGTTCCATCGATCAAAATAATGTACCTGAAATCCATAATTTATATACAAACAAGTAAGCAAAGGTTATAGTCGGACGGGGCCGACCATGTGATACCCTACACCACTGTCCCTGGGAATTAGCTTTCAGCAATTCAAAATTCCTTTATGGAACAAATAAGCTTATTGTAAGAAATACTTTTTTTTGGATTCTGCCACCCTATCACATTAAGCTTGGGACCTACAGTTTATCGCCGAGTTCGAAGGGCGTGTTCTAAGACACCACTTTTAGACAAGTTTTATATGACTGAAATACTCAGAAGATGTTGCCAACATTACTGAGGTATATTTTGCCACCGTTGACAGATTGATGTTACCTCGCCGAGGAATCGAACAGACGACAATCTGTGTACAAGGCTGATGTGAAGTTGAAATATAGGTCCACTCTATGGAATAATATTAGAAACGAAGATACGTTATGATTTTTTTGCTTCGAGCATATTTAATGTCTCCGAAGTCTATTCTTGAAAAATCAAAAAATGTTTTTACATATCTGATAGGGTGCAACCGTGGTGCAATGGTATGCACACCCGCTTTCACGCTGAATGTCCGGTTTCAGTTCTAAGGTCAAGCCACATGAAATTTTCAACGGTGACAAAATACCTCTCAGTAATGATGGTGACATTTTCTGAGTATTTCAGCCATGAAAAACTTCTCTACATGTGGTGTCTTAGGACACGTCGTTTGGACTCGGCGATAAACAGTAGGTCCCTAATCATTGATCTAGTATGAATCGGGGTGAACTCATTCATATTAGAGAAGCCTCCCTTGTCCCTACTGGGATGTTTGTGGAACAATTATGTATATCATTTGTACATTTCTAATAAAAGTTCCAAAATTGGAAAATTTACATTGGTAGCCTCTTCTGATACATCTATAAATTTTCTTTGAATATCAGGTTCCTTTTTGGAATACACCTAATATAAATAAATATATAAGCCGTTGCAAATATACCCAATTACAACGCAAATTTTCAAAGCGAACATTGTGAGTTTATTGAAGATCTATCGTCCAAATAAAGTGCACATGTACCATACATATTGTTTGGAAATGCACGCGATTTTGTGCTTTTTAGGGTATTTCGAAAATAGTTTATTGTGGATATATATTGTGTTATCAAAAATATATTTTAACCGGTAAAAAACAAGTAATAATGAGTAGAAATTCAAATAATTACCATGCAAACAAATTTATGGCTAGGGTTCCACGTAATTTGCAATAATGCTGGGAATTTATCTATCATGTTAGATACAAATTGTAGCATTGGAAGAAAATGTTGTATTCTACACAAAACCTATTATATATTAGGCAGTAGACCCGTTTGTTACCCAGGAGACACATTATTGCAATTT
The DNA here is from genome assembly GCF_047663935.1 of Musca autumnalis. Taxonomy (NCBI): domain Eukaryota; kingdom Metazoa; phylum Arthropoda; class Insecta; order Diptera; family Muscidae; genus Musca; species Musca autumnalis. Next base: position 102,148,443 of record NW_027411977.1, on the reverse strand, counting down.
GCATCAGGGGAAAGGTCAGTAGTTAATTTTCCATATGTAGGCTACTTTGCTGGTACATAGAAGTAAAATATGGACCAAATTTTAAATTTTTATATTTTTCATGCAAAAGTAATGGTTCATTTAACCCACTAGATAATATGAGATCATCATCCAAAATTGTAGGTATGTTCTTCGACCTAAACTCTTACATCGTGCAAAATGTCGTGACTATTGATCTATAACTGCGACCTCTAGCGTGCTTCTGATTACACTACAAACAAATAACTGGATATATTAGGCTGTAACTCTGTTATCTGAGCAGGTAAATCAACATAATTGGCATCAATGGAAAGGTCAAGATATGGACTTCCAAATTTTATTTACGTGGGCGGAATATATCTTTCAGGAATACATATATAAGCTGTATATTAAAAATTTCACAATTTTCACACAAAAGTTGTGGTCCATTTAACCCGTTAAATATTATCTGATCACTATCTCAAATTGCATGTTTCTTCTTTGTCATATACTCTTACCTTAATTAAAATTTCGAGGCGATCGGATCATTTTTGCGACCTACAGAGCAGCAACAAAATCGGATAAAAATTATGTATTTGGTCCATTTCACCCGCTAAATATTTCACGATCATCACCAGCAACTATAGGTGTCTATTCTGGTCTAAACCCGAACTCCATGCAAAATTTCGTGACGATCGGTCCATAATGCGGCCTGGAGTTTGATTACAATTTATAATGGACAGACGGACGGAAGGACGGACACACATCTCAAAATCGCTTTATCTCGTCGAGATATGAAGATTGGTATACCACATTGGGGGTCTACGACCGATATTTCGCGGTGTTACATGAATTTATCCAAAAACAAACTTATAATACCCTTTCCACATAGTGGTGTAGGGTATAAAAACGTATAATAGTTTTTTTAATTTTTCTCAAAAACGGTAAGACTTGGCAAAAGCCGGCTAAAATAAAAGTTGTAGATTTAATAATTGTCTACAAGTGGTCCTTACGATTTTTAAAATAGACTTACCATTTTCGAGATATCGCGATCTAAAAGTCAAATAATAAATTAGCCGCGTAAGTACATTATGAGGCGAACCGGTTAAAGTAATGACACTATGTGTTAGATACTTTCATAAGCCTTCAAACGATATCCACTTTGCAGTAATCGGTTCAGCAGAACCGGGTCTAACCCGGTTTTTAAATTTGGTCTTTCGGTTCGAATAACCGGCGAACCGGATCCGCAACCGTTGAAAAATATACATTTCCGTAATCAGCGCAACAAACCCTACCTTCTGACAAAATCGGAGAGTTTTCGTTGGGGTCGTTCCCGTTGGGCTTACAATCATACATGTGGGTTAAATGGGCTATTTTTGCATAAAATGTCTCTAACATTGAATAACTCTACTAAATACACTCCGATTTTGTTGGAATTTTTTTTAGAAGATAGCTTTAATTTCGCTCTTCAAGAAAATATATATTTTTTGGGGGACAGACCCGATTACTTCGATTATTTTAGCCGGTTCGTCTGAATATGTGCATATTTCCCTTATAAATGCATAAAAATCATGTGTTTTTTAGAACAGCTATATCTCGAGAATGGTTCCTTCTAGGAAAAAAATTATAAAGGTCAAACTTGTAGATAATTTTTCTGTCTACGATATTTACTTTAGTCACTTTTTGATTAGATCAACCGTTTTCAAAAAATAAATCCGAAAACCTAAATTTTGACCTTTGACCCCGAATATTTCTTTATGCACACATGAGATCGATGGGGACTTTTAGGACATTGCTTCTAATGACAAACCCTAGCTCTCCACCAAAATTCAGCTTTGTGGGAATTTTTGCTATTTCAATGTCTATTTTGACCGGACTAATAATACTCGTAAATACATCCCATTTTCTATTTATTTTTTTTTTAATGACGCAACACGTCGCAATTTAGATTGGACGTCACGAAATTTTGGGTGTTAATGGGGATCCCACAGAGGAAAAAATCTATTGATTTTGGTAATGGTCGGATATTATTCAGGGGCGGAATGTGAAAAAAAATATTTGGAGAAAAGGCCAACGTTTTATTTCTAAGCGAATATCTCTCTTCTTTAAGAGGTATATCGAAAGCAAAACCTGGCAAGGAAAGTACAAAAAATATCATTTTTACAACGATGTGAAGTAGGTTGTTATAGGTGGTCAAACAACACAGATATCACAATAGTCGGTAATGCATCCCTTTTTCCATTTTTTGTGCAGGTCGGAATTTTGTTCGGATCCTCACGAAATTTTGGGGTTGATGGGCGTCTCACAGAGATAGAAGCCTATCGATGGTTCACATTTTTATTTTATTTGAATTATACTGATGATGCACTTAAAGGCGTTTCAACAAAATTGACCTGTATTAATGAAGATATTCAGAGCAAAGGCGCTAAGCTATTCCAATTTTAATATTTCGAATTTTACCAGTCAAAAGCTTATGCACAGGGGTAGTGGAGTAGGGTATTACATAGTCGACCCGACTATAGCCTTGGCTCGCTTGTTTTAACTTAACTAAATTATATGTATGATATAAATGTTTGTTCAACAAAATGAAATCGAAATATGTACAAAGAGAAATTTACCAAAGGCCTTTAGAAATCGTTGCCGGTGGTTCTAACGAAGTCTATATACGACATTTTAACCATTTCCGCTAAATTGGTTCTCAGGGGGGCTATATACCCCTCACAGAGTCTAAATGCCAAATTTTAGTCATATCATTATATCGACTAAAATTTTATGTAGCTACTTTATAGGGTCTAAGACGATTATTTTGACACACGTAATACCCCTATTAATAATGCTTCAATCTCATCGTGGAAGGCATAACAAATATACAACCTGCATTGATGTATGGCCCGGAAGTATGGGTACTTGAAAATCAATAATGTCCGACTGTATATTTAATATATTTGTATGGAAGCTGAAATTACTCCATGAACGTCCCTTAAAAGCACCCCCCGTACGCCTGCGCTTGAGAACACTTGCAACTTTTGGTGCATTTCTAGCAACAATTGAAATTTTTTGGAACCTGACAGTGTTGTATACGAAGATTTTAGCCCGTTTAATTAACAATTTTATGTGCTAATAATTGTGTTCAAATAAATAATGCGATAAACCCGTATAACGCATTTATCCCTAAATGGCCTATTAATTAACAAATATACTCCATTTATGGGTCAAAAATTAACTAAATTCATTTTTGCAAAATTACAAGTTGTTCCATTGGAGCAAATGTCGCCATGTCGTAGATGGAAGTTAATTTCATACAACAACAACAACAAAAAACTATAAACAAATTCACTAAAATCACATATGTGGATTTTATTTGCCAAGATATTTCTCATATTTTTATTAATATTTCTCTTCATATGTTCGTATTTCTTTTCATACACTACTGCCATTCTGTCTTTGCTGCTGCATGGTGTATATCATAGCAGGGCAATAAATATCACAATTTTATTATATCAAATTTGTCAATACTTCTTTCCTGTGGCACCACAGTCTAGTTATTGATGGTCTATTGCATGCTCCCCAATAGCATATCAGTCTTTCACATTCCATAGACATAGTTTGATAGATTTGGGACTATTTACTTTAAGAACATTCCATATTTTCAGATGCTGATCATTGTATGATTGTGTATGTAAGTGAATTTGTCAAGGGGAAGTATGCGATGTTAAAAATATTAAATTCCATGAACCAAACAAAAGACAAAAATCAATTGTAAAAACTATTAAATTGATAACAAATCACAAGTGACATGGAAAATAGAAAAGATTTTTCATTAAATAACAAAAACACATACTTTTGTAAGAACATTTATAGAGAAAATATTGTTGCTCTACTCTCATGTAATTCGATTTTATTGTGTTCTTTTCGGCTTTCTGTAAGTTCAGAATTCTCAATAAAAGCCAGACTAGTGGTGGTGTCATTGTAAGTGAATTATGTATACATTCGGTGTTTCACCCACAGAACAAATAAAATACTAATAGCAAAGAAAACATTTGGTCATGAAAGTTGTGTATATTTTTATGAAGTCCTAGATATTGCCTTACGAACCACATTTGGACACACTTGCTTCATCACAAAAAATGAGAATTATCATAACATATTCGTCATATTGAAAATATGTAAGTTAAACCAGGATATTTTCCCCATAATATTTATTGCCAAACAACGCTCTGCGAATTTTAGATGGAACAAACAAACACCTACACTTGTATTTTTGTAAGTATTCATTGAAAGAACATATTGACAGTTTTTTCTTAAAGCTACAACATCATAAATCAATTGTAGATTGATTTATAGCGGAAGATAACAATCAGTTTTGTTACTCTACACTAAATAAGAACGCCAAGGTAAATTGCAATGATAAATCTAAATTATTCCGGAAATAATATATTTTATTATATTTACTTAAAAAATCAATTCAATACAGTACTGAACTGTTGATGTTTATCATTAATGAAGAGATAACTATTTTTCTGCTTTGGAAAGTTAAACAACAAACGGAGAATTATTAAGGGCGGTTGAACAATTAATTACCATATATCGACAATTCTCTGCAAGAATGCTGCATATAATAAGGATAATAATAATAAATCCTTGAAAATACCGAAAATCGGCGGTACCGTTCCATGGAGGCTATATAAAATCGCTATATAAAACTTTCAGGGGGAATTTTTTGTAGCCCCAAAGACGACTAAATGGCAACTAATTCGGCAAGATAATATGGTTTACCTTCAAAATACCGAAAATCGGGAGGTAGCGTTCTGTGGGGGGCTATATTAAAACGTGTACCTATAACGACAAATTTCTGTGTGAAGTTTTGTAGTCTCAAAAAAGACTAAGATAATATGGTTAAAACCTTGAAAATGCCGAAATTATGGAGGTACTTTGAATCAAATTCTGCCAAATTTCTGGAAGAAAGTTTTGAAGACCCAAAAAAGAACTTATATCTAAATTCATCCATTGCGGTAAGATAATGTGGCTCAAATTTTCAAAATACCGAAAATGAGAAATACCGTTCTATGGGAGCTGCAGTCAAAATCGCTTATAAGGTCGGTCAAGGGACCGTCCAAAATCGGACACTATAAGCAACAGTCGTTATAAACGATATTTATAAAAGAGGTGAAAATATATTATGTATAATGACTTTTGGGTATAAATACATAGTTTTGCTAAGTAAATAAATAAATTGAATTAAATTCTATATAGGAACAACAAAACGAACGTTTGGAACTAGAATTGGATAACATAAAACAGACATTGAAAAGATAAAAGAGACAACAGCCTTAGCACAACATGCAATAAGCACTGGTCACTGTCCTGATTTTAAGCATGTCACAATATTAGACAAAGAGAGAGTTAAAAAGAAAAGATTGATGATTGAAAGTCTGAGAATAAAACAAAACATTGAGGAAACAATGAATCTAAAAGAAGACACCGACCACATCAGTTCGTGCCATGGGATTGCCATCAAATAAACAGTGGGAGATATCAATTCAAAGCGTTTTTATATTTATTATTTTTACACTCCTGAAATTATATTGTAAGTTTAAGGCAGTTTATCATTGTGTAATGAATTGAAGTTATTGACATAAATAAATTTATCTTATTTAAAGAGACGAATTCCCCAGAGAAAGTCGCCAAAAAAGCGACGAAACGTCGGGAATAAAAAAGCAAAAAATCTTAGTTTTATTTGCTTAAAATATTAAAGGTCTAAAAGCTTAACCAAGAATACAACAAAAATCAAAATCGACCAAATCAACAACAATAAAATCAATTAATTTTTTTACTTTTTCATTCTGTATACATTCGTAAAAATTACTTACAAACAAAATAATAAACAAGTAAAAAAGCGTTAAATTCGGCCGTGCCGAACTTTTTATACGCTCCACCATAAAATATTATGAACTGAAGCGGAATAATTATTTTCTTTCCTGTCCACAATTTTAGGCTGAGATACCATAAAAAATGTATTCAATCGCACGGTGTGCCTTAACCAAATTTAAATGGAAGGTGCTTACACCTGGGAAGTTTTTGCAGATTCTGAAACTACAATGCTCATAGATGAGAAATATCAAGAAACAAAAAAAAATCGCCGGAGGGATTTTCAAATAACTCGCGATTTAAGTTCACATTTTTAGGGGTTCTTTAGGTTTTCACGATTTTGCTTGGAAACCGCGAGTCCTATGTAAATGGGCCTAAAAAAATGTTGTAGCTGTGAAAATTCTCCACAAGATTGACCTTTATATAATTTTCATAGGCTTTACCGTTTTTGAGATATAGAAGTTAAAATTCAGACAATGCACTGACTGTATCGCCTCCTTATAAAACAAAATCATGCTCAGTGTGCCTTAACTCACTTTTGATGAAAACCGCTTACACATGGAAGATTTCGCGGATTCTGGAACTGCAATGTTAATTAATAAGAAAAATATAAAGAACAGAAAAAATCGCCGGAGGGATTTTTAAATAAATCGCGATCAAAATTCACAATTTTAGGGTTTTTTAAGGTTTTCACGATTTTGCTTGGAACCGCAAGTCGTATCGAAATGGGACTAAAGAAAATGTTGAAGCTGTGAAAATTCTCTACAAGACTGATCTTTAGGTTTTTTCGTAGGTTTTACCATTTTTGAGATATAGAGGTTCAGTTCAAATTTTTAGGTTTTTATCTTAAGTCTTCAAGATTTTGCTTGGAAACGGCAAGTCATATCAAAATGGGACTAAAGAAAATGTTGAAGCTGTGAAAATTCTCTACAAGATTGGATGATTTTTTTTCCTAGGTTGTACCATTTTCAAGATATATAAGTTTAATTTGAGAAATTGCAGTAATGACATTGTTTTATAAGGAGGCGATACAGTCAGTGCATTGTCTCAATTTGAACTTCTATATCTCAAAAACGGTATAGCCTATGAAAATACCATAAAAGCCAATCTTGTGGAGAATTTTCCTTAGGCTCATTTACATAGGACTCGCGGTTTCCAAGCAAAATCGTGAAAACCTAAAGAACCCCTAAATATGTAAACTTAAATCGCGATTTATTTGAAAATCCCTCCGGCGATTTTTTTTTGTTTCTTGATATTTCTCATCTATGAGCATTCAGTTTCAGAATCTGCAGAAACTTACCAGGTGTAAGCACCTTCAATTTAAAATTAGTTAAGGCGCACCGTGATCGGTCGAAAACCTTATATGGGGGTATATCAAAGTATGGACCTAAGTTTTTGGGGGAGAAGTTTTCTGACCACTGGGAACCTCAAATATCGAATTTCAGAGACTTGGGTCATAAACTATAAGTAAAATCAAACAAAAAAAACGAAAATCGGGAGGTAGAGATGGACCTATGTTGACAATTTTTCGAATTACAGATAGTTTGTTCAAAAACACCGAAAATGGGGAGGCTCCGTTTTATGGGGGCTATACAAAAACATGGACCTATGTTTGCAATTTATATAGGGGGCTATACATAAACATGGACATTTTTTGACAGTTTTTGGTGAAGATGTTGCGTGACCACTGGGATCCTCAAATGTCGACTTACAAATAGTTCTGTCGAAACTTGTAGCGAAAACCTTCAAAATAGCGAAAATCGAGAAGTACCGTTATATGGGGCCTATAACAAAACTTGGACTTATATTGACAATGTGGAGATGTTTGGTGACTACTGGGAACATCAAACGTCAAATTACAGGTCGGTCGAAAAATTTAGCTACAGTCCTCAAAATACCGAAAATCGGGAGGTACCGTTAAATGGGGGCTGCTCCAAAACATAGAACTATGTTTACAGTTTTTGGAGGAGATATTTTGTGACTACTGGGAACCTCAAATGTTAAATTACAAATAGTTCGGTTAAAAATTGTAGTTAAAATGCTCAAACTACCGAAAATCTGGAGGTACGCTATATGGGCGCTATACCAAAACATGGACCTACTTTGACGGTTTTTAGTGGACAAATTTGGTGACCACTGGGAACTCCAGACGTGACACTTCATCTCACAATAACACGACATCCAACACATTTAATTTCGTACTTTGATCCTTTTCTATTCTTGCAAGGATAGCACACACTGGTAAAGGGTATTATGGCTTTACGGATTTGTATGTATGTGGATGTGGTGTAAGGTGGATAGTTTCTCTTAGGGATATACATAAATTGAATCACTTTCTGAGTCGATTTATGAAAGTCCGTCAGTCTGTTTACAACGTACAGGTCGCATTTATTGTCTAATTCTCTAGAAACAAGTAAAAAAGTATCAGTCGGCTTTGCCGACAGAGATATACCCTCAACCTGTGTATACTGAAGCAATTTTCCCCAAAAACGTATGTATTTAGAGTGTTTTAAAAATTTTGTGCGTTTGAACCGACAACAATTTTGATTAGGATTAAAGATCAAAAGTTTTGCGGAGGGCAAGTTCATACTACTCAAGAAGTATGGACTTGCACCTGAAAAAACTTTTTCCATCGTAAATGAGGCAGCGAATGCAAGTTGCTTCAACAAAAATCAAAGTGATTCGATATCAGGTCTTAAAGTCAACTTATCCGAATTTTTGTGTGGGGTACCGGATGGAGTAGACAAATATATTCCATATTTGAACCTGATCTATATCTGGTAGATAAGCATGGACCAATTCGGGCACTACCTTCAAGAGTTGCCGTACGAACCAATTTTCTGAGCATTTGTGAACTTTTGTGGTGGAGGTACCTGAAGGAGTGGACCGATATGGCTTATCTTTGGACAAAATATTACTAAGGCCAAATTTTGGACCGAATCGGCAGATCCGATCGAGAGTTATCCTGCGCTCCAACCACCTTACACGGTGTCATAGGGGTTTTTTGCAACTTTCAAGCTATTTTTTCAGGAAGTATGGACTTGTCCCTGATGAAACTTGTACAGTCGTATGGGAGCGGTGAATGAAAGTTGCTACAACAAAAATGAAAGCGATTCGAGAGATGGCCCTAAACTGAACTTTTCCGAAATTTTGTGAGGGAAGTACCCGAAGGAGTGGACCGATTGAGTCCATATTCAAACCTTATCTAAGTCTGATACACATTTTATGATGGGCAAAGTATGGACCAAATCGGTTGCTCCCTTTAAGAGTTATCGTGCGCACAAATTTTCCGAACATTTTCGAACTTTTGTGGGGGAGGTACCAGAAGGAGTGGATCGATAGAGCCCGTCTTAGAACTTAAACTAAGTTTGGGCAAAATATTATGAAGGCCACAATTTGAACTGAATCGGTTTATCCGTTCGAGAGTTATCGTACGCTCCAGCCAGCCAGCCAGACGGACATTGTTCAATCTACTCCAAATTGTGTGAAACACATGCGGTCCAAACATACTTGGGGTCTAAAACCGTTATTTCGATGAGGCACATTTTGCCCGTATGAAAGTGTATATAGCCTCGTTAGCATAAATGCTGAGGGTATAAAAATTGGTGCTGTATGTCCAAATTCAGATTTTACGTATTTTGAAGAATGTACACTAGGCATATAACTTTTTGCACTTTTTTGCAGATATCGGAGCATGAAAAACTATTATGAAATAAGGTGTAATTTTTTCTCTATCGCGAAAAAAGTTTCCGCACCAAATGCATGGAAGTTCAGAAATGCATTTTTTAATTTTATCTGTTATAACAACATGTTTGCTTTTCATTAACATTTTTATTGTTTTGTAATCTAATTTAAAATCATTATCAAAGCGTTCTGGACCAATTTGATCTCAAATCGCACCATTTCGGAGCATATTAGGAACTTTTGACACTATTGCAGTTTTTGGTTTTTCTTTATAAACTCGTGAATGTAATGTTTATATTTTTCGTACCTATCGGACAAGAAAATATGGTGTCATTTGCAACAAATTCGCGAAAGTTACAGACCGTATTTAATGACTTTGCCTGTGAGAAATGTATTTTTGTCTATAAATATTTGTTCAAACAAAGCAAATTTAAAATTATAAGTAGAAAAAATACCAAAAGGGTTTTAGTAATTGCGGTCGGTGCTGAAACTTTTTTCATCGAATCGATCTTTGAAACGCGTTTTCATTATTAGGACAAAATTCTCCACATGGTATTGGTGTTGTATTTTTGTAGAAAACAAATACAATTCTCACAGGCAAGGTCAACAAAAACAGCCTGTAACATTCGCGAATTCGTTGCAAATGACCCCAAATTCTCTTGTCCGATAGGTACAAAAAATATAAACAAAAAATTCACGAGTTTATAAAGAAAAACCAAAAATTGCAATAGTGTCAAAAATTCTTAATATGCTCCGAAATGGCGCCATTTGAGATCAAATTGGTCCAGAACGCTTTGATAATGATTTCAAATTAGATTACAAAAAAATAAAAATTTTAATGAAAAGCAAATATGTTGTTATGACAGATAAAATTAGAAAATGCATTGCAGAACTTCAATGCATTTGGTGCGGAAACTTTTTTCGCGATAGAGAAAAATTGACACCGTGTTTTATAATAGTTTTCCATGCTCTACACGGCTATGTGGTGGTATTTTTTTGGTTATAGCCCTAGTAAGCACCTTCCATTTAAAATTAGTTAAGGCGCACCGTGATCGGTCGAGAACCTTATATGGTGGTATATCAAAGTGTGGACCTAAGTTTTTGGGGGAGAAGTTTTCTGACCACTGGGAACCTCAAATATCGAATTTCAGAGACTTGGGTCATATACTATAAGTAGAATCAAACAAAAAAAAAAAAAAAAACAAAATCGGCAGGTAGAGATGGACCTCCCCACCGAAAATGGGGAGGCATCGTTTTATGGGGGCTATACAAAACCATGCACCTATGTTTGCAATTTATATAGGGGGCTATACATAAACATGGACATTTTTTGACAGTTTTTGGTGAAGATGTTGCGTGACCACTGGGATCCTCAAATGTCGACTTACAAATAGTTCTGTCGAAACTTGTAGCGAAAACCTTCAAAATACCGAAAATCGAGAAGTACCGTTATATGGGGCCTATAACAAAACATGGACTTATATTGACAATGTGGAGATGTTTGGTGACTACTGGGAACATCAAACGTCAAATTACAGGTCGGTCGCAAAATGTAGTTACAGTCCTCAAAATACCGAAAATCGGGAGGTACCGTTAAATGGGGGCTGCTCCAAAACATAGAACTATGTTTGCAGTTTTTGGAGGAGATATTTTGTGACTACTGGGAACCTCAAATGTTAAATTACAAATAGTTCGGTTAAAAATTGTAGTTAAAATGCTCAAACTACCGAAAATCTGGAGGTACGCTATATGGGGGCTATACCAAAACATGGACCTATTTTGACGGTTTTTAGTGGAGAAATTTGGTGACCACTGGGAACCCCAGACGTGACACTTCATCTCACAATAACACGATATCCAACACATTTAATTTCGTACTTTGATCCTTTTTCTATTCTTGCAAGGTATTATGGCTTTACGGATTTGTATGTATGTGGTGTAAGGTGGATAGTTTCTCTTTGGGATATACATAAATTGAATCACTTTCTGAGTCGATTTATGAAAGCTCGTCCGTCTGTTTACAACGTACAGGTCGCATTTATTGTCTAATTCTCTAGAAACAAGTAAAAAAGTATCAGTCGGCTTTGCCGACAGAGATATACCCTCAGCCTGTGCATATTGAAGCAATTTTCCCAAAAAACGTATGTATTTAGAGGGTTTTAAAAATTTTGGGCGTTTGAACCAACAAAAATTTTGAATAGGATTAAAGATCAAAAGTTTTTCGGAGGGCAAGTTCATACTACTCAAGAAGTATGGACTTACACCTGAAACAATTTTTACCATCGCATATGAGGAAGCGAAGCAAATTGCTTCAACAAAAATTAAAGTGATTCGATATCAGGTCTTAAAGTCAACTTTCTGAGCATTTGTGAACTTTTGTGGCGGAGGTACTTGAAGGAGTGGACCGATATGGCTTATCTTTGGACAAAATATTACTAAGGCCAAATTTTGGACCGAATCGGCAGATCCGATCGAGAGTTATTTTGCGCTCCAACCACCTCACACGGTGTCATAGGGGTTTTTTTGCAACTTTCAAGCTATTTTTTCAGGAAGTATGGACTTGTCCCTGATGAAACTTGTACAGTCGTATGGGAGCGGTGAATGAAAGTTGCTACAACAAAAATCAAAGCGATTCAAGAGATGGCCCTAAACTGAACTTTTCCGAAATTTTTTGAGGGAAGTACCCGAAGGAGTGGACCGATTGAGTCCATATTCAAACCTTATCTAAGTCTGGTACACATTTTATGATGGGCAAAGTATGGACCAAATCGGTTACTCCCTTCAAGAGTTATCGTGCGCACAAATTTTCCGAACATTTTCGAACTTTTGTGGGGGAGATACCAGAAGGAGTGGACCGATAGAGCCAGTCTTCGAACTTAAACTAAGTTTGGGCAAAATATTACGAAGGCCAAAATTTGAACTGAATCGGTTTATCCGTTCGAGAGTTATCGTGCGCTCCAGCCAGCCAGCCGGCCAGCCAGACAGACAGACGGACATTGCTCAATCTACTCCAAATTGTGTGAAACACATGCGGTCCAAACATACTTGGGGTCTAAAACCGTTATTTCGATGAGGCACATTTTGCCCGTATGAAAGTGTATATACCCTCGTTAGCATAAATGCTGAGGGTATAAAAATTGGTGCTGTATGCCCAAATTAAGATTTTACATATTTTGAAGAATGTACACGCATCGTTCAAATGGAATAGACTGTAACATTGTATTTCGGATTCTGAAAAGGTAGAAAGCATTGATATCTCATTAGTATAAAATTCCGTTTACAAAAAAGCAATATTCGTCAGTTAGCATATTCCACTTCTGCTATGAATAAGCCTTGACGTTGCAGAAGAGCTTAGTACCTTCATAAACAACATGAAACTAATTATTCCATCTCACTTCAATACAATTCATGGTGGAGGGTACAACAACACCATCTTAACCTGTTGTTCTCTTTTTTTTCGTTTTTGTAACGATGCAATAATGTTAGCTAAGGGAACAAATTCAAAGTATTCTCCTTTTTATCTAAAGAATAGTTTCTTCTCTTAGAGTAAAATGCAATTACGGTAAACAAATGGAATCTTTTGTTATAAGAACTAAACAAATTATTCAACCTGTTTGGATGTTATTTTAACTTTTTTTGTAGAGAAAAAGGAAAATAAACCAGAAAGGCATTTTGGCCGTTTCTTTGTTTGAGATTTTTTGTATTTATTTTCCTTGGCGATTTTATGTTGTTTTATTTAAAACAATAGAACGAAAATAATCCTTTGAACCTGTATTGTGTTTCAGCTACGATTACGATTTTCAGAAAAACAAAAGATTTTCACAATTTCTTATACCATTATAAGGTTGGAGTCTATTGTATGGCCAAACGTTAGGGTTCTTTTATAATAATTTTATAATATTTAAATTTCATAACAATCTTCAAGACATAGTGGCATGGATATGATATTACATAAATTTGGACCCATTTTTGCTTGTGCCTTCTTTAATTTAATTTCGTTTTAGATTTATTTGAGAAAAATTGTCGTATATTTCAAGGAGAATATACCCCTTCCCTTGTAATTGCATAAAAATTTCTAGAAGTGCGTGACACTAGTTATAAATGCATGTGTATATACATATCGTCAGTGTCATGCTTAAGTGTTCCATACGCCATTTGCCTGATTCGAGAAAAACTCAAGTTAATGTTTTAGTCCATACAGGCTAGATGTGGTGCAAAAATCCAATACTTTAAGAGCTCAATTCTACTTAACTAAACTCAAAGAATATATTAGGAGTTTATTTTAGTCAGATATCTGTTATAGTCTATATGTTATAGCCAATTTTTATAAATGCAAAAGGTTGTAGATTTGTTCCATAGGATCTTTTTTTCGTGTTTTTGGCAATTTGTGTGACATGGAACACTTTTTGTCACATTTTAACAAACAAACTTTTGATCAATTGTGTTCCACCTCCGTTATGTGAAGTGCTGCTGTAGAGCTGAAAATTCGGGGGCTTCAGTAAAACAGTTGCAGTAGAAAATAAATGCTTTAGGGACCATTGTTATATGTTTCCTTTACATTTATTTAAGGAGTGGACACCTCCACTTTCGAAAAATATAATTTTTATTAGCTTATTCTTATTGTCTTATTTCCACGTTTAATTCTTTCAAAAAATCAATAATCGTTCTTTGAACTATTGGTAGTGGCAATAGAATTATATTTTAATTCATTTTCTGACATTTTATTTACTTTACATGTCTTTTATTAAGCGGGAGGCGTTAAATTTAAGCAAAAATAAATTTTAGTTTCATATAACAATACAACATTTTAAAATATCTTGATTTAAAAACTATTCTTCTTCAGTTTTTAAACCTAGTCCTTTAAAACTATTTGTTCCATACGCCACATTGTTCGTAACTTGACAAAATAGGGCAATTTTTTGTTCCAAACGCCATCATTTTTTGTGAGGAACAATTCGTTTTTGTCTTTTTTTGTTCCATACGCCAGACGGTATGGATATGGAACAAAAAAGTTCAAAGCTCTTTTGTTCCATACGCCAGACTTTATGGATATGGAACAAAAAAGCAGACTTTTTTGCGTCCAAAGTGGATATAGAACATATTGACATTTCTATATCTCGAAAACTATAAGAGATTGAGGAAAACCGACTAGAAATTCAGAAAGAGCAGGGTTGAAAACTCTGAAAGGTACCTGTAACTCAAAATGTCAAAAATGGCGTATGGAACACTTAAGCATGACACCGACGATATGTGCATAAGACTGACAAAAAAGCAAAAAAATGAACTCCTACCCCCTAAATGTTTTTTTTTTCATTTGATCCAAACTTTATATATGTAATTTTATGATGATTGGTTAATGTTAACCCGTGCCGACCTAGAGATCTTTAGTTCCATAGTAATTTGTATGGGGCCAAACTTCTCTACAAGTGATGTCTTAAGACACGCCGTTCGGACTCGGCATAAACAATAAGTGCCATATCATTGAGCTAAAATTAATTGGGGTGCACTCATTGATGTTTGTCCCTTCTGTGATGTTTGTGGAACAATTATTATATTTTACAGGGCCCAAATTACCAAAATTGGGCATATATGCATATTTGAGCAATATCAAAATCTGGCCCGATTTTTATAGATTTTTTGTAGGATTAATTTGTTAGCTATAACAATGAACTGGTAAAATTTTTTCATCGAGTGGAAAATAATTGTGGCCTGTAGACCGATTTTCTGAAAATTCGGCCTTGGCCCCCTCTCAAAGTATGTACTATGAAAATAAATATTGGTCAGCAGTCAGAGTTTATCGTTAACCGATCGCCATAAAATTTCAATTTTAAAAACCATATATTTTGGATCAAATGGAGAACATTTTTTGAGTCAGACTAATGTACGTACATACACACATTCATACAACAGCTACATCTCAATTTCAACCAGTTACAGCTAAGTTCTTACGACAAAAAATTAACTGCATAAAATAATTTACTCCAAATAGAATTAATATCTCTTATATTTCCTTCTGTGTGCTTATCTTTAAATCCATATATATGTACATATATAAAAACACCCTACTAAAATTCAAAGCAACTAAATGGAAACCAGTACCAACTTAAATGGATCCGAAAATATAGCAATAACTTTTAGATAAACTTAAAAGTATAAATTTCAGATTTTTCGCAATACACTGGCCAAAGCAATAAAAGCAACACCAATACCTCCAAGCAAAACTATTAAAAGAAATAAAGTCCGCACAAAAAAACTCTACTTCTTTCTTTTAATACCTGCATAAACATGTTTGAAACTGCGATAAGAACCTCCTTAGAAAATCAAAAGTAGAACTAAGGAAAGAGCTCCTGCAACATTTAAACACAAAAACTATTTCTCAATGAATCTTTAAATAGCCAAAGTTTAGAAAGGGCTACGCAAATGATTCAATGGGTAAAGGAAAACAAGTGGTAACTGCTATTGAATGATACGGAAGTTATTGGCGTACTTTAATAGAAGAAAGAAGACAAAGCTTAAGTTAACATAATAGCAAACTTTTAAATACAAAGTACATGATTTTTATTTATATGCAGAGCAGTTGTAGTAAATTACACATTACAAATGGTATTTTTTTTTAGACATTTTTTGTTTATCTTACGCTTGCGGAAATAAGTTCTCCATATTATTTGAAAATGGTTTCATTTGGATATAGCTTCCATATACATTTTCTACCGATTTCATGAGTTTGATGCACGAAACACAAAATTGGACAAATTTGATGAAATTTGGAAAATGTGACGCAATTGGGTCTACAACAAATTTTGCCTATTATTTTGAAATCGTGGTGGTTTTGGGTATGATATAGTCTGCCCCGTCCGACTTTGTTCCTTTCCTTACAGATTTGATATTAAAAACTAGACAACTAAAATATGGATGTGGATGGAAACTCAAAAGTGTTGCGGTGGAGGTATCTAAAGGAACGGGCCGACATAGCCCATTCTGGAAGAGGATCTTACTTTAAAAGCCGTTCAATTCGACTGATATTGCACCCACCAGCCATTTCAGATCTTTGGGACTATAATGCAAGGAAGAATGAACTTGGCCACGAAAAAAAAATTTCGCTGTAAACAGTACAACAAGGTAAAAATTTCGGTAAAAATTTCCAAAGGATCTTCGAACAGAACTTAAACTGCACATAAACAAAAACATTGAACTTTTGTGACCGATATGACCTATTTTCAAACTGAGTTTTAACAAAATATTACCACTTGCTAACTTTAAACCAAATCGGTTGCTCTGTTCGCGTGGTTTAAGTACCGGAAAGAGCTGACCGATAAGCATAATTTTCGAAATTCATCTAAAATTGGCAGAAATATTACGATATACATATAAAGTTTGGACCAACGCAGTATGAGTTTCACAAGTAAGTTACGCTGAACAATTTTTTATGAACGTACAAGGCGGCCCGAGGTACGTAGGGGCCCCGAGAACAGCCGATTGCAAAGAAAATCAAAACGATTCGAGAGCAGGTATTAAACTGCACTTTTCTTAAAATTGTGAGTGGACAAATATGGATCATATTCGAAACTGATCTATGTCTGTAGAAACATTAAGATGTGCACAGTGTGGATCAAACCGGGTTGAGAATTATCGTGAGAACCATTTGTGCGGGAGGTACCCGATGGAATGGAACGATATAGTCCATATTTGAACATGATCTATGTCTGGATGGAATATTATGATGTGTTAAGTTTGGACCAAATCGGGTTTTCCCTTCGAGAGTTATCGTGTGCACTATTTTACCGTATAATTTAGAACTGTTCTGGGAGTGGTATATACCGGAAGAGTGAACCGATATGCCCCGTCATTGAAGTTGAACGAAGTTTGCACAAAACTAAATCGATTTGTCCGTTCAAAAGGGACATACCTGGCGCCTAAACCCATTATTTCGATAATACAAATTTTAAGTCGATATAACCATCATGATACAACTCGCAATATTTAGGATAGAGTTTTAAAATTTTCTATTTAAGTTTTTATTACACATATGATGTTCGGTATTGAAAATAGGCTATATCGGTCCACGTTTACAACTACACCTCCCAATTGTCGGTATTTTGAAGGTTTTAGACACATTATCCTACCGAAATTACTGAAAAATGGTATTTAAAAGGGTGATCTGTTTAGAGATTCCTACTTTCTTTAAAGACAAAGAAGACAGAAAAATCAAATATAATGTGGAATTTTTATTATCATTTGAAAGAACATTCGATGACATTTATTTTTTGCAGATTATGTCTAACAAATATTGGCCGAGGCTACGTCTCAGACCACCGTGGGGGCCACCGTGGTGCAATGGTTAGCACGTCCGCCTTGCACTCAGAAGGTCTGCGGTTCGAATCCTAGGCCAAGCAACATCAAATTTTCAACGGTGGCAAAACTCCCCCTCAGTAATGCTGGCGACATTTCCTGAGTATTTAAGCCTTGAAAAACTTCTCTACAAGTGGTGTCGTAAGACACGCCGTTCGGACTCGGCAATAAAAAGTAGGTCCCATATCATTGAGCCAATATGAATCGGCGTGCACTCATTGATATGAGAGAAGTCCCCCTTGTCCCATCTGCGATGTTTGTGTAACAATTATATATATACGTCTCAGACGGTCAATCCGTTGAGTCCAATTTTCAATGACTCTTTCAAGTTTTCGACTGGAAACTGCAGATTGGCACGTTTGATGTTTCCTCCAAGACCGGAATCGAAGCGGCTTTATACGCATACAATTTTGACTTTGCATATTCTCACAGGAAAAAGTCTAACGAAGTGATATGAGACGATCTTGATGGCCAATCGACTGGTCCGAAACGTGCTCACCGAAGTGTTCTTTCAATAAATCCATTGATTGAAGTGATGTGTGGGAAGTGGCTCCGTTTTGTTGAAACCAAATGTCGCCGAGATTACGAGCTTCAATGTCGAACCTCAAATAGTCGGTTATAACGGTCGCCATTGACGATGAAGTCCTAACCGACATCATTGTGAAGAAATAGGGTCCGACGATTCCACCGACCCACAAACCGTTATTAGTTCTGGATGATGTGCAACTCTTGAATCTCTTTAAGTAGCTCTTCTTCCTAAATGTGTCAATTTTGCTTCTTTACATACCTATGAAGCCGAAAATGTGCCTCATCACTGAACAAAATTATGCTCGAAACACACTCCCCACATATCGCGAATTTTCGTAATAAAGTTGAACGATTTGTCAACGTTGTAGAGGCGTAAACTTTTCCATGATAAAATGTCAAACAGTACTAAACAAAAATAACATGAACACGTGACTCGACTCAAGCGTGATCTGCCAAAAAAGGCTCCTCTTGTTTGATCACCCTATGGAACATTGAGGGAATAGATGCGCGTTTTTTATATGGCCCCCATAGAAGATGTATTGCGAGTTCTCCGATTGGAAGGTACTACGATACCGCTCTATGTGAAGTCTTTTAAATGATTAGTATACTGTAGTGACTATAACGCATAATCAATTGGTAGGAAAGCTCCACCAAGAAAATGACCAATATTGGTTCATATTTTGGCATATTCCCAATATGAAGATACCTCCAGATTTTACGTATTTTAAAGGTTGTACATACATAGATGTCTCATTGGTATCAAACCTTCTTCCTTAAACGAAAGAAAACTAATTGTTCATTTTACCGTAATGCAACTCGTGGCGGAGGGTATAAAAATTCGGCCAGGCCGAACTTATCGCCGCTCATAATTGTTTGTTTGGCATTTTGGACACAGAATGGCCATGTAGCTTCGCGACGTTGCACATGGTATCATTTGAATATACTCATTTGTTTAGCACTACCATGTCATAAATGTGGCTTTCAAGCTCATTTAAATAAACGAAATAAATCACGCATATTCTTTTCCCTCTTCCCAACTTCAGCTCCACTCGCATCATTCAGGTTTCATAAGCTCTTTTGTTATTATTATTAAATGTTTCTGCAATACCAAAAAATATTTAAAGAGCACAAAAAATATATTACCAAAATGTATGTGGAAGTTAATGTGGTTTTGATGCTTTGGTTCGTTGATTTGTATATAATGTATAAGCCCGGTCTATGCTGTCACAAGCAGGGTTTCGGAGTCGGAGTCGAGCAATTTTATTGGAGTCGGAGTCTGAGTCGAAAAAAAATATCTCGACTCCGACTCCGGACAAATTTTTTTCTACGCTATAGAAATATAACATTAAATTCTGCACACCAATATTTTTTTTTTCAAAAATCATTATTTATTTTAAAAGAATGCTATAGGAAAACATACATACAAACGGTATATTATACTAACTTAGAAGACAATTCACAGGAAGTCTACTCTATTCATCCCTGTTTTGTTGATCCGATTGACACTTTAAATTGTTGCAAACAAAAGGTCGACTGGACTTCTGATATTGTCTGTATGAAAAGTCATCCTTGTATTTTATTAAAGACATTGTGGCCTCTATGCGAAATCGTACTGAATACCATGTGTCACAAAATGGTTTGGAGTCGGAGTCGTTCCAAAAATACCTCGACTCCGAAACCCTGGTCACAAGGACACATGTGTTTGTTGTTCAGTATGGAATTTTTTAATTTATATTGGCTGTGCCAGGTCTAGTTTATTCTGTGTGTGTGAGTGACAGAACAAATATTATTTTTGGAATTTTAATGGTATTTTGAATTATTTAAAGAAATTTATAATTTACATTTAGGCAAAATATGGTTCTGATGATAGAATAGAGACATATGGTGTCAGGTTTCATGCTTTAGAGAATATGTAGTTGTGGGCAGCTAATTAGTAACAGTAAAACTAAATGAAATTATTATTTGAATATTTCTATGAAATATTTTGGTGAACACACTGTACATCAGATATCGCAATGCCAAAACTGATAAGATTCCCCTTATGTGGTGGAATGAAAGCCCACTTTTCTAAAAAATTATCTATTTTAGTCTGGTCAAAATTAACGTTCACTGATGTACACTATTATACCAAATTTTTGTGTTAGTGAATAGTGAATTCAACTGATTTCATGAATAAATGTATAGACGGTTGCGCGACTCAAATCAAAAACACTTAACGTTTTAAAAATGCGATTTTTGGGGGGAAATTTCTAAATTTTGTTGTATATTTTCATCTGAGGATCTATATTTCCCAAATATCCTCCAAAGACAACCCGAACTTAAATAGTGGTACCTAAAAAATAGGTTGTGTCCTTGACAAAAACGCTCGGTGTGAACATTTCTGTGTCTATACTTTAATTTGTCTATGGTAAAGGGCCAATATATTACAATACTCATTATACCCTACCCCACTATGTTGAAGATGTATTATAAGTTTGTTGGTTGTAGAGACTTCTCAATCATAAATATATTCTGCGGAAAACTAGTGCCCAGAGGAAATGGTGTAGGGTATAACAAGGTCGGCCCCGTCCGCCTATAGCCCTCTTTTAATTATTTTTTATACGATTTAGCCCTTACTTTTAACTTATGCATAAACTACATGTATTCATAGTTATCAGGAGTGGTGGTGCAGGGAGGGCATCACATAGTTGACCCATTCTGTCTATGTCATTTGTTTACATATGGGTCATTTATCAAAAAAGTCCATTATTTGTAATTGCTTAAGAACATTTACAAAATACATATGCTTTTTCATCATGTAATTTCCAAAACATTCCTGTTGACCAGTAGATATATCTGCCAATTATCGCAATTTCTTTTCATTTTTTACAACATACATAGGCAATAGGAAAATGGAAAAAAAACTAACTAATGTACAGAAAGAGAAGATAATATTACAAATGAAAATAATTACAATCGCATGGACAAGGAGTGTACACAGAATACAGTCAACAAAAAACTTCTACGAATCTATGGTTTTTATTTAAGCTGGAAGATCGTGCAGGAAATTGCAGCAAGAATAATAAATGTACCGTATAGAATTGAATGATGCACATAGAAAATGAACCAGCAAAAATAAGGTAATGGGTAAATAACTTATTTATTGCTGGTTCATATTGTACCTTATTTAAATAAAAACTTTAAAGTATTTGAAATCGGGCTTTATACTAAAACGTGGACCCAAATCCACAATTTATAATAGAAAACATTTTTTGTCACTTCGAGCCCTAAAAGTCAAATTACACCGAAGATGTAGATGTTAGCATCCAAATAGCTGAAATCGTGGCGATACACTCAGATGAAGGTTATTTCAAAATATTTTTGCCCCCTATATGCCAAATCATAGCTAATTATGTCAGAAAAAGTACCAGGCGGTACCGCTATACGGGGGACTATACCAAAACGTATAAATTTTTGGTGTTATTTTTTGACCTAAAAGAACCCTAAATTCCAAATTTTGGTTAATTCGTACTAAAAGTGTGACTTTAAAACGTCAATAAACCTTATGAACCAGCACATGAACGTGGACCTATGGCGAATTTCTTGTAATCACGCTACAGGTGGCAATTTTGATCGGATCGTCACGAAATTTTTGGAAGATGATGCGGGTCCCTCAAAGGAAGTAAACTATTAAGTTTGGTGATAGTCGGATAATATTCAGGAGTCGGAATAAGCAAAAAGCTTATGTGGAGAAAAGTCAACGTATCTTCTTATGCGAATATCTCCGCTTCCAAAAGGAAATCACGTCAATTGTTGCAAACGACCGAGATATCGCAAAAGTCAGTAATATATCCAATTTTTCCATTTTTTGTAATCACGCTACAGGTTGGAACTTTGATCGGGTAGTCACGAAATTTTGGGGGTAGATGGAGGCCCCACAGAGGAAAAAGCCTGTTGATTTTGGTGATAGTCGGATAATATTTAGGGTTCGGAATGGGGAAAAATTCATGTGGACACAAATTCAAAGTTTTATTCTTTGTGAATACATCGGCAAAGCCTATCAATGGAAGAAGAAAATATTTCCTTTACATTGGTGTAAAGTAGGTTGGCGAAGGTGGTCAACAAAGAGAGATATCACAATAGTCTGTAATGCATCCAATTCTTCCATTTTTTGCATTCACGCTACAGGTCGTAATTTTGATCGGATGGTCACGATATTTTGGTTGCTTAGGAGGGTCCCAGAGAGAAAGAATCATATTATGTTTGGTGGTAGTCGGATTATTTTCCCTAAAAGATATGTGTACCAGTGAAAAGCTTATGCCAAGGGTAGTGGGGTATGGTATCACATGTTCGTCCCGACTATAGACTTTGCTCACCTGTTTGTTATCTGGTTTTTTCCTCAGAATAATTTTGATTCGTGGAAAGCTAATGACAATCCATCCCGACAATAGGTTTAACTTCTTTGTCTACTTACTTAACTTCGTTTGTAGTCGTTTTAGCTCCAAAGTGCGATAGCTACCATTGACTGATGATAATGAACAACCTTACCAAACAAATTGTATAATGATTTCCCTGCACTTATATTCATACTTGACCATGTTTCTCTATGCGTACGTATATATGTATATAGAAAATACACATATACAGTTAGGCAAGAAATGTATTGCAAAAACCAAAATTGTAGAAAATTTCATATTAATTGTTCGTTTATGGCAACAAATTATGTAAAAACTATACAGGTTTTTGTGCAAATCTCTTGCTATAGGTCCTTAAAACAATATTCCGTCAAAATATCCAAAGGTTATTTGCGATTTATATCAAATACGGTCAAAAATAAGAATTAACTACTATTTGGGGGTGACAATAAAAGTATTGCAAAAATTACCAAATCGATGGTTTCTTCGAGAATTACCAAAGGTGTGTTCCTTAATGAGTTGTCTATCCACTTTGGACATTCATTGGAGCATTAATGAGCTTAGTTAAACCAAAAAATAAGGCTCGGTATGTTCCACTCTAAGGATACTGGATTCCCAATTTTTAGTAAATCTTGATCCTTCGTTGGAGGATGTTTTTGGAGTTTTTTGTTATGTTGGACCCAAACATTTTATGAGGGTTGATATCAGGATGTTGGCCCGATGTATTTAAGAGTTTTGTGTTGTTATATTACATCGGCAATTTACACAAATAAGATTAACATGTCATGATCTGGTCTTTGGAATGGCGGTAGTTGACTTGTTTGAGCTTTCGGGATCGATTTTTCTGACTTTCAGACTAATGACTATTAAATATTTATTAATGATATCAGTGGGGATGTCTTCCCAATCATTATTATATCCGTAAACCCGATTTCGCGTACTATTTTCCATGGTAAAGAATATAGTACCCAAATATTCGGTATTCCAGCTTCTCCAGAAGAGTTTTATTTTCCATATTTGATGGGTTTTATTGGATTTGGGGCATTTTTTTGGATTTATTATGATAGCAGAGGATAATATCTATCCACTTAGTAAAAATTAAATCATATCAATACCATTGAGAGACGAAATAGTGCTTTGTCGTAGGTCGTTTCAAAATATTACACTGGTGTCAATTTTTTCCATATACTTTCCAGAGGTATTTCGATGTTCTCAAAGCCAAAATCGGACTGTTTTGCATTGTTCCATTATCCTACAATACATATTGAGTCAAATATTCATTCTTGGCATACTTGCCTGTGGCCGATTCGTCATTGTTTATTGTTTATATGGTCCCATGCGTTTTTTACCTGTCTGAAGACCCTCCATGATCGCATTTTTTATCACTGAACTTTATTACATTCAATACTGTTAGTCTATTATTAGCCGCAAAAGTCATAAAAATGCATAATTACCCCAAAAAATTGCAAAAATTTTATAGTATTATAGTACTGATTTTGCCGTTGCAATACTTTTATTGTCACCCCCAAGTAGTAGATAATTATTACTTTTGAGCGTATTTGTTATAAATCGCAAATAACCTTTGCATATTTTGGCGGAATATTATTGTAAGTACCTATAGTAAGAGATTTTCACAAAAAACCGTATAGTTTTCACATAATTTGTTGCCATAAACGAACTATTAATATGAAATTTTCTACAATTTTGGTTTTTGCAATACATTTCTTTCCTAACTGTATATGTGTTTATGTATGACACAATCTCGTTTATACAAACGTGTGTATGTAGCTTGCAACTGTTTATAAACGACTTCTAATTTAAATGTGGTGGTCATGTATTGTGGTAACCGTGGTAGCCAGAAGATGTTAGCTGTCGTCATATGAGTTTAAATACACATACATACATATGTATGTACCCAGCAAACCAATCGTACCGACATCGTAATGAAATCGGAACAAAATTCGGACGCTACGTCTGACGTCGGATCCGAAATCGTAACGATATCTTAACGAAAGTTGTATGAAGTAGTTGACATAATTTCAGAATTCGGAACGAAATCGGAAGAAAATCTTTGGGAAATTCGGAAAGCAACTTTTTTCCTCCGAATATTTGTACAGATTTCTAAACGATTTCGGAAAAATGTCGTATGAAAATCCGAGGTACCTTCGGAATCTTCGCAAAGATTTGTGAACGACTTCGGAATAATGTCGTATGAATATCGAAGGAAAAAAATCTTCTTTGGCGTCTCTTTTTTATTGATCAATTTTTATACCCTCCACCATATGGAGGAGAATCATGTATTGTGGTAACCGTGGTAGCCTGAAGATGTTAGCCGTCGCGATATGAGTTTTAATACACATACATACATATGTATGTACACAGCAAACCGATCGTACCGACATCGTAATGAAATCGGAACGAAATTCGGACGCTACGTCCGACGTCGGATCCGAAATCGTAACGATATCTTAACGAAAGTTGTATGAAGTAGTTGACATAATTTCAGAATTCGGAACGAAATCGGAAGAAAATGCTTGGAAAATTCGGAAAGCAAATTTTTTCCTCCGAATTTTCGTACAGATTTCTAAACGATTTCGGAAAAATGTCGTATAAAAATCTGAGGTACCTTCGGAATCTTCGTAAAGATTTGTGAACGATTTCGGAATAATGTCGTATGAATATCGAAGGAAACAAATCTTCTATGGCGTCTCTTTTTTATTGATCAATTTTTATACCCTCCACCATATGGAGGGTATAATTAAATTTGTCATTCCGTTTGTAACACATCGAAATATTCGTCGGAGACCCTATAAAGTATATATATTATTGATCAGCATAAAATTCTATGTCGATGTTGAACATGTCCGTCTGTCCGTCCATCCGTCTGTCTTCTTGTTGAAATAAAGATACAGCTCGCAATTTTAAAGGTAGAGAGTCAAAATTTGGTTCAGAAGTTTTTATTACTTGCAGGATGGTTGGTATTTAAAAAGGGATATATCGGTCCACGTTTTGATATAGCCCCCCATAGAACGGTACCTCCCGATTTTCGGTATTTTTAACGTTTTAGCTTCATTATCCTACCAAAATGGCTGAAATTTGATACGTAGTCTTCTTTAGTGGTATAAAACTTTCCCCCAGAATTTTGTCGGTATCGGTCCACACCTTCATATAGCCCCCATAGAACGGTACCTCCCGATTTTCGGTATTTTTAAGGTTTTAGCTTCATTATCCTACCAATATGGCTGAAATTTGGTACGTAGTCTTCCTTAGGGGTATAAAACTTTCCCCTAGAATTTTGTCGGTATCGGTCCACACCTTCATATAGCCCCCATAGAACGGTACCTCTCGATTTTCGGTATTTTTAAGGTTTTAGCTTCATTATCCTACCAAAATGGCTGAAATTTGGTATGTAGTCTTCTTTAGGATTATAAAACTTTTCCTCAACATTTTGTCGGTATCGGTCCACACCTTCGTATAGCCCCCATAGAATGGTACATCCCGATTATCGGTATTTTGAAGGTTTTAGCTTCATTATCACACCGAAATGGCTGAAATTTGGTACTTAGTCTACGTTGGTGGTATAAAAAGGTTCTCCCCGAACTTTGCCGGTTTCGGTCCATGCCTTCATATAGCACCCAAAGAACGGTACCTCCCGATTTTCTATATTTTGAACGTTGTGGCCTCAATATTCCACCGAAATGGCTGAAATTTTGTATTTAAGCATCGTTGGGGGTACTCAAACTTCCCCTTTAAATTTGTCGGTATAGGTCCTCGCCTTCATATAGCCCCCATGGAAAGGTACCTCCCGATTTTCGTAATACTGAAGATTGTGACGTCAATATCCAACCGAAATGGCTGAAATTCGTTTTTTCGTCTTCAAAGAGTTATAAAATATTCCAGAAGAGTATTTTCAGTATAGGTCCACGTCTTCCTATATCCCCATAGAAGCGTACTTCTTGACTTTCGGTATTTTTTAAGTTTTAGCCACATTCTCTTACCGAAATATAGGAAATTTGGTATTTAGTCTTCTTTGAGCCTAAAAACTTTCCGTCAGAAATTTGTCGGTATAGATCACCGTTTTGAAATAGCACCCATAGAATGGTGCCTCACATTGTTTTACCGAAATTGCTGAAATTTAGTATTAAGTCTTCTTCATACACGAAAGGAGACTAATTATTCCATTTTACTTCAATACAACTTTTGGTGGAGGGTATAACAAGTTCGGCCCGGCCGAACTTAGCGTCGTTCTTATTTGTTATTTATAAATTTTTCTTTTTTTATTGGAAGACTGTAATTTCAAACGTATCTAATGATTTTCACCGCTGTTATCATTTTGTAGTTATAGTATTTATGTCTTTGAACAATGTAAACTTTGTGTACGAATATGCTGAGTCTATCAGCACTATATTTAAAATATTTAAAAATTGTATATGCGAATTTTATAGCTGACCAATTTCTTTTTCGACAACAAACTAATATATTGCTTATTGGGTATATATACAAAAGGTGGTTGTTGTGCGAAAGGAAATTTGTTTCCGACATATCGATCCGAATTCGTCAACATCTGAACCAATTCCCCTACGAAAATAGTATAGAAATCGGAACGAAATCTAAACGATTTTGCTTCCTAAATTATTCCGTTGTGTCGGACATCCGACATTTGGTTTGCTGGGTACATATTTACTTCCAGATGCATCCATGTGAGTGCATGGTCAAGTATTGTGTTCCACACTTGGTACGATAGAGGCACGTCAAACCTGCACCTTTCTGTCCATCCCACTTTGTTTGTATGGGTCTGTGGACGAGTGTTGTGCATTAAGCGGTTGCGTATGGTGTTCATATAACAATTTGTATTATTGAAGTTTTCAGTAAATTTCGTGTCCCGCAGCTCTTTGAATATTTACTTTAAGAGTTCATTTGTCATGCAATATCGCCCGATGTCCTTTCAGTGGCTCGGTTTTCATGAAATCCCTGTCCTTTCGACATAAAATAATTCGTAATAATTTCCATGCTGTTGTTTGCTTTAATAATTCATTTCGTTCTGCTTCTTCTTGTTTAAAGTTGATATTTGAAGTTGCATGAACAATTCTGCTTTCATTTCATCGAGTTGATTTAAAAAGTTTTAATTCTTGAGCTTATACTATTTTTGTTTTCCTAGTAGTCTAAATACGCCTTGCCAACATCGTGAGGATGATGATGATGTTGGCTGGCAATGTTCGTGTTTTTTTTTCTTTTTTCAATTTTTCCTTTCTTATTTGCCTTCCATGTTAAATAATGTTATGCTTTGTGTTTTGTGTGGTCTGATTTTATTTCCAAATATCAAGGCGGTGGTATTTTGATGAAACAGGAAATTTATGGTAATTTCCTAACTATTGCAGTAGGTTGGCTAGGCACGTTAAAATGTTTAAGGATATTATTGCAGTTTTGTTTTTTTCGGCTAATATTACAGCATTTCATGTTATTTAGATTTGTTTGTCCAGATTAGTAATTATTATGGTCCTGTTTGAACTTAAAATGGCATATTTTATCCTACTGCATTCATTCAATGCAAAAATGCAAGACATTGAGGGTATATTAGTTTTAATTGATGGTTATAGCAGCAGGTATTATACAAATAAAGGAAATCTTTTGTTATGCAAAACCATTAGGACTTTTTTTGATATTAGCTGCTATAACATTTTTTAAATTTTAGAATTATATAAGAATTGATTTACCAAATTAAAATTAACATGAGAAAGTAAATAGAGTTCGGTAAAAATTGTAGATAAAATCCTCAAAATACCGATAATCGGAAGGAAAAGGTATTTTGGTGGAAAATTTTGTGACCACTGGGAACTTCAAATATTGAATTACAGATAGTTCGGTGAAATGCAGCTAAACTCCTCAAATCGGGAGGTACCGTTATATTGGGGCTATACCAAAGCATGGACTTTTATTGACAATTTTAGTAAAGATGTTTTGTTTGAAAAATTCGGAGGCACCGATTTTTTTTTAGTAAAGATGTTTTGTTTGAAAAATTCGGAGAAAGTAAATAGAGTTCGGTAAAAATTGTAGATAAAATCCTCAAAATACCGATAATCGGAAGGAAAAGGTATTTTGGTGGAAAATTTTGTGACCACTGGGAACTTCAAATATTGAATTACAGATAGTTCGGTGAAATGCAGCTAAACTCCTCAAATCGGGAGGTACCGTTATATGGGGGCTATACCAAAACATGGACTTTTATTGACAATTTTAGTAAAGATGTTTTGTTTGAAAAATCCGGAGGCACCGTTATGTGGTGCCTATACCTAAACATGGACCTATGTTGACAAATTTTGGTGGAGAAAATTGTTGGCTACTTCGAACCTTAAATGCCAATTTATAGCTAATTCTGCCTGAAAATGTAGATAAATACGTCAAAATACCTTAAATCGGGTGGTACTTCTACATGGGGCTACTACAAAATAGTGTCGACCAAGAAGAGAGAACACAATAATGTGAACTTATTTAAAATATTGGTAACTTTTGGCTGTGCGTTTTGACGATTTCAAATCTTAAATGCCAAATTATAGCTAATTCGGTCGGAAAATTTAGCTAAAATGTCAAACTACCTGAAATCTGGTGCTATTGTTATATAGAGGCTATATATATAATATGACCCATGTCAGCAATTTTTGGTAAATACGTTTTTCGAAAACTAGAAACTCTAAAAGCCAAATTATATCTAAATCGATGTGAAAAGGTACCAAAAAATCGGATGCTTCCATTATATGTGTGAAAATATCAAATGGTGGACCTATACATAGATATGTTGACAAGGGTATAAGAGGTTATAGAAATTTGTGTAGATTATTTATGAATAAATGGTTATTTCATTATTAAGATCAAAGTCGGTCGGCGTCGATCATATGATACGATATGATAATAATGATTTTCCCTTCAGTTATGAAAGTACTTAGCTCCGCCGCCAAGTCGAGGGTTATTCCTCGGAGTCGCATGGTATCAAATTTTATCAATATTGAACAGAAAAGATGTGTTTAGTGGTTCAAATATGTCAAAGCTGGAAATATACACGCAGAGAAAAAATATTTTTCGCTTTTGTTGGAACAATAATATCTGTTTTGGTTCCAAAAATGTATTTGTTTTGTTCAAACATTGTAATCCAAATCCAAAAATACCATATTTTGTTCCAAACATAGAAAACAAAAACAACTTTCGAATTTCCGCAATATTGTAAAAATCGTTAACAATACCGATTGTCGGAACTATCATAATCTAATTTTGTTTACAAAAAGTATTGTCAACCCAGAAAACCACCCCAGAAATTTTTGATTTGAGTGTATATACTTCTCATATACACTTTTCGCATAACTTGGATATAAATGTCGCGTATAATATTGCAATCATTGGTTGGTGCAATACATGGTTTGCTGCATTGGCTGACAACAAAGACAAACAAAAAGCCACAAGCACCCACCATAACATAAGGAATAATTAAACACCATAACAAACTCCGGTATAACACCAAATCTCAAAGCACAATGTGAAGATAGAAGAATGAAACAAATAAAAACAACAGTCTCCTTGTTGGTATACATACACACAAAAACAAAGATAAAGGCATCATGTCATACAAACAAAACTCACCATAATTGTTTTTTCAACACGGCTTCGAATAGCGAGAGAAGAGAAAAAATTGTCGAAGAAAAGAGAGAACTATTGTCCAGTTGATAAAAACAA
This sequence comes from Musca autumnalis, assembly GCF_047663935.1. NCBI lineage: Eukaryota > Metazoa > Arthropoda > Insecta > Diptera > Muscidae > Musca > Musca autumnalis. Next base: position 102,117,901 of record NW_027411977.1, on the reverse strand, counting down.
TTTTTGGATTTAACAAAACCCAATTGTTGGATTCACAATACTACATTTGGAATTTAACAATATCTTTACAATACATATTTTGCTCTTCGAATATTGTTGGATCAATCATATTTTTTTCTCTGCGTGTATATGGAAGCTCTATCCAGCTATATGATTGTCAATATACTTATTGGGTAAACCTACTACTAGATCGAATTCCATCGCACTTTGCAAATTTCATCGAAATTAGGCGACGTAGTGTATGTGGAACATGAATCACACGATATAGGTTGAAAATTTTTATGAGAGCTTTAACCAAATCTGAACCGTTTATCACCAAAATCAATAGGGTTCATCCAATATGTACAAAATGATCTTCCACAACTTGTATCCGAATTGTACACTAAATGTTACCTGTACGTTGGAAGCAGACCGGTAAAGCCACTTAGAATCTGATCTTATGCATATCTGTAAAAGCAACTGTCGGCCCCTCTTGTTTCCAAATACACAGAGCTATAATACCCCTTACCACAGTGAGCTCTAATACAATTTCAGTTTACTAATATAAAGAATACCTAAATTTTAAATTTAAGCATTGTATTCATAGAACGTTTAAGTTAGTTACCGAATTAAGTCACCTTGAAACCATAATCTTGTGATTAGCATTTCTATCGCGCCGTTTTCTATGTGAATACGTGCACTTCCACTAATTCCGAAAGCTAATAAGGAAACGCATTGAAATTTTTCAGACTTTGTTTATTCATGGCTGGCTGAGGCGCCAAAACGGCAAAACGTTTGTATCCGCTAAGTTGGAACAAAAATGTAGTGCAAAGGAAGGAAAAAAATAACGAAATCAAAAAAATTTTGAACTTTACACAGCTTTGCGTTTGGCAAACGTCTAAAAAAAAAGCCTGCAAGGCATTTGGGCATGAAATACTTTAAATAAACCCCTTTGACCGCACAACAAATTGCCTACTATAGATTGTAGTAAGCTTGACGGCAACTTATATATACGCACATGTATATATATTTGTTTACAGTAGGTGTATTATATAAGTTAATGCAGACGATAAATGCAAGTTGGTTTTGGTTTTCAAAATTTAATATTAATATGTTTGGACTCCACTGTATAGATTTTGTATACACATATATATGTATATATATACACTACATTTTTGAAGACATTTTCAATCGTTGTTTTGGACGGAACAACAAAAAAACAATTTTCCACGTTTTACTTTGCACGAGTACTTGACTTCCACTAGAAAACATATGTACGAACCGACGTCTATAATTAACAGCAATTGCTTTATGATAATATGACATGCAACAATGCTTGCCCATAGTTTATGGGTGTTTAAGCTCGGTGGGTGAACTCGTACCTGTGAGTAGCGCTATTTTGCTAACATATGTAGCAAGGATATGTAAACAAAATCATCCTCCTTCGGATAATATATATTTAAAATATGTAATTATATAAATGCGGTATGTAAATTGGGAAGAAAAAATTTTGCAGAAGCCTGCAAGCGTCTCAAGACCCTTACCTAAAATCGCTTGGTGTCATTACATGGGGCTATATACCATGTACACAATTTTGGGTGGAGAAGTTTTCAAAAAACCCCATATACCTAATTATATCAAATTCGCTAAGAAAGTTTAACATACCATTATATAGTGTTTATGTCCACAATTTTTAGTAGAGAATTTTTTTTGATCACTGGGAAACCTAAATGCCAACAGCCAATATAAACCGAACACATAGATACAAATTTTACGAGGGCGGTTCGGAAACTTCTTAGTCTATCAATGAAAGAGAATAGTTAGTTTTTTTAAAATGTTTTTATTTTTCAATATAATCTCCTGAAACTTCAATACTCTTAGTCCAACGCTTTTCTAGCAATTCTATCCCTTGATTAAAATAGTTTTCCTCAAGGTCTTCAAAATAGTGGTTTACAACTGTAATTGCATCTTCATTTGAGGTAAAACGCTTGCCAGCAAGGATTTTTTCTAGATTTGGGAACAAGTAAAAGTCACTGGGAGCTAAATCAGAAGAATAAGGTGGGTGGTCAAGCAACTCGTACTTTAATTCGTTGATTTTAGCCATTGTTAAAACACTCTTGTGCGCTGGTGCGTTGTCTTGAAGAAAAATTATTTTTTTGTGTTGTAAGCCAGGACGTTTTTCTCGAATTTGTACATTTAATTGATCCAAAAGGTTGCAATAGTACTCTGAATTTATAGTTTTACCCTTTTGCAGATAGTCAATCAATAAAATACCTTTGAAGTCCCAAAAACCGATGCCATAACCTAACCAGCCGATTGAATTGTTTTTGCCTTCTTTGGGGCACTTCCTCCAGCTTAGTCCATTGTTTGGATTGTTCTTTTGTCTCTGGAGTATAGTGGTGGATCCATGTCTCATCAACAGTTATGAAACGACGCTTAAAATCCATTTTATTTCGCTTAAAACGATCCAAACAAGCTTGAGAAATGTTTATTCTTATGCGTTTTTGATCGACTGTCAACAAATGCGGCACCCATCTTGCAGAAAGCTTTTTCATCTGTAGTTCTTCATGCAAAATAAATGGACTCGATCATTTGAGATGTCCATGATATTAGCAATTTCACGCACTTTTATTCGTCGATCATTTAATACCATATCATGCACTTTGGCTACAATTTCTCCTTGAAAAAATAAAAATAAATTCATACAAGTAAAAAAAAAAACGATAAGATAGGCCGGACTGAAATCTTTATACATTTTACCATGACATATTCAGAACTTATTTGGAATAATTAGATTTCTTTCTGGATCTATTGTTGAAGAAGTTTTGTGACCACTGGAATCCTCATATGTAAAATTATGGGATTTTGGTCCAAAACTGTAGCGAATACCCCCAAAATACCTAACATGGACCCAGCACATGGATCCACGTTGACCATTTTTGAGATGTTGACATGGAGCGTTCGGCGGTGGAATTTTCTTTATTTTTTGGACCTGTAGATGTCCACAGCCAACGCAACTGGGTGGAACCCATCGATTTACATTCACTTTCCTGAGATAAATATCAAATTTTGGATTGGAAAGGTAGAAATTTGAGTTATCTTTACCATATTCCTCTGTTTCGGACTCATAAACCTATCAAATGTAACTTTTTTGTAATTTTATTGTAGTATAGAAAATTTTGAACATAATTCAAAATGAAATTTTGTCTTTATAAATTATTTCTACCGATTTCTTCATAAAAATATTTTTTGGAACTCTAAGCATCGATTTTCATCAAATTTCAAGACCCTAATACACATTTTTGCACAATATTTGATAGCAATTAACACTCACGGCATTTATTTATAATTATAAATAGTTTTTTGTTAAAGTTTACCACATCTAACAAAGGATTTGTATAAATTCTTAGGGTGGTTCTATCCTGGTGAACCATTAAAAAATGCTAATATTTTGACATTTTTTCATAAAGCGAGTAAAAAGTACCGATATGACGCATATGTGAAACATGTTAGGTATTGAAAATATCGGCTACTATATACTCTACATGTCCACAAAATTATAATTTACAATTCCTCTCCTTTCGTCAGATATAACGGTATCTGTAGACAAATATTCGTTGGTTGTATTCAGATGAACCGGAGTGTATGTTCTAATTACAAAAAAAGAAAACAAAGGAAATAAACAACCACGTTTATGTAGGAATAAAAGAAAAATCTTATTTCCCCCAAAATGGAATTTCATTTCCATTCATAATTTATCTCAACACATACAAATATCACGCACTCAACAACAAAACACCTTTGTAGCATCACGCAGCCGTGTTCATTATGGTTAGGAAAACATAAACTCCAGAATAATGCTGTATTGTAGTGAGCTGTTTTTAATGGAATGCATTGAAAACAAAAGCTTTTGCCAAATGAAGTCATTGTTTTTCCTATGGCGGGAAAAATGACTGGGGAGTTAACTTACCTAAAATAGTGTGTGTGATTCTGTGTGTCGATTCGAACATAAACAAGTAGGTTGAATTAAAAACAGAACTTCTAGTCAAACCACATTCATATTTACCAATGTTTGTTTGTATTCACATGGTTATTTAAACAAATATTTGGAATATTGAATTGAAATTGCATTAATTATATAAAAACCCAAAAATATGCAACACCGAAATATGTTCCATAGTATACAGTGTATTGCAAAAGTATGTGACATATGTAAACTAGACAGGCAAGGAACCGTTGTGTTAATTTGTTTTAAATAACTTTAAAAATTTGAAGATAGTTAGAATGACCCAGTAAAACTGCCATTACCAAACAATAAGTTTTATAGTAATGTTTGGTAGTCATAACTACTTAGAAATAACACCTTACTAACCCATTATTTTAACAATGGCATGTCGCACTGACTAATTACTTATTTTAAGGCCACTAGAAGAAAAAAAGCTGAAGAGATTTCATGTATTTTAAGAACAGTGAAGCTGAATTTGTTTCCAATTTCAACACAATCAACATTTTTATGTCGCTCTCTGCTGGATTTGAACATGCGAACCTCTGATTTGTAGCCACGCGTAAAGTGTTTTTTAAACACTTACATGTGCACCACCAGTTCTTCCTATTTTTTTTCTAACAAAACAAATTTTGCTAAGTTGAGCGTTTAACACACAACCCTTAGATTTATAGTCGGACAAACACGCTATTTGCCACCGCCCTCATTAGATAGTAAAGAGTAAAGTATGTTGTTTTGCCTTGTAAAATTTTAAATAAATAAATCATTATTTTTCAGCTTCCTGGTTACCTGTTTACACAATTTTGTAATGTGTTATTCGGCTCATGTGACTTTCAAATGTTTTCTGGGAAGATGATTCTATAAAAGAAACAAATGTAGGAATAAGCTTGATTTCTGCCAAATTCAAACATTGAACTTCTGCCGTCTTCCATGAAAAACACTGAATGTCTGGATATTGCAAATTTCACACTTTTACCGGCCGATAAACAATCAGATGAATTTAAACACAGCCTGCGTCTACTTGTTTTTGATTTGCAGCTTTGGTAGTGATGGGGTTACTATGCGTAATTTGTCTTTGTAGTACCTTTATGGCCGTTGTCTAGCAAGGATAACGAAACACAAAGGATATCACATCCTTTATTTGTTTGTGATATTCATTATTATAGACATATTTACTAGGTGAATGACAACACACAAAACAGGAAAACCAGAACAGATTCTGAATAAAAAGTCTTATATGAAACGTCAAACTCCAAAGCATACCTACATACATGAATACACATACATACATACATACATACATATATGGGTAATATTTTTGAAAATTTAACATAGTTGAAGTCAAGATTTACCCTTTCATAACTCGCGAATTGTGGTTGTATTTTATACAAATTAAATGCTTTTGGATAAAATGAAATATTTTTAGACTTGGCAAAAAATATTGGCCTTAAAAGTTAATTTGCGTGGAAGCTGTGGCTATACATTAGTTAGAAAATGTGTACAAAGGGGTGGAAGCCAACGTATCTCTTTCTGATCTGCGTCTACCATTAAATGATGTTGACATTTTGAAGTCAGATTTTAAGTGTTTTTTTTTTTTTTTTTGAAATTTTCTTCTAATTTCATTCCGCAAACAGGGTTTTCAAACAGCATTTATAGGATTGGTTATTTGATATACGTGTCGTGAGTGTAGTCTACACAGCTTCACAGAAATCTGTATCCAAATACGAAAATTTTGTGCAAACATTTTTCTAAAAATCATATTTTTCGGGTCTTATTTTTACAATTGTCATTCGATTTCTTCGTATTCAATTGCAAATTTTAGATTTTTGCATTCCGGAGTTAATAATTCATTACTAGGTTTTTTAATGCTAAGATGCAGCCGATGCTACATCTTAGGGTATATACAAATTAAAAGGTATGGTCTTGCTATACAAGAAAATCACATGCGGACAAAATGATTTTGATAATTACGCGATTTACACACATTTTAAAAATGCATATAAATTCAAACGGATTATTTGAACTCTATTTTTGTTTAAGAAGCCCAATGATTTATCTTAACAACCCGATAATTTTCTTCAATGGGAAACGTTCTGCGTGAATGTAGATAAAGTAAAATACGCTAATTTTCATGGGAGAAAAATAAAAGTATTCCTATAGATTTTTTTCAATACTTTCGACTCTAGAATGCATATGAAAACTATTTTTTCGAACCAAAATTTATTGTTTGGCACCCAAATATGTGCTTATTTTTGGCTATAACATCCAAACTATGATCCTGATCAATATAATTTTGGTCTCATTTGATTCCATGCACAGTGGATCCACTTGTATGGAGAAAGTGGCCAAAAATATTTAGAGTGTAAAAATCAAGCCAATGCGCCGGGTACAGCTTTGTGATGCTGCGAAGAGTGTTTTAAGAAACCACGAGCGTAACATTCACCCCCCTTTCCCCTCTGGAGGGGGTATACAGTAAGAATTGTTTTAGGCTGTTAATACAAAATGACATGAACAACGGTCACGATTATCTTATGATGCAAAAATAAGCTTGGGGAAACAAAACAATCTTCAAAACAACATAAAATCCAACCAATTTAGCTGATTAAAAAAAAAAAAAACATTTTTGTCTGAAAATTGGTAAAATTTTTAATATAGAACTTATAGCCTATTTTCTCGAAGGCACATACCCGCCCACGTAAGTCATATATAAAGGACGAATTCTTGACCTTTCCATTGATGCCAATTATGTTAATGTACGTGGTCAGATAACAGAGTTATACCATAATATATCCATAGAAACAATATTCTAGGGCAGCCTTATTCTGCGACCCACCATTTATAGTCTGGCACTAGATGGCAGCTGATTTTAATACTGAATAATCTTAAACCTATGACCTACTTTGGAAAATTATTCTCGAGGTGGGCACTGGTGGGCATCATGACTAAAACCTTAGATCAAATTAAAGTATATGATCGAATTGGCATTACAAAATACACTAAGAAAATATGCAGCTAACTACAATTCCACAGCACGCTGAAACACTATTTTTTAATGAAAATTAAGCTAATACCTCCTACTTCAAAATCCACTATAATATTTTGCTATACGTATTAGTTTTGAAATATTTTGAATATATATACTTGCACTTAAAATATAGGTTGTACTCACAACAAAAAATATTAGTCAAATGTTCCGACTTTTGGAGCTATTCTTAAAAAGATCGCGTTCGAATGAAACAAAAACTAATATATTTTTAAATAGGTCCATGTCATAGCTGTCTGAGTTGCCGGATGTTGTACCAAAATTTTGACATTAATTTTTTTATTTTTGGCCAATGCCATGTGAAGTTTTTATTTAAAAGTATTTTTTTGTCATATTTGAGGGGTAAATGAACCTATACTTTAAAAAAAAATCGGATTACCTTTAAAATTTTGTAATTTTTTTGTAAATTCCGCCAATTCTGACGTCTCTTCGTGATAACTTTTTAATGACAATTGTGTTCCTTAAAGTAGTTAGAGATTTTATAATAATTTATTCTTAAAAACAGAAGTAAAACCGTAATAATGTATCGGCAACAACCACGTGATACGCTACAGCACTAGTTTTGGACATGAACTTTCGCCATATCAAAACACACTTTTGACAATAAGTTATTCCATTAAATAAGGTTGAAAATTGTTTGAAAGTTTGATACATCAATCATCTAATAAATAAATGTGTGTACTTTAGAGCAAAGTTCGGGTGGTACTATTTAATAGAAAATGAATAATACGCCGGCGTAATCCATCGTAAGTATTGTTCTGTAATAACAAACATGTTTTTTCGTTACTTGATCTCTCAGCAAAAATGCGGATTCTGCCCTCACGTAAAGAGTTCAGTCCGCCCCTACTTTTTTACACAACGATATGAAGATATGGAAAATGGATAACTATTCAATGTAAATGTGTCATTATCGGAATTTGCCATCCAAACCCAGCAAAAAATCACATTACCAAATAAGGGGTTTTATAGTAATCTTTGGAAGTATATAAACCAACTCCCATTGATTAAAACGGCGTTTGCACTAGATCTTTATGCCGGGTTAAACTTCTTTATGAGGATGACATTTACGCTATGTAATTGATATTTGAAAACGCACTGTGTTAATCCGGCTAGTGCAAACGGGGAAAATTAGAAGTTGAAGAAGTAAAAAAGTGTTAAGTTCGGTCGGGCCGAATTTTTATACCCTCCACCATAAAATATTCTATGGGGGCTATACCAAAACGTAAACCTTTATAGCCCACCTTTGAAGATGATCTGGCTATAGAAAAGACACTCATGTGCAAAATTTTAGCGTTCCATCCAAATTATCTTAAATTATTTATCGTCTTAGAATTTTATCCTGATCAAGAATGTATGTACTTTATAAGGTCGTAAATGATTAGTTCTATGTATTACAAGCAGAAAACTTATTTAATATACCCTCCATACTGTGTTGGAGGGTATAAAAATAAGTTAAAGAACTAAGAACGGCGAACGACCGCGATCTGTAATAAAGGTACTAAGGTATTCGTTCATATTAAGGCTTTTTCCTTGGTGGTGTAGAATATCTTAACTGATAAAGATATTTTTATATTGACAATTTCTACCCATTCAGATTCCAAAATTCGAAAATACTTCAGAATGAAAATGTAGCAAGACCTTTTAAAAGAGCGCAAATGGATCGTAATCGTTGTTCTTTCCAAAACATGTATGTACATATATTTACAATAATCCGAATTGAGCTTTTATATTCTCCGACAGCACACATTTCTAAATTACGGCAATCTCATACTGACAATTTTACAAATATAAAAAAAAAACACAAAATAGCTTGGACAATACTGGTTCATGGGTCGAAATATAAGCAATATTGGTGGGATATTGATACTACAACCTTCAAAATCCCAAAATCGGAAGGTAACGTTCTATGGGTGCAATATTAAGACAAGAACCTATACTGGTAATTCTCTTCTGATGTGTTTTTTATCCCTATCGAAGACTAAATACCAAATTGCATCTATTTTGGGAAGAATCGTTCTATGGAGGCTATATGAAGACGTGGAGCTGCAATGATAAGTTTCTGGTGGAATGTTTTACACACAACGAAGATCAGGTACCAAATTTAAGCCATTTTGTTTTGAGGCCACGACCTTCGATACCGAAATACCGAATACCGAAAATCTAGAGGAAGCGTTCTATGGTGAAAAGTTATATACCTCTGTTTAGACTAAATACCAACTATCATCCATTTCGATTTGATAAGGATGCTGAAACCTTCAAAATACCGAATGTCGGGAGGAACCCTTAGATGGGCTCTATGAAAATGTGTCTTATACGGATGATTTTGGACCTATATCGACAAATTTCTGCTTGAAAATGGCAAGCCTCATCGAAATGGGACAAAATGTTGTAGCTCTAAAAATTCTCTACAATATTGTCCTTTATGATCTTTCCCTAGGTTGTACCATTTTTTGAGATATAGAAGTTCAAATTGGGACATTGCACTAACTTGATGGCCTAATGATGTCGGATCTACTTTTATCGGCGAGTCCGAATGGAGTGTCTTAAGACACCACTTGTAGAAAAGTATTTCATGGCTGAAATAATCAAAGGGATTTGCTACCGCCGATTTTTTTTTAATTATTTGGTTACGGATTGAACCGCAGACCTTCTGAGTGAAAGGCCGAAGTGCTAACCACTGCACCACGGTATAGAATAGTTGGACATAGAAAAATCTCATCATGTGGTACTTTTTTTATTATTTATTTATTTCGTCTATAGAATTTTAATTCTATTCAGACAATTGATTATACGCACTAAGGACCTTCATCCTCAAAAGGAATTTTCACCCCCAGACCCCAGTATCACTGTGTTATAGGTAAAATAATCCCTTATGTAGTAAAAATGTTTTGCTTGGTAGAAAAAAAACAAACTGGAATATATACATATCTTAGAATTTTAATCGAGAACAAAATACAAAAAAAAACTTATATAATAACGTAGATCACTTATACTAACATAAAATTTTTCTCATGTAAACATGTAATAATGGTCTTAAACGTTGGAATGATTGATGAAATAAATCATTCCAACGTTTAAGACCATTCATTTAGGTTGTATACAATTTTACTTAAGGACATCATCTCCATCATTGTCATGAAGATTATGTGAAATCTCTGTTTTAATATCCTGTCCCTTATATACGAGTATGTACGTCATGTGGTAAATTTTGTATTAAAATTATAGGCACAGACATTTCCTTTGTTTCATCATAAATCAAAACAGCAAGACCTTATTTAATATGTTCCATTAGGAATTCCATGTTGTAAGCTGAATGCAAGTAACGCCAACGAAACAAAACTTTAAAAAGGGGACAATTGCTTCTTTAAATTGTCCACTTAATGGTTCTCTTGTTTGTTAACTTTAGAACGCACAACAAAACTTCAATATTTCAAGTTAATTAGGTACATATATTATAGTTTTACCGAAATTTATACACACCACGCGCATTTTGGGGCCTTATTAAATACATATTTACAACTATATACACACCACGCGCATTTTGGTGCCTTATTAAATACATATTTACTACTATATACATATGTACATATATTCATAAGTACATATGCACTATTGATTTGCCTACCGCTACATCAGCAACGCAATATGGCCCACACACACTCAATAGGACACAAAAGTTACCACCAAATAGCCATAATTATTCCTTATTATTTAGTTAATGAACTGCAGAAATTTGCCCATTAATATTCCATTTACTTTAAAGATAAGAACATAAGCTTAGTTGGGGTCTAAATACATTCGTGAGTGAATGTGTGGAAAATTTGCTTGTAGGACATAAATTTAATTTCGATAATAGATTTTGACGAGCAAGGCCAAAGACAACAGCAGCAACAACAACATCAGGCACGGTTATTAACTGTGTGTGAATAATTGTTAATTACACAACCTAATTGTGATAAATCCATGTAATGTCACTTGCAACTGTGACAAAATTTTATTGTATTGAAAAGATAATTAAATGTTATTAACATTAATAATCAAAACGTTTATAAAATGTCGTTGATACATTTTGTGTCAAATTAACTGTTTTGAAAGTTTGTTTTTAAACTAATGTAATAAATAACTACTTTTAAAGAGACACATTGGATTGTTCCAAAAAAAGAAAACATTTTTGATTGAAATGCTACGAATCTCACAAGGCACCCTCCCCCTCTTGGCGTAAAATTAAATATGATTACTTCATAAAGTCATAATTTGTTTGCATGTAAATTCTTTGAATTTCTACTCATTATTAGTTGTTTTTTACCGGTTAAAATATATTTTTGATATCACAATATATATCCAGAATGATATATTTTCGAAATACCCTAAAAAGCACAAAATCGCGTGCATTGCCAAACATACATACATATGTATGGTACAAGTGCACTTTTTTGGACGATAGATCCTCAATAAACCCACAATGTTCCCTTTGAAAATTTGTATATAGCATTTGTAGTGTTTAATAAAATTGGAGCAGTGTCCGTCTGTCGAAAAATGTCACGAAAATTTCACGGTCAGATATGGCAAATTGCTTTGTAATTGGGTATATATATTTATTTATATTAGGTGTATTCCAAAAAGGAACCTGATATCCAAAGAAAATTTATAGATGTATCATAAGGGGCTACTATTAGAAATGTATAATGATATACATAATTGTTCTACAAACATCCCAGTAGGGAAAAGGAAGGCTTCTCTCATATGAATGCGTGCACCCCGATTCATACTAGCTCAATGATAAGGGACCTACTGTTTATCTCTGAGTCCGAACGACGTGTCCTAAGACACCGCATGTAGAGAAATACTAAGAAAATGTCACCATCATTACTGAGGGGTATTTTACCACCATTGAAAATTTCATGTGGCCAGGCCTAGGAACCGAACCCGGGCATTCAGCGTGAAAGGAGGGTGTGCATACCATACCACGGAGGCACCCTTTTAGATATGTCAAAACATGGAGATTTTACATTTTTTGATTTTTGAAGAATAGACTTCGGAGATATTTAATATGCTGAAAGCAAAAAAATCATTACGTATATTCGTTGCTAATATTATTCCGTAGAGTGGAGCTATATTTCAACTTCGCATCCGCCTTGTACGCAGAATGTCGTGGGTTCGATTCCCCGGCGAGGTTACAATAAACGGTGGTTAATTACACCTCAGTAATGTTAGCGACATTTTCAGCCATATAAAACTTCTCTAAATGTTGTGTCTTAGGTCACGCCGTTTGGACTCGGAGATTAACTGTAGGTCCCAAGCTTAATTGATAAGGTGCCAGAATCGACAAATTTCTTACATTAAGCTTATTTGTTCCATAAACGAATTTTGATTTGCTGAAAGCTAAGTCCCAGGGGCAGCGGTGTAGGGTATCACATGGTCGGCCCCGTCCGACTATAACCGTTGCTTACTTGTTTTTTTTTGTTAAAAAATAATATTTTTGAAAAGAAAATATTTACGCCATTTTTATGATACTCAAATTTAAGAAAACTATTGAAAACAAATGTTATGTCAGTTTGGCTATCTTATGTGGCTCTAAATTTTATTTTCAATTATATATCTGCTTACAGTGACTTCAAAAATCGCCCATTATTCTGATAAATTCAAATTTTAAAATCATAAGTAAGTTTTTATGCAATCTTATGGAGAAACTCATTACGCTATGATACAGGATTTTGAGGTTGTAAAAAGTCATAACCCTAATACATATTTTATCGGATATAGAGACAGGTAACTCAAAAGGAAAAGTGTTCCATATTTTCAAACTTTCTACATATAGAAATACAGTCGAACTTCTCTATGACGTAGCACTTGGGGACCAACGAATTACTACTTTATACAGAAAATTCGTTATATAGAGATTATCTTGTGTAAGAAATTCCACTTGTGCCTTAAAAACAACTACGTTATAGAGAAATTACCTCTCTATAAAGGGAAGATTGTTATAGAGAAGTTCGACTGTATCTGTGATATTCTATCTGGACATTTTTGTCCAGAAGAATCGATAATCGAGACTCTGATCACTAGATTGTTGCATCGAACATTTAGAAGTCACATGAGCCGAATAACACATAACAAAACTTTTCCGAAGTCGGTCCCAAGCGCGGTTGAAAAAGGGGAGGTATTATCACGAGCCAATGAGGTGAATTGACTATTCCACATTACATCTCTGGGACGAGCGACAGATGTATATTAAGATGGGGCGATTTGAACACCTTATTGGCCTCATCGTTTTTCTGATTCCCGGGATTGTACTGAGCAAAAAAGTCCACTTGACCATATGTGTACGGTAAAAATCGAGGCTCAGATACCCTTGGTTATCGTCGTCTTTAACCAAACGAACAATATCCATAAACTCATCATCAATACCACATCTCATACTTCATATCATGAAATATCTGAAATATTACCTTTGCCTCCTCATCATCTCCAACCAACCCACGATGAATACAATGGACCAACGGTCTCCGAGTGAGGCAGTCACCTATACTTACGGTGACCAATACTTTTGAATGAAAATAGAGTACATATACGAGGGTTACTACATAAGTTTCTGGCCTAGACAACAATGCCAGGCGCCATTTACCATTTCCATTGGAAAGTTTGACATTTTTAGCATAAGCGTACTCAGTACGATTTGACGTACCACCGTGTTGAAGAATAAATTTGCAAAAGAAAAAATGAAATTTACTTGTGTAAATGTTCGTCCAAACATTTCTCACAATGTGTTATAGTCAGTAGTCTCACATACAAACTTTGCCGTAAAGTAAATTGAGTTTTTGGGTAGGGGGTACCAAGAACATGACTTACTTTACGGCAAACTTTGTACGTCCAAAAGAAGCGACGTCATTTGTCAGACCAGGTGACACGACGGTTAGTCTCTCGATCTGTAACACTTGCCGCTAATTCTGTTTGGGATAGAGGGTGTAGGAAAGAATATATAGGAGCTCTTTCCCCCAACATTCAATTTACTTTACCGAAAAATATGTACGTGTTACTACTGACATAGCACTGTGAAAAACTGGTTAAATTAATTCAATCGTGGTCACGCTCTTTCAACGACGAAGGTAGTGAGGATCGTCCAAAAACGGCCGTTGTGCCAAAAAACTTCCTTGGATATTTCTTCCACCTGCTAACATTCCATATTGCAATAAAACCTGGCCGTAAAAAAGGTTTGTTATCGTTGGATTCCGTGTAGATTGGTGCACGAAATTTCAAAAAATACGATCGCGTGGCTTCGTAAGACGTTGCAGGTGATGAATCATGGATATATGCGTAAAAGCAAAACCACGTTTTGGAGGTGTTTCAATAGGAGTGGAAAAGTGATTCAAAATTTTGTTTGAGCGCATGCAGAAGTATATAAATCGTGCTAAGGAATACTTTCGAAAGCAATTAAACTTTTGATTATGTTAAATGTTCGCGTTTTCGTTACCAGGCCAGAAAACTTTCCAAAGTTTTAAAACGAACAGAAAAAACAGTGGCTTGAAATCACTGATTTCATTTAAACAAGGACAATATTTGCTTTAATTTCTGCCTACGGTTCTCTGATTTCATTGGATTACCTTTGCATTCACATGTATTTGTAAAACAAATGAAAAATAGAGGATATAGAGTATGTGCGATGAAGATAGAGGACAAATAGAGTACGTTAAAAAAATAGAGTACGGACATCTAAAATAGAGTACTGTACTCTATAATAGAGTACGGTTGGTCACCGTACCTATACTATTAAATGTCTGCACATCCTTAGGTTGTATGTTTAATATTTACGTATTTTGAAGATTTTATCTACATTTTTTCTCCATTAGCCTTTATTTATACAGTAATTCACTGTGTGTGTTTTTTACACAGTGAATTAATAATATAAAAATCTTGCACCTAATAAAATAATATTTCTCTTTGAAGTTCAGTTCACATCTATTGTGTTCTATTCTGCTTTCACTTGAGAAAATTCTTCTTCAAAGTCCATGTAGTAAGCTATAAATTATACACAATTCTAGCGTTTTACACGGAACATTTATTCAACAATAAAAAATACATTATTAAGAAAAAATTAACTGTTGCTTCAACTGCTTAAACATCCGAGAATAATAGATAATGATGAAAAATTTATTCAGAAGAAAAAATACAACAGCAAGAGCATTTGTTTAATGAAATCTTTGAAAAGATTGTTATCAATGGAAAAATATCATGGTACAACCTGTTCAAAGGTAAACTGAGTGTAAGTCTTTTGCAAAATAAAAATAAATCAAGAAATAACTTATAAAGTTAGAGAAATTAAGTTGGAAACGTGTTAAGTTCACTAGAACTGATTCCAGTGACAAGTAATTATGTCATTGCACTGGCGCGTAGCAAATTGTTAAGATCTCCGTAGGTGTAGAGAAGGAATATGGTCAAAGCAACCAATTTTTTAAAGCATAAACTTGTATTCAAGGCGAATTTAACAAGGTGATCGAATAGTTGACGTTAGGTTGTAGTCTTCATTTGCTGTCAAATTTTTTTTGCGCGAAATATCCAAAAAAGTTAGAAGAAAACGTTAAAATATTATTCGCGAATCTTAAACAAAGATGTTGTACACAGATATTTTTTATAGAAGCGAAATATTTGTTATTTATTTTTGATTAAAAATATGTTTTGACAGCAAATGAAGACATAGGTTGCTACTATTGTATCACTTTCTTTCTTACACCATGCTTGTATTGATCCCTCATATATTGTTACGAATGTAACTGGTAGATTTAAGTTAATTTTTTTCTAACATTTGTGTTGTTGTTTTGTTTAAGAATTTTGTTTATGAACTGGTTCGTTTTTAGATCATGAACATGGTTTAGCAATTATTGTACCAGCCGGACAATAAACTAACTAAATTTATAATCAAATAACCACAGCTTGGGAATTATATGAATGTGCATCCGAGCCGAATAATCTACCAAATTTAAAGTGGTATTTTTTCCAGAACAGAATCATTTAAATACAATATGGGATTTGAATTTAACATATGCAATAGGTAAACACAAACGGCATTCAGTAATACCCACTAATGCTGGTGCCATGATTGCTAAAAACCAACAAAACAAATGTTAATAAATGTAACTGTTTAAGTTTTATACCCTACACCACTATGCGGAAAGGGTTTTATAATTATACCCTACACCACTATGTGGAAAGGGTATTATAAGTTTGTTTTGGTAAAAATTCATGCGAAATATTCGTCGGGGACCCCCAATGTGGTATACAAATCTTCATATCTCGACGTGATAAAGCGATTTTCAAATGTGTGTCCGTCCGTCCGCCTGTCCATTATAAATTGTAATCAAACTATGGACCGATCGTCACGAAATTTTGTATGGAGGTCGGGTTCAGACCAGAATAGATCCCTATTTTTATTGGTGATGATCGTGAAATATTCAGCGGGTGAAATGGACCAAAAACATATTATTTATCCAATTAATAAACAGCTTATATCTTTGTTCCTGAAAGACACATCCCCCTCGTGAGTTATATTTGGAAGACGATCTCTTGACCTTTCCATTTATGTCAATTATGTTGATGTACGTGATCAGATAAAAGAGTTACAGCCTAATATATCCAGTTTTTTTTTGTAGTGTAATCATAAACCCGCTAGAGGTCGCAATTATAGCTCAATAGTCACGCAATTTTGCACGAGGTAAGAGTTTAGGTTGAAGAAAATGCCTATAATTTTGCATGATGATCTGATATTATTTAGCGGTTGACATAGACCATTACTTTTTTATGTATAAATATACAAATTTTATTTTTGACCCACATTTTAATTCCTGGAGGGCATATACCTGCAAAGTAGACTACATATGGAAAAATAACTACTGATATTTCCCCTGATGCAAATTGCAATAATGTGTCTGCTAGATAACGTACCTACTGCCTGATATATAATGTGTTTTGTGTAGAAAACCACAATTTCCTCCCATGCTACAAATTGTCTCTATCATGACAGAGAAATTTTCAGTTCAGTTGTCCAATTGGATGTTTTATACAAAAATTGCAGCATGGGGTCGCCTCGCCACCTATTTTATACCTCAGGATTTACAGTAAAGGGGATACATACAAAATACGACCAAAGATGTGTCTCATCGAAATAATGGTTTTAGACCCCAAGTATGTTTGGACGAAATTCGTTTCAGACAATTTGGAGTCGATTTAGCCCTGTCCGTTCATCTGTCTCTCTTACTGTCTAGCTAGCTGGTGCGCACGATAACTCTCGAACGCATCTACCGATTCGAACCAAATTTTATACTTCGTTTGTTTATTTTGCTGAGGAGCAGCATCAACACAGCAAAAAGTAATGGAAACACAAACCACTTTTGGCAAAAGTGTCCGATTTCACCCACAAATCCCCATATATGTTCTTGATAAGCGTGCATTTCTATATCGATATAGCCATATCGGCCCGCCTTTGGAAATCATATGTAAGTTCATGTTCTGAAACAGCCAGCCCCCATGGAACGATATTTTCTGTATCGGTACCAAAAAGGCGGAAATTTGCTACAAAACTTTCCGCTAGAAATTTGTCTTTTTTTAGTCAGACACACACGCTCTGTGCTACCGTACTCAAAACATATTTTGACTGTAATATGTCATTTCGGATTTTAAATGGCTAGAAAACATGGATTATCGAATTAAACTCTGTTTAAAAGAAAATGAAAATCTTCTAGGAATACGCCTTGACGTGGCGTGATAAGAGCTTAATACTTTCATAAAAGGTAGGAAACTATTTTTTCCATTTAATTCAATACAACCCAATTCGGCGCAACTTATTATTTCGTACAAATCGTATTGGTTTTAAGTTCAATATAATTCCGTAACAATAAATACAAATGTATGCTTAAATTTAAAAATTTAAAATCGATTGATAATAATTTTAAATAATTTTTGTTTACCGTAAAATATGCAATTTTCGACCTATAGTTTTCTATGTATTTAGTCACTTCGAATAATGTTTACATTACAGAAAATCGTATATACCAATATAACCATACATGCCTATATACAAATACATATGTACATATGTACTTGGAATTGTTTTCCTTTTTACGAAACCGAACAAAAGTCTGGCAAAATCAGCGAAAATAACGTCAATTCCTATGCTTAGCAATACGATTTTCAAGTTAAAGTGTGTGTAGTAGGGGATATTTTTCTCTGGGGATTTTATAATGACAAATAAAATATTGCAGTTTCGTTTAGAAAGGCGGTTAGAAAACAAAGGCCAGAAAGATTGCAGTTTTGTAAAGACAGTAAAGATCCGACAATAGTTCACTGAAGTAGTGGAAGAAAGAAAAAGGAGGCAGATTCATGTGTGTATGTATGTATATCTTTGTGTGAATAACCGACAAACTTTCTTTCTCAACACACAGGCAAAGTTATTCCCCAAAACACAAGACAGCACTTTTGTTCTTCTAAATATAAAGTTAAGCAGCAATAAGAACAAATAAAACAATCAAAGTTGAATGTTGGCTTTTTTTGTTTTGTTTTTTGGTATTTTGGGCGGCAACATACAACATTTCTCAGTTTAAATTTTAAATACAATTACAACATAATGTATTCTTCATGTCATTTTTTCAGTTATTAGGATAATCTCTTATTGTCTAGACAGTTCTGTTCAAGTATTTTAACAGAATATAAAGTAGGCGCTATGTTTTTGAAATGTCATTCATTTATTAATTTTTAAAGGTATTTTTTGTTATTTGTTGAATCTTCAATATTGTAAATGATTTGGTATATAATTAAGCCAGTCACCACTTCCTTACTGGTTTATTTTTGCCTTTGTTTACTGCCACTAAGACTCAAAACTAGAGACAGCTTTAAAAGCACTAAACAGATTTAGTAATTAATGTAGTTTTGGTAAAGTTAGGTCATTAAAGCTATATTATGAATGGATATTATTTCAACACAAACTCTAAAGGAGTAACTATAGGTGTCTATGTGTATTCTCCGAATTAATTAAAACCATTTCAAAATTTATGTAGTTTTGGTAAAATTAGGTCATTAAAGCTATATTATGAAAGACTTTAATTTCAACACAACCCCGAAAGGTGTAACTATAGGTGTCGATGTGTATTCTTCGAATTAATTAAAACCACTTCCAAATATAAACTTTCATTTTATGAGATTAAGCAATTGAAGTTTACAATTTTGCAACAATCCAACGCTACTAATTAGAAGATTTAATTAAACCAAAATAAAAATGAATTTTTTCTCAACTATCACTGCACATTTATTTACCTTCTACATTTCGTCGTTACTTGTTCGTGTTTAATTAACATTGTTTTATTTGAAATGGTGTTACAAATTAATTTACAAAGCAACATCAATAATATTATAGGAACATGAAGATTTTCGGTTTGTTTTTAAAAACAACAGGTGCTCTTAAAATTGAAGGAGCTTACACCTGGAAAGTGTTTGCGTATTCTGAAACTACAATGTTCATAGATGAGAAAAATTAAAAAACAAAAAAATCGCCGGAGCGCTTTTTTATTTTTTTATGCTTTCGCGATTTTGCTTGGTGTCTAAATGGTACTAAAAAAATGTTGTAGCTATGAAAATTCTCTACAAGATTGACCTTTATGGTATATTCGTAGGTTTTACGGTTTTTATGATATAGAAGTTCATATTGGGACAATGCACTGACTGTATCGTCTACTTATAAAACAGTGACATTACAATTTCCCAAGTTAAACTTATATATCTCAAAAATGGTACAACCTAGAAAAGCAAATCTTGTAGAGAATTTTCACAGCTACAACATTTTCTTTAGTCCCATTTTGATAGGACGGTTTCCAAGCAAAATCGTGAAGCCTAAAAAACCTACAAATGTGAATTTTGACCGCGATTTATTTAAAAATCCCTTCAGCTATTTTTTCTCGTTTTTTGATTTTTCTCATCTATGAACATTGCTGTTCCAAAATCCGCAAAAACTTCCCAGGATTAAGCGGTTTTCACTTAAAGTTAGTTAAGGCGCAACATTTATGACATTGTTTTATAAGGTAGCCATACAGTCGATGCATTGTTCCAATTTGAACTTCTATATCTCAATAACGTAAAACCTACGAAATTATCATAAAGGCCACTTTTTTAGAGCATTCTCATAGCTACAACATTTTCTTTAGTCCCAATTCGATAGGACTTGCGGTTTCTAAGCAAAATCGTGAAAGCCTAAAAAAACAATAAAAATGCCAACTTGAATCGAGATTTATTTAAAAAGCGCTCCGCCGATTTTTTTTTATTTTTCCCATCTATGAGCATTGTAGTTTCAGAATCCGCAAAATCTTCCCAGGTGTAAGCACCTTTCATTTAAAGTTGCTTCAAGAACACCGTGTTAATGGTAACGTGATTATATTAACAAGTAAAAAGTATCAGTCGGCTTTGCCGACAGAGATATACCCTCAGCCTATGTGAATTGAAACAGACAGATCGAATGTAAATAGGGTCTTTTCAGAATTTTGAGGCCCTTTTTGAACATTTGAACTTACTGACAAAAATGTGGATTATGATTAAATTTTAAAAGTGTTGCGGAGGAGGTACTTGAAGGAATGGACCGACATAGTCCATTATGAAAGTGGATCTTATTTTGGGAGTCATATATTTTCGATAGATATTGCACCCACTAGTCATTTCAGTGGGTCATCGTATAACATTTGGACCAGTATGCCAGGAAGCATAAACTTGTCAATGGAAAACATAGTATCGCTGTAAACAGGACCACAACGAATATCATCGGTATAAATTTTCAAAGGATCTTCGAAAATACCCTAAACTGCACGTAACCAAATACTTGAACTTTTTCAGGGAAGGTACCTTAAGGAGAGGACCAATATGGGTAATTTTTGGAAGTTAAACTAAATTTTGGACAAAATATTAGAAGATCCAAACTTTGGACCAAATTGGTTACGCCGTTCATGGGCCTTTTCACAATTTTTGGTCCTTTTTGGACATTTGATCTAGCCGACAAAAATGTGGGTTAGGATTAAAGTTCATTTTAATAGTTGAGAGTCATATCTTTTCGATAGATATCGCGCCCACTAGTCATTTCAGTGGGTCATCGTATAACTTTTGGATCAGTATGTCAGGAAGCATGGACTTATCGACGTATAACATAATATCGATGAAAACAGGACCACAACGAGCAACATCGGCATACATTTCCAAAGTACCGGAAGTTGTGGTCCGGTATTGCCCATCATCGAACTGAAACTAAGTTTGGACAAAATATGACGAGGGACAATTTTGGACCAATTAGGTTAATCAGTTCGAGAGTTATCGTGCTCTCCAGCCGCTACATATGATACCTTTCGGGCTGTTTTCTCAGGAAGTTTGACCTGCCCCTGAAAAAACTTGTACCGTCGTAAATAAGGCAGCGAATGCAAGATGCTTGAACAAAAATCAAAGTGATTCAAGAGCAGGACTTAAAGTGAACTTATCCGAAACTTTGTGTGGGAGGTACTCGAAGGAGTGGGCCGATTTAGTCCATATTGCAACCTCACATAAGTCTGCTAGAAGTTTTAAACAAACCCACTTGTTGCTATCGACATTAGTAATTTTGACCTTTTTGGAATTCAGAAAAAAGGCAGGGTTCTAAAATTATACCCTACACCACTATGTGGGGAGGGTATTATAAGTTGGTTTTGGCCAAAAAGTTTGTAACGCATCGAAATAATGGTCGTAGACCCATACTTATATATACCAAAATGAATGTCTCGACGAGCTGAGTCGATCTGGCTATGTGTGTCCGTCCGTCTGTCCATCTAAACCTTGTAATCACGCCACAGGTCACAATTTTGATCGGATCGTCGCCAAATTTTGGGTGTTGATGAGGGTCTCGGAGGGGAAGAAGCCTATTGATTTTGGTGATGGTCGGCTAATATTTAGGGGTCGGAAAGGGCAAAAAACTTATGTGGATAAAAAGACAACGTTTTTTCCAAAGCGAATATCTCAGCTTCTATATGGGGTATAACAAAAGCAAAACCTGACAATGAAAGTATAAAATATCACCTTTCTAACGATGTAAAGTAGGTTTTCGTTGGTGATCAAACAACGAAGATATCACAATAGTCGCAAATAAAACCCAAATTTTCATGTTTGCGATTTTAGTTATAATGACGAATATCACAGCTTTGGCTGGGGACTTTCCAAAAGCAAAGCCTGACTATGAAAGTAGAAGATTCCACCTTTACAATGATGCACACTAGGTCGGCGTAGGTAACCAAATAGCGGAGATATCACAATAGTCGGTAATTCATCCCATTTTTCCATTTTTTTTTGGAAATCACGTTACAGACCGCAATTTTGATCGGATCGTCACGAAATTTTGAGAGTTAATGGGGATCTCAAAGAGGAAGAAGTCTATTGATTTTGGTGAGGGTCGAATAATTTTTAAGGGACGGAATGGGCAAAAAACTTATTTGGACAAAAATACAACGTTTTATTCCAAAGCTAATATCTCAGCTTCTATAAGTGGTATACCAAAAGCAAAACCTGACAATGAAAGTAAAAATTTTACCTTTCTAACGATGTAAAGTAGGTTCTCGTGGGTGATCAAACAACGAAGATATCATAATAGTCGCAAATTAAACCCAAATTTTCATTTTTGCGATTTTAGTTATAATGACGAGTATCACAGCTTCTGCTGGGGAATTTCTAAAAGCAAAGCTTTACTATGAAAGTAGAAGATCCTACCTTTACAATGATGCAAACTAGGTCGGCGCACATTGGGGCAAGATTCCAAAAAACGGAGATTAATTCAGGCAAGCATTTGAGTGATCTAATGTTAATATTTTTCGAATGTTTGCACTTCAATCAATATAACGGAACACAGTTTTGGTGCAAATTGAGAGATTGGAGAGGTATATTCGAAGCCCTCATAAATGGGTACCATAAAAACTATGAAGTGTTTTTACGGTTTTGCCTACATTTCTTATTTGATAAATTTAAAATCTTCTAATATGATAAATTATTGGTTAAGCTAATATTTGGCAAATAATTACTAAGTTAGGTCAATATTTTAGTGTAGCTCTGATACAAGGGTATCTCCCGATTTTATGTATTTCGAGGGCCTTGACCACATTTTTTAGTACATTTATCTTTGAATTAGAATTTATGGTTCTGAATGCCTAAAAATTCATAGTGTGAACATTTTTCAATATCGGTGAATGTTTTGGTATAGGCCCCATATATGCATATATTGCAACTAAACCAGCTTAAATTGTGAATTGTGCATTTTGAAGGGTTTGAAGATATTTCTATCAAACATCATCTCTATATATTTTCGTTTTATATAGAGATATATATATCGTTTTATATAGAATATAAAATATTCCGCTAAATTTTTAACTCTAAATGCTTTTCAAAAATAGGAAAAAATTAATTTTTAATATGCTTCTAAACTTCGTTTGCCACAAATATATTTTTCTAAGACTCAGATTTCTAACTGAAGTTGACTATTCCATTCTAAAAAGGGCACTTTTGATGCGTAAAAAATATTACTCTTTATACACCAAAAAAATTTAATTTTTTATGGTGCTCTTTAAATTATTAAAAATTCTTTAGCTTTATCACAGTGTAACTGTAGAAGTAAACAATATATGATCTTGACATTTTGGTTAAAGACTTAGAATTTTGTACCATATTACCACGTAACGACAGTTATACCAAAAACCGAATTTATTTTTTTTAATTAATCTCCATTTTTTGCGATTTCACCCCTTGTGCATCGCCATCATTTCATATAAATTATTATATATAGTAACTATGACCACAGACATTTAACCAAAACACGACATACTGTACAAAAATAACAGGGAAAATGACGACAAAAACACCAAAATTCTAAAATTTGACCCACAGCTATTTCCACCATTTTTGACATAACTCAAAATGAGCAAAAAAGGAGCAAGTTTTGTTTGCGCAATATCAAAGACAACAATCAAGAGAAAAATACAAAAAAAATTCTCACGACCTTCTTGACACTCTTTTTTGTTACACTCCAATACATTTCAAAATTATGCAAAATCTGGACACATTTTGACGAATTTTTTAAACACATTTCTACAAGAATTTTTCAGAATAATTTTTTCTTAAAATATTAAGAATTACCTCTATATTTAATATCTATTTTGAAAATTCCAAATTTATGTAGCAGAAACTACGATATGGCGATTTAAAAGCAGCAAAATTTAATACTTTTCACCTGTTTCTTAAATTTTAAAAATATGTTCAACTTTAACACTGTGCTACACGAAAAGTAAACAACATACGACTTTGCTATTTTGGTTAGTGAGGTAGAATTTTGTACTCGTTAACCCTGTCAAGACAGATTATCAAAAATTTGTGTTTCAATTTTTCAATTAAGCGCCGTTTTTTTTAATCTTGCCCCAACGTGCGGCGTAGGTAACCAAATAACGGAGATATCGCAATATTCGATAATACATCCCATTTTTCCATTTTTTTGGAAATCACGCTACTGGGCGCAATTTTCATCGGATCGTCACGAAATTTCGTGGGTTAATGTGGGTCTCACAGGGGAAGAATCCTATTGATTTTGATGATGGTCGGATAATATTATGGGGTCGGAATTAGCAAAAACTTATTTGGAGAAAAAGTCAACATTTTATTCCAAAGCAAATATCTAAGCGTCTATAAGGGGTCTACAAAAAGCAAAACCTTTCAATGAAAGTGTAAAATATCACCTTTACAACAATGTAACGTAGGTTGTCGTAGGTGGTCTAACAACGAAGATATCACAATAGTCGCTAATAAAACCCAACTTCTCATTTTTGCGATTTTAATAATAATGACGGATATCACACCTTTGGTTGGGGACCTTCTAAAAGCAAAGCCTGAAAGTAGAAAATCCCTTCTTTGAAATTATGCAAAGTAGGTTGGCGTAGGTAGTCAAATAATAGAGATATCGCAATAGTCATTAACGCATTCCTTTTTTTCCACTTTTTCTGCAATCACACTACAGGTAGGATTTCTGATCGGATCATCACGAAATTTTCTCACAGAGATAGAAGCCTATTGATGTTAGTGATGTCGACAGTAGTCAAATATAAAATTAAATATTAATTATTTTGGTTCAGTTCGCCTTAAGTCATTTGGTATAAAAGCCAGATAGGTGAAAACTTTCGTATCGCCATAAAAGAAATGTTTTCAAGTGAAAAGATTATTCACAGATGTAGTGGCGTAGGGTATCACATAGTCGGCCCCGTACCGACTATAGCCTTTACTCACTTGTTTTTTTAGTTTTTTTTTGAGTAATAATATTTTTAAGTTGTGTAGTCAAATTTCAATCGCCAACTAAATACGCGTTTTCCTCGAACCTGGATTTTTTGAGATGTGTTACTCTTTGCGTAAATGAGCAATATGTTGAACATTTTTGGGGAAAAGTTTTAAGGTCACTGGGAACCTAAACGGTCGAAACACAAAAAGTTCAGTCAACAAATGTAGTTAAATTTCTCAAGACACATAAATTGGAAGGGAACGTTATATGCAGGATATACCACAACATGAACCTATGCTGATAACTTTGATGGAGAGGTTTGGTGACCACTGGGAACCGCAAATGTCAAATAACAGGTAGTCCGACAAAAATATGTAGAAAAATTTTCAAAATACCCAAAATTGGGAGGTACCATTATATGCGGGCTATACCAAAACATGGGCCCATATTGACATGAAATGATATTTCAGCTAGTTCGGTTAAAAAATCTAGCTACAATTCTCAAAGTACCGAAAATCGTCAGTTATATGGGGACTATAACGAAACATTGAACTATACTGACATTTTTCGGTAGAGAAATGTTGGGACCACTGGAAATTTCAGAAGTCAAATTAAGGGTATTTCAGTCAAAAATGTAGCTAAAACCCTCAAAATATCTTAAATCGGGATATAAGGTTTTTACCAAACCATGGATCTTTATTGGCAATATTTGGTGTGGAGGTGTTAGGACCACTAAGAACTTCAAATGTCAAATTACTGCCTGTTTTGGTTAAAAATTTTAGCTAAAATGTAACATGACAAAATGATCACGAACATAATACCAACAACATTACGGCCCACTATATAACAACACAATGCCACCCACACTAATAAAACCCCTAACGATACAAACAGTACATATTGTTGGGTAGCGATTCGCTACTATGGGACGGTGCGTTATAATGCAATGTAATTAATCACCAGCATGGCAACAATGGAGTAATTCTCAATCGCATTGTGCAAACGTTCACTTAAGTATTCCAGTTTGTGATGGAACAGACAGGCTTGCTACTGCAGGAGTGTAGAGAGGTTGAGAAGTACCTTTGCGCAGTGGCTAATACATTCACTCCACCTTCGGGTGTTGTTCCACTCTACCTTCGGGTGTTGTTCCACTCCACCTCCGTGTGTTGTTCCACTCCACATTCGGGTGTTGCTCCACTAGTCAGTACTCGTAGTATTCTGTAGAGGTTAACTTAGAACTAACACTAACGATCGATGACCCGAACAACCGAGCCGAGTACTGAATCACCGAGTGGCCCAACCCCTACTACACGAGTCCTCGAGTGACCGAACACCGAATCACCAAGTGCCCGAAAAGACACGTACACCGAGTGGCCGAACACATACGATCCCCGAGTGGCAGAACATCTACAACACGAATCACGGAATATTCGAACACCTACGACACGAAGCGCCGAACTACCCCAATACGAGCCCCGATTCGCCGACTGCCCGAACACCCACGACACGGGCATTAGATATCCGTTTAGCCAAACAACGACGCATAGCATCCACAATCATACTCAACAACGAATCATCGAGTTCCGGATTATCTTCAGATCGCCTACTACCGAACAACGTATTACCGAGTTCCCGAATATCTTCAAATCGCCTACTACCGAATAGCGTATCACCGACTTCCCGATTATCTTCAAAACGCCTACTACCGAACAGCGAATCACCGAGTTCCCGATCATCCTAGCAACGAATCCCCAAGCCGGTCGTTCTCCCGTCCACTACCGAACACCCAATCATCCAGTTCCAGTGCATCCACGAATCGCCGCATCCGAACCTAAAACGAGCCGTTGGGCCCTAGTTGTTTTTTTAGTTAGTTTTACATAAACAAAATATCCGATTTAACCCACACGAAAGGGAGATTATTCGTCTTATTGTTCGGTGGACCATAATGGCCCACATACGACTAAGTCTACACCAGTCTACGACACAACCACGTTACAAATACTTCAAAACGGGCGGTACCGTTATATGGGGCTATACCAAATAATTTAAATTAAAATAGGACCGTTATATGATAGCTATTATAAAACATGGACCTATGTCCGCAATTGTTGATGGAGAAATTTCTGTATCACTAGAAACCCTAAATGACAAACTATAGCTAATTCTGTCTAAACATGTATCTTAAACGTCAAAATAACTGAAATAGGGCGGTAACGTTCCAAAACGTGGACGTTGAGAAATTTTCTGATTACTTGGAGCCCTAAATGGCAAATTATGGCTAATTCTGGCTGAAAGTTTAGCTAAAAACGTAGAAATACGTGAAATCGGGCAGAACACCTACATTGGGGATATACCAAAACGTGGACCTATGTCCATAATTTTTCGTCCAGCAAATGTAGTTAAAAACTTCAAAATACCGGAAAATGTTTGGTACCGTTATATATACAGTTTTTGTGGATACTAGATTGATTACCATATACGATCGCAGGGTTTTTTTACAGATTCGGATCTTCTTTTTTCAGGCAGTGTGGACTTTAGCCCAAAAAAACTTCCTCAAAAAAAAAAAAAGTCTCAAAAACTACCATCGTAATAGGGGCCTCGAGTACTTTCGTGCACATTTCCGAAATTTTGTGTTGGAGGACCCGAGGGAGTGGGCCCATAAACGGTTTTCGTCGAAACATGCTTGGGGTCTAAAATCATTATTTCGATGAGGCACATGTTGGTCGTTGAGGATGTATGTAGGTAACGAACAAATCTGTGGCAAGAATGTGGTTTCAAAATACTAAAGAAGAGCTTTCAGGCAAATATAGCTTCATTATTTGATTATAAAAGAAAATTTAAATTGCAATTAAATTACAAGTAAAAAATAAAAATCAAAATAATTTAAAACAATTTTGAACATAAAACGAATGAACTCTACATCGGCCGCTACGTTATTTTAACTTAGAGCACGTGAAAGGCCGACAGTAATCAACCTTGCCGAACATGTCCTCTATACATTAAAATATAGACATAATTAAATTTGGATATTTTCACCCAAGAGATATGGCAAATTTCCCCGCTTAATACTTTGTTTTAAATCTAAAACTATTGGCATTTTCCTTGAACTCAACTCTTACCTTTAACGTGTAACAATACAGTCCGATTGATTGAAAGAAATCCAACCTTGTCAATTTTGGGAAGTTCAAAGATAACATTTCGTATATTTGCTTCTTAATATTTTGTACTTCATAATATTTATTTTCACAGTAATAAAACGTAGAAGGCGAATATGAGAAATTAACGTTGCAGCTAACATTAGAGCATTAAAAATAAAACAATGTACAAGATACCACATAAATGTAGATAGATGTAGTACTGCGGAAAAAGATAACTTCTTTTAAGTGTCTTCATGAATTCAACTTCAACGTTAACAACAAAAGAATTGTTACATAAGTTCATAATGATGCCATAAGACAGACATGCTACACGAACTACACACAACTAAGAATTAGGAGTGATACAGATTATAGAAGTAGATACAACTACATACATATCAGCAAAAATGTCTAAAATCGTCTTTTTTATTTCAAAAAAATCAAAAAAAAAATTTGATACTACATCTATGATTTTTGGTACATAGATTAAGAAAAAAATCGTCATTCCAAATACGTCATACCAACTTTGATCGTTTCGCGCAACAGATATGACCGTTTTAATTATGCTAATTAGAATAAATTCTAAAAAAATCGCGACTTAATATAGTAAGCTGTTATATCCAATTATCGTTAACTGAATTCGCACGCTTTGAGAATATGCAAAAAAAAAATCAAAAAGTTTCAATGGATTCGCGAAAAATTAAATTTGTTAAATAATTTCACGTATTTACAAACATATTTTTGAAACAATAGCGCTTATACTTACAAAAAAATATATACAAAAATTATAGCAGCATCCAGACATTGTGAGGAATAAAATGAAACCTAAGTCGTGAAGTTTGGAGCTATAGTATTCGTGTTATTTGCAAAAATACAATGAAAATATGACGAACAAAATAAAAATTATGTTATTCTAATTTTATTTTTTTGTGGTTTTATAGGAAAGGTTGAAGAAAAAGTGATTGAGTTCTTCGACATTTTCGTCCAAATTTCACGCAATAATGAAGATATTCTGTTGCAACAACTTTTTCACTTATAGTTTTCCTATTGGCGAATATTTTTAGAACATTATATTAAATCACAAGGAATTCCAATTGTGGCATAGCATTAAAATAATGTTATATTGTATATTACAACATTTGAAACGCATAGAAACCGCGCAATAGTGGAAATCACATGATGCGCATCCGATTTTCCAAAACAGCGAATCAATCCCTCTTATTTGATATACACTTTGTGAAATTCCATTTGGCGACCACGATGTAGCATCAGTTGCATGTTAGGGTGCAGAAAACAGTAAAATGCCTATAATTTCCACGAAGTACATTTGCATTTTATGCGCATCCGATTTCAATGATCACCATTAAAAAATACATCATCCTATGTCATTTCAATGCGATCCATCAAGAACCGTGGATGTAGCATCGCACTCAGTTTTTAGAAAAAATCTATTATATCTCCGGATTCGCGAACGTTTTTCAATATCTGTTTTCGCACATTTTAAATATGCGTTTCGCTCTATTTATCTAAGTAGGAATGACACATCTAAAACGCGTCTAAATACGCGATATTTTCAAAAATATTGTTTGCAGATTTTCGAAATTTGAGGGGTATCATATCCGCCGATCTAGTGGATGGATTTAGACGCGCAAAGGCTTGTTAGATTCAGAACGTAAAAAACTAAATTCCACTGAAATCGAATGGCATTTGTAAATTTTGAATCCAAAAAACTGTTTTTTTAGAAAAATTTACGCACAAAAATTTCGACTTTAAGCAGAGATTGTTGTGAACCTTAGAAGGCTACACGCCCGAGTTATACATCAAAAAATGCGTAATCGCGAGTACTACAATCTCATAATCAGTTTTTAAACGAGTACAGTTGCGCGTCCCGATTAGAGCAAAAATTCAAAAAACCCAATTTTTCAGTCTTCAAAATGTCAGCATCCGTTTTAGATTGATGCGGTGGTTATATTAAAAAATCATACATTAGAAACTTCATCTCTGAAGTGTATTCTTTAACTTCTTCTTTGAACATTATACTCTACATTGTATTGTAAAGCCACTAATTGAAAATTGACTTAAAAAAACTCGTTTCCTTCAACGATTTTTCCCTATTTTTTTACATTAATATGACTACAGCTTCCGCTCAAATTATAATTTTAAGAAATCCATCGGTGAATCGTGCTAAAACAGTTTATTTTACCTAAATGCGTTCAAAAGTTATGGTATATTACAACAATTCGCGAGATACAATACCCCATACCTCAGTTTCAACAGAAGTAAATTTTCTACAAAAAGGCCGATATGTGAGTTTACTGCAATGCATTATCTAAATGGTGTATGTGCACTAGGGCGGCCTAACCCCTAAATTGTTCCATTTGATCCAAAAACCTTATACATGATATTTTTATGCATATATGGTAAAAAAAACAAAAATGTTTTACTATCGATGAATCCGAGAATTTGCGAACTGTTAACATATTCTATATAGTATGACTAAAATTCTTTAAAATGAAGTGTTTTAGGAGGGATCCCATAATATCGACCATTAATTTACATACGTGGAAGCTGTTTTGGTATCAATGTAGAAAAATGAGTTGTTGGCTTCAACAACAAGTTTTTTATGCTCCCTTCCGATTTCTGACCTAACCTTACATTTGATAGACCTATGCCCAAAGAAAGACTCAAAGAATACCCCATTGGCAACATGATACTAATGTACGATCTTTCGATACATCCATTGCATCCACCTAAAATTGATGCTGAGATTTTGAAGCCGGAATTTCGGGGTTTTTATTTTTTAATAATCTGGAGCGCAAGAAAATAATATTCAAAACTCATAATAATATTATAGAACTCGTGATTGTACGTCGTTTAGTGTATATCTCATGAGTGTGCTCCGTACAGCATCCTAGTAATTGGAGTCTATAGACCAACATTTGATGCGTGAATTTTCTTAAAACCCCTATTTTTGGCGTGTAAAATTTACAAGTGTCATTCAATCTCCTTTGAACCCCACGTGAATTTAGTTTTTTTTACGCGACGGATCTAATAAACCCTTCTGCGTTGGAATCAAACCACTAAAAATTCTTAATTTTTTTCAAATGGAAGTGCAAAAGGTTTTTACCATACCGGCGTTTCAAAAAATAAAAAACGTTGTGGTTTCGGATCGCCCTAATGCGCACACAATAATATATAAATATTAGAGTGGGGCGATTTGCACACCATCACGGGCGCCTGGAGTTTCTGATTCTTGGGATTGTACTGAGCAAAAAAGTCAACTAGACCATATGTCTACGGTGAAAATCGAGCCCCCGGATTTTGACTTGAAGTTTTTTTTCAAGGATTTTTGTATATTATGGCATATAACAACCAAACCACTAAGATTTTCGATCCAACACAAAGACAACAATTTTAGCCAAGACAATAATAAAGAACTCTCTAGTACATCGCAAAAGCATTGGAACGCTCCTTCAGGTAGTTATGGCCTCGAGAAGGTGCACATTTTTCGGAAAATATCGATAAACGACACTGTGCTACAAAATGGAACTCAAAGTCAGTGGGTGGAAAATTTCTTTTGGAGATGAAAGCCCTTGGTGAGTGTACTGAGAACCCAAAAGGAAATTTTCACCATAGGTCAAGTTTCCGAGATATTGCGTGATTAATGGTTTAATTTTGGCCCCTTAATTTGTGATCAAATAGCTTTATATCTCTCTAAAGCGTTATTGTAGCTTCATTTTGACATTACATGTCTTCAGTCAAATCGAATGGTGAATCTTTTTGTAGAATATTTCATCCCTCTAACTCAATTCCTTTCATGTCCTTTTCGTCCTTTATTTTTTGAACCGTAGTAAAAGTACCACAAGGCGAGATTTTACAGCATCCAAATATTCTACAAAAATGTTGCTCAGAAGATTTTAGGTACGGTTCTCATTGATGACCAATCGATATTTCCCCGTTTTCATGGTCGTTTTTGACATTTTACTGGTTTTTGTTCGGAAAACTATGTTTTGTTTTTATGTATATTCGTTATTGTTATGTGGTGCTTCTGAAATACTTACCATAAATAGCTCTTGTAATGACGAACACGTTAATAACAAATTTTATTGGAGGACAGATCCGGTTATCTAAATTTTTGAACCGGATATTCTGATATTAAAACCGATTTTGGAACCGGTTTTACGTAACCGATTAACCGAATATGTATATCATTAGAAAGCTAATAAAATGGTCAATTAAATGACAGCAAGTAGCTTATTACAACAAATAACCGCGTTCTTAAACCGATTTTGATGTAAAATATCACTGGGTTCTTTTTGGCGATGAAAGTCGATTAAGATAATATTATAAGCTGGAAAGGCTGTTATGTCATGGTTCAAACTTCTGAGTTATGGCGAGATGAATTTGTGTTATGTTGTTTTTATATCATGCACTTAAAGTTCATCAAGAATGAATTAATTTCGCCATAACTCAGAAGTTTGAACCATGTCAATAACTGTCCTTATCATTTTCATTTTTCCATAGCGCAAAATTATAAAATGTTCTATTTCTTATTTTTCCTACATTTTATCCAAAACTATAATGTTTTTTGTTTTGTTCAATATTTATTTTGGAAAGCTTCGTAACCGACAAAGTTGTAATCAGCTACTTGCTGTCATTTAATTGACCATTTTATTAGCTTTCTAATGATATACATATTCGGTTAATGGGTTACTTAAAACCGGTTCCAAAATCGGTTTTAATATCAGAATATCCGGTTCAAAAATTTAGATAACCGGATCTGTCCTCCAATAAAATTTGTTATTAACGTGTTCGTCATTACAAGAGCTATTTATGGCAAGTATTTCAGAAGCACCACATACCAATAACGAATATACATAAAAACAAAACATAGTTTTCTGAACAAAAACCAGTAAAATGTCAAAAAGGACCATGAAAACGGGGAAATATCGATTGGTCATCAATGAGAACCGTACCTAAAATCTTCTGAGCAACATTTTTGTAGAATATTTGGATGCTGTAAAATCTCGCCTTGTGGTACTTTTACTACGGTTCAAAAAATAAAGGACGAAAAGGACATGAAAGGAATTGAGTTAGAGGGATGAAATATTCTACAAAAAGATTCACCATTCGATTTGATTGAAGACATGTAATGTCAAAATGAAGCTACAATAACGCTTTAGAGAGATATAAAGCTATTTGATCACAAATTAAGGGGCCAAAATTAAACCATTAATCACGCAATATCTCGGAAACTTGACCTATGGTGAAAATTTCCTTTTGGGTTCTCAGTACACTCACCAAGGGCTTTCATCTCCAAAAGAAATTTTCCACCCACTGACTTTGAGTTCCATTTTGTAGCACAGTGTCGTTTATCGATATTTTCCGAAAAATGTGCACCTTCTCGAGGCCATAACTACCTGAAGGAGCATTCCAATGCTTTTGCGATGTACTAGAGAGTTCTTTATTATTGTCTTGGCTACAATTGTTGTCTTTGTGTTGGATCGAAAATCTTAGTGGTTTGGTTGTTATATGCCAAAATATCCAAAAATCCTTGAAAAAAACTTCAAGTCAAAATCCGGGGGCTCGATTTTCACCGTAGACATATGGTCTAGTTGACTTTTTTGCTCAGTACAATCCCAAGAATCAGAAACTCCAGGCGTCCGATAACACTTTTTTCCTTCCATACAAATCGCCCCGGCCTAATAAATATGCTTGTACCTTTGTATGCTTGAACACGTGTATACGTCGGTGTAGGAAATTCTATTGTTATAGTTTTTCAACTAATTTCTGTAAAGTTTCCTAGAGAAATAATGCGATTTTCATTACTAATTCTCTGCATTAGTACAATTCATCATTCTTAAGTTTTTCGTTTTGTTCTACATCCAAACATCTTCTTCAACTTCATTGTCTTTAGATGTCTTAATGTTCTTAAATGAGTTTACTTCATAGTTTTGCTGCTGTTATTATAAATTGTGGATAAAGTTTTTTGACTTAGAATGTACGATGCATATGTAAGTATGTTTTTATGTACCGAAACATTGCGCTTCTGGATATGCATAGATTTAAATAAACGGGTAAAGAACAAAATATGGGGAAATTAATGAAATTCATTTATTAAGCATGACCCAGACCATATGTAATTAAGGATTAGGGCTACAACCTTCAAAATATCAAAAATCGGGAGATATCATTATGGCAGCTATATGAAAAAGTGCAGCTCTACCGATAGTTTTCTGACGGAATATTTTTTTAGCTCCAACGAAGTCATTGTAAGCAGATAATTAATTGAAAATACACTTTCGAGCCAAATAAGATAATCAAACTTACATAACATTGGTTTTTCAATTTTCTTTAATTCTGAGTATCATAGAAATGTCGTAAACGCTTTTTTCCAAAATATTATTTTTTAACAAAATTAAATTTTTGCAAAGTTGTTTGTGCAAGACCTTTTTCAATATTTATATTAAATAAACGTTATTTTAGTTATTAGTAGACTTAAGTTGGAGAAAAAATGTATTACTTCCAATACATTTTTTAAAAAAAAAAAATTTTTTTTGAATATATTTGTTCGTGAACTTTTTTATATTTCAAGGGAATAAACGTTTAGATGTCGAGAGCGACATCATGTTCACATTGACATTCATTTAGTTTTTGGGTGACATTCATTGCTTTAGACATTCAACGGCGTGTTTGTTGTTGTTATTAAAATGTTAATAATGTTTAATTAGGTTTTTAGTTTTATGTTTTATCTCTTTTGGGAATATGTATTTTGCATTAATTGTTATTAACAAAAATAATTGACTTTTTTCAAAATTCTAAAAAATGTTTTTTATTTCCCTTTCCAACGCCTGGGAAACTTGTCATATTTTTTTTTGCTTGGCGGCGGCTTTTCCTTTTTTCTTTTCCGAGTTATTTAATTAAATAAATGTTTTGTTACTGTTGTTGTTAATTACAGTTTGACATTTATTACGATTTTTATGTTCAACACTTGTCATTCGTTGAATAGCGAAACTCTTCTTAATCATCCATCATTTGCCTAAGGCTAAATGGGCATGTGTTTGTTTTGTTCCTCCCCCACTCCACTTCCACTTCTTCTTAGTGATTAAAAGGCAAAAGTTCATTCATCCGTGCTGCACGAAGTCAGTTTTTGAGAAAAAACGTCCAACAGTCATAACCCTAGATTTAAATGCATCGATACACTCTTGCGGTGATAATCCACCACGAAAGTTGGGGAAAATTATAGCACGAGATGTGAGTGGCTGGAAAATGATCGAATTCCTTAATTTCTATTTATATGAACATTATTGTATATTTACCTAGTCAATATAGTACCTGCCTTTTTGCCTTCTAGTTCTCGGGAAATACCACAGACTGCTTGAAACACCAAATTACAGTATATTGGTAGGTACCTTTGTATGGGACCAATACCAGAAAATGGACCTATGTCAACAATTTTTGGTAAGAATTTATGAAGATGTGCTATCCTTTAATATGCACTAAAACTGAGTACTGTTTGAGCGCCAAATGCTCCTTTGAAATAATCCCCTTTTTAAGGGCTCTTCCCACTGTGTCACAATCGGCCATTTAAGTCCTATCTCTTCATAAAACCATATCCCTTTATCCCTTAATTTGTACCTAGTGATACTTTCTATACGACTGCAACATGTAATTGTAATTGTTCCACAAACATCCCAGACGGGACAAGGGAGACTTCTCTCATATCAATGAGTGCACCCCGATTCATATTAGCTCAATGATATGGGACCTACAGTTTAAATATCGCCGAGTCCGAACGGCGAGCCCTAAGATACCACTTGGAGAGAAGTTTCACATGGCTGAAATACTCAGGAAATGTTGTCAACATTACTGAGGGGTTTTTGTCACCGTTGAAAATTCGATGTTGCCTGGCCGGGGAATCGAACCCACGACCTTCTGCGTGCAAGGCGGGTGTGCATACCATTGCACCACAGTGGCACCCAACGACTGCAATATGAGGTCATTAAAATTTCTGTCTAAAAATACATTTAAAAACCACTTAATATTTAAAACCAAATTTTTAGTATTACAATTTGTCATTTAAATATAACTTACATTTGTGGTTACATTGCGTATAATTTCTTTTCAATTTTAAAATGAAACTTGGCAATAGTTTCCACAAAAAATGAAAACAACAACATATACTGTTTGGTGGGTAAACATCATTTCAATTTACAAATTGATAATTTTATAAGTTCAACTCACACTCACTTTAATTGCAATACAGACAAAAACAAAACAACAACATTAAGTCTGTTTAACACGCAAAACAAGGCATGGCATTGAATGAAACGAAGTACATATCGCTCATTTACTCAAAGAGTGACACATTTCAAAAAATCCAGTTTCGAGAAAAACGCGTTTTAAGTTTTTGATTAAAATTTGACTTCCAAACTTAAAAAGATTATTACACAAAAACTAAAAGAAGTACTTGGACCATACTTTGCAAACAGCTAGCCAGATATCACTGCTAAATTTCTGTGCAAGATCAAACATGATTTGAAGTGTTTTGGTGCGTCATAAACTCAAAAATCATTTTTGTTGAATTATGCCAAACTCTTAGTAAATGAGCTGCAACACATTGAGTTTTAGAGATATCAACATGAAAATTTGACACAAAATAAATTGGAAGTAGTAGAAAAAATAGAAATTGCTAACTCAGAAAACGCATTTTTTTAGTTATGCCACTCTTTGAGTAAATGAGCGATATCTAGAATTCTCTGAGGTTCCTGCTAAAAAAGAAATCGTTTTAGGGAAGATAACAACCAGTGTAAAGTAAGGGCACAACGCACATCGACCATAACTTACATATAAACATTGAAATTTGTCAGTTTTATACATACAGTTTGTCAAGTAATTGTTTTCGAACCAAGAAAACTATTTTTTTCTGTATTAATTTATGAAAAATGACTGACAATTTGGATAAAAATGTCGGGTTTTTGCAAAAAATAGTTGGTAGACTTATTAAAGACAAGATAGGATGTTTAAATAAAACGTTGACCCTCGTAGTCCAACAAAAAATAACGAAAACCTATAACTACATACAATTCAAGCTGTCAAATAAATGTTTTCAAAATGGAATGGAGGTTCCAAAATAACCCATATTTTTGGTAAATTCTTGAAAACCATGACATTTTATGAATGTTATTCTTAAAAGGGGTTAACTACTAACAAGTATCAACAATATTAGGCATAAAATATCCCTACTAGGAGGGTTACCATATGGACCAAGCGAGTACCAGGTCATATTGCATGTAAACAGGGTCCTATAGGTCTTATACCGTGAATATCTGAAAATTAAGGCGTTTTATGAGTTTTTTAGTTCACCAGGATGGACTGCCATCAGTTACAATAAATATTACCTACAGAATAATTAGACCAGGGGGGTTGCCAGATCTACTAAAAGGTGACAGGTTATATAAACAGTAAACGAGGCCACCTGGATCCATAACCAGGGCTTAAAGTTTGTTTATTTAACTCAAATTGAATAAAGGGATAAGGGAATTCTCCAACATAAACCAAAATACGACATAAATGTACAAAAATCGCTTAGAAATGCATATAAAAGATATTGTCAGTCTATGATGATTTTTAATAGACCTCCGATTTCAACTGTTTATAACGAGTTCAGAGGAATTTTCTTGCTTCCCTGCTAACACTGAAGCAACATTTACCCATCAACATAATTTTCCACTTAAAAATGTACTACAGTAGTACTGCAGAGTACGCGAAATGTGTCCAATATGTCGAAGTATGCATTTCTGAAAATTGTCGACACCTTTACCCCATACATTTCTAAGCAATATTGGTCTCCTACTGCGATATTTTCGATTGTTTAGTGAAATGTCATTATCTCTTAATTAATTTTAAGTAAAAAAACAAACTTCGGTGCCCTGTTCCGGGGCCCAGGTGGCCTCGTTCACTGTTTATATAACCTGTCACCTTTTATTAGATCTGGCAACCCCGCCTGGTCTAATTATTCTGTAGGTAATATTTATTGTAACTGATGGCAGTCCATCCTGGTGAACTAAAAAAACTCATAAAACACCTTAATTTTCAGATATTCACGGTATAAGACCTATAGGACCCTGTTTACATGCAATATGACCTGGTACTCGCTTGGTCCATATGGTAACCCTTCTAGTAGGGATATTTTATGCCTAATATTGTTGATACTTGTTAGTAGTTAACCCCTTTTAAGAATAACATTCATAAAATGTCATGGGTTTCAAGAATTTACCAAAAATATGGGTTATTTTGGAACCTCCATTCAATTTTGAAAACATTTATTTGACAGCTTGAATTGTATGTAGTTATGGGTTTTCGTTATTTTTTGTTGGACTACGAGGGTCAACGTTTTATTTAAACATCCTATCGTGTCTTTAATAAGTCTACCAACTATTTTTTGCAAAAAACCCGACATTTTTATCCCAATTGTCAGTCATTTTTCATAAATTAATACAGAAAAATATTTGTTTTCTTGGTTCGAAAACAATTACTTGACAAACTGTATGTGTGTTTGTACGTTTGAAATACATAGAACATGTCGAAGGCTCGAGTTACTGTGGCTATTCTTTGTATTACACCGAACGAAGAAATAAACGAAACGAAAAACCGTTTCCGTGGTTTTCAATTATTGGATTTTTCAGAGTAACTGCATGAAGCAATCCAGGCTGTGGTGCTGTAAACGGTTTTATTTTTAAAAATTAATTCGGATAAATATACTTTAAATGAATAGCGCATTGAGTTCGCTTAGAACAAATAAAATGGTGGAAGTTTTTTTTATTTCTTTTGCGGAAATTTCTTGTTATCAAAACAAATATGAGGAAGTACTAACGACACAATAACTAACAAACAGTCGGCAAGGTCATGTGCTACAAATGTGTGTTAAATATTCAAACATTTGTTTAGACAAAAGAAAAGAAAAATGTAATTCGACAAATGTTTGATAAAATTTCGATATCCTAAAAAATAGCTTATAAATGGAACCACAAGATGAAATTCTTAAAAAGCAACAAGTATGCCGGTTACTTCCCCTTTGAAACAAACAAATTTCGGCTACATACCCATTTATGTTCACACAATCGTCTCAGAAGGGGCAAGGGATACTTCTCACATAACTTTTTATAACCGAGTCCGAATGAAGTGTCTTTACACACCTCTTGTGGAGAAGTTGAATGTTCATGAATGTTATCATAATTTATGAACATTCAATCAGCATTTTGAAATCATAATTTTTTGGTGAAAAACTGAACACGGGTATTCTCATTTCAGTGAGAATTGATACTTCTCGCCTTTCAAAAAAAAAAAAAAAAAACTAAAAAAAAACATCAGAACAAACTAATATAATCATTACTCTCTATAAGTAGAGAGTAATATGAGGTTATGTCAATGGGGGGTATACTACAGACTTATAGCAATAATAATCAGTGAACATTAAATCTCTTTAGAAGAACACAGCATTGTTTTAGGGTTATCGCGTATCTCCAGATATTGTTAGTTCAAATTGTCATGTTTAAGATATGCGACTGAGAGGGCCATAGCATCAGATCCTAGTTTTAGGGCTGCTATTCTAGGCATCGCTACTTTCTAACTCTAGCTTCTCTCCATACGATATTTCAAGGGAATCAGAAGTACAACCTACTTGAAATTTTCAGCAAACGCATTTTTTTTGGTCTGCGGTCCAATGTTTTTTCCAAACGGTTTAGCCGTCATTTTTAAATTGTCGTAAATACTGCCTTCTCACTCTAGTTATGGACAGGCGCCAGTCATTACGATATTATCATGGAAAGTAGTGAGTTTCTTTAACAATTTACAATAAACGAACCCATTTGCAGTCTGACCTCGATTATGAATTTTACGTAAAATTTAAAAGATTGAAGCTGTTCTAAAATAATTAATTTGTGTATTGTTTTTCTCCATTTAAACTTTGTCGAATAAATTATAATCCCTAATCATAAATGTTTTCAAGGTTAACCGGTGTAAAATAACAAAAATTATTTGTTTTCTTTTTCTGTACATTGGAGGTTTACGGAAAATCGATTCGCGTATAATCTGGGTTCGACTGTACATGTTACAGAGAAGTTCAGCTATGTATTTAACCGCTACACTGATATAATTTTCACCAAGGGAGAGGTCTAGAGCTGGTTATCAAGTTTCGTTTTCGTAATTTGCAGGAATATCTCGCCTAGAAATTAAAATATGAACCAAAAATTATATTATGGTATTTTTCAGACAAATGTTATGGTCAATTTCACCC
This sequence comes from Musca autumnalis, assembly GCF_047663935.1. Classification (NCBI taxonomy): domain Eukaryota; kingdom Metazoa; phylum Arthropoda; class Insecta; order Diptera; family Muscidae; genus Musca; species Musca autumnalis. The sequence continues at coordinate 102,077,149 of NW_027411977.1, read as the reverse complement.
ACTAACTACTAGTCAATCATTATTAGACAGCGGAATCCTACGCAAAGCATATATATGGTTAGGATGGCCGTAGAGAAAATATGATTAGACAGAAAATCGTTTTATTACAAAAAATTTCTGGGCCTAAAGTTTTGCATATTTTGCATATCGTGCATATTTTGACAAATTTTTACATATCTGAATAAAATGAGCATATGCAAAACCATATGCAATAATATATTCAAAGATTTGTTGCCCAAATATCTCACCGAAACGGCTGAAATTTGGTATTAAGTCTTCGTTAGGGGTATGCAACTTTACAACTGAAATCTGTCCGCATAGGTCCACGTCTTCATATAGCCCCCATAGAACGGTACCTACCGATATTCGGTATTTTGAAAGTTGTAGCCTCAGTATCCCACCGAAATTACTGAAACTTGGTATTTAGTCTTCGTTGGGGGTATATAACATTCCACCTGAAATTTGTCGGCACAGTTCCACGTCTTCATATAGCCCCCATAGAACGGTACCTCCGGATTTCTGGTATTTTGAAGGTTGTGCCCTCAATATCCCACCGAAATGACTGGAAATTGATATTTAGTCTTCGTTGGGGGTATAAAACATTCCATCTGGTCCACGTCTTCATATAGACCTCATAGAATGGTACCTCCCGATTTTCGGTATTTTGAAGGTTGTGGCCTCAATATCCCACCGAAATGACTGAAATTTTGAATTTTGTCTTCGTTGTGGGTATAAAACTTTCAACCTGAAATTTGTCGATATATGTCTTCCTTGGGGGTAAAAAACTTTCCACCTAACATTTGTCGGTTTAGGTTCAGGCCTTCATATGGCCCCCGTAGAACGATTTGACTTTTCATATTCGAACAGTAATTCTACTACCTTGGTAATTGTACCATGATACATATTTAACCACATACCGACAGTCGAAAAAGATGAAAAACATACGTTCAATTTTTATATAGGTAAACACACTACACACTAGTCCACTCGTACGAACAGTTAGGGAGGTTTAAACACATACCTGTACATCAACAACCCTAGGATTTGCATTTATTATGAGTAAAGTAAGTAGTTTTGTGTAAGTTATTATATATGTACTGCCTGATAATTCGGAGAGTATTGAGCTCTGATTACTCGGTAACGCATGAGTCAATTCGAATTGTAACTAAAATAATTCGAATTAAAAAATGTAAAAATTCGAAATAATAATAATATATATAATTTTTCGACAAACATCCCAGATGGGACAAGGGAGACTTCTCTCATATCAATGAGTGCACCCCGATTCATATTAGCTCAATGATATGGGACCTACTGTTTATCGCCGAGTCCGAACGGCGTGTCTTAAGACACCAATTGTAGAGAAGTTTTACATGGCTGAAATACTCAGGAAATGTCGCCAACATTACTGAGGGGTATTTTGCCACCGTTGAAAATTGTTTGATGTTGCTTGGCCGGGGAATCGAACCCACGACCTTGAGCGTGCAAGGCGGGTGTGCATACCATTGCACCACGGTGGCACCCAAAAATTCGAAATACAAATAGAATAATTCGAATTACAAATAGAATCATTCGAATTACAAATTAAACAATTGGAATATCAAGTGGAATAATTCGAATTACAAACTGAATAATTTGAATATCAAAAGGAATAATTCGAATTACAAATGGACTTCTCGAATTGCAAATGGAATAATCGAATTACAATTCAAATGTTACAACTTACAACTGGAATGTTTCGAATTGCACTAGAAAAAGGTGTAATTGTTCCATTTTGCTTCAATACAGCTCAAACTTAATACCGTTTATACTTTTTTACGTTTTCTTTCCAATTTGTTCGTAATTTGACATTTAGTGGTCGAAATCTGTTTTCATCCAAAATTATGGACATCGGTTCACGTTTTGGAATAGCCCTCAAACCACAGTACCAACCGATTTCAAATACTTCGAAATTTTTGTGGACTATGATCAAATAACTTCTTTATCCCCATATATAACGGTACCAACGCCTCCAGGTATTTTGAGGTTTTTTATCTATATTTTCGTTCTTTCTGTCTGTACATAATTCGGCATTTAGGGTTCCTAGTGGTCAAGAGACCTCCGCACCGATTTCAGTTAGCTGCAAGATTCGGCATAAATTTACTGTAATTTTGCATTTAAAAAATTAAAAATCCTAAAATTCAGTGTTAGCTTTATGCATATAGGTACTATACTAAAATCCTGACTTGTACTGAACAAAATTATCAGAGTTGTATGTAACCCCTTAGGACACCGATTTGGGCAAAAATAGTTAAAAAACATGTCCAAGAAAATGTGAAATATCAAATTACAGTCAATTTTTCAATCATTAAATATGAATGAAAGAAACATTGTTTAAACTGTTTTGGGGATGGTTCTGATATAAAACCTCTGAACTTGTCCGCTCATCTCAATGGTTTTTAGATTTTTTGACCATAGAAGGTAAAAAATCGCATTGAATTGTTAACGAAACAAGTTAAAAAGACAGAGAATTATAACCTAATCCTGTGTGAGTAAAATTTTTATCTATGGACCGATCGGCCGGTAGAAAATATATACAAATGTTCTGTATGGAGGCTGAAATCAATATATTTAATATATTTTTCACTTGTCTTTTCTTTTTAATGAATGGCAATAAAAAGTGGGAATTATCTCCAAGCAAAGTGCGCTTCAACAATTATTATTTTCCACATTTTTAGGATTACAATAAAAAACGAAAATTTAATATTGCCCAAGATAAATCAAAATAAGAAAAACTTTTATATAAATACCCTAAAGTGTGCTACCATTTAAGCTTTTATCTTGCACGTGCCTTAATATTGTCTTTGTGAATTTGTACGTTTTTTCTGTACTGGTATCGATTAATGTACATTGTACATATTACCAGAAGGTTTTCTGTTTGTGATAAAGATATACTTTTAAAAATGCCTCAGAAAACTTTTACTGTTTAATGGGATCAGAAATATTATGGCTAAGACGCAAAGGAAAATATTGAAATTGAAGTTTGCAAACTTAACTTGAAGAGTTAGCGCAAAAAAATATTTAAAGGTCTGGCGTTGTTCGTTTTCAAGTGGAACATTTGACCCAGTGATATTATTTGCTAAAAGAGCAGGGGACTGATATTTAGCCTTCCGCTTCTTTTAATATTATAAATTTTAAGTAAATATACTTTAACCTGTTTTTACTAAGAGTCGCATTTAGGAATTTAATAAAATAAAGCTTAATACATAATTTTAAAACGTTTGACTTCTTATAAGACAAAAAGTTTAACATTAATGACATGTTTCATATAATTTGATTAAAACAAACAATGTGGTCTATGTCCGATATATGCATGTGGTCAAAACAATGCAAACAACACTACAAATATGCATGTTCATAAAATAAAAAATCTAATGATTCCTTTTCGACATAAATTACAATTTTAGTACAGCATTGCAAGTTTTTATTACCAAATAATATGAATTTATTATTCTCCAACAATTAAGAGTATACCATATTGAATAAAATTATAACAGACAGTATTTTGTCTTTTAACATACTATGGCTGCAAAAAAAGTAAATCATAGAATAATAAATCATAATTAATTGCATTAGAGCGAAATGAATGGATAGTTAGTAAGATTTAATTGCTTTGCAAAATATCAACATATTTTTTCTGTAAAGATAAGAGAAGTCTTGAAAATCATTTAATTTTATTGATTGTTCTATTTAATTTTAGATGAGTTTTGTTATGGTTATTATGCAAAACGTTGCATTTGTTTGAGCTCCCGTTCGACTATAAACTTGAAGATAATGATTTCTATTACGCACATTACACGGTGATCCGTAAAACCTGGCCACAATCGAAGAAAATGTATAAATTTACACTGAATATTTTTAAAGGTGTTTCAAAATAGCTGTGTGTATACTGAGAAAAAAACAGCAAACACAATATTTGTTTGGCTGCAAACAAATGTATGTTTGGATCCAAACATATATTTGTTTGCAACAGTCCCTAACATAACATATGTGTGGATGCAAACATATATGTATTTGTTTGGACCCAAACATTTTTTTTGTCCGTGCAGCTATGAAAGATACAAAAAGGTATCAGTCGGCTTTGCCGATAGAGATATACCTTCAGATTGTGTGTAAAATTTTGTGTAGAACTTCATGCAATTTTGTCCGATCCAGGAAATGTTAATTGTGGTGTCCCTCAAGGACCGATTTTGTCACCACATATGTATATATAACATATTTATGCACGATTTTCCTCACATTGAAACGGATTATACCGGTCTCTTTTAAGCTTACGATTCCCTTTTCTATGCTCAGGATTAGTCACCAGAAAATGCTTTATGTAAACTAAAACATCATTTGGGGAAAATTGCACAGTTTTACAAGAATTGAAGTATAAAAATAAATGCATCAAAAACTGAAGCGATACGTGTTAGGAACGCATCTGGAAAATATAAAAAAATTGTGGTTCCTAAAAATAAAATCCTAAAGTTATATTTTAATGAAGTTGAAATTCCTGTAGAAGGTACACGGTGCTCTTGAAACAATTTTAAATGGAAGGTGCTTACACCTTGGAAGTTTTTGCGGATTCTGAAACTGCAATGTTTATAGATGAGAAAAATCAAAAAACAAAAAAAATCGCCGGAGCGCTTTTTAAATAAATCGCGATTTAAGTTGATATTTTTAGGGGTTGTTTAGGTTTTCACGATTTTGCTTAAAAACCGCAACTCTTATCAAAATGGGAACTTCTATATCTCAAAAATGGTAAAACCTACAAAAATATCATAAATGTCGATATTGTAGAGAATTTTCGTAGCTACAACATTTTCTTTAGTCCCATTTTGATAGGAGTTGCGGTTTCTAAGCAAAGTCGTGAAAACCTAAACAACCCCTAAAAATGTCAACTTAAATCGCGATTTATTTAAAAAGCGCTCCGGCGATTTTTTTGTTTTTTGATTTTTCTCATCTATAAACATTGTAGTTTCAGAATCCGCAAAAACTTCCGAGGTGTAAGCACCTTCCATTTAAAATTGTTTCAAGAGCACCGTGGGTACTTTAAAATATTTAGGATTAACGTTTAATTATCAAAATCAATAAACATGCCAGACAGGTACTGGGAAAGGCATACAGAATTCTTGGCTCTTTCTCTAGAATCTTTATAAAGATCTCCCTGTAAGAACGAAACTTCTTTTATATATGGTTCAGTGCGTCTTTTGTAATAATCATGGAAATGGAAATTGTAGAAATAAAGGTTTTACGTCATTGCTTTGGTAAATATTATGAATCAAGTTGCAGCCGTTATCCTAATAAGATAATGTATAACGAGTCCGCGGTTATTCCTATAAGGCTGTACGTTTATGACTTGATTTCAAAATTTGTTAATCGAGTTTGTGGTCATCAAAATTTTTATGTATTTACGACACCCAGATACCGGATTGGTGTAGGAATACTAATTACTTATATCCTACCTGCTATGTAAAAAGGTTCCTCCAAATTTTGTCATCAATGTCAATACACGATATGTACTTTATACAAAAACGCAAAAAAGCACACCTGGCTAGCGCACTGGGGGTAACGTGCATATTGTTCTAAATTCCTTTTTTTTTATTTTTATGTTTTTAGTTTGTAAGAAAAATTGAGATTTTTACAATCGAAATTGTATTCTCGGAAATCGGCTGATCCATTTGAGAGCTATCGTTTTTTCCATCCACAAAACATGGAGTCATAGGGGTTTTTTACACCTTTCGGGTTGTTTTCTCAGGAATTATGGACGTACCCCTGAAAAAAACTTGTACCGTCGTAATGGATGAAGCGAATAGAAGTTGTTGCAACAACTCAAACTTCACTTTTCCAAAATTTTGTGTTAGAGATACCGGAAGGAGTGAACCGATAGAGTTTATATTAGAACCGCATTTATTTCCTGCAGAAATATCACGCTGTACAAAGTATGGACAAATATGTTACCCCCTGCAAGAGTTCTCGCAAGCATAATTTTTCGAACATTTTTGAGCTTTTGTGGGGGAGTCACCTGAAGGAGTGGACCGATTTGGCTCATCAACTTAAACTAAGTTTGGACACAATAATAACAAGGCCAAATGTTGGACGCAAACCATTATTTCGATGGGCACATTTTGCCCTAACTGTATATATTCTCGTTTTTCTAAAGACTGAGGGTATATAAATTATACTTTTTGTCAGTAATTTTGTTTAATAAGCATTCAAAATTTGTTAAATCTCAAATGTTGTTCCTTTATAAAACAATTAATACATATGGGGCCATCTGAGTGATATCGGACACTTTTTCAAAATGAGGTTTTTGATTTTCCTTATTTTTGGATCGGAATATGCAGGGTTTCGGAGTCGAGGTATTTTTGGCTCGACTCCGACTCCAGGCCAGTTTTTTTTTCACGACTCCGGCTCCGAATCCGACTCCGAGTCGACTTTCTTTAGAATGTTCATTTATGCTCAACTACAGAACATAACAAATATGAAGTAACATTCATATTTATATTATTTGTACTGAATCTTATATTGAATAAAAATAGGTAAAAAAACTTTTTAAGTTAAACGGTTTTATGGTAAACATACATTGCAATGTTTAAGATAAATGTACTAAAAACCAAAAAATAATAAAATAGATACAGTCGTGGGAATTATAAACATATGCATAGACTAGACTAAAATAAAACCGTGGGGCACGTCAATTGTCTACAAATTATCGACTTAATGTGCGATAGAAGAATCGTTTAATTCGTCGTTAGGCAGTTGGCCCGCAGACGGTGAGGAAATTACTTACTATTTTCTTGCTCATGGAAATTCCAATAGTTATACACTCCATGTAAATAAAAGAGATGTTTCTACTAGTTTATCGTTGGACATTCACACTGCTGGCTGGCGAGGAATCGTTTCACTGCTCGTAGTTTGTCTTTAATCGACAAAGTACTACTCGCTCACCACTATGAAACCCTAAAACTCGCTTATAATCGAGTTTGCTAGCTTGTTTCCACATTCTAGCCCTACTTATCACACGTCCATCGTTGTCGGTTGAACAACTGCCTAATTATAGTGTAACATTACAAAACAAACATTTTAATCAACGATTGTATACAATTGACGTGCCCCACGGTTTTATTTTAGTCTAGTCTATGCATATGTTTATAATTCCCACTACTGTATCTATTTTATTATTTTTTGGTTTTTAGTACATTTATCTTAAACATTGCAATGTATGTTTAACATAAAACCGTTTAACTTAAAAAGTTTTTTTACCTATTTTTATTTTCTAGTTTTTATTTCGCATTCTGTTTAATTCATTTAGTGCTTCATTATTGCAAGGTTTCTTGCCAGTTAGTTTATTACAGTCCAACTCCTCTATACGTAGTCCCTGCAAAGATCTTACTCTACTAAGAGCCACGTAGGCTTAACCTTCTTCAAACAGTTTCGCACCTAAGTATACGACTGCGTGATCCACAGTGCTGCCCTGCATTTTATGTATTGTAGAATCCCATGATAGTATTAAAGGCAACACACATCTGTGTGTATCGCTCCCGTTGTTTTGTTAACCTGGCTTCATATTCTTCAGGTGTTTCTGACGCTATCACCTGTGTGTATCGCTCACGTTGCTTTGTTAACCAGGCTTCATATTCTTCAGGCGTTTCTGACGCCGTCATTTGTGTATATCGCTAACGTTGCTTTTTTAACCTGGCCTCATATTGCTCAGGTGTTTTTGACGCTAATTGTTCCCGTCGTTTCTGTAATCGACTATTTCTATCACCTTCACTTTCTTAAGCTCGTTTTGCTTTATACTTTTCTTTCGCTTTTTGAAGCCTTCGTTTACTTTGTGTTGCAGTTTCTGTTTTATTTGTGTTTGTATTTTTTATATATTTTTTTACAATTTTGTTCCCACGAGTAATGGACATTTAAACGGTCGACCCCCCAGAGGTCCAATAAAGGGGCAAGGCTATGTACAACAAGATGCGCCTGAGTCTTGAGGGGAAAACGCTAACGACATATCATTTTTATCCACCCTAATGCCATACAGTTCTCGGCGCGTTTTAACCTTTCACCTTAACTTGGGTGGTGTACCGCTAACGACGTATCAATTTCAGCCACCCTAACGCCACACAGTCCTCAACACGATAAAAAAAATCTTGACTTGGGTGGTGGATTCAGGCTGGATTAATCAGATACCTAAATTACAGATTCAATTTCTAAATTTAAATCTTAATTATACGCCATTTAGTGGCTGCGCCCATCTTAAATATTGAGGTTGTATAGTGCACTGTATTCTTCTTATCAAGCCCTTTTATTTGATACCCATATTGGTGGGATTGATAAAAAATTGTTATCAGCCATTTGGTAGCGGCGGCCATCTTAGATTTTAATTTTGCATAGTAAATTGTATTCTACTGGTTGAGCACTTTCATTTGATACCCATATTGATGGGATTGACAAAACCTACGTTATCCGCCATTTTGTAGCGGCTGCCATCTTGGATTTCAATTTTTTACAGTATATTGTATTCTGCTTGTTGAGCCCTTTCATTTGATACCCATATTGATGGGATTGATAAAACCTACGTTATCCGCCATTTTGTAGCGGCCGCCATCTTGGATTTCAATTTTTATAGTATATTGTATTCTGCTTGTTGAGCCCTTTCATTTGATACCCATATTGATGGGATTGATAAAACCTACGTTATCCGCCATTTTGTAGCGGCCGCCATCTTGGATTTCAATTTTTTATAGTATATTGTATTCTGCTTGTTGAGCCCTTTCATTTGATACCCATATTGATGGGATTGATAAAACCTACGTTATCCGCCATTTTGTAGCGGCGGCCATCTTGAATTTATAATGATAATGAATAAACATAATTGTATTGTCACCAAAATCCAACGTGTATACAAAATTTCAGATTAATCGGTTGACAGGAAGAGGGTGAAATTTGAATTACTAAATTTGACCCAAGAATAAATAATAAATAAAATAAAAACAAACGGGGTGAGCTAAATAAAACCATTTAAAAACTGTTTTATGGAATATAATTTTTATGAGGGCGAGTATTCGGGATATTATCAATCCTATACGATTGGTAGTAATAAATGGAACCAAAACAGCGGAAACGCTTGGTTTTGGGATCCGTCATTACAACAAAATCTGCAATATTATCCCATTTTCCGAAATGCCATTTCTTGAATAGGATCGTTGTTTTTGAACGTAGAGGCTTGAAGTTTTGCCAGAGACTGTATTTTAACTTTATGTATCAGATCCCATCAAAAAACGAATTTCGATTTGCGAGTGGGTTTCGTCTTCGGGCATTTTCGGTGACGATATATCCTCGTTATTCTAAAGACTGAGGGTATATAAATTATGCTTTTTGTCGGTAATTTTGTTTAGTAAGCGTTCAAAAATGTGCAATCTCAAATTTTAGTCCTTTATAAAGCAATTAATACATATGGGGCCTTCTGATTGATATCGGACACTTTTTCAAAATAAGGTTTTTAATTTAATTTATTTTTTTGGATCGGAATATGTACTATTTCCGTCTCCGAGGCTTTTGTGAAAGTCGATATAAAGGATTTTTTCAAATCGTTATTTAAATAAAAATTAATGTATGTGTAATGCATTTATACGAGCAACAACTAACTAACTTTAATATAATGATTTTGTATTTAGCAAAACTACTAAAACTCTAATTCAGTTCTGTATACATAAAACTATATATTAAATATTTACAAATGACTTTTATTTGTCTGTATACAGATTACAACAAATTACGTTTCCATTGAATTTGGTTTCAAATAAATACAATTTAATTGAATGTACATTTTTAATTAGATTTTAATTATTACAAAACAAATTTCCAATTTAAAATCATATTAAACAAATTCATGTTAATATTTGGAGCTTTTTGAGCTAAATTATATTGTCAATACTAGTGGTATGAACAAGTAAAAGAGTATAAGTAGCCTCTTCGAACAGATCCTAAACTGAACATAAACATAAATGTTGAATTTTTATGGGGGACGTGTTGTCATAGGGGGTTTTTACATCTTTCGGGCTATTGTTTTAGGAAATATGGACTTGCCACTGCAAAAACTTGCACCGTGGTCATGGAGGCAGCGAATTTAAGTTGTTACAAAAAGAAGCAAACGATTTGAGAGCAGGCCTTAAACTGCACCCATCGCAAATTTTGTGTGGGAAGTACTCGAAGGAGTGGACCTATATAGTCCACATTCAAAACTGATCTATGTCTCGTAGAGATATTACGATATGAAAACCATGGACCAAATCGGGTACTCCCTTCAAGAATTATCGTACGCACAATTTTTCCGAACATTTCAAAACTTTTCTCTAAACCTTTCGAACTATTTCCACAGGAAATATGGACCTGACCCTTATAAAACTTGTTTCGTCATAATTGCGGTAGCGAGTGCAAACTGTTAAGACAAAAATCAAAGCGATTCGATAGCAGGTCCTAAACTGAGTTTTGCGAAATTATGTGTGGGAGGTACCCGAAGCAGTGGACGGATAGAGTTCATATTGAAATCTCATCTATGTCTGGTATAAGTTTCACGATGTGTATGGAACCAAATCGGATACTCGCTACAAGAGTTATCGTTCGCACAATTTTTCCGAACAATTTCGAACTATTGTGGGGGGAGGTGCTGAAGGGGTAAACCGATATGACTCATCTTCGAACTTAACTAAGTTTGTATAATATATTACTAACGCCAAATTTTGCACCAAATTGGTTCATCTGTTCGAGATTTATCGTGCGAACCAGCCAGCCAGACAAACAGACGAACGGACATGGCTAAATGGACTTCAAATTGTCTGAACACATTTCCTCCAAACATACTCGTACTTGGGATCTAAAACCATTATTTTGATGAGACAAATTATGCCCGTATGAAAGTGCATATACCCTCGTTAGCATAAATGCTGAGGGTATAAAAAGTTGGGATTTTTAGTATAAGAGTATATATCGTCGGTGTCATGCTTACGTGTTCCATACACCATTTTCCCTTTTTGAGATAATCGTATTTTAATGCATGCGTCACAACTGCTTGGAGCTGACTGAAGAAAATATTTATATATTTGAGAAGATGTATTAGTACTAGTATATAGAACATCTTTGCCAAAAGTTAGAGAAATATCTGTTAGAATAAAAAAGTTATAAAAAATTGTTTAAATATTGAATTTTTGCAAAATATTGTAAATTACATGGAACAAAGAGACAAAAAAATTTTCCCATATTTGCCTCAATAAATTCAAACCTTCTAAATCGAAATTTAAAATTCTGATTGTTGGAATATATTTTAAAATTCGTAAGTTATTAAAATTTTAATTTCATACCTGAAATGAACTTAAGCTTTCGGGCCGAAAGGTGCATATCGCGGAAACTAGAGCAGATAGGAAAAAGCCGACCAAAAATTCTGAAAGAGCAAACTCGGAAAACCTGGAAACCACCTTTATCTCAATAAGCTAAAAATGGGGTATGACGCCGACGATATGTATAAACGACAACTAAATGCAGCATTTTTATATTAATTTCAAATGGTGTCCTATTTGAAGACCTTGTGGTGTTTTCTAAAAGTGTCTTCTACATAGTCGTTTACAAAAAGATCATTTGCTGTAAAATAAATCCTCTGGCCTTCTAAAAGATACTCAAAGGTCTTCCATGAGGAACTTTATGGTACTCTATAAGAAGGCCTTCAGGTCATATATTAATGTTTAGAAAAACTTCTGGTCCTCAAAAACTTCTAGTCTTCTATGTATTTAAGAAAATCTTCCGACCCTCTGTAAGAAGACAGCTGTCTATTCTATAACAAAAACTTCGGCTCTTGTAAAAGGATACATTTTCGTATTCTACAAGATAATAACATTAAATACACAGTGCAACATTTTTAAGGTAATCTTGTGCAAACAATTTGAGCTGAAAATTTTTTGAAAGTACAGACCCAAACGACGAAAACCCTAGTTGGGTTATGTTGTGGCAGATCCAGCTTGGATTTTATGGCCCCAAATAAACATTATTAAATATTGACTTTTTAAATCAATTTTGGGCTATATCTCTGAAACCTATGTGAATCTTCACCTGACCTCTGAAGCAAATTTGTAGATAAGGGCAAGAACAAAATATTTGGAGAAACAGTGAAATCGAAAATCTACATTTATTGGCTCAAATTTTATAAAATATCGAAAATTTCTATAATTTGTATACATTTCGCACAATATCTCCAAAACTGTTAATTTTTTCTTAATGTTTTCTATGGAAAAACATACACATGAATGTGAAACACAACTCTTCAGAACATGCCATTGTTGTAAAATGACTCTATCACCTTGTTTTCAGTATATTTTCAACGACGATGTAATAAATATATCAAAAATGTTGTGAAATCCGAAAAGCGAGAACAAACTGTTGGTGTGAACTGTGTTTGAAATACGTGTTGTAAAAGATATGATGCAAACAGCACCAAGAAAGCAATGTAGAGTTTCAGAATGTTCTGAAGAATTCCTGAAAACTTAATTTGGAAGATTTTCGTAAAGGTTGCTTGGTTCAACTCCCAGTAGTTTAGCTGATATTGACCAGAATTTCAGCAATTATGAAAAATTTTCTATATTTTATCGATTTTGATGCATTTTCTTAAGACATCTATTCAAAAGATAAGTTCTACTACTTTAGGGCTACAATATTGGCAAATACAGCAAGGCCAAATTCCTAATCGTTTCTGACATAAAGGCCCGATAAGTGCAAAAAACTGTGGTTAGGTTTAGATGAGGCCATAAAATCCGAACTGCATCTGACAGGACAACACCCTATGAGGTTTTTGTAGTTTGAATATGTACTTTCAAAAAATGCATACTAGAAGTTGTTTGCATTTTCTGTGTTGCATAATGGTCATCTCCTATAGGAATATGTTCCGATCTTCTACTGGAAGAACCTGTTGTAACCTCTGCCATAATATTGGGGTATAATTATACATGTTTGTCTGTCTGTTGAAATTAATATACAGCTAACAGCTAGTCTGTTCTATTTTCGTTTTAGCTCCAAATTTATTACAGAGCAAAAGCAAACAATAACCACGAAATACGAAATTCGTTAAATTTTGCCAATAAATATATGTTTGAATTAGAGCCAGCATCAACCCACAAACGATATACTAAAACCACAGTATTGCATAAACGTGGAAATATTAGAGTGGTTTGTACTACATACAAATACGAGAATTTTGCGAATTATTGTTGTAACATATTCACTGCGGCACTCTGTCTTGAAGTCCATTCACTGGCAAATTATGTTCAATAAACGTTGCAGTCAATGTGATTTTGATTTGGAATTATAATGTGGATATACCCTTGCAGGTTTCCTTCTGAAAATGATCTGGAATAGAAGCAATTAGTTTGAAAAACCGTACCTATCCACGCAAGCGTGTATATGAATTTTAATAAATTTAAAATCCGCTATGAACTCCCTATTTGCAGTGGCTGTAAATTAGCAGTAATATGGTGGCAGCTGTATAAATACATACACACATATAGGACGTATAGGACATGAACAACTGTGCAATGTGATGTAAGCTTTCCTAAGAACTTCAGTCATGCAAAATTTCTTAATATGTGCTGTTTTAGTGCGTTCGACAGGACGATTCCCATATCGAGTGTGGGATGTTTCTAGGAATTAGTCGTTTGACCAAACCACCGAATTCATATTTAAAACATTTTTTAATCAAAATAAGATTCTCCACAATTACAAAAAAAAAATAATTATATGTATCCCTAATGTATATTCATTACGTCAATATGCGTTGTTCATGTTGTCTGCCAATTAAGTTTTAATTAAAACGTAAGAGAATTAATTAAAATGTATAAACAAATACAAAAATCTAAACTGATACCAAAACAAAGTAAACTATACAAAAAAGTAACTCACACACCAAACCAAATAGTCAAATGAGAAAAAATAATTAAAATAAAATTAGCGCAGACATTAAATGAAAAACTTTGGTGAATGCCAAACGATTTCTCATAAATCGAGTTAATAAACAGAAACTGACGTTACCAGTAAACAAACAACAAAAACAAATAATAGTCTAAGCAACTAAAAACAGATACATGTGTATGTATTTTATAGTATATCAGTAGAAGAAGAAAAATAAAAACCACAATATTTAAAAAATTCACATCAGTAGAAATCTGAAAAAGTAGCTGTTTGTAGCAACTACTTTTTCAGATTTCTACTGATGTGATTGAGGATTTTCCTTACGCTATTTACAGCAAAAATGCAGTGAAATTACGTCTCCACATTGTATGTGTGTGCAGATATGGAATGTTTTTATTTCGGTACATATGACATTGATGGCTACTTGATGGCTATAAAATTTAAAATAAAATATATCTGTGGTTTTCACAGAAAACGACTTAAGTCGAACAATCACAATTTTCAATTGTTTTTGTAATGTTAGTAAGTAACATAGGCCATAAACAAGTTTTGAAATTCCGCGTTTATCCAGAGATATAGCATTAGAATCGTAGGAGGAGGAATTTTTCCTGGGTAGAGGATGCTAAAAATAATCGTTAAGACTAAAAATGTTTCGATTTTAAAATATAATTATACCCTACTCCATAATGTGAGAAGGCTATTATAACTTTATTTGCTAAAAATTCATGTAACACCCCACTGTTGCTATAGGTAGGATTTAGCAACAGCTTTATTTTGGTTGTTAACTTACCGAAACATTTCGTTAATTTCCCAAATTATAAGCATCTTAATTTTACCGATATTTGTCGGTAACTCGAAGAATGAGTTACGGAATTCCACTACAGGACGCAATTTTTGACCGAAATTTTGTATGGAAGTCAACTTCAGACCTTGATAGACACCTATTGTTATTGGTGATGATCATGAAATATTTAGAGGGTGAAATGGACCAAAAAGTAAATTTGTATCTGATTTGTAGCGACTTTCAAAAAATCGAAAAAAAATGTTATTGGATTATTTTGAAGCACGTAGTATAGAGTATGTTGCAAGTGGATCGGAGCTAAATTGGCTGAGATATGAGCATTAGAAGGGGACAATTTGTTGTGATTTGCATTTTTGAACTCGGTGCCAACGATAGCTCCGAATTGTCCGATCTTCATATGGTTTGGTGAGCTTATTAAATACATACAAAGCTTGGTTTAAGCGTGACAGATTTTTTAAAAATAATTTTGGCCGATTTTTGGACAGAAATCAGTAATTTTTTTCGTTAAAATCGAAATTTTGACTTTGACGGCTAAATTTTTTTAAATCAATTGTTTAACATTCTCTTTCGCTCAAAGACGAGAATCGTAGGTTCTTAAAAAGCCCACAAAAATAAACCAAGATCGAGAAGTTCGTTTTCGAACTATCTTTGGCACCGAAAAACACTTTTCACTGGTAGCCATTTACCACAAGACTATACAATATTTTTCAAAAACAAAAATTCCAAAGTAGTATAATATGTGCTCCTTCAGGCGAAAGAAAGAAGGACTTAAAAGAATTGATAGTTTATTTGAAAAAAATTGTGAAAAATAAGTTTTTTTGGTCTGCACAACTAGAGAAATGGGCGAAACTTGTCCGCCTACTTTGATTATTTTCCGATGTTAACTTTAAAAACGCCGATACACTTGTCTCATATTTTTAGCTCTACTTTCATCATCTACTAGGTTTTTTTTCCATCATTTTGAAAAAAAAATGAATTTTGTTGCACATTGATCCTATGCAATGTCACATACATATGTATATGCATGTGGTTCTACAGCTAGTGTTCAATTACATATGTATCTGTTTACAGCGAATTGAAAATAGTTGCCCTACAAAGGTTTACATCATTTTATCCATTAGGTATTCTATCCAATCACCTTATATGTAAGGTTCATCACGTTAATACATACATCTCACGGTTTTAATTGTGTGTACGTAATTCATACAGTAGAAATGATCAGAAAGTCTTTTTTTTAAGAATTTCCCAATGTTTATTACAATTACTGATATTTTAAAATCATACCAAGTATCGCATTAGTACCGTATTATGTTTTGCAGCTATTGCAACTCAAATTATATGTTCCTTTTAGCCAATTTATATACATCTGTTGTCAGATTTGTTTTTTGTACTTTAATCTTCCATCTTGAAGATGCTTAAGTCCATGTCTGTTCCTTATTCGTGTTATCCTTCTTTAGCTTCTTGAGATTGAATATGTGAAATAGCTGCACACAATGAACGAAAAATATAAAAATACACACTTATGAACAAATGCATTTGTATTCATATACATACATATACATATGTATATTTATATATGCATATGTATATGAACTTAAACATGTAGTAGTGAATTTAGTGCAGCCGTGCTCAATACCATGTTTTTCCACACGAATGAGAATAAAACACAATTTAAGAGAAATTATGAAAGAACGATTTTTTGATGTTTCTTTCGAGGTTTCACCAATTTTTGCAATTCAGTATCCTCTAAAACGATTCCCCTGATTAAACAATTAAATTTAAATTAAAAGTCTACGAAAATATTCACTTATTTTTGTTTTAACAAAAACCGAAAGAGGATTGATGGTGAAACATTTCGCCGTTCTGAGCAGGGCTGATTTAGTGATACCATGTTTGTGTATATATGTGTAGCTGGTGTGAATGTGTCTACAGAAGCCACTCATTCAAATTCACTGAAATTGCATCCTTATTGCTTTATAAGGAAAAGGTGCCAAGCAAATGTCATTATAGGGATTTATGTTTGCATCAGCTCGTATAGACACATGCATATCCTTATAACCACACACATACAATTATGTGAATCCAACAATACCCAGTTGTTCGGGTAACTAGGGAATAACTAGTAATTTTGCTGGCTACTGGTAAACACCCCTAGTTACCACCCAATCTACTCGCAATGCTATAGACTGGTGAATTTAACATGGGTATGTCATAGGAAGGGGTCTATTGTCTCCTCACTGCATTACCAGTAACCACCCAATTCGATAGTCATTTGAAAGGCAATTGTCCCCTCACTGCATTACCAGTAACCACACAATTCGATAGTCATGTGAAAGGCAATTGTCTCCTCAGTGCATTACCAGTAACCAGTCAATTCGGTGGTCAGAAATGATAGCCCAAATTACTAGTAAGTTGTAATCAGAATACCAGTTGGAACAACACAATTATAACAGTTAATCTGTATATTTCGAATATGCGCTAACCACGCTTTATTTAATTACATGACGTGGATAAACATACATACATATATTATAAAGGACAATTTAATGTTAATCTTTAAATTCCTTGATATTGAAACTTATGCGTGAATTCTTGATACTGGGACTTATGTTGCTTATGTTTATTTGGTCCTGGGAATGTGCATCTCAAGGTTGCTTCAAATAATTTAGATGTACCTGAAATCAAATGCAAAAAAGTTTAATGAGATAACTAAAAAAAGTATTGTCCCAAAAAGTATCTATACTTACCAAATATTCTTCTAAAAATATTCATCCTTTTTTAATTTAGCCCAATAACATGTTTGTTGCATCTTTATTTAACGATAAATTTTTGCACATCAAACGCACCAAAAAACTTTTTATTTTAATTCAGAATAAAAAATAAATTTTATACAAAATGACAATACATTTATTCTATTCTGTTTTCAAAAAGAGAAATAATGTTGAAAAGAGATTACAAGAGAGAAACGTTGTCGATTACACTATCCATCGGTAGTCTATAAAATAGTCAATATATTACACACCGCATTACCTGTAACTGGTGAATTGACATGATAGGCAGGAAAGCCCATTTGTTGTTCAATAAATAGTAATTGTCTACTTTGACATAGGCATGTAACTAGTTACTCATTGATCCTAGTTACTTTACACCCAAAAATGGCACACAAAATAGCCTATAGCCTGCTTTTGTCACTGGAAATGGGCATTCCTACCTATCATGTCAATTCACTAGTTACAGGTAATGCGGTGTGTAATATATTGACTATTTTATAGACTACCGATGATAGTGTTATCGACAATGTTTTCTCTTGTAATCTCTTTTCAACATTATTTCTTTTTTTTACAAAATAGAAAAAATATTCTGTCATTTTGTTTATTTGTAATTTAAAAAACCTTATTGATGCGTTTATTCTGAAAAAATTGAAGATGCAAAAAAGAACGTGTTACGAGCTAAATCATAGAAAGGATGAATAATTTAAGAATATTTATAATATTGATACATATCTTGACACAATTCATTATCGCGTCATTTCATTAAACTTCTATACATTTTCTTTCCAGGAAATTTTGAATGATCTGAAGAAACCACGAGAAAAACATTCCAAGGACCAAGGACCACTAGTTCCAGTATCAAGGATCAAGATCTTTATGTATGCAAGATTATATTGTCCCTTGTAAAATTTATTCACTCCATATAATAAAATAAAGTGTGGCTAATGCATATGTGCATTATCCCATTTATCTGACTTCAAGTTACTAGTACTTTTGGCTATCAATTCTGACTACCGAATTGACTGGTTACTGGTAATGAAGTGAAGGGACAATTTGGTTTCCCAAGACTATCGATTTGACTGGTTACTGGTAATGCAATGAAGAGACGATTGGCTCTCACACGACTATCGAAAAAGGCTAATGGTAATGCAGTGGTGGGACAATAGACCCCTTCCTATGACATCCCCATGTTAAATTCACCAGTCTATAGCATTGCGAGTAGATTGGGTGGTAACTAGGGGTGTTTACCAGTAGCCAGCAAAGTTGCTAGTTATTCCCTAGTTACCCGAACAACTGGGTAAAGAACACATAAAATGTACATAATTAGAATTTGTATGTGTACTACTGCACCATCACATATATGTACAACAGTAAAATAAATTATATTCCATAAATAATTTAAATGTCATTCAGGAATGACATTTGAAAATGTAGAATATTACACCGAAACATTGACGAGAACAATACAACATATAAGTACAATAGGGCGACCCAACATTTTTCTCCATTTGATCCAAAGATCTTATATATGAAACTTTATGGCGATTGGTTAACGTTAAAGGCACGGGTCCACCCGAGCGACCTTTATATCCATAGTAATTTGTATGGGACCAAAGGTGAATTTTCAGGAATATTTTTTAAAGGCCAGTCAATGAAAACACTTTTCCAGTTCATTGTTGTGGCTAAATAATGAATCCTACAAAAATTTGGCCAAAAATACCCAAAATCGGCCAAATATGCATACACTATGCAACACTGAAAATGCAAACAACTTCTAGTGTGGATTTTTTGGAAGTACATATTTAGACTACAAAAACCCCATTTGGGTTTTGTCCTGTCAGATCCAGTTCAGATTTTATGGCCTCATCTAAACCGGACTAAAACTACACTTTTTTGCATTTATCAGGCATTTATCTTAGAAAGGAATAGGAATTTGGCCTTGCTGTCTTTAGCAATATTGTTGCCCTAAACTAGTAGAACTTATCTGTTGAACAGACCACCTAAGAAAAAATTCATCTAGAAGCATCAAAATCGATAAAATATAGAAAATGTTACATAGTATCTGAAATTCTGGTCGGTATCAGCTAAACTATTGGGAGTTGAACCAAGTGACCTTTTGTAAAAATCATCCAAATAATGTTTATAGCAATTCTTCAGAACATTCTGAAACTCTAAAATGCTTATTTCATGTTGTTTCAGCGGTATTTTTTATCATATCTTCTACAACACCTATTTCAAACACTGTTCACACCAACAGTTTATTCTCACATTTCTCACATGCTGAAAACGACGTGATGGCATGTTCTGAAGAGTTGTGTATTATATTCAAGCGAACATTTTTTCAAAAGAAAGCATTAAAAAATTAACAGTTTTGGAGATATGGTGCGAAATGTATATAAATTATGGAATTTTTTGATATATTTTGAAATTTGAGGCAATAAATGTAGTTTTTCGAGTTCATTATTTCTCCAAATATTTTATTCTTGTCTATCTATATATTTGCTTCAGAGGTCAGAAAAAGATTTGCATTGGTTTCAGAGATATAGCCCGGAATTTCTTTAAAAACTCAATATTTAACCAACTCAATATTTAACAAAGCCCAACTAGGGTTTTTTGTCGTTTGGGTCTGTACTGTACTCAGTCTGAATTGTTCGCACAAGATTACCTTAAAAATGTTGCACAGTGATATTGAATGCTACCATACATTTTTTTAGCGATTGGACGATAATTGCGGCCTATAGAAAATTTTGGTGAAAATTCAACCTTGGCCCTATACAAATTACTATAACTGATGGCACGGGTTAACGTTAATCGATCGCCATAAAATTTCATATATAAGGTTTGTGAATCATATCGGCCCACTTCTTTCGGTTGAATTTAAACTAAGTTTGGACAAAATATTACGAATGCCAAATTTTAGACCTGATCGACTGCTTCTTTCGAGAGTTATCGTGCTCAACAGCTAGACAAATAGACGGACGGGCATGGCAAGATCGACTCCAAATTGTCTGCAACAGATTTCGTCAAAACATTTGTTTGGGTCTAAACCCATAATTTCGATGAGACACATTTTTCGTCGTATCAAAGTATATATGCTCTCTATAGCATAAAGGATGAAGGTATAATTAGGGGATGGGAGTTAAATTTTTTTTGGTACGCCCTAATGTACAAGCTAAAATGGTTCATTACATAAAAACTTCCAGAACTAAAATAATATACATACATATCTACCAGTTCGAATCATTAAACAGTTTTTAAATCGGTTCTATTATTATATATTTTTAAATTAAATATTTGGTACGAGTATAAGAACATATTTTACTCAAAATTGTGCTTGCATGCGTCCCCATTTAAACACACACATTTTGCAGAAATATGTATTTGTAAAATTAAATATTGAACAATTGTCCCTACTTTGAAGCCGCCCTTAATATTGCCGACCTCCCCTTAATATTGTACTATTAGTAAAAAAATATTCAATAGCCCAGAATTATTTGAATTTCATGTTTTAATAACTATAACATGTTGAGTGAATAACTAAAACATTTAAGACAAATAAAGAATCTTTCGTATACGAAAACTTATGTACAAAATTCAATACATTACTGCTTGAAGCACTCGACTTTATCTCCAGTTTTTAGACGTCATAACTTAGAAAAAATTTACAAAATTTTTTTTCCTTACTCAACCATAAAAATGCAATGGCACTTTTTATACAAAACTGCAAAAACCAAACAAATAAAATATTTCCCCATATTTACAAAAAATTCCAACAAAAGAAAACCGAAAGAAATGTGCCAAGGGCAACAAAGCAAATGAAATATCTACATTTTACCCAATGTGAATACTTACTGTGCCATGCCAGAATGTTGTATAAGAATAATGAAAAAATATGTGTGGCAGTTGCACACTTTTACAAAACAACACCAACAATTTTGAACAACAAAAAATGTATGTTCTTCCAGATCAGTATAATAAGGCGCTTTATACTCGTGTATAGGGTTTCTTTGGCTTATTTTTTTTTCATGCGCCTGGGTAATCCAATTTATTAGAAACTTAAAGTTCAGGTTGTAGAAGTTGCAAACAATGACATGACATACATGCACATTAGGACTATTACCAAAAAATACCACGCAAATAGCGTGTGGGAAATATTGTCCTGATAAGGAAAACGGGCGGACACACATCTCAAAATCGCTTTATCTCGTTGGGATATGAAGATTGGTATACCGCATTGGTGGTCTACGACGAACATTTCGGGGTGTTACATAAATTTTTCCCAAAAACAAACTTATAATAACCTTTTCACATAGTGGTGTAGGGTATAAATAGTTTATCTCAGAACGATTTCATGTCGTAATGAAAAAATACAAGAAATAACTGCAATGGAAAACTTCAATACAGTCAGTGCGGGTACTTATTTTGACGGTAGGGAAAAAGTGGCAACGTATGTCTTAATATTTTCCATCTACACGGCAATATTTTCAATATTTGCAAAAAAAAAAAAAAAAAAAAAAAGGTACCATAATGTACATAGGTTGTTCAGTTATTATGATTGCACCATGATAATTGTACCATTAATTCATTTTCAGCAATGTAATTTGTTTCAACTGAAAACTTACTTCATTTCGAAAACAATTCATGGCATAATGATGATGCTAATCGTTAGTAAGGCCGTGTATTCGAATTTGTGCCAAGCCTCCATGACATTTTTTTATTATCTGTGGATAATGTATGTATTTCAATAATTTCAAGCATATCTTCAAGTGGTGTCGTACTCTGTATAACACTCCTTTTTGATTCGTCGATACCCATTTTAATAGTCTAAATAAAATCTAGATGCCCTAGTTTTTAGATAAGAAGTCACTTGATGTCTCTTTCGGGCAAAATATTGAAATAGTTTTTTATAGCTTTCACCATAAGACGTCTCCTTTGGATGACTATAACAAAAGCAAAAGAAAACGGATGGAAGTATGTGTGGGTGAAAAATGGAAACATATACGCTCGAAAAAATGAAAACTCTCGCTTTATAAATATTAACAACGCATCAGACCTAGAAATTATTACATCAACAAATGCTACCCAATCTCAAGATTAAAACCACTAAATAGTGTTAATTAAAAAGAATAAAACGTATATAGAGATCAAGATAGTGACTTTCCTAAACGCATAAAATTCCTTGTTTTCAAGGTACGCAATTTTTTTCCTGTCAAAAATAAATATTAATAAATCAATAAAATATATAAAAGTCTTTTTAGAAAAACTATTTTTTAATCTTTCGAAAATGGATTATAAGGAGCATATATATGACAGTTTCAATGAAATAGAAAGAAGTTACTTAAATTATAAAATGTCCATATTACATTTAAATATTCGATCGTTGGGAAAAATTTCCTGACATTAATCGCAAATATTTCAAAAATATTAAATGGAATAAAAATATTAATATTGTGTGAAACAAATATATCAAGTAAAGAAAATCAATTCTATAAGATAGATGGTTTCAATGCTGTTTTTCTTAATAGAGATGGAAAAGGAGGAGGAATTGCAGTCTATATAAGAAAGGACATAGCATATGATCAAATACAATTTCAAATGAATTCAGCGGAAGCAACCAAACTGGAAATTGAAATGCCGAATAAGATGAGAGTTGTCGTTATACCAATATATCGTCCGCCTCGATTAAATACTAAACTTTTTCTGCAAGAATTAGATAATCTATTAAACAACATACACCGAAAAGCAAATCTAATATTAATTGGTGATATTAACATAAATATAATGAAAAATAATGTTTTATTGGCAAGTTATCTGAATATCCTTTCTTGCAATGGTTTGCATTGCATGATTAACAATGCAACTAGAGAAGATAAGATCACCAAAACAGCAACATGTATAGATCATCTTTTTATCAGATGGAATAATAGATCGATAAAAGCTCATTCAGCGGTTGTACGATCAGATATATCGGATCATTATGCCTTATTTGCGTGTATTGATGAAAATACTGTTTCGACAAAAAGACTCAATACCACTGAAAACCGTGAAAAAATAATAAATAATTCAATAGTTAACTATCATATTAACAATACAAACTGGGATGAAATGCTGAACAGTTCGCGCGATGTTAACGAATTATTTAACAATATCTACAATGTTTTTGATAACATATATTCCAAATCTGAAATCTGAAATCTTCGAAATTTAAAAAACGGAAAGCACATCCTTGGCTTACAGTCTATATTCTCAAATGTTGCAAGATAAGAGATCAGCTGTATAAGAAGTGGATCCAAGATAAAAACAACAACGCCAATGAAAAAATATACAAAAATTTTAATAACAAGTTGAATAAAACTATAATTAAGGCCAAAAATGATCACCTCTACCAAAAATTCGTAGAAAATCGAAACAATATAAAAGGAACTTGGCAACTTATTAATAAAGTCATTGGTAAAGAGACGGATAATATTGATGCCAATATAAAAAGAAGTTTCAAAAATGACACACTAAAAAAAAATCTGCGAGAATTTTGCCATAAACTTTAATGAAAATGTACTGAAAATAGTACATCCATGTGCATTTGTAACCCTAAGTACTCGTGCAGAAAGATCTATACAAAATTCAATGTTTATGGAATATGCGACAGAACGAGAAATTCATAATATTCTAACGACCATTAACGTTAAGAAAAGCGCTGGAATTGATAAAATAAGAGCAATTGATATAAAAAGTAATGCAAATACACTCACGCCGATCATTACTAAACTAATTAACAATAGTATAAATGAAGCAGTAGTGCCGAATATCATGAAGCAATCGATTATACGACCAATATACAAATGCGGCTGTAAAACTGACTTCAACAATTATAGGCCAATATCAATACTCCCAGTCATTGAAAAAGTATTGGAAGAAGTTGTGGTAAGAAGATTGTCTGCTTTCCTAAAGAAATACGATATTATAAGCAAGCAACAGTTTGGATTTCAAAAGGGTAAAAACATAAACCAGCTTTTGGGATATTTCTCTGACCACATAAACCAATCACTGAGTCAAAATTTGAACTGTCTAGCCTTGTTCATAGATTTCAGTAAGGCTTTTGACACTTTACCTCACGAAAACATAATAAAAGTATTGGAAAAAAATGGCATAAGGGGACATACATTAAAATGGTTCACAGATTACTTATCGTTCCGATCGTTTAATGTAAGATTAGACGAAACACATAGCGATAACAAAAACTTGAGTTATGGCGTACCACAAGGGTCTAAACTAGGACCAATTCTATACATAATATATTCAAATGAAATGTTACAACAACTAAAAAATAGTAAAGCCTTCGCTTATGCCGATGATACAGCAGAGGTTGTTTGTCATAAATCACTGCCCTCGGCTGTAAATATCATACAAAATGAACTAAACATCATTGGAAGTTGGTGTCATGACAATGGGCTAATTATCAATTCGAAGAAGACTAAAATAATGCATTTTAGAACAAGAAATACACCAAAAACTAACATCGACATCAAATTTCATGAAACTGAATGCCTACATAAGACGTATACCAACCAACCATTGATCGACAAATGTGAAACTCTTATAGAAGTTGTACAATCATACAAATATTTGGGAGTCCAACTAGATGAACACTTCAAATGGAAAACCCACGTCAAACTCTGCAGAAAAAAAACAAGAAAGTCAGTATATGCGCTTTATCACTTAAGTAACTGCGCCCCCCATTGCGTAATAAAACAAGCTTATTTTTCCCTGGTTGAGTCTCATCTTCGACACGGAATCACGGCATGGGGAAACGCCAGGAGCTGCAGACAATTACAAGCAACACAGAATAGAATTGTTAAATCTCTAAACAAGAAATCGCCAAACAACGTATCCCAAACTAATCGAAACTCAGTGGACAATTCCACTAAACAGATGTACATAAATCAACAAATACTTAATGTTCGAGAACTATTCTTAACAACAGTCATCAAAGAATTTGCAGAAGATAGTACGGTAGCAAAAAAACTTGATCATTGCCAACGCACAAGGAGAAGATCGGAAGGAAGGTACATAGTCCCGACTTATAAAAATGATTACGGAAAGTACTCTTTATCTGTTGCATTACCCACCGCATTGAACAGTTTGCCAATAGACATACTACAAGAAACTAATAAAAGAATTAGATATAAGTTAATCAAAAAACACTACTTAAATAATTAAAACAACAATCAATTGTATCATGAAATTTCATACTCATATTGAAGACTGGAGTAAAGTAAAATATATAACGTCCATTATTTATGTATTACCCACAGACAAGCTAAGATTAGCTTCGTGGGATCTATAAACTTATGAATTGTTATTAAGTTTTGAACAATAAAGAATAAAAAATGTTTTGATATTGCCTTCATTGAGCAGTACCTCCCGATATTCCGGTTTTTGACGGTTTTAGCCTCATTATCCCGGTAAAATGGTTTGAATTTGGTATTTGTTCTTCGAAGGAGGTATACCATATTCTCTCTGAAGTTTGTCCCTCCGAAATTTGTGCCGACCGACATCGGTAATTCGAAGGTTAAGACGCATTATTCTAGCGAAATGGCTACAATTTAGTATTTACTCTTCGTTTCAGGCATTAAACATTCCAGCAGAGAATTTTCATATAGCCATCTTAGGACGTCAGCTTCCGATTATGGGAATTTAGTAGATTTTAGCCATATTATCCCACTGAAGTGGCTTCAATTTGGCATAAAGTCTTCGTTGGAGCTACAAAACTTTCAATCAGAAATTTGTTGGCAAAGTTTGGCACGATTTTGGGAATTTTTATGTTTTTAGCTTCATTTCTCCCCCTAAATGGATGGAATTTGGTACTTAGGTTTACTTATTTAACAAAAATTGTGAACCCAGGTCTATGTTCTGGCGTAGCTCCCATATAACGACTCCGCCCGATTTGGGATATTTTAATACCTTCCACGATAGTATGGAGGGTATATTAAGTTCATATTTACATTATGCGATTTTCCTTGTGACAATTTTCAGTTTGTAGGTGAGAGAGGGCGTTGAGAGGCAAAAGGTTACCATATGCCTCACCCCTTCCTGCTTCAAACTGACAATTGCCGCAAGGAAAATTGCCTAATGTAAATATGGACAAAGTGTGTGTTCTGTTTATACCCTCAGCCTTTAGGCAAAAAAGGGAATATACACTTTGATACGACCAAAAATGTGCCTCATCGAAATAACGGTTTTAGACCCCAAGTATGCTTGGACGAAATTCGTTTCAGACAATTTGGGGTCGATTTAGCCATGTTCGTACGTTTGTCTGTCTGGCTGGCTGGTGCGCACGATAAGTCTCGAACGAATCAACAGATTCGAATCAAATTTTTGGTATCGTAATATTTTGTCCAAACTTAGTTTAAGTTCGAAGATGGGCCATATCGGCCTACTCCTTCGGGTACCTCCCCCACAAAAGTTCAACGTTTTTCTGTAAAATGGTATGAACTTTAACTCTCGAAGGGATCAATCGCTTTGGTCCAAACTTTGCACATCGTATTATTGCTTCCAAATATAGATCGGGTGTAAGAGCGGATCGTTTTGAATTTTTTTTTCAGTAAGTTGTTTTTCTTGCGCATGTCCATACTTCCTGAGATATTGGTCTAAGAGCTTCAAGAAACCCAGACGGCACCAACCAAAATGGCAAATCCGCGAGATAATTCTCGCAGGGAGTTTCTGATTGGTGCAGACTTTGCACATCGTATTATTTCATCCACTTATGTTTCAGGTTGGAATATGGACTATATTGGTCCACTCCTTCGCGTATCTCCCACACAAAATTCGGATAAAGTGAAGTTTAATAGCGCATCTCGCATCGTTGCGATTCTTTTTTTCAGTAGGTTGTTCTAGCGACCTCATTTACAACGTTACATTTTTTTCGGAGTAAGTCAATACATCCTGAGATAATGGCCCAAAAGCTCCAAAACCCTACCGACAAATCATAAAATGGCTATTTTGCAAGACAACTCTAAATTTTTTTTCAAAAATGATTAAAAATGTTTGATATATATCAATGATTTTGGTTTGGTTTTGTTGTTTTTCAGTGGCTGAGGGTATATCTCCATCAGCACAGCTGACTGATACTTTCTTACTTGTTGTTTGTTAAGTTTGTTTCTGTCATCGAAATAATTATTTGCGACTATAAGGTATATGGTCAGGATAAAATTCGGAGTCAATCTACCCATGTGCAACCGACTGTATTTTTTCCATAGACAGGTCAAGTTCGAATATGGGCTATAGCGTTACACCTGTATTTGATACTACCTGTAATTTGACATTTTAGGTTCCCAGTGGTCACAAAACTTCTCCCCCAAAAATTGTCATCATATGTCCATATTTCGGTATAGCCCCCATATAATTGTACCTCCCGATTTTAGGTATTTCCGGAATTTTTCTACATTTTTTGACGAACTATCTGTAAATTAACACTTGAGGTTTCCAGTGACTGCAAAACTTCTCCAGCAAAAATTGTCAGCATATGTGCATATTACCTTTAAATTGGCATTTGAGGTTCCCAATGGCTACAAAACAAATTTCCGCCAAAAATGTCAACATGGGTCTACAGTACCACCGATTTCAGTTTTTTTTGTTTTTATCTACATTTTCGGTTCCCAGGCGTTAAAAATTTCTCCACCAAAAATTCTAGACATGGACATAGACCAGAACCTTCATATAACAGGACCGCGCTATTTCACGTATTTTTAAGTTTTAAGCTGACCGAATAAGCTAAAATGAAGTATTTGGGGTTTTCCGGTGGTCAAAAATCTTTTTGATCTAAAATTTTGAGCATTGGTACTTTCGTAACAGAAAGAATAATTATTCCATATATGTTCAAAATAGTTCATGGTGGCCCGGCCCGGGTTAAAATAACACCGTTCTTTCCTCTGTATTTGTTTTATATTAAGATTTTCGAATTACAAATAAATATTTCGAATTTGAAATTGCATACTACGAATTGCAAGTGAAAAAATAAAATCGAGTTACAAATGGAATAATTCGAATTACAAATAAAAATTCGAAGTTTTAATGAAATAATTCGAATTCTAAACGGCATTATATAAATACAATTAAAATGTTTCGAAATACAACTAAAAATATTTGCATTATAGTTAGAGTAGTTAATGCTGCTCCCGCTAGCAACGAAAATTCCAATTGTCGCAATTTATCTAGTCCAGCCCCCCTATTCAGTAACTTTTTAACAACTTTACTCATTGTTTATTTTACAACAATTTCATTTGTTTGTTTTGTAGTTGTTACAAAAACAAAAGAAATGTTAACAACTTTTCAATCGATAAAACTTACAGAATAGGCATACAGAACTAGTTCTAAGCCGTACTAGTACAAATATTGACCCAAAGTAATGCGAAGAGAACCAATTGATACCTTTTTATCCCCAAATAAACGAAAGTGCGTCAGTTGCGACTAATTAAATTCACAATTTTTTAACTTAAACGACGAGTTGTATATAAAATGCACATTTGCATTTTCTCAATAACTAACATATAAATGCAGCATTCAATAACTGAAGCTAGTATTGATGGACTGAACATATTCGTACACATTATTTATATTGTTCTGATATTAAAGGAAATGCACAAATTGCCCTTTTCTTCTCTCTCTACCCGATAGCAATTAAAACTCCAGTTTCCAATTCTGAGCGGTACTAGTTCACAATTGACCCCTAAGTAATGCGAAGGAAACCAATTGACACCTATATATCCCCAAGTAAACGTCGAAGCGTCAGTTGTGACTATTTACCACCACTTTTTTTTTAAATAAACTGGTATATGACTGTAAACCTGGAACTAGTATAATACCACCTACAGGTAATGCATAGAGTGTCAATGGGTTACCTCCTATGACATCCCCATGTTAAAGTTTACAGTTGGTTGCACTGTGAGGGGTTTAAAGTGGAACTAGTTACTGTAACCCTGAGAATTGACGAGTTTCCGATGCAGAACTAGTTCATCTTGCAAGCGGGTAGAGCCTCCACATAGTTGAAAGAGAGAATAAAGAGAGAATAGGCTCAAGATATTTGTCCTCTTCCTACTCTGCAAAGGAATGATTATTACCATGTTGCCGTTGTGAGTAAAAAAACGGGATTTCGCAAAAGAGTGTTCGGGTGAAATACGTTTGTATTACAAATGAAAAATCTAGAAATATTTTACCCACAATTAGCAACTTATCTGGGGTAAATAGAATGTTATGTCAAAAGCACGCCATATTAAAAGTCTTTAATTTTTTAATTTATGTATAATTGATGTCTACCGTATGCTGATTACGTTCTGTAGAACTTACGAAGTGACAAACTTAATGTTGTGTCCTCCATTGAATAAAGATACATGGGAAAAAGAAAATTCCTTAGTCAAAAAAGTTTTTTTTTCAACTTCTTCATTTGTTTTTAACTTTCCTTTTTTGTTGTTTTATTTTTGTTTCTTGCGACCAAAAATGTTGTGGCAACCCAACTAACATTGTAATTATCAACAACGTGTACATGGTTTATCTTTATGTCGAAAACCGTAGTATTCAGAACAAGACGTTACGAAAAACAATATAAATTGTATTTCGCTTGGCAACTAAGTATAAAGTGAGTTGATTAAATTAACAATAAGAGAATACTAATTAGGAGAAAAACTTTTTTTGGCAGTACTGTAGGCTACAACAAGAAACTTTCATGCTGAAACTTGTATATTTTAAATACGGGTATAACTTTTTATTTCTTGTGAAATGCAAACCAACAAATATACGAACATAGTCCCAGTTATAATATAAACCACGAGCAATATTTAATTATTTAGTTTTTTTAGCACTGCATTATTGCATGTTTTTTTTTGAGAATATTGATTCTTGCATGTTGCATACTTTTAGGAATGTCAGATTGCCATCTTCCGATAGGCAAATATCTTTCATTAAATATTATATTGCTACAAATAAACCATTTATGCTTTATTTAATGATTTTTAAATTTTTTTATTAAATTTTTTGTTACACTGTGCGACACGAAAATTATTAACCCTATTCTGACACCGCAGCGGGATAGAAGACCAAAAATAAGAAGACGCGTGTCCCGACGTTTTTCCCTATCACTTCAACTTTCGCGGTTACGGGCCCAAAAGACCCAAAAGACCTGACGCCTTGATGTCAAAAGGGATCATTTTGTCAGGCACATATAATCTAAACCGCCAAGAATTTGGGTTAACTCGTAGAAGAAAAGTTGTAGCTCTCGTCTTATAGAATAATAGCTGTGAACACATAAAATCCATTCAACTTCACCTTCAAGGTCAAAATCGTCAAGGTCAAATTTCCCTTTTAATTTTTTCTCGGATTTTGGTCTACAGATGTCAAACCGATCAAAATTGAAGCAAATAAGCAACTAGCAAAATGTACGTTAGATCTTAGTATACAACTTTCTAGAACATACGAACTCTGTAGAAATAGTTCTTAATGTGATTTTTATCCTCTTTTCTCGGTTCCTGCTGCATAGATACTAAACCGTTCAAAATTCAAGAAAACAATGGACCACAATAATGTAGTAAAGTTATCAGCAAACGACTTTCTGGAACATACGAAATGTCTATGACCGGTTCTTAAATGTGAAAATAGCCAAAAACTTTTGAAATTATTCGATTTTTATACTTTTTTCTCTGATTCCGGTTCACAGATGCCGAACCGCCCAAAAATTAAAGATACAGTAACCTACAAAAATGTACCTAAGATTTCCATAAACAACTTTCTAGAACATAAAAAGATTCTAGGAACGGTCCTTCGGTCCACGTTCTGATATAGACCCCCATAGAACGTTACCAGCCGATTTTCGGTATTTTGAAGGTTGTGGCCACAATAATTCACTGAAATGACTGTCACTATAGACATAAAACTTTCCATATGAATTGTTTCGGTATTAGTCCACGCCTTCATATAGCCCTTATAGAACGGTACATCCGGATTTTTGGTATTTTGAAGGTTGTGGTCACCATAATCCATCGAAATGGCTGAAATTTGGTATTAGGTCTTGGTTGGTGGTATGAAATATGGTATTAAGTCTTGGTTGGTGGTATAAAACTTTCCTCAAGAAATTTGTCGGTACATGTCCGCGCCTGTATTTAGCCCCCATAGAACGGTACATCCCGAGTTTTGGTATTTTGTAGCTTGTGGCCACAATAATCCATCGAAATGGCTGAAATTCGGTATTTTGTCTTCATTGGTGGTATAAAACTTTCCGCCATAAATTTGTCGGTACGATCCACGCCTTCATATAGCCCCCATAGAACGGAACCTCCCGATGTTCGTTATTTTGAAGATTTTGGCTTCAATATCCCACCGAAGTGGCAAAAACTAGGTTTTTAGTGTATAAAAATTTCCACCAGAAATTTTTCGATATTGTTCCACGTCTTCATATTGCCCCAATAGAACGCTAACCCCAACATTATTCAACCGGAATAAGTGAAATTTGGTATTTACAACCTGTTTCTGTATGTCGAAAGAACATTTTTCAAAACTATTGGTATCCAATAGCAGCGAAGACGACGAAGATACCACAGTCCCAATCCCAGAAGATGGTATTGAATGTATACCGCCCAGCCAAGATGAGGTAAAGACAGCAATAAATCGGCTGAAGAATAATAAGGCAGCAGGAGCCGATGGTTTACCAGCCGAGCTGTTCAAAACCGGAGGCGACACGCTGATAAGGTGTATTCATCAGCTAGTTAGCACCATCTGGCAGGAAGAACGAGTACCCGACGATTGGAACCTGAGTATCCTGTGCCCCGTCCACAAGAAGCGAGATAAGACTGTATGCTCTAACTACAGGGGCATAAGTCTACTCCCTATTGCCTACAAGATCGTGTCAGGGATATTGTGCGAACGACTAAAGCCTATGGTCAACGAGATAATTGGACCATACCAATGCGGCTTTAGACCTGGCAAGTCCACTATTGACCAGATATTTACCCTGCGGCAAATCCTAGAGAAGACCCAAGAGATGCAGATCGACACCTACCACCTTTTTGTCGATTATAAAGCAGCCTTCGACAGCCCGCTGCGTTCAAAGGTATTCCAAGCCATGTCTGAATTTGGTATCCCCGCAAATCTCATCCGGCTTTGCAAAATGACTTTAACTGACACGAGGTCATCAGTTAAAATAGGAAAGAACCTCTCCGAAGAGTTTGGTACCAAAAGAGGTTTCAGACAAGGAGACAGCATTTCGTGTGATCTCTTTAACATCCTGCTAGAAAAGGTTATACGAGAGGCAAACGTCAAAAGAAGTGGCACAATCTACACCAATAGTCACATGTTACTTGCTTACGCTGATGATATAGACATCATAGGCCGATCAGTAAAAGAAGTAACCGATACCTTTATGAAGGTCAAAGGAGAATCTGCTAAAGTTGGTCTGGCGGTAAACGGTGAGAAGACCAAGTTGATGGTGTCGACGCGCAATGCGTCCATTGAGCTTGGACCGCCTGTGGAAGTTGGTTCCTATAATATTGAGGTAGTTAAAGACTTCGTCTACCTCGGCACCTCCGTAAACACAACAAACGACATCAGTTGTGAAATAAAAAGAAGAATCGTATTGGCAAACAGATGCTACTTTGGTTTAAGTAAGCAGTTTAAAAACAAAGCCACATCTCGTCAAACAAAAATAACGCTCTACAAAACACTGATACTACCCGTGCTGATGTATGGCTCCGAAGCCTGGGTACTTGCGCAAGCAGACATGGCAGTGCTTGGTGTGTTTGAGAGAAAAATTCTTCGAAAGATCTACGGACCAATCTGCGTTGACGGTGAATATCGACTTCGCATGAACCACGAGCTGTATCTGCTGTACAACGACATCAATATTGTTAAACGTATCGAGATGCAGCGATTGCGTTGGCTAGGCCATATCATAAGAATGAGCGATGATGACCCCGCTAAAAAGGTGTATAAACACGGACCGCTTGGCGGTGCACGCAGAATTGGCCGGCCAAGGAATAGATGGCGCAAAAAAGTGGATGATGAGATGAAAAGGCGCGGTATTCCAGAAAGCGAAGCAACAAATAGAGAGAATTGGAGATCTTTTCTTAGTTCGGCCTATAGAACAAATGTTCTGTAATGGGCCAGCTAAGTAAGTAAGTTCTGTATGTCGAAACGAAAATGCCCCTACGTTATTTGTCGACATATTTTCAACTTTGCTTTTGCTTCAAAACAAATACTAATTTGAAAAATACACACAGTTTTGTAGTATTTCGTAATTATTAATTTTCTTATCGACATACGGAAACAGGATGTGAGTCTTCGTTGGATTAAAAAACTTAACGTCGTTCTCACCTGTTTTTTTTCATAACTTTATTCGTATTTAATTTATGATAATATGCGCAAACAGTTTTGATAAAACATCTAACATTTTTGGAAAATAACGAAAATTGTATTATGTTATTAAATAAAATGTTTAACAGTTTGACAGCTTTAAGCCTATACATACTCAGGACAGTTTTTCGTGAACGTATACTGCAAGATCGCCATTTTATATACCGAGATATAGAGTCATCCTTTGGCATTTCTCCCACCAACTAACATTTGATACTGCATGAACACCTGCCCGCAAAAATTCATTTTCTCGTTAGATCCAGCAAAAGTGGGCAATCGCTCAAAGATAGGCTCTTGTGGATTGGTAGAAAGAAATTGTGAATACAAATGATCATTGTGAATGACGTATCTTGGATCTATGCTTAGGAGCCCAAAACAAGAAAGGAGTCGAAAGTTTAGGTCTTCGAAAATTAGCCAAACCCAACGAAATTTGTTCATATAAGAAGCACTTCGAAGCAAATGATCGCCTGTTTTTTTCGGCAAAACTGAGCGTTCGGCGACTACACGACTTCAGAAATGTAGGACGGTTAATTCTGAGTGGTACACTACAATTTGCTTGCCTGAAGTCTCCAGAGAAATTCGAAAAACGAACAAGACAGCACGAATCATTCTTCATCATGACAATGCAAGCTCTCACACATCGATTCAAAACAGCACCTGTTTGACCGGACAAAACTTGGTATTGATGGGTCATCCGCCTTGCAGCCCTGACTGGGGATCCACTGACTACATTTGATTTCAGCACATCGCTAAAAATAGACGTGGTCAACGATTTTCGTTGCCAGAAGTTGCTGTAAAAGCGTTCAAAAACCATTCAAACCAGGGATTCAACAATTGGCTTGAGCGCATGAAAAAGAGTATACATCATGCTGGAGATTACTTAAGAATACAATAAAACTATTTTTGATGGTAAATATTCGCGTTTTCATTGTTAGGCCAGATAGTTATGGTTCAGCCCTCGGCTTCTTCGGCTTCTCAACAGCAACCAATTCAAAGAGCGTAAGAATGAGTGATGGTT
Organism: Musca autumnalis; assembly: GCF_047663935.1. Taxonomy (NCBI): domain Eukaryota; kingdom Metazoa; phylum Arthropoda; class Insecta; order Diptera; family Muscidae; genus Musca; species Musca autumnalis. The sequence continues at coordinate 102,042,198 of NW_027411977.1, read as the reverse complement.
GACAATCAACTGATTGGCGGACAAGTATAAACATGGGAGAGATGAGTTGTAATTCAGACCGCGAATTGAAACCGTCATTTAGAGAAGAAGTAAAGAGTAACCTAGGTGGAGTAGATCTGTGTTCCTTCTAGAGTTTAGATGTGTGCTTAGTAGAGTATCTAAACGAAACCTGGCTATATTTGGTACAAATCATATTGAGGATAGAACAAAGTCAGCACGGACCTTAATTAACCCTAATTCCGTAACAATACTTTATATGGTCGCAAATGATTATTTTAGTGCGGTACAAACGGAAAAACAAACTTAATGGATCCTCCATTCTGTGTTAAAGAGTATAAAAATAATAAAATAATTTTGTGCGGCCTTTTTTATCGCATTACGTTATAATTAAGACTTTGAGGTTGCGATAATAAATGTACCAGTGGAAAACCGAATAAACTACAAGATAGACACAGAGCACTGTGCTCAAATATATCCAAACATTATTGAGAAACATAAGAACTTTGGTTAGTCGAAAATCAGTTGTGATGAAGTGAGAATGTCTAGTGGCAATTAGTAAAACCAGAGAAATATAAAATGTAATTATTTCTTACATATTTTTGTCTATACATTTTTATAACTAAATGTTACTTGTTTTTCATTTGAAATTAAAGAAATCCCTGATGATGATCATCGACGATGATCGAAATATTGGAAAAATAAATTAAAATTAAAAACAAAAAATCTTTTGTTTTTTTCAATTTCGGACCTGAAATCCAAACAAAACAGCAAAAAGATAAGATTTCTAATACTAATGTTCTGTTTTATTCTAAATTTATTAGATATTCGACAATGAAATGAATCCTTTCTTCTAAAACTTTTCTCAAGGGAAATACTTTTCAGTTTAAATCAACAACAAAAATATTAAACAAAACAAAAAACATAATTAAACATGACATACTTAAGGGAGTTTCAAACAATCATGAAGAGCAAAGACGGCAATAATACCCTAATTTTATGCAAAAACATAATGACACGTGACGTTAGCATATTCTTGAGTAGAAGAAGAGTAAAAAAATTACAAAACAACGAACGCACTTCATTTTGTTCGTTCGTTCAGTTTGTTGGCTTGAAAATTATCTTTTAATTGAGTGCAAATATTTAATTACAAAGTATCTTTGACTGTAAGCATAAGAACGATGACGGTTTTATGTGATGAAAAGTTGAATTGTTTGTTTCTAGTCTTACACATTCATACATATATATGTATGTGCCTTTGAGGCACTTTGTTCAAAAATGTTGATGGAAAATGCGAAATAATACCAAAGGAGCAAATATTACTAAGCTGTTTTGAAGGATTTTTGTGTGTAAACAATCGTATTGCTTTGAAGATATGTATGTATGTACGTACAGACATGTACATTATTAAAATATGTACTTGCTAACAAACTTACATTAATTGGTAGTCATTAAGAATTACAAAACTTGTAAAAATCCTTATAACGTTATCTATGTGTAAGCAACAAATGTCAATATTCTAGAGAATTTTATCTATATTTTTTAATAAATGGAAATGAATTCGCTATACTATGAGACAATTTGGGCTAGCTAATTATAATGTTTTTATATTTGTCTTCATATTTTGAAAGTTTTCCGAAAAAATTCTTTATTAAGTAGAGCGATCGACATGTAAAAATGCCAATTTCAATATGTTTTTGCTTGGTGGAGAACATTAGCTGGAAATTTATTTAATTTAATTATAAATAAAAATAACAAGTAATACCAAATTCCAGTTGATTTTGTCTAATAATTACTATTCTATCCATAGCCTACACGTCCACGTACAACAGATTAATTTTCTTTTAAATTAAAAAGGTAAATATATTTTTATTCAATTAGTTCTGTAACAGTAATTATTTTCGTATAGCTATAATATTCTGTTGGTTTTTTGCTAGTTGTTGGCATTGTTAGTGTCCCTATGGAATAGGAAGCGTAGTATGCGTGTGCAACATTAAGACTAGACAAAAAACGACGGCGTAAGCAAAGGTTTGTTTTTGTTCGTAAGATCCTTTGCAGATGTGTATAATTTTCTTGGTGTGTTTCCCTTTGATGTCTGTGGTAAATGACTTAAAAATAAAGTTTAATCACTTGCCAACAATACTAAGCACATACACCAAAGAATTAACAAATGCTTAACACGCCGTCTTGGATATATTCGAGTTGTTGATGTACTAATTGCCGTCATAGCACTCGTACTTGCCATGACAGCTGTTACCAACACTTCCATACGCACAACAATTTGCACCATTTTAAAGATACCACAGGAACACACACATAAAAAAAACAATTGTGACATAAAAAAGGCAGTTTATGTTGTCATCATTGTGTGAAATTATGTAATATATATGAGGCAGCAGAAACATTTTGTCTTTGCATAAAATGCTATTATAATAATCGACATATTGCTGTTCTAACGATATGTCAACCATCCTATTACTTTTAACCTTAGGGTGCTGATGCTTTATGGAATTTCAAATTATTTCCTAGAAGCTTAGGTGATAAAAAGTGAAGTGTTGGGACAATATGATACGCTTGAGCAATTTGAGTACATGGTAAAGATGCGTTTGTAACTATTTCAAACTCATGCATAATGAGGATTTGGTATACATTTTATATGAAATCGGATTGAAACAACTTAGTCTGAGTTGACTTGAACTATATCTGAAAGAGACCACTTTTGGACGTTGAGTCCGTTTTGAATAATAACAAGTAAAAAACGACTTTCAAAATTCCCAAAATCGGAAAACGTGGACCTATACCGACAGTTCTTTGCAGCAACATGCTATACACCCAACGGAGACAACATAACAAATTCAAGCCTTATCGGAGGAATAATGCTGCTAAAACCTTGATACATGCGATACCGATCTATGAGAGCTATATTAAAACGTCGCACAGTGTTGCGCAGTGGAGAAAAATCAAAAATGTGATGGTTACTTTTATATATGTTTACGTTTCTTTGTTACAGTAAACACAGCAAATACGACGTATCTGAAAGATTTTCTTAACGAAGTTATAGCTCTTTAATTATGAAAAATATTTGCCAGGTAATCTAAAGCAATAATCACATAAAAATTAGACGACCACTAAAATAATTATTTCTGAAAATTTTGTTGATAATATTATATAGATATAAATTTTTAGTAGAATAAGTTGACATCAACTAGACATTGGCGAAGTAGCGTATTCAAGAAATAAAAATTTAAATTTGATAAAAAATATAAATTCTTAATATTTCATAGAGTATATCTTTTGATTGCCACCTATTGTCACCATGGATCTTGATTTCCGTTAATTGGACATCTCTTCCGAAGCAAAATGTGTGAAAATATTCTACCCATCCCTGCAACCTTCTGAGATATATCGGTTCAGATTTGGATATAGCCCCCATATATATCTTTCCCCGATTTTGCTATAACTCGGTCAATTTTAATCGAATAGCCTTCAATTTTAATATGTGATATTTTCATAGGCCCCTGAGTAGTTTCACCGATTTTCGCAAACATCAAAGTTGATATTTTTCATTCCTGTTCCCACATAAGTACTTGAGCAAAAATTCTTCAACGCCCTTTATTTTTGTCCACTTTTGTATGGAAGCGGCAACACTGTGCGTCGTCCTGTATCGACCATTCTCTGCGGAAATATGTTATATCCCCAACGAAGACTAAGTACACAATTTTAATAAATTCGGTAGGATAGCGCAGCAAAAATACTTAAAACAAGAAAATACCTTAAATCGGGCGATGCTGCTCTATGATGGCTATATGAATACGTGAAGCTACACCAACTATTCTCTGCACATATATTGTATACGTCCAATAAAGACTATATTTCAAATTTTAGCTATTTCAGTTGGATAATGTGACTGTAAAATTCAAAACGAACGAAGTGATGAAAAAACGGACGCTGTACAAGGTAAAGTGTCAATTACAACAAATTGGCAGTTAGAACATACTTCCCTAAATGTACCCAAATTACTCTATGCAACACGAAAATTATTAACCATATTCTGACACCGCAGCGTGACAAAAGACTAAAAATGAGAAGACACGTGTTTCGCAGTTTTTCCTATCTCATCAGCTTCCACGGTTATAGGGCTCCTAATGTTTAAGGCTTTGATGTCAAAAGGGGTCCTTTGTTTCAGGACTATATCTTCGAAACCGTTAGGAAATTTGAGTTAATCTCAGAGACAAAGTTGTAGCACATTTCAAAAAGAACAGACATTGTGAACCGATAAAATCCATTAAACTTTATCTTCTAGCTCATAATGGGCAATATGTAATTTATTTTTACATTTTTACTCAGGTTTTGATCTACAGATATCAAACCCATCAAATTTGAAGCAAACAATCAACAACAAAAATGTAACTTAGATCTCGATAAACATTTTTAGAACATACCAACTCTGTATAAACGGTTCTTAATGGTCAAAATAGTAAACACAATGGGATTTTTATCCTGTTTTCTCTGGTTCTGGCCCACATATACTAAACCGTTCAATATTCAGGACAACAATCAACTACAATAATGTAGCAGAGATATCAGTAAACAACTTTATGGAACATACTCGTACAAACTCTGTGAAAGTTTCTTAATGGTCAAAAAAGCGAAACACTTTAAAAAATATTCGATTTTTATACTTTTTCTTCGATTCTGGTCCATACATACCAAACCGTGCAAAATTTAAGAATACAGTCAACTACAAAAATTACCTAAGACTTCAACTAACAACTTTCTAGAACGTATGAACATTCTCGGAATGACGCTTTTAGTTGAAATTCACAAACAAATACATTATTGTTAAAGTTTTCCCCTTCTCAGGTCTGTAAATACAAACTCTTAAAAAATCAAGAAAGATCATGTATGTATTTACCGACCTGAAGAGGAAAGAATGGGCAAATATAATTGTACTTTGAACTTGAAGAACTTTTCCTAGAAAGTTCATATGTTCTAGAAAGTAGTTTACTGCGATCTTAGGTACATTTTTGTAGTCGACTCTTTTATTAAATTCTGAACGGGTCGGTATCTATGAACGAGAATCGGAGAAAAAAAGTATTAAAATCGAATATTTTCTAAATTGTTTTGCTATTTTGACCTTTAAGAATTTGTCACTGACAGTTCGTTTGTTCCAGAAATTTGTTTACTAATATCTTTGCAACATTATTGTAGCTGATTGTTTCCTTGAATATTGAACGGTCTAGTATCTGTGGACCAGAACCAGAGCAAACTACATAAAAGCCACATTAGTTTTTCCTATTTTGACCTTTAAGACCAAAACCCGAGAAAAAATATAAAAAGAAATTACATCTTGATGATTATGACCTACATGATGAAGTTTGAGGGATTTTGTGTATTCGCAATTTTTGTTCTTTAAGACAAGAGCTACAACTTTGCTTCTGAGAGTAAATAACATTTTTTAACGATTTGGAAGATATGATGCTGGCAAAATTATCCCTTTTGACATCAAAACCTTAAACCTTTGGAGACCTATAACCGCGAAAATTTATGAGATAGGGAAAAGGGGCGAGACACGTGTCATCTCTTTTTTGGTCTTCTATCACACAACGGTGTCATAATATGGTTAATAAAACATGACTCAAAAGACTACACACAGTGTTATTTATAATACTGCTATCGAGGAGAAGAAATGCGACATACAAACCTTAATTAGTATCAACTGGACAGAGGTAAGAAAAAAGCGTTATGTTCGGCCGGGCCAGTTTAGAACGAAAATAGATATACAAATTTTTGAGGGCCATACAAAAACGCAATGTTAGTGAGGAAGTTGTTTGACCACTGGGAAGCTTAAATGCCAAGTTATATCCAGTTTGAAATGACAATGAAGATAAAAACTTCAAAATATCTGAAATTAGCTGGTAGCGTTATGTGGGATCTGTTCCAAAAAGTGGACCCATGTAATTTTTTTGACAAAAGTAGAGGCGGTTTTATTTCGTCTTTTAAGAAAAAAATATTATAAAAACGCTAATTATTTTAATGAGCACAATTGTTACTAAAAAGTTCTCTCGAAGCGAGTCCAGCGAGTAAATTGCATAATACATGTAAAATGTTACTCAGAATTCGCGGACTTTACAAAAATGTATATTTTATTGAATTTAAGTCAACTTTTTTCAAAATAAAGGCCCATTTAGCGGTCATAAAATTACATAAAAATTTCCTGTGGATCAAAACTTCACGGCTAATCAAATGAGCCTACAATCATACAGATTGGTGTTATAGTTTCGATGTTACAACCAAAATAACCACATATTTTGGTCAAAAAAATAATTTTTTGTTTGAAAAAATATTTTTGTAGTAGAAAATATTGGAAAAATCTATAGGAAACTTCCTTCATTTTGCTTAAATCTCCCAATAAAATGGACGGATTTTGCTTTATAGACATTTATATTAAAGCTTTCCCATTGCGGAAGATAATTGGTTTGCTTCTGAAATGGAATAGAGGTCAAATAACCCATTTTAATTTACATGCATTTTAAAATACGCGTAAATCGCGTAATTATCAAAATCAGTTTGTCCGCATGTGATTTTCATGTACAGCAATACCGTATCTTTTAATTTGAATATAGTTTTCGAAATTTAATTTGGTGGCTAAGATGTAGCATCGGCTGCATCTTAGTGTTGAAAAACGTATAAAACTTCGCTAATTTAATTCGCGCAGAGTGCATACAATTTTTGTCCGCATCCGATTTCAGTGTCCACCATAGAAATCTACATCGCTATGTATTCATTCCTTGGCGGTCGGTAAACAACAGTGGATCACACACAATTTTTGGGATAAAATGAATACAGCTCCCTTATCAGTGAAGTTTTTAAATCTGTGTTACCGCTAAAACGAAAATGCAGTACCAGTGTTTTTCATTGCTGTTGAAGTGACCCGCAGATAACGCAATTAAATACGCGATATTTTCAGGAACAATTTTAGGTGATTTTCCTACTTTGGAATTTCTCGTAACTCGCGTTTTAGTAGATGAATTTTCACGGGGACTGATTTATTAGATCCGGAACGTAAAAAACTAAAATGTACAATGGGGTACGAGGTAATCGAATGACAATTGTAAATATTAGACCCGAAAAATATGATTTTTAGAAAAATTTTCGCACAAAATTTCCGCATTTCGATGCAAATTTTTCTGAAGCTGTGTAGACTACATTCACGAAATACGTATCAAAAAAAATCAGAAGTACTACAATCCTATAAAAGCCTTTTTTAAAAATCTGTTTGCGGAACGTGACTAGAGGAAAATGTCAAAAAACACTGTAAATCTGGCTTCAAAATGTCAGCATCATTTAATGGTAGACGTAGATCAAATTTTGAAAAGTTATACATCAGTGAAATGATCCTTATTTAGTTTACATCTACTTTTACTTTGACAGGAAAATCGGGAAAAGTTTGCTTTATTCACAAATCAAGAGAAAAAAAGGCACGTTACCTATTTTTACCTATTTTTTAACATATGTAAATACAGCCACAGCTTCCACGCAAATTAACTTTTGATGCCAATATTTTTTACCACGTCCAAAAACATCTCATTTTAGCCAAAAACATTTAATTTGTATAATATACAATCACAAGTCGCGTGTTCTAAAAGGGTAAACCTTGGCTTCAACTATGTTAAATTTTCAAAAATATTGGTGATATACACTTTCATACGGGCAAACTGTGCCTCATCGACATAATGGTTTTAGACCCCAATTATGCTTGGACGAAATCCGTTTCAGACAATTTGAAGTTGATTTAGCCATGTCCGTCCGTCTGGCTGGCTGGCTGGAGCGCACGATAACTCTCGAACGAATCAACAGATTCGGTCCAAAATTTGGCTTTCGTAATATTTTGTCCAAACTTAGTGTAAGTTCGAAGATTGGATATATCGGTCCATTCCTTCCGGTACCTCACCTACAAAAGTTCGAGAAGTTGTAGGGAGTAACTGATTTGGTCCATACTTTTAACATCGTGAAGTTTCTACCAGACTTAGATGAGGTTCTAATTTGAAATTATTTGGCCCACTGCACAGTGGATCCACACATTGGCCAAAAATAAAAAAATAATGTCAAAACTTTGGTACAACATCTGCCAACACTGACAGCTATGATATGGACCTTTTTAAAAATATATTAGTTTTTGTTTCATTCAAAAAGTCCTCAAAAGTCGGAACATTTGACTAATACTTTTTGTTGTGAGTACAACCTATATTTTAAGTTCAAGTAAATATATTCAAAATATCGCGAAACTATTGCGCATAGCAAAATATTTTGGTGAATTTTGAAGGATATTACCACAGCTAAATTTTTATTAAAAAATAGCGTTTCAGCGTGTTGTGGAATTCTAGTTAGCTGCATATTTTCTTAGTGTATTTTGTAATGCCACTTCGAACACAGGGACGTACGCAGGGGGGGGGGGGGGGGGGCACAGCTGGTGAAATGGACCAAAAACATAATTTTTATCCGATTTTGTAGCTGCTCTGTAGGTCGCAATAATAGTGCGATCGCCTCGAAATTTTAAATAAGGTAAGAGTATATGACAAAGATGAAGTTTGCAATTTGAGATGGCGATCAGATAATATTTAGAGGGTTAAATGGACCACAACTTTTGTGTGAAAATTGTGAAAATTTTTATTATACAGGTTATATCTTTGTTCCTGAAAGACACATTCCTCCCTCGTGAGATATATTTGGAAGACGATCTCTTGACCTGATCAAATAACAGAGTTACAGCCTAATACATCCAGTTTTTTGTTGGTAGTGTAATCATGAACACGCTAGAGTTAGCAATTATAGCGCAATAGTCACGAAATTTCGCACAAGGTAAGAGTTTAGGTTGAAGAAAATGCCTATAATTTTGTATGATGATCTGATATTATTTAGCGGGTGACACAGACCATTACTTTTGTATGAAAAATGTACAAATTTTATTTTTGGTCCATATTTAATTTCCTAGAGGGCATATACCGGCAAAGTAGCGTACATATGGAAAAAGAACTACTGACCTTTCCCTTGATCTAAATTGCAATAATGTGTCTGCTAGATAACGGACCTACTGCCTAATATGTAATAGGGTTTCTGTATAGAACCACAATTTCCTCCCATGCTACAAATTGTTGTTATAATGACAGAGAAATTTTCAGTTAAATTGTCCAATTGGATGTTTTATACAAATATTGCAGCATTAGGTCGCCTCGCCACATATTTTATACCTCAGGATTTACAGTAAGGGGATACATACACAACACGAAAGATGTGTCTCATCGAAATAATGATTTTAGGCCCCAAGTATGTTTGGACGAAATTCGTTTCAGCGCACGATAACTCTCGAACGCATCTACCGATTCGAACCAAATTTTATACTTCGTAATATGTTGCCCAAGGGAGATGAAAGAAGTCTCCCTTGTCCCGTATGGGATGTTTGTGGAACAATTATTATAATATTTAGCCCAAACTTAGTTTAAGTTCACATATAGGCTTTATAAGTACACATCTCCCCCACAAAAGTTCAAAATTTTTTCGAAAAAATGTGTGAACGATAACTGGCGAAGTGAGCAATCGATCGATAAATCGGGTAAGACTATATCGATCCACACCTTCGGGTACGTTCCGCACAAAATTCGGAAAAGTGAAATTTAAGAGTCCTCTCGAATCGTTTGAATTTTTTTCAGCAAATTGTCCTTCGGTCCCCTTTACGATGGTACAATTGCAATAGCAAGTCCATACTTCCTCAGATTATGGCCGAAAAGCTCCAAGAAACCCTGAAAAACAAACAATAAACCTAAATAAAATGGTTAGTCCGCAAGATAACTTTCAAAGGGATTTTCTGATTGGTCCAAACTTTGCACATCGTATTATTTCATTCAGTCATGTATCCTTCGAGTACCCCCCACACAAAATTTGGGAAAAGTGCAGTTTGAGGACACGTATCGGATCTACATATTTGAATTTTTGAAGGAGGGTCTTTTCGCGGTCCCTATTGCAACGGTACAATTTTTCCGGGGTAAGTCCATACGTCCTGAAATAATGGTCTAATGGAGGGACAAGGGAAGCTTCTCTTATATCAATGGATTCATATTATGTTATTGATCTGTGACCTAGTTTTTATCGCCGAGTCCGAACGACGTGTCCGTAGTTGCCACATGTAGAGACTTTTTCATGGCTGAAATACTCAGGAAATATCGCCAACATTACTAAGGGGTATTCTGCCACCGTTGAAAATTTGATGTGGGCAGGCCTGGGAATCGAACCCGGAAATTCAGCGCCCAAGGCGGTTGAATATAGCTAGTTCCTAGAGTTTGTGGTGTAGGGTATCAAATGGTTGGCCCGTCCGACTATAGCCTTTGCTTACTTGTTATACCCTCAGCCTTTAGGCTAGAAAGGGTATATACACTTTCATACGGGCAAAATGTGCCTCATCGAAATAATGGTTTTAGACCCCAAGTATGTTTGGACGAAATGTGTTTCAGACAAATTGGAGTCGATTTAGCAATGTCCGTCCGTCTGTCTGTCTGTCCGTCTGTCTTTCTGGCTGGCTGGTGCACACGATAACTCTCGAATGGATCAACCGATTCGGTCAAAAATTTAGCTTTGGTAATAGTTTGCCCAAACTTAGTTTAAGTTCGAAGTTGGGCTATATCGGTCCACTCCTTCCGGTACCTCCCCCACAAAAGTTCGAAAATGTTCGGAAAATTTGTGCGCACGATAAATCTTGAAGGAAGTAACCGATTTGATCCATACTTTCCACATCGTGAAATTTCTACCACACTTAGATGAGGTTCGAATATGGACTCAATCGGTCCACTCCTTCGGGTACCTCCCACACAAAATTTCGGATAAGTTCAGATTAGGACCTGCTCTCGAATCGCTTTGACTTTTGTTGCAACAACTTATATTAACTGCCCTCCATACGACGGTACAAATTTCATCAGGGGCAAGTCCATACTTCCTGAGAAAATAGACTGAAAGATGCAAAAAGCCCCTATGACACCGTGTGTACTGGTTTGAGCGCAAGATAACCCTTGAAGGGATCTGCCGGTTCGGTCCAAAATTTTGCCTTCGTAATATTTTGTCCAAACATAGTTTAAATTCGAAGACAAGCCATATCGATCCACTCCTTCAGGTACCGCCCCACAACTCTTGAAGGGAGTGACCGATGTAATCCATACTTTACACATCCTAATATATCTACCAAATATAAATAAGGTTCGAATGTGGACTATAGTTGTCTACTCCTTCTGGTACCTCTCACACACACGATAACTCTCCAGCTGTTCAACCGATTTGGTCCAACATTCGGTCTTCGTCATATTACATATATCCCAACTTAGTTTCATGGTGCTATGACCAAAATGCTATGACGATATCACTTGAATGGGGCAACCAATTTTTTCCAAACAAAACTATCTCTTTGGATATATTGTCAAAATTTAGTTTAACTTCTAAAATGGACCATACCGGACCTCCCTAAGGGTACCTCACCCACAAAAGTTCAACATTTGTGTCTTAGTGCAGTTCATTCCTAATCCAGATTTTTGTCGGCAAGTTCAAATGTCCAAAAAGGGCCACAAAATTCTGAGGAGACCTTAAATACATTCGATCTGTCCGTAGGTTAAAGTTTCACTTCACATTGGCTGAGGGTATATATCTGTCGGCAAAGCCGACTGACACATTTTTTCTTGTTTTCTTATAAAAATGTTTGTATGTTTGAAGATTTCCAATTAAAACTTATACTTTTCTTACGTTTCTGAACAGAAAATGTTCATCATTAACAAGTTTTGTAAGAAAATATTTTAAAAAATTTTGTTTGTATGCTGTTTGTGAGAGAAACTTCCAATGAAATCTGAATTACTTCTTCATGTCATATCAAATGCGAATTCCATAATGAATATACTCCAAGTTTATGTCATAATCGAACTATATAGAGCTCTCAAGGCCTTATTCTGTAACAACAATAATAACGAGTTCAGTATTGTGGGAATGGAAGTACATGAAAAAATGCCTATTTGATAAAATGTATGAAGGGTCGATCCTTCGTGGACTACATCTTGAAAGCCAATTAGAGATTGTTTTACTGTCATCGCCAATATTTTGTTATTCTATTTTAGACAAATTAGATGCTAAACAGTATGAAAAGATAGATGTACTTACTCATGGAACTCATGATAACTCTCGAACGGATCAACCGATTTGGTCTAAGATATGGATCTCGTAATGTTTTGTCCAAATTAAATTTAAGTCCTATCGGTACCTCTGCCATAAAAGTTAAAAAATATTCCCTAAAATGGTCGAAGGGACTAACCGACTCAGTCTAAAATCGAACCTAATATGGACTATCTCGGTCCACTCCCAAAATTACTTCCAAAAGTAGATCAAGTTCCAAGAGAATATGTTTGGACAACATCTTCAGGTCCCTCATACAAGTCTAACTTAACTGCAGTTTAAAGACTGTTCGAGGATCCTTTGGACATTGTGTAGTCTTGTTTACAGCGATATCCTATTTTTCGTGGACAAGTTCATGCTTCCTGACAAAGCTCTAAATACTACGGTGATCAACTAAAATAACTTATGGGCGCGATAACTATCGAGAGGAGTGTCTCTCAAAATAAGATTCATTTCCAAAATTAATTAGCTTATTATTAGCGAATAATTATGTGGGGTTCAATAAGGATCGATTGTTATTTGTCAAAACTATACAGAACTAAGTCCATCAAAGTGTTTGTCATCGAGTCCAAAAACTTCTAATCGTACAATTAAGAACAAAATTATAACGTTTCTTTTGTAACATTATATTAAAAGTAAAAATAATTTTCCGGTAAATAACACTGTGCAACATTTTTAAGGTATTCTTGTGCAAACAATTCGAAGTGAGGATTTTGTGAACGTACAGACCCAAAATACAACAGCCCTAGTTGCGTTTTGTTGAGTCAGACCCAGCTTGGATTTTATGGCCTCATCTAAACATTGTTAAATATTGTCTTTTTAAAGCAACTCAGGGCTATATCTCTGAAACCAATGCAAATCTTCTTCTGACCTCTGAAGCAAATTTGTAGATAAAGGCCAGAATAAAATATTTGGAGAAATAATGAACTGGAAAAACTACATTTATTGCCTCAAATGTTATAATTAGGCAGTGGAATTTTATGCAACCCCTATTTATGGTCCGATTCATGTCAAATTTTGGGACTGTGCATATTTTTGGCTTCTGATTAAATTGCAATCGAAACATATGACATATGCAACAAATAATTCAATAATAGGTACAAAAATGTTTGTATGTACAATTTTTCTGCTTAAAATTGTTTTCAGACTATTCAAAAAAATAGAGAAATTTATAACCCCAGCCTCAAACTTCAAAATACCGAAAATCGGGAGGTATCGTTCTATGGGGGCTATATGAAGGCCTGAACCTAAACCGACAAATTTTAGGTGGAAAGTTGTTTACCCCTAAAGGAAGACTTAATACCAAATTTCAGCCATATTGGCGGGATATTGAGGCCACAACCTTCAAAATACCAGAAATAGGGAGGTACCGTTCTATGGAAGCTATATGAAAACGTGGACCCATGCGGACAAATTTCAGGTGTAAAGTTTTATACCCCTAACGAAGACTTAATACCACATTTCAGCCATATCGGTGGGATTTTTAGACCACCAATCCTTGTATATATTTTTGCATATGCTCATTTTATGCAAATATGTAAAAATGTGCAAAATATGCAAACATTTCTGGGTCTAATTCGTTTTATTTTGTGATGAAACGAGTTTCTGTCTAATCAGATTTTCTCTACGACCATCCTAACCATATATGCATTTGCATAGGATTCCGCTGTCTAGTTATAATATATCTAAAAATTCCATAATTTGTATACATTTCGCAGCATATCTCCAAAACTGTTAAATTTTTCTTAATCGGGTATGTGATGGAAAACGATTCGACTCGTTTTGCCATAAATCGAAATCGTATATCTCTAATTTTTGTGAATATTTTAATGAAATTGAAAATGGATATTATTCAAAAATGGGGCTTTTGCGAAGCAAAACTATATATATCATCAACGGCACTCCGATTATATACCATTTCGATTCTGCAAATCGAGTCGATTTGGTTTTCATCACATACCCGAATGTGTTCATTTGGAACACGACAGACGATATTCTTAAAAATTAAGCTAAGGTCATCGAAATAATGAAATGCTTGCTATAGCAACGACAACGGCAATTCTTTGTGGTTGTAAGATTCTGCGATAAACCATAACGTGGACCTGTATGTTTAAAAACTTTACCAAAGTGGCTCGATATTGTATATTTTCAGTTCTAAATATTCTACTCTGTAAATATTTAAAATTGTATCCTAAATTTTATGAATTCTTTCTATTGAATTTATATACTACTAGCAAAATGCCCGCTACTTCGTAAGCGGAAAAGGAATAATATACAAATAAGCAATATTTAGTATGGAAAACACTGAAAAATTTGATGTACTAATACCTATTTGAATTGATATTTAATTTCTTTCAAGTACTGCTCGTATACGTTTTGTTCGAATTTCAAAAAAAGACCTCTACACTTCAACAGCGGCCTACATTTTAAATTCCAGTCCATGTTTTATTAGAACGGTATGGGTATTTTGAAAATTTTATCCATATTTTCCAACCGAATTTTGGAATTTGTGATATCAAAATGTAGAAAACCATTATTCAGAAGATGTTACCCTATATAACAGTTAATTTTTGAGACATTTTATTTTCGGCCTTTTTTCTCAGGATGTAAAAACCTTCTTGTAAAACATTAGCCGCATAGATCTACCTTTTCAAGTGAACTTACAATAACGTTTAGAATAGACAACAAAGATAAAAACAATTTTGTTGAAAAGGTACGTTTGACTTTTTGATTTCAGTACATTATTTAGAAACCAAATTCGTGTTAACCTAGAAATAATAGTACATTATTCAGTACAATTTTTAAAATCCAATTTAAAATCCCTTAGCTCAAATGTTACAGTTTTAGCTCTACCTTTCATACATTTAAAGGCGGATTTAAATAAATATTCTGAACCAATCTCAACAGCTATCCTCATAACATATTTCATTTATCGACTCACCCAGTACCAGTGCTTCAATATTTAGTATTATTTAATAGTTCTAGTACACTTATTGTACGACCACCTCTAACAATGAACCTGACAAATCAATAATATATCAGAATTTCACATCTATACCAAATTTATTGCAATTTTGTACTTTTCACGCACTAATGATAAAATTCCATCTTCATTGCTACACCCAACGTCAAATTTAATAGCATTTAGTACATTTCGTATTTCTCAATAAATCATCCAGCCCTCAGCCTAATTTTAGAATTTGTATGCATTTCAAAAAATCCTTATCTAAACACCAACACAATCCCTCATACAACAATTCGGAATTCCACCTATATCCCATCATGCAACACCAAACTGGTACCAAATTTAGTACTTATAGTATGTATAAGTTTCAAAAATTACTTCCTTTTATCAAAAACTATATCCAAACCGCGATTAAGTATTTTTCGTATACATTAGTACGAATTTCCAAAACTTTCCCTCTATCTCCACTCTAAACGTCAACTGCTATACTAATACAAATTTCACAATTTCAGCTCTACCCCTTTACACAATAACAATTTGGACCAAATTCTGTGCCATTTAGTAATTTTCGTACACTTGTTGTACGTAAATCCACAACCACATCCATATCTCAACCCTACACACCAACAGCGGCTATAATACCAAATTTCTGAATTCCACTTCTATTCATAATACCATTATTACTTTTCGTATGAAATAACTATCAATAACTATCTCCAACAGTAATTGCGAATTTCAGGATTAGGGTTGGAATCCTGAAATTCGCAATTATCCGTCCACCCAAATCTAAATTTTACCAAATTTAGTACCATTTATTAATTTTCGTACCCATAAGTACGAATTTCCAAAGCTACCTCAATGCTACACTCCATAAGTAATCTTAATTATAAATTTCAGGATTCCAGCTTTATCTGTACACCCAAATCCAAAATGTACTAAACATAGTACCATTTAGTACTTTCCGTACCCATAAGTACGAATTTCCGAAACTACCTCAATCCTATACTCCATAAGTAATCTTAAATCCAAATTTCATGATTCCAGCTCTATCCGTCCACCTCAATTTAAATTGTACCATATTTAGTACCATTTAGTGCTTTCCGTACCCACCAGTTCGAATTTCCAAGACTAAGTCAATCCTACGGTCCAACAGTAATCTTAATTCCAAATTTTAGGATACCAGCTCTATTCGTTCCCCCAAATCCAAATAGTACCAAATTTAGTACTTTCCGTACCCATAAGTACGAATTTCCAAGACTAACTCAATCCTACACTCCAAAAGTAATTAAATTCCAAATTTCAGGATTCCAGCTCTATCCGTTCACCCAAATCCAAATTGTACCAAATTTAGTACATTCCGTACCCATAAGTACGAATTTCAAAAAACTTCCTCACTCCTACACTCCAACAGTAACCTTAATTCGAAATTTCAGGATTCCAACTCTATCCGTTCACCTAAATTTAAATTGTACCATATTTAGTACCATTTAGTACTTTCCGTACCCATAAGTAAGAATTTCCAAGACTAACTCAATCCTACACTCCAAAAGTAATTAAATTCCAAATTTCAGGATTCCAGCTCTATCCGTTCACCCAAATCCAAATTGTACCAAATTTAGTACATTCCGTACCCATAAGTACGAATTTCTAAAACTTCCTCAATCCTACACTCCAATAGTAACCTTAATTCGAAATTTCAGGATTCCAACTCTATCTGTTCACCTAAATTTAAATTGTACCATATTTAGTACCATTTAGTACTTTCCGTACCCATAAGTAAAAATTTCCAGGACTAAGTCAATCGTACAGTCCAACAGTAATCTTAATTCCAAATTTCAGGATCCCAGCTCTATTCGTTCCCCCAAATCCAAATTGTACCAAATTTAGTACTTTTCGTACCCATAAGTACGAATTTCAAAAAACTTCCTCACTCCTACACTCCAACAGTAACCTTAATTCGAAATTTCAGGATTCCAACTCTATCCGTTCACCTAAATTTAAATTGTACCATATTTAGTACCATTTAGTACTTTCCGTACCCATAAGTACGAATTTCCAAAACTACCTCAATCCTACACTCCATCAGTAATCCTTATTCCAAATTTCAGGATTCCAACTCTATCCGTTCACTTAAATATAAATTGTACCAAATTTAGTACATTTTGTACTTTCCGTTCCCATAAGTATGAATTTCCAAAACTACCTCAATCATACACTCCATCAGTAATCTTAATTCCAAATTTCAGGATTCCAACTCTATCCGTTCAACCAAATCCAAATTGTACATAATTTAGTACCATTTAGTACTTTTCGTACACTCATAGTTCTTATTTCCAAAAACCTTTTGGTAAAACTTTCTTACTCTTCATCACTGACCCTCAGTCCAAATTTGAGGAATCCATCTCTATCCGTTCACCCAAATGCAAATTGTACCAAATTTAGTACATTTTGTACTTTCCGTACCCATAAGTATGAATTTCCAAAACTACCTCAATCCTACACTCCATCAGTAACCTTAATTCGAAATTTCAGGATTCCAACTCTATCCGTTCAACTAAATTTAAATTGTACCAAATTTAGTACCATTTAGTATTTTCCGTACCCATAAGTACGCATTTCCAAGACTAACTCAATCATACACTCCAAAAGTAATTAAATTCCAAATTTCAGGATTCCAGCTCTATCCGTTCACCCAAATCCAATTTGTACCAAATTTAGTACATTTTGTACTTTCCGTACCTATAAGTATGAATTTCCAAAACTACCTCAATCATACACTCCATCAGTAATCTTAATTCCAAATTTCAGGATTCCAACTCTATCCGTTCAACCAAATCCAAATTGTACATAATTTAGTACCATTTAGTACTTTTCGTACACTCATAGTTCTTATTTCCAAAAACCTTTTGGTAAAACTTTCTTACTCTTCATCACTGACCCTCAGTCCAAATTTGAGGAATCCATCTCTATCCGTTCACCCAAATGCAAATTGTACCAAATTTAGTACATTTTGTACTTTCCGTACCCATAAGTATGAATTTCCAAAACTACCTCAATCATACACTCCATCAGTAATCTTAATTCCAAATTTCAGGATTCCAACTCTATCCGTTCAACCAAATCCAAATTGTACATAATTTAGTACCATTTAGTACTTTTCGTACACTCATAGTTCTTATTTCCAAAAACCTTTTGGTAAAACTTTCTTACTCTTCATCACTGACCCTCAGTCCAAATTTGAGGAATCCATCTCTATCCGTTCACCCAAATGCAAATTGTACCAAATTTAGTACATTTTGTACTTTCCGTACCCATAAGTATGAATTTCCAAAACTACCTCAATCCTACACTCCATCAGTAACCTTAATTCGAAATTTCAGGATTCCAACTCTATCCGTTCACCCAAATGCAAATTGTACCAAATTTAGTACATTTTGTACTTTCCGTACCCATAAGTATGAATTTCCAAAACTACCTCAATATTTCACTCCATCAGTAATATTAATTCCAAATTTCAGGTTTCCATGTCTATCTAAATCCAAATTGTACCAAATTTGGTACCATTTAGTACTTTTCGTACACATAAGTATGAATTTCCAAAACTACCCCGATATCTCAATCGTACACCTAAACGGTGATCTAAATTTCAAATTTCATGTTTTCAGCTCTATCCGTTCACCCAAATCCAAATTGTACCAAATTTAGTACCATTTAGTACTACTCGTACACAGAAGAACGAACTTCCAATTATCATCGCCACTTCCCAACCTTGATTCCCATACCAAATATGAAGATTGTAGCTATATCCGCTCAAAATATACAATTTGTACCAAATTTACTAACTTTTCGTACTCTTATAGGTCGAATTTCCAAAAGCCCTTTGGTACATCTTTCTAACTCTCAATCAGTTACCTTCATGCCAAATTTCAGAATTCTAGCTCTTTCCGTTTGCCTAATACAAAGGGTACCATATATAGTACCTTTTAGTACTTTTCGTACCCTTCTAGGTCGAATTTCCAAAAACCCAGCCTTATCTCACCCCTACACACCAACAGCAACCCACACCCAAAATTTGGAGATTCTAGCTTCAGCGGTTTCGTCTGGGCGATGATATGTCAGTCACTCACTCATCACTAAGCTCTTTTATATATATAGACTAGCTGACCCGGTTCCGCGTTGCTGTCCCGTCGTTTTGGATTTCCGTGTAAGCCTTTGTAATCTATTTACAATTTATCAGTTAAATATTGATCACTCTAGATTTTCGAACCGCATTGTTGGCCCGTCGTTTTTGTGACCAATGCACATTATCGGTGTTGTACTGTATTCTAAAATGTGGAATTGATCGCGCTTTCCCACCTATTGGAGCCCCGGTTAAAAGCGTTTTTATAGTCACGCTTACTAAAATTAAGGATATTATCTACAATTATACATTTTTGAAAAATTGGGTTGACCGCGATATTCCATTTCCGAGATGACCATTCAAGATCAAGACAGTAAAAATCATATTATTGCAAACGTTTTTTAAACAAAACGTTCAAAAATAACTTTGATTTCACGATTTCTTAAAAAATTTTGTGGGGGAGGTACCCTGGTCACTCCACTGACCACTATAAAAAGTAGTTAAAAACCTATTCTCAGACCTACAAACTCCACATACAAAATTTCATCAAATTCGGTCCAGCCGTTTCGAAGGAGTTCAAAGCCGAACACCGTGACAGGAGAATTTTATATATATACTAGCTGACCCGGTCCGCGTTGCTGGCCCGTTTTTAGTTTTCCGTGTAAACATTTATAACCCATCTACATATTTATATATCTACACCTTTTCAGATTCAATTCGAATCATTTTAGTTGTAATTCGAGAATTCCATTTTTTAATTCGTAACATTTTATTTGTAATTCGATAATTGCATTTGTAATTCTGAATCCTTCTAACAACAATATCCTTCTAACAATAGCAATGAACTAATAGTAGTTCCTCCTAGAAGAAGTATATTCATTTCCAGAGTACATTATAATACATCAGTAGAAAATATTTGTAATTATATACACTCTAAGCACATTAATTTTAATAATAACGATTTCATAGTATCCAAATTTAAATCTCACACTCAACACGCTATTTCGTATTTTAAGATTGTTGTACCATCTGATATGTTTGACAAGATGGTGGATACTTCATTCTGGCCTGATGGCGTGTTAGTAAAAGAATTTGTGTATAGAGAACGTAATAGCCCAGTTAATATTCCAGTTGTCCCTTCTACCGTTCCTTTGTCAAAAAACTAAGTAAATCTGTATCTTTATTATATCAAAATGTTAGAGGTCTTAATACTAAACTTAAACATATCTATTTGAAATCTTTTGGTTGTGATTTCAAAATCTTGGTTTTCACGGAGACATGGCTCAAACCTGAAATTCGTGATACTGAGATTTTGTCTGATCAGTACCAAGTTTATAGGACTGATAGAGTTAATAAAAATGGTGGGGGAGTTTTGATCGCTGTGCATAACTCCATAGCCTCAGAGCGTATTATCCCTGGTGACAATTCAAATTTAGAATTTGTCTGTGTTAAATTAAATTTTTTAAGTAACGTCATTATTTTAACCTGTTCTTATATTGCTCCTAATTCTGATTTAGAAATTTACCTTAAACATTCAGAACTTATAAAAAATGTATCAGACTTACAAAAATCAACATTTGAACTGATTTGCCTTGGAGACTTCAATTTACCTCATATTAATTGGGTTTTGGGAGATAATACTATCGATTATGTGCCAACTTACACAACTTACTCATCGTCTGGTATGGATACTTTCTGGGACACAATGTATGATCAATGTCTACTTCAAATAAATAATATACATAACTCAAAAAATAGAATTCTAGATTTAGTTTTTTCCACGTCTACAAACATTTCATTGTGTAGATGCTTGCCATTTGCTGAACCTGAAGATAAATATCACCCAACATTACTTTTAACTTTAGAACTACAAGATAATTCTCTTAATAATTCTCCTGAGCAAAAATCATCAGGTAAATTCAATTTTGCCAAGACAAATTGTGAACAATTACGACTTATTTTAACTGATACAAATTGGATTCAAGGAGGTAACTTAGAATCCCGTGTTTCACATTTGTATAATACTCTAAATGATGCGTTCTTATCAAATGTACCAATTTTCAAAGTGAGTTCCGATAAAGGACCATCTTGGTTTACTCCATATCTAATGCGATTACGTAATATTAAAAGTAAATTATTCAAGAAATTTAAAAAATATAATACTTCTTTAAATTATTCTAATTATTCTAAAGCTAGAAATAAATACAACACTGAAAATCTTAAGTGCTACACAAATTACCTTGATAAAATGAGAAGAAATCTTCACTCGAATCCTAAAAGTTTCTATAAATTTGTAAACTCGAAAAGAAAAGTCAAAGAATTCCCTAACAGTATGAAATTTGGTTGCAAAGAGTCCTGTGATACAGTTGAAATAGCTGATATGTTCGCTCAATTCTTTCAAAGCACATACTCAACATTTTCTTTTAATAATAATTACTCTTATAACATAGATAAACTAAATCAAATCCCTCATTTCCTTCTTACAGAGGACGAAGTGTTTAATGGTTTAATTTCATTAAAATATTGTAGCTCTCCAGGTCCTGATGGTGTACCGGCCAACATTCTGAGGAAATGTGCTTATGAACTGTACAAGCCTCTCACTAGCATTTTCAATGATTCCTTATCTTTAGGATACTTTCCTGTGCTCTGGAAATCTAGTTTTATTATCCCCTTACATAAATCTGGCAGTAGGACTGTCGTTGAAAATTATAGGGGCATTGCAAAACTTAGTGCAATCCCAAAGCTTTTTGAACTTTTGGTATCACGTAGAATAATTCATTTTGTTTCACCAATTATTTCTCCATATCAACATGGATTTATAAAAGGGAGATCAACTTTAACGAACTTATTGGAACTTACTTGCCATGTTCACAATGGATTTTCTCTAAAACATCAAACAGATGTAATTTATACCGACTTTAGCAAGGCCTTTGACACGGTCGTGCATAAGTTATTGATACACAAATTGGATACAATGGGCTTTCCAACTACACTTTTATCATGGATTTCTTCTTATTTGCAAGATCGCTCCCAAAAGGTATCTTTCAATAATATAATTTCAAGAGACATTACTGTTCACTCTGGTGTTCCTCAAGGAAGTCATTTAGGACCATTACTTTTCGTTCTGTACTTAAATGACCTACCTTCTGTGATAAATTTTTCTAAAGTTTTAATGTTTGCTGAAGACGTTAAACTATTCTGCAACCTTGATTCGCGAAATCAAGCACTAAAACTCCAACATGATTTGCATTCTCTAGCAAATTGGTGTAGTATAAACGGTATGTCAATAAATCTAAAGAAATGCAAAAAATTATCGCTGTTTAGAAGTCGACCTCTTTATTTTGAATACTTTATCGGTTCTCACAAGCTTGATGATGTTGATTCATTTGATGATCTTGGTGTCATTTTAGATAATAAACTACGTTTTAATTTACACATTGAATCCTGTGTCAATAAAGCGAAATCGCTCTTAGGGTTCATAAAACGTTGGTCCAAGGAATTTGATGACCCGTATGTAACTAAACGTTTGTTTGTCAGTTTGGTTCGGCCTACATTAGAATATGGTTGCGTATTATGGAGCCCATTCTACAAATCTTATTACAATAAGATAGAATCTGTCCAAACGCAATTTCTCCTGTTTGCTCTTAGAGGTTTGCCTTGGAGTACAGTGGAAGCACTTCCCCCCTATGAACATCGATTACAACTTATTGATCTCCCGACTTTGGCACGGAGACGTCTAATGCTTAGAGCAACATTTTTAATAAAACTTTTACGTGGTCAGATTGATTCAACATTTTTAATTGGCGAAATAAAATTTAATGTGCCCTCGCGGTTTACTCGGAATTACATACCGCTCAGTCTTCCATTAGCAAGGTCTAACTATGAACTAAGCAATCCGTTTAGATCATTATGTGAAATCTATAATAATTTGTATGCACTTATAAACTTGACAGACCCTTTACCTATAATAAAGTCTTCTATTCTACGTCTACAGCTTTAGAATCAAGTTGTTGCCAGATATATGTTGTGTTGTCCTTATTGCATAATCTGTTTTATTAACTTGTTAAGTACTATTTTATGTAAATCCGGCTGATGTGTAACTGTAGCCGGAAATTTCCTACCCTACTAACCCTCCATAATCCGGATTATGGGGTGTACGCTCTCCCTACGTTATGGGGAGGTGGCCCCCTCGGTCGGCAGGGGCGGGGAAGAGTGGCGTGGGAACGTTCGAAAAAAAAAAAGAAAAAAAAAAAGATTTCAATTGTAATTCGAATTATTCCATTTGTAATTCGAATTTATCTGTTTGTAATTTGAATTATTATATTTGTAATTCGAATTATTCCATTTGTAATTCGACTTATTTTACTTGTAATTCGAACTATTTTATTTGTAATCCGAATTATTCAATTTGTTCCTTTTTGTTCCTTTCCTTTTTATAAATGGAATAATTTTATAAATGGAATAATTCGAATTACAAATGGAACAATTTGAATTATAAACATAAAAGTCGAATTACAAATGGAATAACTTGAATTACAAATAGAATAATCAAATAACGAATGAAATGTTGCGATTTTCGAACCGAATTGACGTAACTACGCATTCCTCTTGAAACTTCATAAAATAAAATTTTTAGCAAAACTCTCATGTAATTGTATCTCCAGATTTAAAATAGAAAATTCTTTTGATTATACCCTCCACCATAAGATGAAGGGTATAACTAACTTTTTGTTTCCCTTTCTAACACTTCGAATTTGTTTTGATCAGAATAAAAATGAGCTGATGTATCGATGTGCTTCAGCTGAAATCAAGATACAGCCCGCAATATTTAACATTGAACTTTGTAATAAATTTCTCCTAGGATGTTTGGTATTGGAAATGGGTTATACCGGTCCACGTTTTGATATAAGCCCCATGTAACTGTACCACCCGATTTTCGGTATTCGCCATTAAATGGGATTTAGTCTTCCTTTGGGTATAAGCATTCCCATTCTGTGTCCAGTTTTTGATAAAGCACCCGATGTTGGATATTTGCAAGATTTTAGCCAAATTATTAAACTGAAATGGCTATAATTTGGTTTGTTGGTGGTCGTAAATACTTCTGCAGAGTATTGTCGCTACAGGTCCACTTTTTGATAAAGCTCCCATGGAACGATACCTCATGAATTTCTTTGGTAAAGAGGTTTTTCCTAACTTTCCCACCGAAGTGGTTGTTGTTGGTCTCCGTCGGGGGTCGTAAACATACCTGCAGAGACTTGTCGGTATAAGTCAACGTTCTGATATAGGTACCATAGAACAGTTTGGAGGTTTCCCACCGTCATGGCTAAAATTTGGTATTTAGTCCCTACTTTCTGCATTACCAGTAAGATGAATAATAATGGGTTACTTCTTAAAATTTTTAAAGGAGAAATTACATTGTGACTGTATTTCTTGGCAATATTTGGTTTTCTACCTAGGGACCTAGCTGACCCGGTTCCGCGTTGCTGGCCGTCGTTTTGGATTTCCATGTAAGCATTAGTAATCTATCAACAATTTATCTATCTAATAATGATACCTCTAGATTTTCGAACCGAACTGACGATATGTCGATGTTTTGGTATAAACCTCATACAATGGTATCTCCAGATGTAGAATAGAAAGTTACTTAAATTAGAGCTTCCACCATACGATGTTTAAGGGTATAATTAACTTTGTGATTCTGTTTGCAACACATCGGAATATTCAATGGAGAACCTATAAAGTATGAATAAATTTGTGATCAACATAAAAATAAGTCGATATAACGACATCCGTCTATCTGCTGAAATCAAGCTACAGCTCGCGATATTTAACATAGAACTCTTCAAATTGGTACAGAAGTTTCTATTTATTACTCGTAGCATGTTTGGTATTGAAAAGTTATTATATCAGTCCACATTTTGATATAGCCGCCATACCACCGATTTGCAGTATTTTCAAGGTTTTAACAGCATTATCTTACCGAAATGACAATAATTTGGTATTTAGTCTCCCTTGGAGGCATAAAATATTTCTGTAATAAATTATCGACATAGGTCCACGTTTTGATAGAGCTACTCTAAAACGGTACTTTGATGGTATTTTGAAGGTTTTAGTCTCGTAATCCCACAGAAATGGCTAAAATTTGGTATTAAGTGTTCAGTGTGGGTATAAAATATAGAATATTCGGTACAGGTCCAGGTTTTGTAAATAGTCATCGCTAGATTTCTAACTTCGGTATTTGTATGGCTATAGCCACATTATTCTTACGAAATGGCTATAATTGGTATTTAGTCTCCCTTGGGGGTATAAAACATTTCTGCAGAGAATTATTGGCATAGGTCCACGTTCTTATACATCTACCATAGGACTGTACCTCCCGAGTTTCAATATTTTAGAGTTTTTAGAGTCATTATTCCACCGAAAAGGCTACAATTTGGTGTTTAGTCTCCATTATGGGTATAAAGCATTACCGGTAGAAGTTGTTATGTGCCTCCATTGAACGACACCTTCCGGTTCTCGGTATTTTCAAGGTTTTAGCGGCATTATTCAACATTATTTCGTATGTAGTCTCCTTTAGAGGTGTCAAATATTTTAGCAGAGAATTGTCGGTAAATTCCATGTTTCCATATAGCCCCCATAAAACGATACCTACCGATTTTTGGGAATTTTTTTTCAACCGAAATGTCTGAAACCTTATTTCAATATAATTTATGCTAGTGGGTAACGTCGTTTTTACTTGTTGTTAGCAAAGTGCTGTTTCATTGAGCACGTTATTATTTTACACTTTTAAACATGAAACATCGGTGATTCATAAACAATGACTTCAAAATGTTTCAAGTGTTTGCTGCCCCCTTATTAAATTAGTGAATCTGATCAGAAAGAATAAAGTTTTCAAAAATTGGACGCAATCGCGATATTCTGATTCAAAAAACCCATTATTGACAGAAGCCACAATTACTATTGTTTTTACTAATACGTCTAATAATCTCTGAGTTTCGCGATTTGTTAAATCCTGTTATGGGAGAGGTCCCCCATCCCCTCCATTTTCTGTATTCTACCACTTTATGAACCTGCACACACGGAAGTCTAATTTAGAACATCATGTCAGTCTTAAAGAATTTATATACATTTAGATAGATCATAGCATAGTTTACCCGTCGTTTTAGTGACCATTTCACATTTTTAGACGTTCCAGTTATTTAACCATCTTTGAAATTACGTTTTGCCTGATTTCTCAATCAGTTTGTTGGAATTTCGATCACGCAGCATTTTACATTATCGAGGTTGTACTGTATTCCAAAATGTGGGGTTCATCGCGCTTCCCCACTTATTGAAGCCAGTGTTTATAGCGTTTGTGTAGTCACGCTTACTAAAATTAAGGATATTATCTTTAATAATACATTTTTTAAAAATTGGGCTGACCGCGATATTCCACATCCGAGATGACCACTCAGGATCGAGGCAGTATTTACCATAGTATTGCAAGAAATTTTTAGCAATACGTTCAAAAATATCCTTAGTTTCACGTTTTCGTAAAAAAAATTGTGGGGAAGGTACCCTGGTCACTCCACTGACCAGTATGAAAAATAGCGAAAAACCTATTCTCAGACCTAAAAACTCCACATACAAAATTTCATCAAATTCGGTCCAGCCGTTTCGGAGGAGTTTAATTTCGAACATCATGGCAGTCTCGAAGAATTTTATATATATATAGATAGATATAGATGTACCAATATTTCATATAAATTTCGAAAAATCTAAATTTTTTGGCTCATTTTAAAGTACATGTAGTATAGAATAGTTCAATTATTTTTTTAATTCCGTTTCGATAATGGACAAGATTATTAGGTTCGTAATGATACCACAAAAATATATGCTGATCGGTTTACTCTTTTTCAAACTACAGTGGGTACCGCAAACTGCTTTAGTAAAAACAGTGCTTTATAGGTGGGTATTAGCAAGAAAGATTTTTCAAAAAAAAAAAATTGAAGGTTTCTCAAGGTTTAATAGATTTCTAGTAAAAATGCATGAAAATGGCTTTTCTGATTCTTATAGGTGGCCATAAGACATTAAAATAGCTTTACGTAACGCTACACAAAATTTGAATTTTTCATGATTTTTGGTCAAGTTGGCCCCCCCGAAATGAAATCCTGCGTACGTCCCTGTTCGATCATATACTTAAATTTGTCATGATGCCCACCAGTGCCCACCTCGGGAATAATTTTTCAAAGTAGGTCATGGGTTTAAGATTATTCAGTATTAAAATCAGCTGCCATCTAGTGCCAGACTTTAAATGGTGGGTCGCTGACTAAAGCTGCTCTAGAATAGGGTTTCTGTGGATATATTAGCGTATAACTCTGTTATCAGACCACGTACATTAACATAATTGACATCAGTAACAAGATGAATAAATCTTCTTCCAAATTAGTCCTACGTTGGCGGTACGTGCCTTCCAGGAAGAACGCTAAAAGATCTATATTAAAAATTTTACCAATTTTCAGACAAAAATATTGCTTTTTTTAATCCGCTAAATTGGCTGGATTTTATGTTGTTTTGGATATTGTTTTGTTTCCCCAAGGCTATTTTTGCATCATAAGATAATCGGGACCTTTGTTCAAGTCATTTTGTATTAACAGCATAAAACAATTCTTACCGTATACCCCCTCCAGAGGAGAAAGGGGGGAGAATGTTACGCTCGTGGTTTCTTAAAACACTCTTCGAAGCAGAACAAAGCTGTAACCGGCATATTGGCTTGATTTTTACACAATAAATATTTTTGGCCACTTTCTCCATACAAGTGGATCCACTGTACACTGGTTGTTATCTTCCCTAAAACTTTTTCTTTTGTAGGATGAACCTTAGAGAATTCTAAATATGTACTATGTAGATTGTTGGGTTTAATTCAATGCCATGTTTTACGTGTTAAACAGACCTTAAAATGAATTAATGCGAGTGCGTCCATTTCGCAATTTTATTTTGTTTTTGTCTCTGTTGGCAATTAAAGTAGATGTATTTTTATGCTCATTATAAACATCGGAACAAAATTTGAAAGCTCTAGCTGCTTCCAGTGACTTGTTGCCTCAAGAACCTGTCATTGGGCCCATAGTGCGGTGACAGTGACTTCGTTTTATTCCTCCACGTCATGAAAAAGCGTTGTCAACGAATTTTCGTCACCAGAAAATTCTGTTAAAGCATTTCGAAACTATTTTAAGAGGGGTCTCAGTCGGAGGGGAAAAAGTTCTCTGTAGAATATTTTGAAAAACAATAAAACCATTGTTGATGATAACTATTGGAGTTTTCATTATTAGACAAGAAGCGTATATAGTAGCCCTCGTAATGAATTTACGGCTACCTTTATATACGCTACTAAATCCTTTGGAATGGGTGGAATTTGTTATTGGTTATATTTCGTAGTTCATGGTTAAAACATCCCCGCAGAGAATGGTAGTAGAAAGACCACGTTTTGATATATACCACATAGTACTATACCTTCCGATTTTCGGTATTTTCAAGGTTTTGGCAGCACCTGCTCTGGATCTGCTCTGGGTCATGCTTAAGAAATTAATTTCATTAATTTCCCTATATTTTCTTCTTAACCCATTTATTTAAATCTATCACAGAAGCGCAAGGTAACTGAACATACAAACATGCGTACATAGTATGTATTGTACATTATATGTTAATAAACTTTATCCACAACTTGTAATAACAGCAGCAAAACTATGAAGAAAACTCATTTAAGAACATTAAGACATCTTAAGAGATTTAAGTTGAAGAAGATGCTTGGATGTAGAACAAAACGAAAAACTTAAGAATGAAGTAGTGCACTAATGCAGAGAATTAGTAATGAAAATCGCATTATTTCTCTAGGAAGCTTTACAGAAATTAGTTGCAAAACTATAACAATAGAATTTCCTTACACGGACGTATACCTGTGTTCAAATATACATAGGTACAAGCACATTTATGTATTATTGTGTGAGCATTAGGGCGGTCCAAAACTACAACGTTTTTATATCCTACACCACAACGTGGAATGGTATTATAAATTTGTTTTGCTAAAAATGCATGTAACACCGCGAAATATTCGTCGTAGACCCACAATGTGGTATACCATTTTTCATATCTCAACGAGGTAAAGAGATATAGCGATGTGTGTCCGTCTTTCCTTATAAATTGTAATGAAACTTCAGTCCGCAATTTTTGACCGATCGTTACAAAATTTTGGTGATGGCCGTGAAATATTTAGGGGGTGAAATGGACTAAAACCAACATTTTTATTCGATTTTGTAGCTGCTCTGTAAGTCGCAATAAGAGTCCGATCAGCGCGAAATTTTAAATTAGAATTGTGTTTATGGCAGGGAAGACGCTTGCAATATAACTCGATCATCAGATGGTATTTAGCGGGTAAAATGGACCGAAATTTTTGTGTGAAAATTGGTAACATTTTCAATATATATTATATCTTTATTCCTGGTATAAACATTCCGCATACACGAGTTATTTTTGGAAGACGATCCCTCGACCTTTCCATAGATGCCAGTTATGTTGATATAGGTACTCAAATAGCAGAGTTACAGCCTTGTAGATACATATGTGTATAAATAAATTCCCCAGTTTTAGTTGTGTGTAGTGTAACCATAACCACGTTAGTATCCGCAGTTATAGTTTAATACTGACAAGGTTTTGCACAATGTAATAAAAATGTCAATAATTTGAATCATGATCACATATTATTTAGCGGGTGAAATTGACCCTCACTTTGTGGGAAAGATAAAAATATCCAAATTTATGTTTTGGTCCACATATTATTTCTAGGGGACATATTCCGTCAAATTGCGAAAACAAAAGTTTAAAACCAAAATTTCCATGATTTTAAATTGATGGAAATTACAATACTGTACGGGGTCCTGAAGTTTTTGTGCTGTTTCAGAAAATATCGCCTAACGCTATTTCTAAAAGTATTTCGATATTTTTTATTGTCCATTAAAAATAAAGAAAATTGTAAGATTCTTTTCTTAGCCACAACAATGAGCTGGTAAAAATTTTTTATCGATTTAACCATAAATGTGGATTTTAGAGAATTTTTATGAAAATGCACATTTTTTCCAATACAAATTACTATAGAAACGAAGATCCCTCTGGTGGCAAGGGTTAACGTTAACCGATCACCATAAAATGTCATCAAATGGAACAATTTAGGGGTAGGCGTTAAAAAAAAAAACAAGTTTGCATTGCATTAAAATAACATATGTATATAGTTGTATATACATACCCTGTAGGAAATGTCAATAGTGAATCTATACTGACTTACTACTGACATTGTCAACAGTACTACTGACAAACTGTAGACAACTAATGTAATTTCCTATAGACATTTTGTATGAACGTGTCATTCGAAAGTCAGTACTGACAATGGAACTAGTATGTCAATAGTAAGTCAGTAGTTCCTGAAGAACCATGTGTTGACATTGGAGGTACTGAGTCAGTATAGACATTGGAGGTAGTAAGTCAGTATAGACAATAAAAATTTTTTATCGATTTAACCATAAATGTGGATTTTAGAGAATTTTTATGAAAATGCACATTTTTTCCAATACAAATTACTATAGAAACGAAGATCCCTCTGGTGGCAAGGGTTAACGTTAACCGATCACCATAAAATGTCATCAAATGGAACAATTTAGGGGTAGGCGTTAAAAAAAAAAAACAAGTTTGCATTGCATTAAAATAACATATGTATATAGTTGTATATACATACCCTGTAGGAAATGTCAATAGTGAATCTATACTGACTTACTACTGACATTGTCAACAGTACTACTGACAAACTGTAGACAACTAATGTAATTTCCTATAGACATTTTGTATGAACGTGTCATTCGAAAGTCAGTACTGACAATGGAACTAGTATGTCAATAGTAAGTCAGTAGTTCCTGAAGAACCATGTGTTGACATTGGAGGTACTGAGTCAGTATAGACATTGGAGGTAGTAAGCCAGTATAGACAATGGAGGTAGAGAGTCAGTATAGACATTGGAGGTAGTGAGTCAATAGTACCAGATTTTCAATACTAAATTTTTTAGCTTATTTGGAACTTTTCATAGATAAAACAGTTATATAGTACGTTTAATAAGAAGATGAAGCTACACATTTGTTTAAATACTATCCCAGCAAAATAAATTGGAAGTAGTGCAATGTGGACTAGTTCTGTCACGGCATGTTTTGATGCAGTTCAAACGGAGTCGTGAAAAAGGCACTCCAGTCCTCACATTTTAACCGCATTTGGATGCAATCCAAAGAATCACATCCACTTGTCACATTTTAACAACATCCGGATGCAGTTCAGCGGAGTCGTGAAAAAGGCACTCCAATTCCTCATAATTTAACAGCATCCGGATGCAGTTAGCAGTTGTTAGAGATCCCTACATGTACATAAATCAGTTTGTACATCTCTACAGGCAGCGGTATACATTTTCCAATAAGAGAAGCGTGTTAACATTTTCAAACATTTGTTAATACAAACTAAATAATATTTCATTTGTGAACATTTTTCCGGTAACTCAAGAGAAGAAAATTTCCGAATGGAGTGCTGTTGGAGTACATGTCGAAATCTTAACTGGTGATGGGAAGACAACCCATTTAGCAAATGAAGCAAAAACAGTTCAATTGGAACAAATGGAGAGCGAAGGACACACGCATGTTTGCGATTGAATTCAATGGAGGATTTTCATAATTTGTCTTAATGTAATAAAGTTCTTAATATTTTTTTTTACACAAATAATGCATTTTATTTGTTCTGGCATATTTTGTAATGGCTTGCACAATTTCCGCAGAATGCCTGTATCAAAACACGTGCTTTGGACTGCCTCCTATTCTACCCCAAAGGGTTAGTTAAAATGCAATGCCAAAGGGTCAGTTAAAATGCAGTGCCAGAGGGTCAGTTAAAATGCAGTGCCAAAGGGTCAGTTAAAATGCAGTGCAATGGAGTGCCTCTTTCCGTAGTCACGCTCATGTAAAAATCATGAGTGAAAATGCATAATTTGATGCACTTCCAGATCACTTGTACATATCATTTAACTGCCTCTTTGGAGGCAAACTTTTTGCTGGGATATTTCATTAAAAAATAAAAAAATTATTTGAAAATGCTAAAAATTTACAAATTGCGTATTACAGTATTTTTATCTTTTTAAATGGCTAAGCCAAAGATTCCACATAAGTACAAATTAGTAAATAAAGGCTGCTTAAAGATTTTAACATATCAATAATAAAAAAACGTTTTCGTTTTATTTTCTTGGCCAAGTCGCACCAATGACTTGTCTGCTTAAAATAGTTCTTCTTCTGTTGCACTTAACGTTTTATCAGGCGATTCGCTGAATGTTGATATAACATCTAGGAATTGAAAAGAATAAACATGTATAAATAAACATAAATAAAAAATATGTCCTTATATTTGCTTGCCTGTTACACCTGTATAACATTGGAAAAATCTCACAATCGATTTTTGCCAAATAATCCTTCAACATTGTAATTCATTATGTTTAGTTGCATTCAGCATTTCCAGCGAGACGGGACAATATATACATTAGGCTCCACAATCTTCTCTAAAGGTTCCACGTAATGTCTAATTGTCGAAATTTCACCACAAATGTTGTTAGTCGCCTCAGAATTCGTACTTTGCTATAGAATTGTTTATTTTTCACATGTCTTTCATATTTTCTTTTGCTCATACTTGTTATTGAAATTATATGCTTTAAGTTTTCACGATATTTTATTGATTTTTACAAAAACACTTTTTCACCAACCGCAAATATTATTTTACGCCAAACAATTAAGAAAATTAAAAAAAAGATGCTTCGTTGGGCTATCAACTGTCAATATACACAATGCTTCTTCTTATTAAGGTAAAGGTATCAATAGTTGACAACCTGGTGACAAAGTGTTGACTTTGTCACCACATTAGTAGACAAAGTGGCGACATGTCAACACATGACCCCACACTTCCTACAGGGTATGTACTTCTATAATCTGCAACACTCCTATATCTTAGTTGTGTGTAATTCGTATAGCATGTCTGTCCTATGGCATCATAATGAACTTCTGTAACAATTCATTCATTGTTAAATAACGTTGAAGTTGAATTCAAGAAGACACATAAAAGTAGTGTTCTTTTTCCGCAGTACTACACCTGTCTACTCGTACATTTATGTGGTATCTTGTACATTGTTTTATTTTTAATGCTCTAATGTTAGCTGCCACGTAAATTTTTTTTGTTCTGGCATATTTTGTAATGGCTTGCACAATTTCCGCAGAATGCCTGTATCAAAACACGTGCTTTGGACTGCCTCCTATTCTACCCCAAAGGGTTAGTTAAAATGCAATGCCAAAGGGTCAGTTAAAATGCAGTGCCAGAGGGTCAGTTAAAATGCAGTGCCAAAGGGTCAGTTAAAATGCAGTGCAATGGAGTGCCTCTTTCCGTAGTCACGCTCTTGTAAAAATCATGAGTGAAAATGCATAATTTGATGCACTTCCAGATCACTTGTACATATCATTTAACTGCCTCTTTGGAGGCAAACTTTTTGCTGGGATATTTCATTAAAAAATAAAAAAATTATTTGAAAATGCTAAAAATGTACAAATTGCGTATTACAGTATTTTTATCTTTTTAAATGGCTAAGCCAAAGATTCCACATAAGTAAAAATTAGTAAATAAAGGCTGCTTAAAGATTTTAACATATCAATAATAAAAAAACGTTTTCGTTTTATTTTCTTGGCCAAGTCGCACCAATGACTTGTCTGCTTAAAATAGTTCTTCTTCTGTTGCACTTAACGTTTTATCAGGCGATTCGCTGAATGTTGATATAACATCTAGGAATTGAAAAGAATAAACATGTATAAATAAACATAAATAAAAAATATGTCCTTATATTTGCTTGCCTGTTACACCTGTATAACATTGGAAAAATCTCACAATCGATTTTTGCCAAATAATTCTTCAACATTGTAATTCATTATGTTTAGTTGCATTCAGCATTTCCAGCGAGACGGGACAATATATACATTAGGCTCCACAATCTTCTCTAAAGGTTCCACGTAATGTCTAATTGTCGAAATTTCACCACAAATGTTGTTAGTCGCCTCAGAATTCGTACTTTGCCATAGAATTGTTTATTTTTCACATGTCTTTCATATTTTCTTTTGCTCATACTTGTTATTGAAATTATATGCTTTAAGTTTTCACGATATTTTATTGATTTTTACAAAAACACTTTTTCACCAACCGCAAATATTATTTTACGCCAAACAATTAAGAAAATTAAAAAAAAGATGCTTCGTTGGGCTATCAACTGTCAATATACACAATGCTTCTTCTTATTAAGGTAAAGGTATCAATAGTTGACAACCTGGTGACAAAGTGTTGACTTTGTCACCACATTAGTAGACAAAGTGGCGACATGTCAACACATGACCCCACACTTCCTACAGGGTATGTACTTCTATAATCTGCAACACTCCTATATCTTAGTTGTGTGTAATTCGTATAGCATGTCTGTCCTATGGCATCATAATGAACTTCTGTAACAATTCATTCATTGTTAAATAACGTTGAAGTTGAATTCAAGAAGACACATGAAAGTAGTGTTCTTTTTCCGCAGTACTACACCTGTCTACTCGTACATTTATGTGGTATCTTGTACATTGTTTTATTTTTAATGCTCTAATGTTAGCTGCCACGTAAATTTCTCATATTCACCTTCTACTTTTTATTACTGTGAAATTAAATATCATGAACAATTGAAAACGATGCTAAGTACAAAATATTAAGAAGCAAATACATATACGAAATGTTATCTATAAACTTCCCAGAAGTGGCAAGGTTGGATTTCTTTAAAATCAATCGAACTGTATTGTTACACGTTAAAGGTAAGAGTTTAGTTAAAGGAAAATGCCAATAATTTTAGATGTAAAATAAAGTATTTAGCGTGTGAAATTTGCCTATATCTTGGGTGAAAAATATCCAAATTTAATTTGGTCCATATTTTAATGTTTAGAGGACATGTGCGGCAAGGTTGATTACTGTCGGCCCTTCACGTGCTGCAAATTGTAATAAAGTAGCGGCCAATGTAGAGTAGGATTATGACTTTTTGACATTTTTTCTCAAAAAAAAAAATTTCTTGTAGTGAGAATGAAAGAACTTTTGCCTATAAATGCCTAAAATAACATTCATTCCATTTTATAATAATAACGTTCTGCGCACAAACCACTTTGAAACAAATTTTGCCGAAAAAATACTATGAAATGACAAAAAAAAATAATAAAAAAAAAATTATTTCCTGTTTGCCGATTATTAACTAAACTAACTTTTATTGCATTTAAATATTAAAAAAAGTCCCGCACAAACCATTTTTAATTTTTAAGATATATTTTTTTATTCCCTTTATTTGCAAACTATTTACAAGAAACATTTAGCAAATTTAATAATTACTACAATATAACAGAATTGTTAAACCCCAGTGGATTTAACAATAAATTTTAATTCCAGATTATATATTTTATAAATCTCATTGAACAAATGGGAGGTCTAAAACACACAAATTTTAAAAATAATCCCGTACAAACCACTTTTAACTTTTATGATATATGAAATAAAGTTATATTAAATATGATATATCAACCTTTTTGTAGAAAATTAACTTATGTTGAAACTGAGGTATGGGGTATTGTAACTCGCGATCAGTTTTACTATACCATAACTTTTGACCGCATTTCGGTAAAATAAACTGTGGTCGTACTAATGTAAAGAAATCGGAAAAAATCGTTGAATTAAACGAGTTTCATTATGCTATTTTCCAATTAGTGGTTTTACAACACAATGTAGAGCTTAATGCTCAACGGAGAAGTTAAAGAGTACACTTCAGAGTTGAAGTTTCTAATGTGTGATTTTTTAATATAACCACTGTATCTACCTCAAACGGATGCTGACATTTTGAAACCTGAAAAATGGGGTTTTTTGAATTTTTGCTCTAATCGGGACGCAAAGCTGGATTTCCGTAAAATCTTATTATTTGATTGTAGTACTCGCGATTTCGCATTTTTTAAAGTATAACATGAGGGTGTAGCCCTCACAGGATCACAGTAATCTGCGCCCAAACACGAAATTTTTGTGCGTAAATTTTTCTCAAAAACCTATTTTTTTGGTTTAAAATTTACAAACGTCATTCGATTTCCGTGGAAACCCGCGTATATTTAGTTTTTTTTACGTTCTGAATCTAACAAGCCACGACGCGTAAAAATCCACCCACTAGATCGGCGGATATGATACCCCTCAAATTTCGAAAATTTGTAAAAAATTATTTTGAAAATATCGCATATTAAAACGCGTTTTGGATGTGTCAGTTCTACTTAAATAAATAGACCGATATGCGTGTTTAAACTGTGCGAAAACAGATATTTAAAAACTCTCGTAAATCCAGAGATATAATAGATTTTTTCTAAAAATTGAGTGCGATGCTACATCCACGGTTCTTGATGGATCGCATTGAAACGGCATAGAATGATGTATTTTTTAATGGTGATTATTGAAATCGGATGCGCATAAAATGTAAATGAACTTCGCGAAAATTATGACCATTTTACAGTATTTTGCTCCCTAATATGCAGCAGATGCTACATCGTGGCCGCCAAATAGAATTTGACAAATTGTACATCAAATAAGAGGGATTGATTCGCTGTGTTGGAAAATCGGATGCGTATCATGTTATTTTCATAATTACGCGGTTTATATGCGTCTCAAATGTTATAATATTCAATATAACATTATTTTAACGTTATGCCACAATTGGAATTCCTTGTGATTTAATATAAGGTTCTAATAATATTATCCAATAGGAAAACTATAAGCGAAAAATTTGTTACAACGGAATATCATCATTATTGCGTGAAATTTAGACGAAAATGCCGATGAACTCAAAAATTTTTTCTCCAAATTTTCCTATAAAACCATAAAAAAATAAAATTAGAATAATATGATTTTAATTTTTTCGTAATATTTTCTTCGTATTTTTGCAAATAACATGAATACTATAGTTCCAACCTTCACAACTTAGGTTTCATTTTATTCCTCAAGATGTCTGGATGCTGTTATAATTTTGTTATATATTTTTCGTAAGTACGAGCGCTATTGTTTCAAAAATGTTTGTAAATACGTGAAATTATTTAACAAATTTGATTTTTCGCGAATCCATTGCGACTTTGCGATAATTTTTTGCATCATCGCAAAAGTTACGAATTCAGTTAACGATAATTGGATATAATAGCTAACTATATTAAGCCGCGATTTTTTTAGAATTTTTTCTAATTATCATAATTAAAACGGTCATATCTTTTGCGCGCAACGATCAAAGTAAGTAACGAAAACAGATTTGGAATGCTGATTTTTTTCTTAATCTATGTACCAAAAATCATGGATGTAGTATCAAATTTTTTTTTGATTTTTTTGAAATGGAAAAGACAATTTTAGACAATTTTCCTGATATATGTAATAATACGATGATAGAATTAGTGAGAAACAAACGCTCATGTTATTTTGTTTATGCCGAGTGCCCCGATTTCTTGTTTTCAGTTATATATCTGCTTACATTGACTTCCAAAAATTTTCAAAAGTTCTGAAAAATAAAAACTTTTTGTGCGGAAGCTTTTTTAGCAAATCATTTCATAATTAAGATCTTATATAACCTTAGGTGCCTTATCGAAATAATAGGTCTAACCCCATGTATGTTTCGACGAAATCCGTTTCAAACAATTTTGAGTCGATTTATCAATGTTCGTCCGTCTGTCTGGTTGGAGCGCACGACAACTCTTGAACGGATCAGCCGATTCGGTTCACTATAACTCTCGAAGAGAGTAACCGATTACCAGACATAGATACACAAAATTTCGGTAAAGTGCGCGAAAGTACTCGAGGCTCCATTGCGATGGTAGTTTTTGAGGCATTTTTTTGGTCCACACTTCCTGAGAAAAGAACATCCGAAGCTGTAAACACCCCTGCGGTCGTATGTGGTAATCAATCCAGCATCCACAAAAACTGAGAAAGGACACTGAAATCGAAAGTTCTAAAATGGATTATATTGGTCAACGTTTTCGTATATATATATAGGTACCGCTCAATTTCCAATATTTTGACGCTTTTACCTAAATTTTCTGGCCGAAAAATTATAGACATAGTTCCACGTTATGGTATAGCCCCAATATAAAAGTTCCGCCCGATTTCACGTATTTTGACGTTTTTAGCCACACTTTTCAACAGAATTGGCAATAATTTGGTATTTAGGGTTCCAAGTAATCAGACAATTTCTCCACCAAAAATTATGGACATAGATCCACGTTTTGGGATAGCCCCTATATAACGGTAGCGCCCTATTTCACTAATTTTGGCGTTTTAGATACATGTTTAGCCCGAATTAGCTATAGTTTGACATTAAGGGTTCCCCGTGATACAGAAATTTCTCCATCAACAATTACGAACATAGGTCAACGTTTCGTTATAGCCCTCATATAGCAGTCCTATTTTGATTTTACCTACATTTTCTGGCCGAAAAATTATGGACATAGTTCCACGTTATGGTATAGCCCCAATATAAGAGTTCCG
Source organism: Musca autumnalis (assembly GCF_047663935.1). Classification (NCBI taxonomy): domain Eukaryota; kingdom Metazoa; phylum Arthropoda; class Insecta; order Diptera; family Muscidae; genus Musca; species Musca autumnalis. The sequence goes on along the minus strand of NW_027411977.1, from coordinate 102,003,268 downwards.
CCTGATTTCACGTATTTCGACGTTTTTAGCTACACTTTTAAACAGAATTGGCCATAACTTGGCATTTAGGGTTCCAAATAATCAGAAAATTTCTCCACCAAAAATTATGGACATAGGTCCACGTTTCGGGATAGCCCCTATATAACGGTACCGCCCTATTTCATTAATTTTGACGTTTTAGATACATGTTTAGACCGAATTTGTAATAGTTTGACATTAAGGGTTCCCAGCGATACAGAAATTTCTCCATCAACAATTACGAACATAGGTCAACGTTTCGTTGTAGCCCTCATATAACAGTCCTATTTTGATTTTAGCTACATTTTCTGGCCGAATTAGCTATAATTTGGCATTTAGGGTTCCCAGAGATAAAGAAACTTATTTACCAAAAATTATGGCAATTTAGTATAGACCCATATAACGGTAATGCCCGATTTGAAGTATTTTGGGGATTTTAGCTACAATTTTTAACCAAAACGGGCTGAAATTTGACATTTGAGGTTCCCAGTGGTCCCAACACCTCTACACCAAACATTGTCCATAATGGTCCATGTTTTGGTAAAACCCTTACACAACGGTACCTCCCGATTTTAGGTATTTTGAGGGTTTTAGCTACATTTTTTGACTGAAATACCCTTAATTTGACTTAGGAAATTTCTAGTGGTCCCAACATTTCTCTATCAAAAAATGTCAGTATAGGTCAATATTGTGTTAAAGTCCCCATATAACTGATATTCCCGATTTTCGGTACTTTGAGAATTGTACAGCTCCCATATAATGGTGTTTTGGTATAGCTCCCATATAATGGTGTTTTGGTATAGCTCCCATATAATGGTGCCTCCCAATTTTGGGTATTTTGATTTTTTTTCTAAATTTTTTATCGAACTACCTGTTATTTGACATTTGCGGTTCCCAGTGGTCACAAAACTTCTCCATCAAAGTTATCACATTGGTTCATGTTGTGGTATATCCTGCATATAACGTTCCCTTCCATTTTAGGTGTCTTGAGAAATTTAACTACATTTGTTGACTGAACTTTTTGTATTTCGACCGTTTAGGTTCCAGTGACCACAAAACTTCTCCACCAAAAATGCCCACCAAAGTGATACATCTCAAAAAATCCAATTTCGAGGAAAACGCGTATGAACATAACTATTGAAATTTGACTTCACAATTTAAAAAGATTATTACACAAAAAAAAAAAAACTAAAAAAAACCACTTGGACCATATTTTGTAAATAAATTTTCAGATATCGCTGCTAAAGCAAGCAAGGTTTGAAGTGTTTTAGTGCTTCCATGTTATAAGTAAAGAGGTAGATCTAGATGAAAACAAATGGTAGAACCCTGGTTTTTCCCAAATTCCTAAAACGTCAAAATTACTAAACACAGCAACACAGCAGTTTTTATTAATTTTCTCGTTTAGAGTTAAGCTTGCTGATCGGAAATTTTTTGCAAGTGAAAAAGAAAAGCCAAGTAATCTAACCCACACAGTCACCAAATTACGTGACCTAGTTTCGCTGTTATTTGAGTAGCTCTTCAGACTGTGGAATGGCTTCTTCGACTGTGATTCCACAGCTTCTCTGTCCTAAAACTTTTCGATTTTCAAATGCAAATTTGTTTTTATAAATTAACGGATATTTGGCCGTTGAAATGTATTTCTTCATGACAAACGCTATTTTGCGCTGCCTTTGTAGTTATGAGTTTTGGCTTTGAACGCTAACACGCCGTGACAACATTTTTGATATGTTTTCAAGGACGTGGGTTCAAATCCCAGACGAAGATCATTTTTAATGATTTTTATTAATTTTCTCGTTTAAAGTTAAGCTTGACTGTGGAATGGCTTCTTCGACTGTGGAATGGCTTCTCTGCCCTAGAACTTTTCGTTTTTCAAATGCAAATGTGTTTTTATACATTAACGTATATTTGGCCGTTGAAATGTATTTGTTTACAACACATTTTTTGAGCATTTTATAAAAAACGCGAAATCATCGTAAAACTTCTAACAGCCTTATATGAGTGCCTCCCACAAAAAATTATGGAATAGTTCAGTATAGGACATGCTCTCGAATCGCTTTGATTTTTGTTGTAACAACTTGTATTCACTACCCCCATATACTGTACATTTTTCATGACTGTACATGACTTCGATTTATTCCTCCACGTCATGAAAAAGCGTTGTCAACGAATTTTCGTCACCAGAAAATTCTGTTAAAGCATTTCGAAACTATTTTAAGAGGGGTCTCAGTCGGAGGGGAAAAAGTTCTCTGTAGAATATTTTGAAAAACAATAAAACCATTGTTGATGATAACTATTGGAGTTTTCATTATTAGACATGAAGCGTATATAGTAGCCATCGTAATGAATTCAGGGCTACCTTTATATACGCTACTAAATCCTTTGGAATGGGTGGAATTTGTTATTGGTTATATTTCGTAGTTCATGGTTAAAACGTCCCCGCAGAGAATGGTAGTAGAAAGACCACGTTTTGATATATACCCCCGATTTTCGGTATTTTTCTCCATACAAATTAATTGACGGTTAGATTTTAAAGGTAAGGCCGAAGGCTCGTGTCGATTGGTGCAAAGGACATGCACCATGTCATGTGGCGACTGTTTCGCTTGAGCAACGTAAAAGGTCAATTCTGAGTGCTAAACACACAATTCGTTTGTCTGAAGTCTTCGGAGAAATAAAAAACAACAAGAGAAGACGAATCACACATCGGCTGAAAACCAGCGTCGTTTTAACCAGGGTTTCGGAGTCGGAGCCGGAGTCGAGCAATTTTGCTGGAGTCGGAGTCGGAGTCTGAGTCGAAAAAAATAACTCGACTCCGACTCCGGGCAAAAATTTTGCCACGTTTTAGAAATATAAGATTAAATTTTGAACAAGAACATTTTCTTTTAAAATTATTATTTATTTTAAAAGAAAGGTATAAAAAAACATATATGCAAACGGTATGTTATACTAAGTTAAGGGACAATTTACAGGATATTTACTATCCTCTGAAGTGTAGTCTGTTCATCCCTATTTTGTTGATCCAATTTCTTTACATTCTTGCAAACAAAAGTAAAGTTTTTTCTTCTTCTTCTTTATTTGCCAATCCGTGTTCGGATGTTAGAGATCATACAATTATAATGCAGTGTTACATAATTTAACTTAACTAATTGTTAATATTATAGTACAATTAAATATGTTCTATTCAATTATCGAAAGGCTTCGGTTTCTGGCGGCATTTAAAAGAATTCGTTCGTTTTGCACACCCGTCCATTCTTTAATGTTACTTATCCATGTTGTTTCTTTTCTTCCTCTGGGTCTTTTTCCTTCGATATTGGTCTGTATAATGGCTTGGAGCAGCTTATATTTTTCTGTTGGTATTCTCATCTTGTTTTTATGAGAAGTCATCCTGGTCTTCTATTAAAGTCATTGTGGTCTCTATGGGAAATCTTACTGAATACCCTGTGACACAAAATGGAAGTCAAGATCTAGGGGTGGAAAAAGATCTAGGGGTGGAAAAACTCGTGCTCGGAATGAAAGCCCCAATGGATAACCCCCAAAGGATCCTATAGCTGAAATTTCTGAGTTATGACATAACGAATGACCCCCATCAATCATTGAGAAAATAGAAGAAGAACAAGTAAAAAGTCGTTAAGTTCGGGCGGGCCGAACTTTTTATACCCTCCACCATAAAATAGTCTTAATTAAAATGGAATAATTAGGGTCCTTTCACAATTTTAGGTGGAACAACTTTTCGACAATGGATAGACTCCTACTGCCTCCCACTATTGCTTAAATTACACTGTGAACACAAATGTTGGGGCAGAGATAATTCCTTTTGGAAATGAAAGCCTTTGGTGTGTACATTAAAAACAACGAAGGGCAGATGCGCCGTGCGTCGATCTTCCGCTTTATGGCGTGTTGAAGTATTTGCAAGAGACCCTGTAAGCCATCATGAATTAGCATTATATCTTTGTTTGTTGTTTTTGTAGAGCACTTAAACAACAGTGAACAAAGATATAACGCTAATTCCTGATGGCCCACAGGGTCTCTAACAAAAATTTGATCACGCCATAACGCGGAAGTTCGACTCACGGCGCATCTGTCCTTCGGGGTTCATAATATACTCACCAAGGCCTTTCTTCCCCAAGAGGAATTTTCCGTGCCCCAGACTTTCACCTCCATTTTGTTGCACAGTGTTATCTAATCTAATCTAAAAAATGTGTTCAGCTAGGCGAAAGGTACCACCAACGGGGCTATATCAAAAAATCAACCTATCTTTAATTTTTTTTTTTGGCCGAAAAGTTTTATATCTGCAGGGACTTCAAGAGTCAAATTGAGGGTAGTTTCATCAAAACAATGTAGACCCTCAAAAATGGTTCCATATTGACGAATTTTAGTGAAGAAATTTCGTGACCACTGAAAATTCCCGAAAATCGGGAGGTACAGTTATATGGGGGGATATACCAAAACATGTTGACGATGTTTCGTTGGAAATGTTTTATGACCACTGAGAACTTCAAATGTCAAATTACAGCTATTTTGGTTAAAAATTGTAGCTAAAATTCTCAAAAATACCGAAAATCGGGAGGTACCGATATATGGGGGCTATACCAAAACATGGACCTATGTTGACGATGTTTCGTGGAGATGTTTCATGACCACTGAGAACTTCAAATGTCAAATTACCGCTAGTTCGGTTAAAAATTGTAACTAAACTGCTCAAAATACGGAAAATCGGGAGGTACGGTTATAAGGGGGCCATACCAAATCATTGACCTATGTTGACGATGTTTGGTGGAGATGTTTCATGACCACTGAGAACCTCAAATGTCAAATTGCAGATAGTTCGGTTACAAATTGTGGCTAAAATTCTCAAAATACCGAAAATCGGGAGGTACCGTTATATGAGGGCTATACCAAAACATGGACCTATGTTGACGATGTTTGGTGGAGATATTTCATGGCCACTGAGAACCTCAAATGACAAATTGCAGCTAGTGCGGTTAAAAATTGTAGCTAAAATTCTCAAAATACCGAAAATCGGGAGGTACCGATATATGGGGGCTATACCAAAACATGGATCTATGTTGACGATGTTTCGTGGAGATATTTCATGACCACTGAGAACCTCCAATGTCAAATTGCAGATAGTTCGGTTAAAAATTGTGGCTAAAATTCTCAAAATACCGAAAATCGGGAGGTACCGTTATATGGGGACTATACCAAAACATGGACCTATGCCCATATCCTTTGGGATATAAGTTTGTTGATCACTAGGAACCCTAAGTGCCAAATTATAGCTAATTCGGTCTGCAAATGTGGCGAAGAACGTCAAAATACCTCAAATCCGGAGGTACCGTTATATGGGGGCTATACCAAATAGTGGACCGATATAGCCCATCTTCGAACTTGACCTGCCTATGGAAAAAAGACCCTCGGGTGCAAAATTTCAGCACTCTATCTCAATTATTGCGGACGCTAGAGTGATTACAACAGACGGACATGGCTAGATCGTCTTAGAATTTTATCCTGATCAAGAATATATATACTTTATAGGGTCGCAAATGATTAGTTCGATGTGTTACAAACGGAATGACAAACTTAATATACCCTCCATACTATGGTGGAGGGTATAAAAATAGAAGCGGAAGAATTCCGTCCAGAATATTCTCGTGCAAAAAAGGAAAACCTACAAAAAATTTCTTACTTTGCTGTTTTTTAATGTAAGATTCGGCAGAAACAATATCGATATGTTCGAATGTACTCGAACGAATATCCTTTCTAATGTATATGTAAGGATAAACTAACACATTAGCCTATATAGGCCAAAATATACGAAAAAGTTCAAAATTTGTGCATATTTTATTCACTCTTAGTGGTATAAGAATTCACTCTCGGAGTCGACCCGGAGTCGGAGTCGTGAAAAAATTTCGTCTGGAGTCGGAGTCGAGCCAAAAATACCTCGACTCCGAAACCCTGGCTTTAACCGGCCAAAACGAGGAATTAATGGATCATCCGCCATATAGACCTGACTTGATACGCAATGTCTTTACTTTATGCCCGCTGTCGAATTCTTTTAAGAAATAACCTTTCACCGTAATCGTACTGGTCAACCCTATCCAATTTTTCTGTCCATTATGTAACTCTTTCGAAATGCATCTCGCAATACTAGGAATATGTCAATATAAGAAGCATACTTCTTTTGGATGCCAATTACATCTGTATAAACTGCTATCGATTATTTTTCAAACAAACATATGTATAGTGTTATTCAAAATTATTCCAATTAAGTTTCGACATGTTCTCTCGAATAGTAAAGTAACTTTTATAAATCACTTTATTTTACTGAAAGAATTAAGCTTAATCTATGAAACTTTATATCAGCATGTCACCAAAATCCAACCCTCACATGTTCCAGTCGGTATGCAAGAACGAAATGCTTAGTTTTGCTTACCATGAAAACTGAAAACAAATCAGAAATTACATTTCAGAAACATACGGATGAATGTGTATAGGTATCTAAGTACGTATATGTAGATGTTTATATGGAAATTTGTTTGAGTAATTACATACAGGACATGGGGTTGGGATCAGGGCTTCGGAGTCGGAGTCGGAGTCGGAGTCTGGAGTCGGAGTCTAGCAAATTTTGCTGGAGTCGGAGTCGGAGTCTGGAGTCGTGAAAAAAAGCTCGACTCCGACTCCGGGCAAAATGTTTTTTTCTACATTTATCAAAAGAGTTTTTATTTTTTTATGATAGAGAGATTAACTTTATTAAAATTTTGATAAATCGTTTATTCATTTTATGGGAAATCTATGAGTAAACTTGTAAGCAAAGGATTTATTATATTTAGTAATGTTCCATGACAATAGAATTATAATTGCATATTTCAATATGAATCGATTTCTTAATATACCATCACATTTATGACAAAACGTATATGAGGAAAAGTCAACATTTTTTAGTTTCCATGAAGCCAAGGTTTGCACTATTATAATACGCGAACTATTGTATTTTACCAGTAACTATGACTTTTGCTGGATTAATTTAGATGTTTTTGTACAAAGCTCAAAAATTTAGCAAAAAAAATTAATTTACGTGGTAGTTACGACCGCGTAAAGGAAAAACATAGGTAAAAACACGTTGAAGCTTAACAGGTTTTTTACATTGCTATTCGATTTCTGATTAAACCATTCAAATGACGGACATCTGTCCAAAGCAAAAGTAGGAGAATACAAAATGAAGATTACACTTCTAATGTATCACTTTCCAAAATTTCCACTGCATCCACCTTTTATGGATGCTGACATTTTGAAGCCGGATTTCAGGTGTTTTTTGTATTTTTTATGTAACTGGGACGCGCATTCGGATATTTCGAAAAAACAATTATAGGATTAAAGAACTCGCGATTTCGCATAATCTGATATGTATATTGAGTATGTAGCCCACACAGCAGCAGAGTAATCTACTGCCAAAGGCCAAAATTTAGTGCGATATTTTTTCTAAAAAACCTATTTTTTGGGTACAGTATTTACAATATCGTTTTGAGTGTGCTGGTACCCCGCGATATTTTAGTTTTTCGACGATCCGGATCATATGAATCACAAATCGTAAAAATCCATCTTCTAGAACGGCGGAAATGGCTAATGCAAAAATTGAAAAATTTGCGAAAAATGTTTTTCAAAATATCGCTGACTAATTCGCGCTTTATGTGGATCGTTTCCATTTCAATGAAGAAAGTGAATCATCACTCGCGTTTGTGCGAAAACAGCGGTTTGAAAAATTTAGTGGCATGGGAGCTGTATCCGATTTATCCAAAAAATACTGTGTGATGCTACATCCACGGTTCTTGATGGATTTTATTGAAATATGTTTAGATCGATGTATTTTTTCGCGGTTGATAGTGAAATCGGATGCGCATAAAAAGTGTGTTTGTTGCACACTAAACTGCAGACGATGCTACATCTTAGCGGCCAAAGTAAATCCTGGCAAATGTGTACAAATTAAAAGAGAAGAATTCGCTGTATTGGTAAACCGCATGCGCATCAAGTGATTTTGAGGATTTCACGATTTACACGCATTTCAAAATGAACATTACCCGATACAATTTTATTTCAAGATTATACCCCATTTAAAGGAACCCAACATTTATTTGAAAGATATCCATATCTTCTGCTAGATGTTAGCGTGTTTTCGAGAAGTGATTAGAATAAAAAATGTGATTTATTGCGTGAAATTTAACTAAAATAGAAGAAAAACTCCGACCTATTTTTCTTACATTTTGTTCAACTAACTCACAAAATAAATTTTAATAAATATTTTCTCTTACAAAAATTTTATAAATTTCCTCAATATATTTTTTGTTTTTTGCTATAATATGCAAACCGCTAAACGGATTTGTATAGTTTTGGTTTCATTTGAATCTTCGCGATGTTTAGATTACGTACATATTTTTTATATATTTTTCAGATGCATAGACAGCTTGAATTTTATTAGAACAAGTTGTAAACTACCAATTGTTTTGAATGCTTTCCTAATTTCCGCGAAAATTTACAACTTTTTCACTAAAGTTGTGGGACCTCAGTAAACATATAGTATGTAGGGAGCCCCTAATTAAGAGAGTTTCTCAATATAATGATTAGAGTCTTTTAAAGATTTTTTTCTTTTTATCAGAATTGAAACCGCCATAACTTTTGCGCGCAACAACCAAAATTAGTATCTCGAACAGATTTAAGAATGGGATTTTTTTCCCAATCTATGTACCAAAAATCTTTCATGTAGCTTAAAAAAAATTTTTAATTTTTTTTTATGGAAAACTAAAAAAAATTGTCTTTTCTTCATATACACTCTGGAATACTAGTTTTAGATCTCACATATTTATACTTCACAATATAATGTGGAAAAAGTATTATGTATAAGTTTATTTTGTCCACAATTAAGGGGTTATGGTCACTTATTGTGCACGAAAAATGAAATTTTTCATGAATTTTTACAAGTAATCTACCAATTTTTTCCAAAAGATATTGTTTTCATCTGATTTATAATACCTTGAGCTACTTTCAGATTTTTTTTTTTTGTTGAAACATATTGCACAGTTTTCTGACAAATGGCCACCTACGAAACACTGTTTTTACTAAAGCAGTTTGCGGTGACCACTGTAGCTCGAAAACGAATAAACCGATCAGCATATGTTTTTGTGGGATCATTAAGAACATAATAATCGTGTACTTAAGCGAAACGAATTAAAAAATATGCATTTAAAAAAAAATGTGAACTGTAGAAGTCAAAATTTCAATTTTACCTAAAAAAGTTGAGAGTTTTTTCGCCATAAATCCGTCAAAATTTTTTTTAAAAAGTCTCTTGCTTAAGTACAATCTTTTTATACGTATAATAATCCCAAAATGCTATTTTGAGAAAACCGTGTTTCAAACTTCGATGTTACATACAAATCACAATGAATTTTCTCTTTCTAACGCTCATATCTCAGCTAATTTTTATCCGTTCGACATATTCTATTCTACATGTACTTTAAAATGAGTCAGCAAAAAATTATCGCTTTCGTAAAATCTGTAAGTAACAAATTACACGGTGCTCTTGAAACAATTTTAAATGGAAGGTGCTTACACCTCGGAAGTTTTTGCGGATTCTGAAACTACAATGTTCATAGATGAGAACAATCAAAAAACAAAAAAAATCGCCGGAGCGCTTTTTAAATAAATCGCGATTTAAGTTGACATTTTTAGGGGTTGTTTAGGTTTTCGCGATTTTGCTTAGAAACCGCATTTCCTATCAAAATGGGACTAAAACAAATATTGTAGCTATGAAAATTCTCTACAAGATCGACCTTTATGGTATTTTCGTAGTTTTTACCATTTTTGAGATATAGAAGTTCAACTTGGGATAATGCACTGACTGTATCGCCCCCTTATAAAACAATGTCATGTAGGGTGCGCCTTAACTAAGTTTTGATGAAAACCGCTTACACAGTGAAAGTTTTTGTGAATTCTGAATCAGCAGTGTTCATAGATGAGAAAAATCCAAAAACAAGAAAAAATCGCTGTAGGGATTTTTAAATATATCGCGGTCAAAATTCACATTTTTGGGTGTTTTTTAGGTTTTACGATTTTGCTTGAAAACCGCAAGTCCAATCGAAATGGAGCTAAAGAAAATGTTGTAGCTGTCAAAATTCTCTAGAGGATTGACTTTCTCATTTGTTCCCAGCTTGTACCATTTTTGAGATAAGGAAGCTCAGTTTACATTTTTAGTTTTTTTTTGTTAGGGTTTCGCGAATTTGCTTGAATGCGGTAAGTCGTATCGACATGTGACCTGAGAAAATCTTAAAGCTGTGAAAATTCTCTACAAGACTGGCTTAAGTAACTTATCCTTAGTTGTAACATTTTTTTAGATATATAAGTTTAAGTTGGGAATTTGCTGTCATGACATTGTTTTATAAGGGGGCGATACAGAATAGAATTGAATTTGAATTGTCCCAATTTGAACTTCTATATCTAAAAAACGGTAAAAACTACGGAAATACCATGAAGGTCAATCTTTTAGAGAATTTTCATATCTACAACATTTGTTTTAGTCGCATTTTGATAGGAAATGTGGTTTCTAAGCAAAATCGTGAAAACCTAAACAACCCCTAAAAATGTCAACTTGAATCGCGATTTATTTAAAAAGCGCTCCGACGATTTTTTTTTTTGTTTTTTGCTTTTTCTCATCTATGAACATTGTAGCTTCAGAATCCGCAAAAACTTCCGATGTGTAAGCACCTTCCATTTAAAATTGTTTCAAGAGCACCGTGATAGTATTTTTGCAAAAAAAAAAAATTTTCAAAGTGGTTGGTGCAGAAACTTTTTTTATCATAAAATGAAATGAATGTTATTTTAGGCATTAGTAGTCAAAAGTTACAATTCCTCTCCTTTCGTCAGATATAACGGTATTTGTAGACAAACATTGGTTGGTTCTATTCAGATGAACCGGAGTGTATAGTTAAAAATTTAAAATTGTGATGAACAAATTAATGTCCATATTCTACTTAACAAAAAACATGCAAAAGGATCTATTTAATTTTCCAAATTACAAAACTTTTGCATAGTTTTGTGGTAAATGGCAACCTGCGAAACCATTTTATGTACAAGTGTCTTGCGGTGTCAACGATAGCTCTTCATCTCCATAGATTTCTGTGGGTTTTTTAATAATTTTTAAAGTGTATATAATTTTGTCCAAAATTCCGAAAAAATTTATCTCCCTTAAACACGAGATTTGTAAATATCTAATAAGCTCACCGAAGAGTATGAAGATCGGTCCATTCGTTTTCTAGGTATCGTTGGCACCGACTTCAAAAATGCCATTTCGAGAAACACGCGTTTAAAGTTTCTTTGCTACATACAAATCACAATAAATTGTTCCTTTCAAATGCTCATATCTCAGCAAATTTTCCGATTGACTTAAATTCTGTAGACTACTTGTACAGCAAAATAAGATAATAACATTTTCTACTATTTTTTAAAAGTGACAAGTAGGGCTAACCTCTTTAAGAGCAATTAAAAAAAACTGCATAACTATCCTCTAACACCTCAAAAGTGGACGGGATAATATGGTCCATATTCGAACTTGATCAAAGGTCAGACGACATATTACAATATTGAAACTATACCAAATCAATTACATTCTTCCGATGTTATTGCAAACTTCAGCCAACGAGACAGATAACCAAAACCGTATTCACTCCAAATTGACTGAAACGGATTTGGCCTTAACCCACTTAAAGCCACTGGTCGTTTAAAAGCGACAAAAAATGGTTGCAAAAACAGACGTAAAACTCGGGTATTTTCGCATATTTTTCTGGAGCTTTTTTGCAGTTTCTTATGGGGGCTATACGAACGCGTGGACCTACACCGAAAAATTCTGGGGGAAAGTTTTATACCTCGAACGAAGACTAAATACTAAATTTCAGCCATTTTGGTGGATTATTGTAGCCACAACCTTCAAAATACCGAAAATCGGGAGGTACCGTTCTATAGGGGCTATTTGAAGGTGTTGACCTATACCAACAAAATTCCGGGGGAAAGTTTTATACCAACCACGAAAACTTCGTACCAAATGTCAGCTTTTTTGGAGGAATATTGGGGCCACAACCTTCAAAATACCGAAAATCGGGTGGTATTGTTCTAGGGGGGCTATATGAAGGCGTAGACCTATACAAACAAAATTCTGGGGGAAAGTTTTATACTCCCAACGAAGACTACGTCACAACCTTTAAAATACCGAAAATCGGGAGGTATTGTTCTATGGGGGCCATATGAAGGCGTAGACCTATACCAGCAAAATTCTGGGGGAAATTTTTATACCCCCAGCGAAGACTACGCACCAAATGTCAGCTTAGAATTTTACCCTGATCAAGAATATACATTAGGGTTATGACTTTTTGACATTTTTTCTCAAAAATGATTTCCTGTAGCAGGGATGAATGAACTTTTGCCTAATAATCGCTACGCTATCGTTTATTCCATTAAAATATAAAAAAAGTTCACGCACAAATCGATTTAAAAAATATAATTTTTTGAAAAAATGTATGAAATGAAAAAAAAAAAAAAAATTTCAAAAATTATTTTTTGTTGCACGAATGAATAAGTATAAGCCTACTTATAACTGTAATAATGTTTATTTCATTCAAATATTGAAAAAGGTCATGAACAAACCTCTTTGAAAAAAATTTAAATTTTTTGCTTTTTGTTGAAAAATGTTATCTTTAAATAAAAGCGTTTACGACATTTTTACGATTCTCAGAATTGAAGAAAATTAGTGAGAAATAAATGTTATGTCAGTTTAATTATCTCATGTGACTCTAAAGTTTAATTTCAATTGTGTATCTGCTTACAGTGACTTCAAAAAATTTTCCATTTTGATAAATTCAAATTTTAAACTCATTTTGTGCGTGAGGTTTTTCACTGAATCACCTTATAATTATGATTAGATGTAATCTTATGGCAAAACTCATCACGCTATGATTCAGGGATATGAGGTTGTAAAAAAGTCATAACCCTAATATACATACATACTTTAAAGGGTCTCCGATGAATATTTCGATGTGTTACAAACGGAATGACAAATTTCATTATACCCTCCATGGTGGAGGGTATAAAATGCTTAAAAAGTCGCAAAAATATAATCTATATATATATAAAATTCTTTGAGACTGCCATGATGTTCGAAATTAAACTCCTCCGAAACGGCTGGACCGAATTCGATGAAATTTTGTATGTGGAGTTTTTAGGTCTGAGAATAGGTTTTTAGCTATTTTTTATACTGGTCAGTGAAGTGGCCAGGGTACCTCCCCCACAAAATTTTTTAAGAAAACGTGAAATCAAAGATATTTTTGAACGTATTGTTTAAAAATTGCTTGCAATACTATGGTAATATCTGTCTTGATCCTGAATGGTCATCTCAGAAGTGGAATATCGCAGTCAGCCCAATTTTTCAAAAATGTATAATTATAGATAATATCCTTAATTTCCCCAACAACGGCTTTTAACAAATCGCGAAATATCAATGATTATTAGACGTATTGGTATTCAATACAATTGTGGCCTCTGCCATTAATGGGTGTTTTGGAAGCAAAATATCGCGATTTAGCATGTGGGACAGCAAACATGTAATGAACATTAACTTCAGTGCTGGGAATAAATCCATCAAGACCACGTTTTTAATACAGCAATGTCTAAATAAACCCAATAGCATGTTGAAGTCATTTTTTATGAATCACTGATGTTTTCATGTTTACGAGTGTAAAATAATAACGTGTTCAATGAAACAGCACTTTATTAATAACAAGTAAAAACGACGTTAAGTTCGACCGGCTCGAACTTTTATGCCCACCACCATAAATTATATTGAAATCAGGTTTGCCATTCCGGTTGAATAAAGTGGCTAAAACATACAAAATCCCCAAAAAATCTTTAGGTATCGTTTTATTGGGGCTATATGAAAACATGGATTTATACCGACAATTCTCTGCAAAAGTATTTGATACCTCCAAGGAAAACTAAATACCAAATATAACCATTTCTGTTGAATAATACCGCTAAAACCTTGAAAATACCGAAAATCGGAAGGTATTGTTCAGTAAAGGCTACATAAAAAAGCTTTTACCGAATATTCTATGCGGGAATGTTTTATACCCATAATGAAGACAAACCGCTAAACTCTAGCAATTTCGGTGGGATAATGAGACTAAAACCTCCAACTTATCGAAACTCGGGAACTACCGTCCTATTGTAGCTGCGTTAGAACGTGGACATATGCCGATAATTGTCTGCAGAAATGGTTTATACCCCCAAGGGAGACTAAGTACCAATTATAGCCATTTCGTATGAATAATGTGCTTATAAACTTAAAAATACCAAAGATCGAGAGGTAGCGTTCTATGAAGACTATTTATAAAAAAGCTGGACCTGTACCGAATATTCTATGTTTTATACCCTGAATAATATTCTATGTTTTAAACACTGAAGACTAAATACCAAATTGTAGCCATTTCGGTGGGATAATGAGACAAAAACCTCCAAAACATCGACTCTTGGGAGGTACCGTTCTAGGGTAGTTCTATCAAAACGGCTACCTATGCTGATAATTCTTTGCCAAAATCCTTTATGCCTCCAAGGGAGACTAAATACCAAGGTATTGTCATTTGGATAATGCGGCTAAAACCTTGAAAACGCCGAAAATAGGGCGGTCAGTCGGTGATATATCAACATGTGAACTGATATAACCAATTTTCAATACCAAACATGCTGCGAGCAAAAATAGAAACTTCTGAAAAAGTTGAAAAAATATAAACATCGTTATATTGACTTATTTTTTATGTTGATCACGAATACATCGTCACAATAAATGCCAAAAGTCATAACTAACAAAATAATATTTTTACAGGAGAAGCAAAAAACGTTATAAAATGAAAAACTTTTTTTTTGGAATATTAATGTTAGGAAAGCGAGTATCATATACGAATGGGAGCAAGTAATGAAACCAAAACTGCCGAAACGCTTGGTTTTGGGATCCGTCAATACAACAAAATCTGCAATGTTATTCCATTTTCCGAAAAGCCTTTTCTTGAATAGGATCGTTATTTTTTAACGTAGAAGCTTTAAATTTTCCAAGAGCATGTATTTTAGTCTTATGTATTGGATTTAATCTAAAAACTAATTTTGACTTTTTTTGGAGATACGACCGAATGCCCGAATTTTTTACTTTTAGGTTCTCCGACGAATATTCCGATGTGTTACAAACAGAATCATAAAATTAATTATACCCTTCATCTTATGGTTGAGACTATAATTAAAGTAATTTTCTATTTTAGATCTGGAGATACCATTGCATCAAGGTTATACAAAAACGTCGATTTATCGTCAGTTCGATTCGAATATTAGATATGTAAATAAATTTCAGATAGATTACGACGGGTCAGCAACGCGGAACCGGGTCAGCTAGTTTTCATATAAAATTTTAAGTTTTCTCGCAAAAAACTTCTCAGCGCTAAGTGGGCTAATTAATATATGTGGGAAAACCCCTGATTTCGATGAGGCACATTATTCTCGTATCAAAGTGTATATTAGGGTATTGAATTCCTAAAAATTATTTCCACTTGCACGAATGAGTGAACGTTTATTCCGTTTAAATATTGAACAATTAAGAGCGGCCCGGGCAACACCTTTATACGGGTGCTATATTAAAATATGGACCTATGTTAACAATTTTTGGTGGAGAACGTTTGTGACCACTGAAAACTCCAAATGTCAAATTACAGATAGTTCGGTTAAAAATTTTAGCTAAAATCTTCAAAATGCCGAAATGCAGGAGGTACCGTTATACTCAAATGTCCGAGAGATTCAAATGTCAAATTAGAGATAATTCGGTCCAAAAATGTAGCAGTCTCAAATGCGAAATTACAGGGGGCTATACCAAAATGTGGAAATGCTAAGGGGCTATACCAAAATGTGGACCTATGTTCACAATTTAGATGGAGAAGTTGTTTGACCTCAAATGTAAAATTACAAATAGTTCGGTCAACAAATGTATCTAAACTGCTAAAACCATCTAAAATCAGGAGGTACCGCTATATGGGGTTATACCAAAACATGGACCGATGTATATATTCGTACATCTAGACAATATTTAGTGGAGAATTGTTGTAACCACTATTTCAAATGTGTGTGAATTACCTTAAGTTGGGAGGTACCGTTATATGGGGGCTATACCAAAACATATGTAGTTGAGTCGAAAAACTTAGCTAAAATCGTCATAATACCGAAAATCGAGAGATACCGTTATATGGGGACTATGCTAAAACATGGGCATATATTTACAATTTTTGGTGGAAGTGTTGGGAACATGAAATGTCACATTACTGATAATTCGGTCAACAACATTATCTAAATTCATAAAAACGCCTAAAATCGGGAGGTACCGTTATATTAGACCTAAACCAAAACATGGACCTTTGGTGACAATTTGTTTGTAGGGAAGTGTTGTCACCACAAAAAAAAAACTCAAACTACAGCTGGTTCGGTGAAAAATTTTAGCTAATATTCTTAAAATGCCGAAAATCCCGAAGTGCCGTTATATGGGGGCTATATCAAAACATGGACCTATGTTCACAATTTTTAGTGGACAAGTTTTGTTGCAGGTAGTTAGGGGAAAAATATAGCTAAAATCCTCAAAATACCTAGCATCGAGATTTACCGTTATATAGGGGCAATACCAAAACATGGACCTATGTTGACAATTTTTAGTGGAGAAGTGTTGTAAAAGCTAGGACCTCACACACAGCTAGTTCGGTTAAAATTGTAACCAGAATTTCCCAAATGCCGAAGGTTGGGAGGTCCCGTTATATGGGGTAGAGCTGGCAAAAAATCGATGACACTATCGATTATGTCGAATCTTTGTCGAAAATTTAGTATCGGTAGATAGTTTTGTCTATCGATATTATCGTATTAAAAACTAAACACCAAAATCTATTGAAATCTATAGAAATTATGAGGCTTTTCAGTTTAGGTGGAGAAAGTAAGTCAGTAGTTCAATGTCCTCATTTTTCGGTAAAGTAAATTGGCATTAATTATGTTGTTCTTTTTTCTTCAGTTTTCTAAATACAATCGTTGAGTAAAGACGGTAAAGTGAGTGAATAAATCAGTGTTTTGTCTTTTCTTAAAGAAATTGTGATATTTAGTAAATTAAATGCCAAATACAGTTTATTATTGAATCAAACAGGTGAATGGAAATATTTTATTGGACAAGGAAGAAATCACATTTAGTACTGGTAATTACATCAATACATTTTTATACCCTCAGCCTTTAGGCTAAAGAGGGTATTTACACTTTGATACGGCCAAAAATGTGCCTCATCGAAATAATGGTTTTAGACCCCAAGTATGTTTGTACGATATCCGTTTCAGACAATTTTGAGTAGATCTAGCAATGTCCGTCCGTCTGTCCGTCCGTCTGTCTGGCTGGCTGGCTGGTGCGCACGATAACTCTCGAACGGATCAATGGATTCGGTTCAAATTCGATTTAAGTTCGAAGATGGGCCATATAGGTCCACTCCTTCAGGTACCTCCCCCACAAATGTTCAAAAATTGTCGCAAAACTTGTGCGCACGATAACTCTTGTAGGGAATAACCGATTTGGTCCATACTTTGCACATTATGAAATTTCTACCAGATTTAGATGAGGTTCCAATATGGACTCAATCGGTAAACTCCTTCGAGTACCTCCCACACAACATTTCGGAAAAGTTTAGTTTAGGACCTGCTCTCGAATCGCCTTGGTTTTTGTTGTGACATCTTGTATTCACTGTCCCCTATACGAAAGTACAAGTTTCCTTAGGGGCAAGTCCATACTTCCCGAAAAAATAACCTGAAACCCCTATGACACCATGTTTATGGGTGGAAGCGCATTATAATTCTCGAACGGAAATGCCGATTTCGGCCAAAATTTGGCCTTCGTAATATTGTTTCCAAACTTACTTTAAGTTCATAGATAAGCCATATCGGTCCACTCCTTCAGGTACCTCCCCCACAAAAGTTCAAAAATGTTCGGAAAAATTGTGCGCACAATAACTCTTGATGGGAGTGACCGATTTGGTCCATACTTTACACATTCTCATATTATCTACCATATATAAATCAGGTTCGAATATGGACTATATTTGTCAACTCCATCCCGTACCTCCCACACAAAGTTTTGGATCAGTTCACTTTAAGACCTGCTATTGAATCACTTTGATTTTTGTTGAAGCAACTTACATTCTCTGGCTCAATTGCGATGGTAAAAGTTGTTTCAGGGGCAAGTCAATACTTCTTGAGAAAACACCCCGAAGGGTTTAAAAACCCCCTATGGCACCCCCATGGTCTATGTCGGTCCATTTCTTTTAAGTATCTTTTCCGCAAAATTTTTGAGCTTTAATCCTAATCCACATTTTTGTCGGTTCATACGACCAAAATTTTGAAACCCCCTAAATACATAAGTTTTTTGCGAAAAAAGTGTTTCAATTTGCACAGGCTGAGGGTATACCTCTGTCGGCAAAGCCGACTGATACTTTTTTACTTGTTCATATACATACATATATACAAACATACATACATACATGCATGCAGGACCCAAATATATGTTATGTTTTCGACTGATTGCAAACAAATATATGTTTGCTGCAAAATATGTTTGGGACATATGTTAGAGAGTTTTTTTCCTCTCTGTACACTTTGATATGACCAAAAATGTGTCTCATCCCAAGTATGTTTGGACGAAATTAGTTTCAGACAATTTGGCGTCGATTTAGCCATGTACGTTCGTATGTCTATCTGTCTGGGTGGTGCGCATTCGCAAGTCCATACTTCTTGAGATATTAGCCAAAAAGCTCCATGAAACCCTGACGACACCAACCAACATGGCAAATCCGCAAGATAATTCTCGCAGGGAGTTTCCGATTGGTACAGACTTTGCACATCGTATTATTTCATCCAGTCTTGTATCAGAATATGGACTATGTCGGTCCACTCCTTCTGGTACCTTACACAAAAAATTCTGAAAAAGTGAAGTTTAACAGCTCCTCTCGCATTGTTTTGATTCTTTTTTCAGATAATCCCTAAAAGCTCCAAAAGCCTGCCTACACATTGTGCAAGTTAACTCTAGAACTTTTTCAAAATGTCCTTCCAAACTTATTTTCACGTAATTTAATATTTCGAGTCCTTTATGAAGAAGTTTGGTTACCAAAAATGTTTGGTATATGTCAATATTTTTTTTGTTCACTGGCTGAGAGTATATCTCCGCCAGCACAGCTGACTGATACTTTCTTACTTGTTATTTCCAAATCAATGGTGACAAATTAAAGATAATATCGATAATTTGATTTGAAATATCCAATGTCGGAAATATCGATAGTTTCCCAGCCTTAATATGTATACCAAAAACATCGTCCTATATATAAATTTCCATATGTCCCAAAGGAGCTTCTTTGTATCGTAATACAGATTAAAAATCACTCTCTTTTGATACATACTTTTAAAGCAATTCTTCATTGTAATTTACAAAAAAAAAAACACAAAATAATTTACTTTAATTACATGACTCCAAAGTAAAGAAGTTAAGCATTAGCTACCAATTTTAACGAACTAAAGACAATCTTAACTCTGCTATGCGTTGGTAACTATATACACTGATTTGTAGGATTTCCTTCATTCCTGGTTGGACATCATAGATGGTACTTGCAAGAGAAAATAATAGAAAAGTCCAAAGGCTAATATTTTACAATTGTCGTTGAGTTGGTAACAAAATGAAGGGTTTCACAGTGACATTATTTCACCTAATGCAGTTTAATGTTGAATTGCTTTAAACGTGAATGTTGGAATGCCTTTGCGGTAGTTGCAGTAAAGGACGTCCATACCATAAAATGTAAGAGGTTTTGGTAATGGTATTAAGTACATCAAAAAAATACAAGGTTTTATGGTTTTAAGTGTTCGGATCTTTAGTAGAAAAGGGGGAGGGCTTTAATGGTGGCTTCTTAAGTATCCAGCAAATAACGCAATAACAAAATATACGGATTACAGATTTACCTTAGATTTGTTTGAAACAAAATCTGTTGCAATTCACACAACTATACACACCAACCACACCGACACAAACCCAAATGAATTCATTAATTTCGTTTTGGCGTTACTTTCTAAGCGGATACAATTGAAAATGTGCCAGAAATGTAATTTTTAACAAACTGAAATGTGGCATGGCGAAGTAAAAAACAATAGGAAAGATTTAATTTACACTAATGTAATTATAAAAAATAGTGGTGCAAATAAAAATAAATCTATATTTAATGGTAATATTATTTAAGCTAGTGATTTAAATATTGAAGTGATTTTACCAAGTATACAATTTATTTACGTATACCGATCTGTTACTTGGAGGAAGATGGAGTTTAGTCATGGTCATTTAAAATTGTTTTTAGCCATAAGTTTGATATATGATATTGATATATTAGTTCACTGCTGATGCTTTTTATTTATTGACATAACATTGCATCTAAAATAAATTTGTAAAACGTAAATTAAGACAGACAGCAAAAATGAACATCAATGTGCAAACACATTGCTATAAATATTATTAAAATAAGAGTTTACATGAAATTAAGGCATTCGAATATTTTCATATTACCACAAAAATGTTTACATAAGAGAAGTAGAAAAAAATATGAGAATTGGGTCAAATTCAATGCGCATAATAATGAGTAAACAACAAACAAAAATACACTGCCAAGCAACCGACAGTACGACCGACTAACTGACTGCTTATGCCAACAAAGAAAGGACGGAAGGAAGTGCAAAACTTTTAACAGAACACACAACAATTCAACTAAAGATGTTATGTTGTGAAAGCCAAAGAACAGCCGACATTAGTAACAGCATGAGCAACAACTATTTAACATGCGTTGCTATACTTGCATCATGTCCGGCAATCTGTATATGGTAGTACACGGCATGCAACTAGGCTTAGGCACATTTAGTTTGCAAATAAAAAAGAAAAACGAATTTTACTTATATATTCACAAATGTACATTGGGGATATCAAATATGTTCAACATCAGCATGTTCAATAAGAAATACTGACTTAAATCTATTCACAATTTCGGTAATTAACTAAATTTTCCATTAAGTAAACTAGCAAGAAATAAGTACAGTCGTTACTTCTAGGTAACTCCTTTTCTGCATAAAAGCAACATATGCAAATTTACAATTACTATGTTGTTACCGCTTTTTTATCAATATGAAGTCACTATTAACGTGTCTTACAGAAAGATAAAAATGCGACACTCAATGTTTTAGAAAAACTAAAATCTGGGGTACCGTAATATGGACCTATGTTAAAATACCAAAATTCAAATGGTACCTATAACAAATCATGGGCCCACGTTGATATTTTTTGGGGGTGGGAAGTTTTGTAGCCACTAGAAACCTCAAATATACGTTGAACGCTGTATTTTCTCAGGAAGTATGGACTTGCCCCTGATTAAACTTGTACCGTCGTATAGGAGCAGTGAATACAAGTTGTTACAACAAAAATCAAAGCGATTTGAGAGCAGGTCCTAAACTGAACTTTTCCGAAACTAAGTTTGGTAAAAATTTCACGATGTGCACAGTATGGACCAAATCGGTTACTCCCTTCAAGTGATATCGTGCGCACAAATTTTCCGAACGTTTTCGAACTTTTGTGGGGGAGGTACCGGAAGGAGTGAACCGATATAACCCATCTTCGAACTTAAATTAAGTTTGGACAAAATATTACGAAAGTCAAATTTTGGGCCAATTCGAGAGTTATCATGCGCAACAGCCAGCCAGACAAAAAGACAGACGAACGGACATTGCTAAATCAACTCCAAATTGTCTGAAACGGATTTCGTCCAAACATACTTGGGGTCTAAAACCATTGTTTCGATGAGGCACATTTTGCCCGTATGAGAGTGTATATGGTAATATTCAAAAACGTTTTTCAATCGTTGAAGTTGAGGTTCACCATTTAATAAGTCGCGAACTGTTAATATATTTTACTAGCAAAGTGCCCGCTACTTCGTATGCGGAAAGGATATAAAAACAAATAAACAATATATAATATGGAAAGGACGAATTTTAATCAATATTTATTTTTATTTTAGTATTATTCGTCACCCATTATATCCGATTTTCAAAAAGATCAGCCTATCTCACCCTTAAACATTAACAGCGAGACCAACGTTGCACACCAATACTCACCATAACTCCAAAACATACAGATTCCTGCACTTTCCCTACACCCAACCAAAAACTGAGTGTCATTAAGTACTTTTCGTATACTTGTGGCACGTTTTTCGACGACATATCTCAACCCTACACTGACTTTAATACAAAATAAAAACACTAATCGTAATTCCTAAGATTCCAGGTGTATTCGTTCATCCAATTCCAAACTTTATCAAACTTAGTACCATTTCGTACTCTTCGTACCCATAAGTAAGATTTTCGAAAACTACCTCAATCCTTCACTTTAACAGTAATCTTAGTTGCACATTTCAGGATTCCTGCTCTATCCGTTCATCCAAAACCAAATTTAGTACCATTTAGTACTTTTCGTAACCATAAGTACGAATTTCCAAAAGTTTCTCACTCTTACACTCGAACAGTAACTTTAATTCAAATTTTCAAAATTCCAGCTCTATCCGTTCACTCAAATCTAAATTTTCCCAAATTTAGTGCTTTCCGTACCCAAAAGTACGAGTTTCCAAAACTACCTCAATTCAACAATCCGACAGTAATCCAATTGTACCAAATTTAGTGCTTTTAATACCCATAAGTACGAATCTCCAATTCATAACATCAGGAATCCGGCTTTATTCGCTCACCCAAATCCAAACCAAATTTAGTACCATTTAGTGCATTCCGTACCTATAAGTACGAATTACCAACACTACCACAACCCCATACTCCTAATTCCGAATTTCAGGATTTCAGCTCTATCCGTTCACCCAAATCCCTATTGCATCAAATTTAGTACCAATTGGTACATTTCGTACACATAAGTACGAATTTCCAAAACTATCTTCGTATCTCAATCCTACGTTCCCACATTTATACTACTTCCAAATTTCAGGATACCAATTCTATATGTTAGCCCAAATCACCATTGTACCAAATTTAGTACCATTTAGTACTTTTCGTACTCTAAGTACGAACTTCCAAAACTACTTTAGTTCTACACTCCAACAGTAATATCAATTCCAAATTTCAGCATTCCAGCTCTATCCCTTTTTCCAAATCCAAATTTTACTAAATATTGTACCATGTGGTACTTTTCGTGCACCCATAGTTTCCAAAAACCCTTTGGTACATCTTTTTCACTCTTCATAAGTGACCCTCAATCCAAATTTGAGGAATCACATTCTATCCGTTCACCCGAATCCAAATTGTACTAAATTTAGTACCATTTAGTACTGTTCGTACACATAAGTACACATTTCCAAAACTACATCAATCCTACACTTCAACAATAATCTCAATTCCAAATTTCAGGATTCCAGATCCCAAATCCCCATTGTACTAAATTTAGTACTTTTCGTACACATAAGTACGAATTTCCAAGACTATCGCAATCCTACACCCCTACAGTAATCTTAAATCAAAGCTTCAGGAGTCCTGCTTTATTCGCTCACCCAAACACAAGTTGTACCAAATTTAGTACCATTTAGTGCTTTCCGTACCTATAAGTACGAATTACAAACACTACCACAATCCTACACTCCAACAGCAATCTCAATTCCAAATTTAGGGATTCCAACTGTACCCGTTCATCCAAATCCCCATTGTACCAAATTTAGTACCATTTAGAACTTTTCGTTCCCGTAAGTATACATTTCCAAAACTACCTCAATCCTAAAATCCAACAGAAATATCAATTCCACATTTCAGTATTTTCGTACTCTAAGTACGAACTTCCAAAACTACCTTAGTCCTACACTCCAACAGTAATATCATTTTCAAATTTCAGGATTCCAGCTCTATCCGTTCAACCAAATCCAAATTGTACTAAAGATAGTACCATTTAGTACTTTTCGTACACTCGTAGTTTCCAAAAACCCTTTGGTGCATCTTTTTTACTCTTCATAAGTGACCCCCAATCCAAATTTGAGGAATCACACTCTATCCGTTCATCCGAATCCAAATTGTACTAAATTTAGTACCATTTAGTACTGTTCGTTCATGTAAGTACGAATTTCAAAACTACCTCAATCCTACACTTCAACATTAATCTCAATTACGAATTCAGGATCCCGGCTCTATCAGTTCACCAAAATCCTCATCGTACCAAATTTAGTAATTTTCATATACATAAGTACGAATTTCAAAAAGTTCACCAACCCTTCACTCCAACGGTAATCTCAATTCCAAATTTCAGGATTTCAGCCCTATCCGTTCACCCAAATACCTATTGTATCAAATTTAGTACCATTTAGTACTTTTGTACACAATAGTACGAATTTCCAAAACTACATCCATATCTCAGTCCTACACTCCAACAGTACTCTTAATTTAAAATGTCAGGTTTCCAGCTCTATCCGTTCACCCAAATCCGTATTGTACCAAATTTAGTACTATTCGTACCCATGAGTACGAATTTCCACAACTACCTCAATCCTTCACGCCAACAGTAATCATAATTCCAAATTTCAGGATTACTGCTGCATCCGATCACCGTAATCCAAATTGTACCAAATTTAGTACCATTTAGTACTTTTTTCCCATAGGTCCGAATTTCCAAACCTACCTCCAACAGCAATCTTAATTTCGAATTTCAGGATTCCAAATGTATCCGATCATCCAAATCCAAATTGTACGAAATTTTGTACCATTTAGTACTTTTCGTAGCCATAAGTACGAATTTTCAAAAGTATCCCAATCCCAAACTCCAATAGTAATCATAATTTCAAATTTCACTATTCCTGCTCTATCCGATCACTCAAATCCAAGATGTACAAGATTTGGTACCATTTAGTACTTTTCGTACCCATAACCAAAAATTTCCAAAACTACCTCAATCCTACACTCCAACAGTAATCTTAATTCCAAATTTCAGAATTCCTGCTATATCCGTTCACCCAAATCCAAATTGTGCAAAATTTAGTACCACTCAGTACTTTTTGTACCCACAAGTAGGAATTTAGTACTTTTCGTTGCCATAAGTACGAATTTCCAAAAGTATCCCAATCCCACACACCAATAGTAATCTTAATTCCAAATTTCACTATTACAGCTCTATCCGATCACTTATATCATATTGTACCAAATTTGGTACTATTTAGTAGCTTTCGTACCCATATGTACAAATTTCGAAAACTACCTCCATATCTCAAACCTACACTCCAACAGTAATAGTAATTCCAAATTTCAGAATTCCAACTTTATCGGTTCGCCCAAATTCTAATTGTACCAAATTTAGTACCATTTAGTACACATGAGTACACATTATCAAAACCACCTCCTTATATCAACTCATCTTCTAAACCTTGATTTTCATTCCAAATTTCAAGATTTTAGCTCTATCCGTTCATGTAATACCAAATGGTACTAAATTTAGTAACTTTTAGTACTTTTCGTACACTTATAGTTCGAATTTCCAAAAACCCTTTGGTACACCTTTCTAACTCTCCATCGGTGAACCTCATTCCAAATTTCAGAATTCTAGCTCTTCGCGTTTGCCTAATACTAAGGGTACCATATTTAGTACCTTTTAGTACTTTTAGTACCGTTCTAGTTCGAATTTCCAAAAATCCAGCCTTATCTGACACCTTGGGACCAAGAGTGACACTTCCTCAAAATTTCAATATTCTAGCTCCAGCCGTCTAGCCTGGGCGTTGATTATGAATCAGTCAGTCAGTGAGTCAGTGAGTCAGTGAGTCATCATTACTCAACTCTTTTATAAGTATAGATAAAATATGAATATATTTATATTAATTGAAGTGTTTTAGCCACGATCTCATAATATGGACCATAACAAATAATTTTCGTAAAAGCTGTGTTGGTGGTAATATAAAAAAATGGGAAAAATGTGTTGAAGTAAACAAGTTTTTTTGTGTTGTTTTTTGATTTTTGGCCAAACCACGCAAAATTCCAACCTGTGCTCAAAGAAAGAACTAAACAATACCCATTGGGCAACATGGTTCTAGTGTATGACTTTTGGATATATACACTGCATCCCCCTAAAATCGATGCTGACATTTTGAAGTTTTGATTTCAGTGATTTTCGAATTTTTCTTATAATTATAGGGTGCAACTAGATAATAATCCAAACTAGTTTATAGGATTGTAGAACTCGCGATTCCACGTCGTTCGATGTATATCTCATGAGTGAGCTCCGTACAGCTTCCTAGTAATTGGAGTCCAAAGGCGAAAATTTGGTGCGTAAATTTTCTGAAAAAACCTATTTTTTGGCTTTAAAATTTACAACAGTCATACAGGTACCGCTGAACCCCCCGTGATTTTAGTTTTTTTACGTGCCGGATCTAATGAGCTCTTCCGCGGTTGAATCCATCCACTAAAACGCCGGATATAGATACCTTGAAAGTAGGAAAATCTGCAGAAATATATTTTGACAATTCCGCGAATTGAACCGCGATTTTATTTGATTATTTTTGCATAAATGTAATCCTTTATACGCGATTATACTATTTGCCAAAAAGGTGTGTCACAAATTACAAAGATTCAGGAGTAATATCCCTATTTATCCCAAAATAGAATGCGGTGGCACATCCGCAGTTCTTGACGAATCTGTCTAAAATAATTTATATTGACGTATTTTTAATAGGGGGCCATTGAAATCGGATGCACCTTATAATCATATGCACATCGCGTAATTTTTGCCCACTTGAAGGTTTTTTGAATAGTAAGATGCAACTGATGGCACACTTTGGCCGCTGAATGAAACATGGGAAAATCCATGCATATTGATAGACATGGACTCCCTGTATCCGAAAAGCACATGCACCTCAACCGATTTAAACCAATTCGCGAATTATTCGGATTTTAACTTCTATGTTTTTTCTTTGATTGTAATTTCAATATTACTCTTTACTTATTATTTCTATTGCTTATCACAGAAAGCAAATATACTTTCACGATGACTAATTACTCGTAGAAGTTTAAGCAAAATACTTCAGGATTTGGATCGAAATTTAGCGAAATAATAGAATAACTCCCAACATTTATTTTTCAAAATTTTCGTATTTAACCAAAAATATATTTTTGAAATAATTTCCAATAATAAGTTTCCGTTCTTTGTTGTTGCTGTAATATGCAAGTTATAAACGCGATCTTTATAATTTTGGTCTCACATTTTTCTACGCGTTGTCTAGATTCTGTACGTATTTTTAAATTATTTTTTTAGCGATTTTTTGGAATAAATAAAATTTATTCCAAGATTTCTTCAATATTTTTTGATTTTCCGCGAAAATAAAAATAAATTAAGCAACTATTTTAGCATCTACGGATAGATATCAAATGCTGCTAACGATTCATATATCGACCTTTTTGTAGAAAATTAACTTATGTTGAAACTGAGGTATAGGGTACTGTAACTCGCTAACAGTTGTACTATACCATAACTTTTGAACGCATTTCGGTAAAATAAACTGTTTTAGCCCGATTCAACGATGGGTTTCTTAAAATAATAATTTGAGCGGAAGCTGTGGTCGTTTTAATGCAAAAAAAATAGGAAAAAATCGTTGAAGGAAACGAGTTTTTTTTAAGTCAATTTTCAATTAGCGGCTTTACAATACAATGTAGAGTATAATGTTCAAAGAAGAAGTTAAAGAATACACTTCAGAGATGAAGTTTCTAATTTATGATTTTGTAATATAACCAATGCATCAATCTCAAACGGATGCTGACATTTTGAAGACTGAAAAATTGGGTTTTTTGAATTTTTGCTCTAATCGGGACGCGCAACTGTACTCGTTTAAAAACTGATTATGAGATTGTAGTACTCGCAATTACGCATTTTTTGATGTTTAACTCGGGCGTGTAGCCTTCAAAGGTTCACAACAATCTCAGCTTAAAGTCGAAATTTTTGTGCGTAAATTTTTCTAAAAAACCTGTTTTTTTGATTCAAAATTTACAAATGCCATTCGATTTCAGTGGAAACCCGCGTGAATTTAGTTTTTTTAGGTTCTGAATCTAACAAGCCTTTGCGCGTCTAAATCCATCCACTAGATCGGCGGATATGATACCCCTCAAATTTCGAAAATCTGCAAAAACTGTTTTTGAAAATATCGCGTATTTAGACGCGTTTTAGATGTGTTATTCCTACTTAGATAAATAGAGCGAAACGCATATTTAAAATGTGCGAAAACAAATATTGAAAAACGTTCGCGAATCCGGAGATATAATAGATTTTTTTTAAAAACTGAGTGCGATGCTACATCCACTGTTCTTGATGGATCGCATTGAAATGACATAGGATGATGTATTTTTTAATGGTGATAATTGAAATCGGATGCGCATAAAATGCAAATGTACTTCGTGGAAATTATGGGCATTTTACTGTTTTTTGCACCCTAACATGCAACTGATGCTACATCGTGGTCGCCAAATGGAATTTCACAAAGTGTACATCAAATAAAAGGGATTGATTCGCTGTTTTGGAAAATCGGATGCGCATCTTGTGATTTCCACTATTACGCGGTTTATATGCGTTTCAAATGTTGTTATATTCAATATAACATTATTTTAATGTTATACCCCAATTAGAATTCTTTGTGATTTAATATAATGTTCTAAAAATATTCGCCAATAGGAAAACTATAAGCGAAAAATTTGTTGCAACGGAATATCTTCATTATTGCGTGAAATTCTGACGAAAATAACGAAGAACTCAAACATTTTTTCTTCAACATTTCCTATAAAACCATAACAAAAAATAAAATTAGAACAACATGATTTTTATTTGTTTCGTCATATTTTCTTTGTATTTTTGCAAATATCATGAATACTATAGCTCCAAACTTCACGACTTAGGTTTCATTTTATTCCTCACAATGTCTGGATGCTGCTATAATTTTTATATATTTTTTGGAAGTATAAGCGCTATTGTTTCAAAAATATGTTTGTAAATACGTGAAATTATTTAACAAATTTAATTTTTTCGCGAATCCATTGAAACTTTTCGAATTTTTTTTGCATCATCGCAAAGAGTGCGAATTCAGTTAACGATATTAGGATATAACAGCTTAACATATTAAGCCGCGATTTTTTTAGAATTTTTTCTAATTAGCATAATTAAAACCGTCATATCTTTTGCGCGCAACGATCAAATATAGTAACGAAAACAGTTTTGGAATGACGATTTTTTTCTTACTCTATGTACCAGAAATCATAGATGTAGTATCAATTTTTTTTTTAATTTTTTTGAAATGGAAAAGACGATTTTAGACATTTTTGCTGATATACATGTTCATATTACAACACAATAGGAATTTTTAAATATTTTTTCTTTACAAGAGAGTAAAACCGCATATACTAACTTTTGAGTGCAGCATCCAATTTTGTGAACGCGAACAGATTTGAAACCACGATTTTTTTCGTAATCCATGTACCAAAAATGGCGGATGTGCTCGCCAAAAAAGTTTTAATTTTTTTCTATGTAATTGTAAAGGAAATTTGAAATTTACCATATACCGACAAATATTTGCAGACATATTTTATACACCCAACGTAGAGTGAATAAAAAATTTTATCCATTTCTAAAATGAGGCTAAAGCCTTCCAAGTACAGAAAATCGGAATATTCCGTTCTTTGGGGACATATCAAAACGGTATAGACCATGTTCAATACCAAACATCATAGGAGTAATAGAAACTTCAGTACCAAATTATATAAAAATATCAAATTGAAACTATTTTGATAGGACACTGTGGCTTAAACAAAATTCCCAAAATCGGGGTGCATCGTTCTATGGAGACTATATCAAAACGTGGTTCTGTACCAACCAATGTTTAATACCCCCAACGAAAACTAAATACCAAATTGAAGCCTTTTTATTTTAATTAATTTTTAGTTAGAGTCGAGCTTAATGACCAATGATTTTTGCAAGTGAAAAAGAAAAGCCGAAGATTCGAATCCGTCTTTGTCTTTGGTAGAGGCTCATCAGACATATCGAATGTGGCGCAGCGTCGTTTTAAGGAATTTTTAAGATATTTGTCCTATTTGACCACCGAATCGGTTGTAATTTGGTATTATGTCTTTTCAGAGGCTAAAAAATATTTCTACCAAAGTTTGTTTATATAGGTCCACGTTTTGGTATAGCCCCCATATAACACCCCGTATATAGTACGCGTCACTTTACGATATTTTGAATGTATTAGTCCCATTTGACCACAGAATCGGTTGTAACTTTGTATTTTGTGTTTAAAGAGGCTAAGAAACATTTCTACCATAAAATGCTTGCATAGGTCCACGTTTTGATATAGTCCCCAGAGGACGATACCTCCCGATTTTCGGTATTTTGAAGGTTTTAGCCTCATTGTCACACCGAAGTGGCTGAAATTTGGTATTTAGTCTTTGTTGGGGGTACAAAACTTTCCCCCAGAAATGTGTAGGTATAGGTCCACGCCCTCATATGGCCCCCATAGAACGGTTCCTCCAGATTTTCGGTATTTTGAAGATTGTGGCCACATTAATCCACCGAAATGGCTGAAATTTGGTATTTGGTCTTCATTTGGGGTATTAAACGTTCCATATGAAATTTGTTGGTATAGGTCCACACCTTTATATAGACCCCTTACCTCCCGATTTTCGGTGTTTTGAAGGTTGTGGCCTCAATATTCCCCAGAAATGGCTGATATTTGGTATTTAGTCTTCGGTGGGGGTATAAAACTTTCTCCCAGAGACTTGTCGGTACAGGTCCACGCCTTAGTACAGCCCCCATAGAACGGTACCTCCTGATTTTCGGTATTTTAAAGATTGTGACCTCAATATCCCACCGAAATGACTGAAATTTGGTAGTTAGTCTTCGTTATGGATATACAACATTCCATCTGAAATTTGTCGGTTTAGGTCAACGCCCTCATATAGCCCCCATAGGACGTATCTCCCAATTTTCGAAATTTTTGGAATTCACTTCAATACAGTACGTGGTGGAGGGTATAAAAAGTTCGGCCCGGCTGAACTTAACGCTTTTCTTTCTTGTTAATATTAATATTTATTTCGCGTAGAGTCGAGTTTATATACCAATGATTTTGCAAGTGAAAAAAGAAAGCCGAAGATTCGAACCCTCACACCAACCACTGTGTGACATGTTTTGTCTTTGGTAGAGGCTCATCAGACATATCGGCTGTGGAGTGGCTTCGCTATCATCTAATTTTTCCTCTTTCAAATGCATTTTTTACAACGCTGAATATTTGTTCACTCATTGTATAGCTTTCATGACAAACGCTTAGCGTAGTCTTTTTATGAGTTTGGCTCTGAACGCTAACACGCCGTGACAACACTTTTTTCATGTGTTTTTCAAGGACATGGGTTTAAAACCCAGTTAGGCTGAAGCTGATTTTAGTTTTTATTAGAAAATTTTGCCTATTACGGCGAAAATCATTTTTAATATTGATTTTAATTAATTTCTCGTTAGATTTGAGCTTTTTGGCTTGATACTCCGGCTAAAACCATGACATTTAAACTAAAAACCTTATACAAAACAAAAATATCTATCGAATTAAAAAATACAAAGATGTCAATGGTTAAAGAAAAATACCACATATTAAAAATACTATTTTTCATACACTTCACATAGCCCTATTATGCATACAGTACAAATGGAAAATATACCACACAGTTTTGTAGTGTACAACTACACACAAAAATAATATTATGTCGAATGAAAAAGAAAGAAAAAAAAACTGTTATTTAAACAAAAATAGAAAAATTGTCCTATTACAACGGAATAAAAAATACCACCTAAAGCCCTAACGACGGCGTGTTGATCCTCAAAATCCAACAAAACATGAGGAGAATAGTTGCTAACAGTTGAACGATTTAGAAGCAATGTTAAAAGAGAACGGGGAAAATTCAACAAATGTCACACACAAAAAAGGAATAATATTTTACTTTTTTTCTGAAATTTTTAATGTTGACTCAGAAATTTTTTTTCACATCGACAGAAGCTAAAATGGAAATGAAGTACAAGGTAAAGTTACAACATATGTCTGTATGTATGTATATAAGGTGACAATCAGTTATTATATCCACCACTTTCAGTACAAAATGAAGAGCTATTAAATGTTGTCATTGCTTTTATAAAATATCGAAATATTCATCTGAGATTCCATAAATCATATGGAAATAAGCATGCTCGAGCTCACTACCCACTAAACATTTTTTGCTGAGATCGTACCGAATTCGGACGAAATCTCTGCACAAGCTTACATTTCTGATTCCGTATTCGCATGCAAAACCTGTACTTTTTGTGTAAAGCGGGTCGCAGAATTCGGAACGCTTT
This sequence comes from Musca autumnalis, assembly GCF_047663935.1. Taxonomy (NCBI): domain Eukaryota; kingdom Metazoa; phylum Arthropoda; class Insecta; order Diptera; family Muscidae; genus Musca; species Musca autumnalis. The sequence goes on along the minus strand of NW_027411977.1, from coordinate 101,970,717 downwards.
GTCGAGGAAAATTCGAAAAGAAATTTCGAGTTTGCACACTAATCCGTTTAGAATTCGAAACAAATTTTGTGAAAAATTTTGAGGGAAACTTCGTTTTTCGAAAAATTTTTGAACAACACTCTGAGGAAATATTCCAAAACCTGCAGAAAATATAGCTCCTTTCGAAGATTTGTTTCGAGATTCTGAAAATTTTCGGAACAAATTCTAAAAAAATTACAGATGTTTAATTCGGAAATCGGAAACTATTTGGATGTTTGATTAGATATTCTGAACATTTTCTCCTAAAGTTCTCAATATTTATTCGGACGTGATTCGAACCATACTTTTCTATTGCATACTTTACGGGGCGTCATTGTGTGAGTGCATGTTTTTTCAATGGGTTGAGTTGTGTGTGTGGAGAGAGCAACGTTAAATGAGTGCACACGGGCGTCTAACTTATTCCGTTAAGTCTTTGTCTCTTAGGGGTAGTTTACACTACATGTAAATGTCATATGACATGAAATTTTCCATCGTTATATACCCTGCCAACATTTTTTCAATTTTTGGAAGATTGTTCGCTTAGATTAATCTTCTGTGATTCCCCAGGGCGATCATTGGGTGATTGTTTACATTTTTTTCTTACATTTTTTAAATGATCGCCGTTGGGAATCACAGAAGACTCTTCTGGAAGAGCAACAGATGATTGTTACTAACATTTTTGATTTTGTTGCATATAATTCTCATATACACTTTCTACAGAACTTTGATATAAATGGCACGTATAATATTATGAGTATTGACAAACCACACATGTCCAGGTTTTGCCAAGTTTAACCAAAAGACAACATAGTGACTGAGGAAACAGTACTGAGTTACAGTGCCTATAACAAATAACCACAAAATAAAGGAATAATTAAAAACCATAACAAAGCAGAAAGGAAAACAAAAGCAGAAAAGAAAACAAAAGCAGAAAACTAAACAACAAATAAAAGAAACAAAAAACAATTGTTCTATTCTTTTTTAAATTTTTCTTTACATGTTGATCTTCTAAAGATCTTCCAGATGATTAATCTGCGATTCTTCCTCGCGATTCGCTTCCCGGACACAGTTACTTTATGTCGGCGATTCGCAGGTTATCATTAGGCGCGCTCTTCCGCGATTAAATTGATCTTCCCCGCGAATCGCAGATTATCTTTAAGCGATTAAAAATTTGAAAAAATGTTTGCAGGGTATTCTCTAATATGTGCAATATTGGAGATTTTCCTTACGCCATTTACTCTATGCGTCCACACCAGCAAAAATGTAATAGAATTACGTCTTCACATTGCCTGCGTGGCAAGATATGAAATGTTTTTATTTCGTGTCATATGACATTGATATATAGTGTAAACTACCTCTTAACAGTTGCGAAATGACTAAACAAGCAAGCAGCAGTGTGAAAATACAACAAAAACTCTACCTTGCCTTTAAATCAGTGTTAATCACCACTGGGCTCGAGAGCCGTGTCTGTGTGAACACACACAATCTAAATCAGAGCTGAGCAAAATCGAGAGAGAGGCAAATTTAAGGGAGAATTAATATTTAATTTTTCTTGATGTTTCATTACTTTTTTCAACATTTTTTAAACACTAATGTTGTCTAAAATCGTCCACAATGCAAATTATAAAAAAAATATAAATAAAAAATTGCATAAACTTTTAATTGTTTATGGTTCACAAAAACTAAGGGTACGTTTTCACAATTTGCCTGTTTGCTAGCACGGAGGCGTGCTCTGCCCTGATCTAAATTGTGGTGAGTTTTGAACGATACACTCACCACCGATCATCTTCTTTGTTCTAGCAATGAATTAACGCACACGATGTTTATCTAGAGCAGTGGAAGGCATTGTGACTCATAAGAGAGACCTTGTGCTCCAAGTGAGGGTAAATTGGTTAACGCTCACAGCCTGTGTAGATCAGTGGAAGGCATTGTGACTCACAAGAGAGACCATTTGCTCTAAGTGAGCGTAAATTGGTTATAGCTCACAGCCTGTGTAGATGCTAACACGTTGTGAGCATCAACAAGTTTACGCTCATTGAGAGCACAAGGGAGACACAACAAATTTATCTGTATTACTCTGGTGTAGATGCTAACACGTTGTGAGCATCAACAAATTTACGCTCATTGAGAGCAAAAGGGAGATCTAAAAAATGTCTCTGCCTTACTCTGATCTAGAGCAGCGTCAGGCGAGAGAGCGCCCATGTGCGCTCATTTAGCCTTGCTCCCTCCACAAACACAATTCAACCCATTGAAGAAGCATGCACTCACACAATGACACCTCGTAAAGTATGCAATAGAAAAATATGGTGCCTGACGCTATATTTATATACTTTAAAGCAGAGTGAGGCAGAGAAAATTTTTGGGTCTCTCGTGTGCTCTCAACGAGCGTAAATTTGTTGTTGTTCACAATGTGTTAGCATCTACACAGGCTGTGAGCGATAACAAATTTACGCTCACTTAGAGCACATGGGCTCTCTTGTGAGTCACAATGCCTCCTCCTGCTTTAAAGGGTGTCATTGTGTGAGTGCATGCTTTTTCAAAGGGTTGAATTGTGTATGTGTGGAGAGAGCAACGGTAAATGAGCGCACACGGGCGCCTAATCGCCTGACGCTGATCTAGAGCAGTGTTAGTCACCACTGGGCTCGCGAGCCGTGTCTGTGTGAACACACACAATCTCAATTGTGGTGAGTTTGAACGTTACTCTCACCACCGATCATCTTCTTTGTTTTAGCAATAAATTAATGCACAAGATGTTTATCTAAAGAGGGATAGACCCTCTAAACATTTTCTATCGCTTGCTTGACGCAAAAGTCACTGAAAACGGATTATTGTGTCTACTGCGACAGTCGCATTTGTTTTCGAAAAGACAAAAATGACTAAAGAAACTGTTCCACTTATGCGGTCCAAACTCTATTTTCGCTTCCGTCACTGTTGTATGTTTCTTATGCGATTCAGTTGGAGTGTCGGAAGCGGGGCACTTTGAGTGTGCATTAGGTACTCATGCAAGTACCGTTTACGAAACTTTCAGTAGTGACGGAACCGACAGTATTTGTAAAAGGCTATTTAATCTTTTTATTGTTTATTCAAACATATTATTATTCATTTGAATTTAATGTTACTGCTGTTATAAAAGATGCGTTTTATTATAAAATTGATCAAAAAGAAACAATTTTTATAATACAATGCACCTTTTATAACCGCATTAACATTGAATTCAAATGAATAATAAATAATACGTTTGATTTACTTTTTAAATGGTTTTATTTAGCTCACCCCGTTTGTTTTATTATTTATTCTTGGGTCAAATTTAGTAATTCAAATTTCACCCTCTTCCTGTCAACCGATTAATCTGAAATTTTGTATACACTTTGGATTTTGGTGACAATACAATTATGTTTATTCATTATCATTATAAATTCAAGATGGCCGCCGCTACAAAATGGCGGATAACGTAGGTTTTATCAATCCCATCAATATGGGTATCAAATGAAAGGGCTCAACAAGAAGAATACAATATACTATAAAAAATTGAAATCCAAGATGGCGGCCGCTACAAAATGGCGGATAACGTAGGTTTTATCAATCCCATCAATATGGGTATCAAATGAAAGGGCTCAACAAGCAGAATACAATATACTATATAAAATTGAAATCCAAGATGGCGGCTGCTACAAAATGGCGGATAACGTAGGTTTTATCAATCCCATCAATATGGGTATCAAATGAAAGGGCTCAACAAGCAGAATACAATACACTATAAAAAAATTGAAATCCAAGATGGCGGCCGCTACAAAATGGCGGATAACGTAGGTTTTATCAATCCCATCAATATGGGTATCAAATGAAAGGGCTCAACAAGCAGAATACAATATACTACAAAAAAATGAAATCCAAGATGGCGGCCGCTACAAAATGGCGGATAACGTAGGTTTTATCAATTCCATCAATATGGGTATCAAATGAAAGGGCTCAACAAGCAGAATACAATATACTATACAAATTTAAATCCAAGATGGCGGCCGCTACAAAATGGCGGATAACGTAGGTTTTATCAATCCCATCAATATGGGTATCAAATGAAAGGGCTCAACAAGCAGAATACAACATACTATAAAAAATTGTAATCCATGGCGGCCGCTACAAAATGGCGGATAACGTAGGTTTTATCAATCCCATCAATATGGGTATCAAATGAAAGGGCTCAACAAGCAGAATACAATATACTATAAAAAATTGAAATCCAAGATGGCGGCCGCTGCAAAATGGTGGATAACGTAGGTTTTATCAATCCCATCAATATGGGTATCAAATTAAAGTGCTCAACCAGTAGAATACAATGTACTATATAAAATTAAAATCCAAGATGGCGGCCTCTACAAAATGGCGGATAACTTAGGTTTTATCAATCCCATCAACATGGGTATCAAATGAAAGGTCTCTACAAGTAGAATACAATTTACTATGCAAAATTGAAATCTAAGATGGCCGCCGCTACCAAATGGCTGATAAAAATTTTTTATCAATCCCACCAATATGGGTATCAAATAAAAGGGCTTGACAAGAAGAATACAGTGCACTATACAACCTCAATATTTAAGATGGGCGCAGCCACTAAATGGCGTATAATTAAGATTTAAATTTAGAAATTGTATCTGTAATTTAGGTATCTGATTAATCCAGCCTGAATCCACCACCCAAGGCAAGATATTTTATCGTGTTGAGGACTGTGTGGCGTTAGGGTGGCTAAAAATAATACGTCGTTAGCGGTACACCACCCAAGTTAAGGTGAAAGGTTAAAACGCGCCGAGAACTGTATGGCATTAGGGTGGATAAAAATGATATGTCGTTAGCGTTTTCCCCTCAAGACTCAGGCGCATCTTGTTGTACATAGCCTTGCCCCTTTATTGGACCTCTGGGGGGGTCGACCGTTTAAATGTCCATTACTCGTGGGAACAAAATGGTAAAAAAATATATAAAAAATACAAACACAAATAAAACAGAAACTGCACCACAACGTAAACGAAGGCTTCAAAAATCGAAAGAAAAGTATAAAGCAAAACGAGCTAAAGAAAGTGAAGGTGATAGAAATAGTCGATTACAGAAACGACGGGAACAATTAGCGTCAAAAACACCCGAGCAATATGAGGCCAGGTTAAAAAAGCAACGTCGGCGATATACACAAATGACGGCGTCAGAAACGCCTGAAGAATATGAAGCCAGGTTAACAAAGCAACGTGAGCGATACACACAGATGATAGCGTCAGAAACGCCTGAAGAATATGAAGCCAGGTTAACAAAACAACGGGAGCGATACACACAGATGTGTGTTGCCTTTAATACTATCATGGGCTTCTACAATACTTAAAATGCAGGCCAGCACTGTGGATCACGCAGTCGTATACTTAGGTGCGAAACTGTTTGAAGAAGGTCAAGCCTACGTGGCTCTTAGTAGATTAAGATCATTGCAGGGACTACGTATAGAGGAGTTGGACTGCAATAAACTAACGGGCAAGAAACCTTGCAATAATGAAGCACTAAATGAATTAAACAGAATGCGAAATAATAACTAAAAACTAGAAAATAAAAATAGGTAAAAAAACTTTTTAAGTTAAACGGTTTTATGTTAAACATACATTGCAATGTTTAAGATAAATGTACTAAAAACCAAAAAATAATAAAATAGATACAGTCGTGGGAATTATAAACATATGCATAGACTAGACTAAAAAAAAACCGTGGGGCACGTCAATTGTCTACAATCGTTGATTAAAATGTTTGTTTTGCAATGTTACACTATAATTAGGCAGTTGTTCAACCGACAACGATGGACATGTGATAAGTAGGGCTAGAATGTGGAAACAAGCTAGCAAACTCGATTATAAGCGAGTTTTAGGGTTTCATAGTGGTGAGCGAGTAGTACTTTGTCGATTAAAGACAAACTACGAGCAGTGAAACGATTCCTCGCCAGCCAGCAGTGTGACAAACTAGTTGAAACATCTCTTTTATTTACATGGAGTGTATAACTATTGGAATTTCCATGAGCAAGAAAATAGTAAGTAATTTCCTCACCGTCTGCGGGCCAACTGCCTAACTACGAATTAAACGATTCTTCTATCGCACATTAAGTCGATAATTTGTAGACAATTGACGTGCCCCACAGTTTTATTTTAGTCTAGTGTATGCATATGTTTATAATTCCCACGACTGTATCTATTTTATTATTTTTTGGTTTTTAGTACATTTATCTTAAACATTACAATGTATGTTTAACATAAAACCGTTTAACTTAAAAAGTTTTTTTTACCTATTTTTATTTATAAAAGTTTTAAATATACAATAAAGAAACTAAACAGCTTTATTTTCATTTAAATTTTTGTATCAAGTTTGTACCGATTGCTAACAGAAAGTCGCAAGAAGTGAAGAAATCACGTCAATCAACTCATTTTTTATTCTACTTATTTGCTTTCATTACATTTCGCTTAACTGTTTGCAATATAAATTATTTTTGTAATGCTGCCACTATTGTTTTGAAAACATTACTCTCTATAATAGAGAGTAGTATCAATACTCCAGACTTTAAGCATTTGTTTTTGTAAAACATAAAGTGTCGCTTTTTATAATACTGTAAGACGCGCAGTTGTGACCACATACGGATAAAAAAGCGATAACAACATATTTGTTTTTGAATATAGACAACATTCGCATTTTTAACTGAATGCAGGCACTTTACGGAGACGCATTTACTGAGAGAAGATATATTTAACTTCCAAATGTTTGGAGGGGATAATCTCGTGTGTGTGCCCAACACAAACGGAGCGGTTGCATTTGTGGTTGTTGGTGTAGTTTAAAATTTAAATTTGATTTAAATTTTAAAGTTTAAATCAACTCTGAACGAAAGTTCGGCAATTCTGTTCGCGAGAGAGATAGAGAGAGAGAGAGAGAGAAACGCATCAAAATTTTCTCATTACAATATGTGCAGATTACTTGGAATATTTTCGAAAACAAGCTCAGGAAAATGTGCAGAAATTCTTAAAATAAATCTTGCTGGAAATTATTTCAATTTCTAAGGGAAATTTTGAGAAATCCTTAAATTTTCTGACCAAACTTTGGAAAACCTCGTAAAAGAATCTTATGTCAGAGTCCTCGCCAAAAATTTTTAGTGGGAATATACTACTATACGATAGTTCCCTCGGATTTGATACAAAATTTTGTATTAAACCTAACCGTACTTTTATAAGGACGTTTAAAAGAACGGTTATTAACGTACAACCATAGACTAATGAACATACGATCAAGTCACTCAAACCCGAAAACTCAAAAAAGTTCGAAGACGATATTTGGGGAAAATTGCAATATTTTCTTGGATATTTTTAGCTGAGGATATAGTTCCCATCACAAACTAACCCTATGTAGTCTTTTGTAAGAACAAATGTTATCGTAGCAAAAATTAGTAGCTTCTTGCAGGTTCTGGAACAGGCATTAAATTATATTATTAGAAATGCTTGTGATACTAAAAATAAACCTAATGACGTTTTAAAGATAAAAGTGATAGTTCAAAACAAAATATGTATGAATTATGAATCGATGCATTTGGAGGTACTTTCTATAGGCAATGAAATAGCAAACAAACAATTTGTGTGAAAAATGATGGTATTATATTTTTGGCCCGCATATACAAACGCCCAAACTCAACTTATTTGTTCCGGTTCACAGAAAATTCAACTTTCATAACTTTCCGATAAAAAAAACTTCACTAATAAAACAATTGTTTTTAATTCTATTTTGAAGGTAAACCCTGAAAACAAACTGAATTAAATAAAATGGTTAAAACACAAATTTCATCAAATGTTGGTAATCTAATATTTTTACCGTAATTGCATCGAATGAGACCAAAAACCACACAGCAAAATGGCCAGTGTATACAATAAATTTGTATGGTTCAATTATTCACGTACAGTACAATATTTCAAACAAAAAAAGGCCTGAAACACTGCAACACAGAGTAGAATTTAGGCACAAAAAGAAAAAGCTGACCACACCAGAAATTAAATTATTTTGTGAAACACGTAACAGAAAATATAAACATACGCCTATTGGCCAAGGTACAATATTAAAATGCATTCTGTACACAAATGAACGTTTAATATTCAATGTTCATGATAGTATTTACGTAAACGAATCATTTTTAGGAAGGGCATTGAGATTCCTCTTGTCTGAATATGAAATATATGAAATTTACGTAATTTTTTTTTATTTTTGGTTAAAAAATTATATCTATAAGAAAGCGTTTACGACTTTTTCTCAGAATTACAGAAAATTAGAGAGAAAGAAATGTTATGTCAGTTTGGTTATCTCATGTGGCTCTAAAGTTCATTTTCAATTATAAGGCCCATTATTACATCCTTTCTGTAGTTGAATTTTGGCCGGTATCGGACAGATATCCAGTGTTGCCGAATTTGACGATTTATCGTCATTTTGACGATTTTTTGGCCCAAAATTGGAAAATGACGATTTGACGATTTTATTGTCCAAAATGACGATTTTTGACTTAAGCCAGAAATGCATGAAATAAAAGACGAAAACTACATTTTGACCAAAATTTCATGAAAGATTTTAAGGAAAGCAATGTTCCAAACTCGATTTTTGAGCTTTTTTAATGTTTTATAGCAATTTCCAGACGAAGTGGCTATATTTAGGCACATATCTGGAATACAGGTATTTTCATAGTTTTTGTCCCACATTCAAATTACATCAGCTGAACATTTTCGTTTAGTTTTGTTAATGTATGAAAATCTTCCTTGAAAAGTTTTCGAGATAAAATATTAATTGTATCTATTTTGTTGTAAAAAATATGAGTCCAGCTTTATTAACTTCCTATTAATGTCCCCTTTAAGATGTCAGCCAGTTTTGAATGACAATTTTTATCCATTTCCGACTGCCCAACAACCAAAATGTACCGACAAACGTGGGCGGTCACACTGTCAAGAAAGCGATATTTGAGCTCTGCTGTCATTCAACATGACAATGTGTACCCAGCTTTACCATGTTGCATCACTGCAAACTCGATAACCATTGGAAACTATCATCAACTGAGTGCTGTTTTTATAGCGGTATTTAAGTGATATTGGGTTAGATTTATTGCTGTCGGTTCTATATCTTAAGTTGCGAGTCTCATTCACAAAAATATCATCGAAAAATCGCATTAAACGGTAACCAAAACGAGTTTTGACTATGTTGACGATTTTTTGACGATTTTCCAAATTTTGATGACGATTTGACGATTTTTTTGACGATTTCCAATCAAAAACTGTCGGCAACACTGCAGATATCCCGTTTTTTTGTTCTTACATGTTTCCTTTAATAATAAGTGTCAGATAAATTAAAAGGAACTTTGTGTTCCTTTTAAAACTTAAACTGCGCCCGAGAGTATGCTGCACCAAAAGCAAGAAAAAATTGTCATCAAATTCAAATCAACCAATCAGATTTGAGTAAATTTTTGCTTGATATTGCCATATTTTTGCAATATTTAACATTTATTTTAAATGGAAGATGTAATAACATATCCCTGTTATGCGAACTTTATTCTTTTATTTTCTTAAAGTAAGGTATAACTAAAATGGACTTTAAAGACAAGATGTAAGAACGGGCCAATGTCTGATTACAGTGACTTCAAAAAATTTGCCAAAATTCTGATAAATTCAAAATTTAAAAATATTATGTGCGTGAGATTTTTTCACCGAATCGCCTTATAATTAAGATTTTATGTAATCTTATGTAGAAACTCATCACGCTATGATTCAGGGATATGACCCTTTTGTGCACACGTCTTCCAAATGTAATGACTATAAACATTTCGGAGTTTGAATGGGTAGAAAACATCGATGTCTCCTTCGAGTTAAACCTTTTTTAAAAGAAAATTATATTTTTAAGTTATCATATTCCACTTCTAGATATAACACTGGACGTGACTGAAAATCATTAATAAGAGAATGGAAACAATTTTTCCATTTTATTTAATACAACTCTTGGCGGAGGACCGAACATAACGCCGTTCTTACATGTTTATATTGTTGTATGAACAGATTTAATTGACAAACTGTATTCGTTGTTAGCCATTTTGGTGGGAACAACTTGTGAAGTGCATAAGGAAATTTCCGTATTTGCACAGCTAATAAAATTGTCCTTTTTCAGATTGTTTTTTATGTCTGCTTTGTGAAATTTACGCTTATTCTTTCTAACAGGAATTTGCACGCTAGAAGGAATGGAAAACATTTTCTCTTTTATCTTTACGTACATTCTTCTTGTGTTAGTCTTTGAACAAATAGACATAATCCTAAATTTGGCTATGACACCCTGGAATGTTTGCGCTGCTTCGTTAAAAATGAAAAAAATGGTTTTAACTCCTTGAAACTTTTCCAAAAATTAAATCAACTTTAGAGTAAAATTTGCTATGCCATGACAATGCCAAATAACTTTTGGATAAAAATTGATACCAAACACCTTGTTTTGCAGACTTAAAAACAATTGAGGTTTTAGTGATTTTATTGTTTAGCAAAGAATTTTGTTTTTCTTTCTACAGAAAATATCATGCTACTAACTCTCATCGCATAGTTGAAGTATGACAGCAAAATTATTTCCAGCTATCAAACAAACATCGCTTGTGTAATACTAAATACAACATGCAGGCAATAGCATTAGTTGCTGCTACCGGTGGTGCTTCTGCTACCATGAATCAATTTGTTCTGAAAAAATGACTATTTTCATTGTTGTTGCTGTTTGTTCTTGTTTTCTTTCTTCCTTGTTGCACTCACAACTGTGTTAAGTTAGCTCGGCAAAGTGTTGATGATGATATTGTTGTTATGCTTGTTAGCTGTCTTATTTGTACAACCTTTAATGTAAAACTTTGTCTCTTGTTTTTCTTTTTGTTGATATCTTAGCTTCTGACACAAAATGTAAAACTTTTTCGATTAAAAGTATTATTTGTTTAAGATTTCCATTTTAAAAAGAATGCCGAAAGATGATAAAATGATCTTTTAAAAAGAAGAGAAGAGTACAATTGAAATGTTATATAATAAACAACGAAATACTGTTCAATTTGAATATAATAAACAAATTATAGCTGTGTTCCTTTACTTAACTCTGTAGTGGGATTCTGTATCTCATTTTTACTGTTACCGACAAAAATCGGTAAAATTAAATCCAAAAATTATGACTAAAAAAATGAAGAACATTTGGCATCACTGTTTGAGTCGGTAGAGGCTAGCGACTACTTTTTATTCATCGTTAACTTTCCGAAAAATTTCTTTAATTATCGAAACTATAAGCATTTTATTTTTAGCACAATTATCGATAACAGCAAAAATGAGTTACAGAATCCCACTACAGGTTACCATTTTTACCATTTATTACCAATTTAACCCCAAAAAGTGGTAAAACTGGCAGCAATTTTTAAGAGAGTGAGAGAGGAGAGAGCACAAATGCCTTTCTCTTCTACCACATGGTAGAACTGATTTTTCGACATTTGTTTGACGATTATTTTACAATGAAGACAATGAAGAAAATGAACGAAAAACAGAAGAAAAAGACGAACGCTGACAAAACTAAATTAAAAACTGTGAAATAAAAGAAGAAAATTGAATTTTTAATTTTCTTTTTGACATTGCTACCAGATCTACCATTTTTTCGTCCCTTTACTTTTCTGGTATAAATGTTCATGAGAAAGCAATTTTGACAGTTTTCTCTTTTACCACTTTTACCATTAAAAACGTAAGTCCATATTTACATTAGGCAATTTTCCTTGCGACAATTGTCAGTTTGTTGGTGAGAGAGGGTGTAGAGAGGCAAAGGGTTACCATATGCCTCACCTCTCTCTCCGTCGAACTAACAATTGCCGCAAAGAAAATTGCCTAATGTAAATATGGACTAAAGGAACAAAGCTTATATGTATATTGTAGTATATATATGTACATTAGGGCGGCCCAAAAAACGACAAACTTGTTTTTTTTAAGACGCCTACCCCCAATTTTTCCATTTGATCCACAAACTATATACATATATAGCAATTTATGGCGATCAGGAAACCCGAGTCAACCTAGCGATCATTTGTTTCCACAGTAATTTGTATGGGACAAAGGTGATTTTTCATACAAATGTTTGACGATCGGATAACGTAAACCCGCCCCCCCTGAGAGAGACTTAACAGGCCACAATTGTTTTCCAATCGATGAAAAATTGTTTACAGCTCATTGTTGTAACTAAATAAAATATAATTTAAAAAAATTAAGTTTCAGTGTTTTATTTAGAAATGCACCTAAAATTGGGAAATAATTTGGAATCTCTCAAATAAAACGCTTGCCGTTTAATTTTGCCACCATTTATAATTTAAATGCAAGCGTTTTATTTGAGAGATTCCATCATGAGAAAGAATATATTTATTAAGGCTAAGCGACAAATTATTTCCTAGTTTTAGGTGCATTTCTAAATAAAACACTGAAAACTATTTTTTAAATTATATCTTACTTTTAAGTTTTTAGTAAATACATCTTTTGACCACTGAGAACAAAATTATAGTCAATTTAGGCCGAACATTTAGATAAAAACTTTAAAATTCCTGAAATCGTGTAGTACCGTTATATAAAAGCTATACCAAAACCTGGATTTATGTCCATAATTTTTGGTGGGGAAGTTTCTGTACCATTGGGGACTCCAAATGCCAAGTAACAGCCAATTCGGCCTCAAAATGAAGATATAGTCTTCATAATACTTGAAATAGGGTGATACCGCTATAAGGGAGTAATACGAAAACCTGGACCTATGCTCACAATTTTTGGTGGGGAAATGTCTGTATCATTGGAAATGCCAAATGACAGCTAATTCGGGCAAAAATGAAGATAAAATCCTCAAAATACCTGAAATCGGGTGGTATCGCTATACGGGGGTGTAGGAAAAATTGGACCCATACAAAAAATAGTGAAAATGTTGCTCTTTTTGCTTGGCCAAATATGTTGCACATTTTTGCTTGGCCAAATTTGTCGTGTAAAAAGTTTCTAAAGAGAAAACTATTCAGCACCATTTTTGTTCAAAGACAAGTGAACATTATGCAACTTTTTTGGTGTACAGGAACGCATTTTGGGGAAAAATATGCAAAATGTGTAAAAACTTTTTAGTTCTGGAACGAAGCTAATAAGTATAAAATATTATTCAGTTAAAAAATACAATTTAACGACATATTTTGTGTTACAAAACTCTATATGTTGTTTGAATAGCTTTTGATAATTTAAGCCGGTTTCATTAATATAACAAAAAGCTCGCATTAATGAGCTGTGGCAAGCATTGTTTACTCGTTGCATCGGAAGATTAAAAACGTAATGTATCTCATTTGCCTAGGAGGCACATATAGCGGTATCAATGATAATAGGTAGGGTGAACTAATGTAATTATTCAACAAATCAAAAACAAAAAGATTCGACTGTATTTTATGCATCCCCAACAATAAACATTTGGTTGCATACTTTGAAGGTTCAACACACGGGTATGACCTCAAAGCATATTTTTATAAAAACACGCTGAACTCTCTCAATACGAGAGATATGGTTTTTACAAAATGGGTTCCATATAATTGCAGCATATTAAATTTTAGATCTCACATGCACTGTGAAAATTAATTTAGGTATGAGAATGCTAAAATCTTATACTTTTTAGGGAGTATATAGTCTATGAGTGGCAAAAATGAATAGCTGAATCATAGATAACCCCAAGATTCTTATAATTTATGAGTGTAAATCCCCCAAAATTGCACTAAACCTATCATTATTTCGCACCAAAATAAAGAAAAACGTTTAAATTCAAATAATTTTTTATTTTGTATCAAAACCAAAAATGTTATATATTTTGAGATCATGGGGAGTGCCCAACTCCATAAGTCATCTGAATTATGAAAAAAATTTACATGTGAACCTATCTTTTTCGGGCACTATAGTTCGAAGGTAGTTTGTGGATTTGGCATGTATATATTTTTTACATTGATTGTTTATTGGGTCCCTTTTTAAGATTTAAAAATTAATTTGCAAAAGTTGCACTTACATTATAAAAGTACACAAAACAAAGCTCGAACTCACTTTTGGTTGTGCTGAGAAAATTTGATTTAACATTTGAAAAATTATTTTTGATAATATATTGCGAATTTAACATTTTATTTATTATCTGGAGAGGAAGCCAGTTAACTAAATAAATTAATATGTCCTTTGGAATACTGTGCTCTATGGATAATTGTTAAATACCAAGATTTTATTCAACCTCGTATATGAATTTACATTACTTAAGCTGATCGGATCCGATAAGATTTTATACAAAAAATTACTAGTTTGACGTGGTTATATGGCGAAAACCAAAAATATATTTATATATATATATATATATATATATATATATATATATATGAGGAAAAGACAAAATTTTTTAGTTTACCATAAAAAAAAAATTAAAATTTTTTTTAAGCTACATGAAAGATTTTTGGTACATAGATTGGGAAAAAAATCCCATTCTTAAATCTGTTCGAGATACTAATTTTGGTTGTTGCGCACAAAAGTTATGGCGGTTTCAATTCTGATAAAAAGAAAAAAATCTTTAAAAGACTCTAATCATTATTATGAGAAACTCTCTTAGTTAGGGGCTCCCTACGTAATATATGATTACTGAGGCCCCATAACATTAGTGAAAAAGTTTTAAGTGGAAATTGAGAAAGGGGTAAAAAATTGGTACTTTGCAACTTGTTTTAATAAAATTCAAGCTGTTTACGCATCCTAAAAATAGTTAAAAAAATATGTACGTAATCTAAACGTCGCGATGATTCAAATGAAACCAAAACTATTCAAATCCGTTCAATGGTTTGCATATTATAGCAAAAACAAAAAGATACTATATTGAGGAAATTTATAAAATTTTTGTAAGAGATAGAAAATATTTATTAAAATTTATTTTGTAAGTTAGTTGAAAAAATGTAGGAAAAATTTGTCGGAGTTATTCTTCTATTTTACAGAAATTTCACGCAAAAAATGGAATTTTTTATTCTAATCACTTCTCGAATACACACTAACATCTAGCGGAAGATATGCGTATCGTTCAAATAAATGTTGGGTTCCTTTTAATGGGGTATACTCTTGAAATAAAACTGTATCGAGTAATGTTCTTTTTGAAATGCGTGTAAATCGCGAAATCCTCAAAATCACTTGATGCGCATGCGGTTTAACAACACAGCGAATTCTTCTCTTTTAATTTGTACACATTTGCTAGGATTTACTTTGGCCGCTAAGATGTAGCATCATCTGCAGTTTAGTGTGCAACAAACTGTATAACGCTTATAATTTGCACAAAGTGCATATACTTTTTATGCGCATCCGATTTCACTATCATCCATGAAAAAATACATCGATCTAAACCTATTTCGATAAAATCTATCAAGAACCGTGGATGTAGCATCACACACTATTTTTGGGATAAATCGGATAAAGCTCCCATGGCACTAAATGTTTTAAACCGCTATTTTCGCAAAAACTCGAGTGATGTGTCAGTTTCTTCATTGAAAAGGAAACGATCCACAGAAAATGCGATTTAATCCGCGATATTTTCAAAAACATTTTTCGCAAATTTTTCAATTTTTGCAGTAGCCATTTCCGCCGTTCTAGTAGATGGATTTTTACGATCTGTGATTCATATGATCCGGATCGTCGAAAAACTAAAATATCGCGGGGTACCAGCACACTCAAAACGATATTGTAAATACTGTACCCCAAAAACTAGGTTTTTTAGAAAAAATATCGCACTAAATTTTGGCCTTTGGCAGTAGATTACTCTGCTGCTGTGTGGGCTACATACTCAATATACATATCAGATTATGAGAAATCGCGAGTTCTTTAATCCTATAATTGGTTTTTCGAAATATCCGAATGCGCGTCCCAGTTACATAAAAAATACAAAAAACACCTGAAATATATCAAAATATCAGCATCCATAAAAGGTGGATGCAGTGGAAATTTTGGAAAGTGATACATTAGAAGTGTAATCTTCATTTTGTATTCTCCTACTTTTACTTTGGACAGATGTCCGTCATGGTTTAATCAGAAATCGAATAGCAATGTAAAAAACCTGTTTAGTTTCAACGTGTTTTTACCTATGTTTTTTCCTTTACGCGGTCGTAACTACCACGTAAATTAAATTTTTTTGCTAAATTTTTGAGCTTTGTACAAAAACATCTAAATTAATCCAGCAATAGTCATAGTTACTGGTAAACTACAATAGTTCGCGTATTATAATAGTGCAAACCTTGGCTTCATGGAAACTAAAAAATTTTGACTTTTCCTCATATATATATATATATATATATATATATATATATATATATATATATATATATATATAGAATGATATACATTCGTTAAAATGAATTGCTTTAGGAGGAATCCCATAAGGTCGACCATTAAAATTAATTTACGTGGAAGCTGTGTTGGAATCAATGTAGAAAAAGAGGTAAAAATGAGTTGAACCCAACATGTTTTTTTACGCTCCCTTCCGATTTCTGGCTTAACCTTGCATTTTATAGACATATGCCCAAAGAAAGACTAAAAGAATACTTTATGGGCAATATGATACTAGTGTATCATTTTTCGATATATCCAATGCATCCACCTAAAATCGATGCTGATATTTTGAAGCCGGAATTTCGGGGTTTTTTCGGACGCGCAACAAGATAATATTCAAAACTCATAATAGGATTATAAAACTCGTGATTATACGTCGTTTAATGCATATCTCATGAGTGTGCTCCCTACAGCATCCTAGTAATTGGAGTCTAAAGGCCAATATTTGATGCGTGAATTTTTTTAAAAAAACCTATTTTTTGCGTTTAAAATTTACAAGTGCCATTCAATTTCCTTTGTACCCCGCGTGAATTTAGTTTTTTACGCGACGGATCTAATGAGCCTATCCGCGATCGAATCCATTCACTAAAACCGCATATATAGATACCCTGAAAATAGGAAAATCAGCAAAAATTTATTTTGACATAACAGCATACTATACCGCGATTTTCTTTAAAATTTTTTACGTAAATGGAATCCTTTATACGCGATTATAATATTTGCGAAAACGCGTGTCATAAATTACAGAGATTTGCGAGTAATATGGGCTTTTTTACCAAAAATAGAATGTGGAGGCACATCCGCGGTTCTTGAAGAATCTGTTTGAAATAGGTGTATATAGACGTATTTTTGATGGGTACTACTGAAACCGGATGCGCATCAAAATCGTATGCAAATTGCGTGATTTTTACCCACTTTAAGGTTTTTTGCATTGTGTGATGCAACTGCCGGCACACTTTGACCGCTGAGTGAAACATCGAAATATTCATAGATTTAGAAAGAGATTGATTCGCTGTATCCAACAACGGATGCGCATCAACTGATTTTAACTAATTCGCGAATAGTAGGCTTTTTAATTTCCAAATTTTTTGAATGATTGTAATTTCAATATTTCTCTTAATTTCCTAAGTTTTTCTCTTGTGTTGTTGCTATAATATGCAATTTATGTACCCAATCTCTATAAATTTGCTATCATATTTTTCTACGCATTGTCTAGAAATAATAATAAATTTAATAACTATTTAAACATCTACCAATAGATATGGAATGCTGTTAACGATTTATGCATACATATTCTCATAACAACAAATAAGATATTTTTAAATATGTTTTCTTTATATGCGAATAAAAGCCGCTATAACATTTGCGCGCATCGTCCAATTTTGTGAACACGGACAGATTTGAAACCAGAATGTTTTTTTTAACCTCTAAGCCAAAAATTGTAGACGTGCTCGCAAAAAAAAATTTAATTTTTTTCAAATGGAATTGCAAAGGTTTTTGGTTTTCGCCATATACGTTTAGAAGCGGAATTGTGCCAAAGCGCTATGTTATACGACACTTCTGGTGTGTACATCGTGCGGTTAGTTCTTGGATCTGATGGGCATCTCGATCCCATGCTTTCAATACCATTTCTGTCCATAAAAATGCCTCCAGGGCAATACAAACCCCCTTCTACATTTTGTGTCAACTCTTTTTTATAAGGGGACAAATTCTATTATCTGTCGACCTGGTGATCAAGTACATTATTTTTTGAAGTCATATAACTTAAACATTGATTTAAATCAACCAAAAACAATACCACACTTTTTTTTGCAAAATTTCTTTGAAAATTCCATTTTTCCTGGAAATTACTGTTTTCCCAAAATTTGCCTATTTTGGTATACCGGTTTCATTGGTATGTAACGGAGAGGGGTTTCTATAAATTTATCGGTGTCAAGTCTTATTTTAACATCTGTTGATGACCTCTGAGAGATCGATCTATTAATAATTCATATAATTGTTTCGTCATCCCCTGCAGAAGATGTTGTTGTCCTTTTTAAATCTTTAAAATAGGACCAATAAAGAATCAAATAACAAAAACAAAGGCAGCGCGAAGCATTTGTCATGAAAGCACAACAATATCCATTGTTGTTGTAAAAAAAAAAAAAAAAACAAAAAAAATCCATTAGAAAGAAGAAAAGTTCGATGGCAGAGATGCCACTCCACAGCCGATATGTCTGATAAACCGATATGTCTGATGAAATGATGAATCGAATCTACGGCTTTCCTTTCTCATGGTAATTAAGTTCGATTCCAACGATACATTACTTAAAAACAAATATATTTCAAGATATATGTAGATATCAGAGTTTCAAATGTTTGAACAACACTGTATGTATTCCAAAAAACCTTAATTTTTTCCTTAAAATTGAAACATTTACTCAAATACAAACTTGCAACGGATTTCATTGATTTTGTTTTTCTAGTTTGTAGGATATTGAAAAATACCTTAACACATATCGCTCATTTAATCAAAGGGCGGCATAACTCAAAAAAATTGGTTTTGGAGTTAGCAATTTTTGTTTTTTCTACGACTTCTATAACTCAAGGAGTTACATCTTATTTTCTATGAGTTTGGCATTAATCATCAAAAAAATTTTTTTTTTTTTTTGATTTTATGAAGCACTAAAACACTTCAAATCATGCTTGACCTTCTACAGAAATTTAGCACTGATATCTGGCTAGATCTTTACAAAATATGGTCCCAACAGTTATTTTTATTTATATTTATTGTGTAATATCCTTTTAAAGTTGGGAAGAAAAATGTTAAACGCGTTTTTCTCGAAGCTTGATTTTTGGAGATGTGTCACTCTTTGAGTAAATGAATTTCATTGGCATTCAGCAGAAATAAAAATCAATAAGAATAAGAAAATCACCTGTAGCCATATTACAGATTATTTAGGAAAAGTTCCACACCTGTGTGTTTTCTTTTTTTTTTCATTTATTATGCAGTCATTCCAATGCCAAATACCAAATGTTAGTTATATGTAAGTACCAGATATATACCAACCAACTATCGAAATGAAATATGAAAAAAGGTAGAGACGAAATGAATTTTATGGTGAGAAATCCAGCCTCTCGATTTGAAACCATTTCGTCCGTATAAATGTGCCCCCGGGGCATAAGCATTTATTGCCTTTACGATATTCTCCTTTTTTATTCATTTATACCTACCAATACATACTAGTGTGTTAGTGGTACTCGAAACAAGCCAATACGTTCACACATAATAAAAAGGCCTGTTCGCTATGAGACGTCTAGTTGTAGCTGTAAAGCAAACATGTGTTCATGAAACCAAAATGAATAATCGAAATGTGGATTTTCTGTGCCTGGTTTATTTAGCTTTGCTTATACAACAAATATTGAATTTTTATTTGTTTTGTATGTTTTATTTTTCGTACTCGCTTTCATTTGTTCGTGCCCAGTTATATGAATGTGGACTAGTGAAAATACAAATATTAAACATTTCCAGGATTTCATTTCTCTACGAATGTCTGTCAGTCAGTCAGCCAGCCAGCCATTCAAATCCATTTGTATGCGTGAGGTTTGCCTTTGCGTAGCTGCTAAAATAAGAGGCCACCACATGTTTTTAGCACATATTCAGGGTAGGTGGATATGTTTGTACACAAATAAAACATTGAAAAATGTAATCAATAAGTGAATACCATGTTCAAGGTTTTGATTTGTAAGCTCTTGGAGATAGATAAATCATATAATTAATTTTTGAATACCTAAAACATGTGAAGCATAATTTTATTATATCTTGATGAAGATGCTATAATATTAAATATTATAAACAAGTGAGCCAAGGCTATAGTCGGGTCGGGCCGACTATGTGATACCCTACACCACTTCCCCTGTGCATAAGCTTTTGACTGGTAAAATTCAAAATATTAAAATTGGGATAGCTTAGCGCCTTTGCTCTGAATGACTTCATTAATACAGGCCAATTTTATTGAAACGCGTTTAAGTGCATCGTCAAATAAAAAAATAGAAAAGTGGGATGTATGCCAACCATCAACCATCACATTCCGACCCCTGAATAATATCCGACCATTTCCAAAATCAATAGGTTTATTCCTCTGTGGGACCCCTATTAACACCCAACATTTCGTGACGATCCAATCAAAATTGCGACCTGTAGCGTGATTACAAAGAAATGGAAAAATGGGATGTATTAACGACTATTGCGATATCTCCGTTATTTGGGCCACCTACGCCAACCTACTTTGCATCATTGTAAAGATGGGATTTTCTACTTTCACAGTCAGACTTTGTTTTTGGAAGGTCCCTAACCAAAACTGTCATATTCGTCATTATTATTAAAGTCGCAAAAATTAAAAGTTGTGTTCTATTAGCAGCTATTGCGATATCTTCGTTGTTTGACTACCTACAACAACCTACTTTACATGGTTGGAAAGGCGATATTTTCTACTTTCATTGCTTTTGGCATACGCCCTATAGAAGCTGAGATATTCGGTTTGAAAAAAAACATTGTCTTTTTCTCCAAAAATTTTTTTGCCCATTTCGACCCCTAAATATTATCCGACCATCACCAAAATAAATAGGCTTTTTTCCCCTGCGGGACCCCCATCAACACCCAAAATTTGGTGACGATCCGATCAAAATTACGACCTGTAGCGTGATTTCTTTAAAAGTGGAAAAATGGGATGTATTACCGACTATTGTGATATCTCCGTTATTTGGCCACCTACGCTAACCTACTTTGCATCATTGTAAAGACAGGATTTTCTACTTTCATAGCCAGGTTTTGTTTTTGGAAAGTATCCAACAAAAGCTGTGTTATTCGTCATTAGAATTAAAATCGAATAAATTAAAAGTTGGGTTCTATAAGCGAATATTGCGATATCTTCGTTGTTTGACCACCTACGACAACCTACCATACATCGCTGTAAAGGTGATATTTTCTGCTTTCATTGGCAGGCTTTGCCATTAATATACCCCTTATAGATACGGAGATATTCGCTTTGAAATAAAACGTTGACTTTTTCTCCAAATAAGTTGTTTGCCCATTCCGACCTCTGAATATTATCCGACCATCACCAAAATCAATAGGCTTCTTCCTATGTAGGACTCCCATTAACCCCCAAAATTTCGTGACGATCCGATCAAAATTGCAACCTGTAGCGTGATTACAAAAAATGGAAAAATGGGATGTATTAACGACTATTGCGATATCTCCTTTATTTGGCCACCTACGCCAACCTACTTTGCATCATTGTAAAGATGGGATTTTCTACTTTCATCGTCAGACTTTGTTTTTGGAGGTCCCCAACCAAAGCTATCATATTCGTCATTATTATTAAATCCGCAAAAATGAAAAGTTGTGTTCTATTAGCAGCTATTGCGATATCTTCGTTGTTTGACCACCTACAACAACCTACTTTACATCGTTGCAAAGGCGATATTTTCTACTTTCAGCAGGTTTTGCTTTTGGCATACCCCCTATAGAAGATGAGATATTCGGTTTGAAAAAACATTGTCTTTTTCTCCAAAAAAGTTTTTTGCCCATTTCGACCCCTAAATATTATCCGACCATCACCAAAATAAATAGGCTTTTTCCCCTCCGGGACCCTCATCAACACCCGAAATTCGGTGACGATCCGATCAAAATTACGACCTGTAGCGTGATTTCTTTAAAAGTGGAAAAATGGGATGTATTACCGAATATTGTGATATCTCCGTTATTTGGCCACCTACGCTAACCTGCTTTGCATCATTGTAAAGACAGGATTTTCTAATTTCATAGCCAGGTTTTGTTTTTGGAAAGTATCCAACAAAAGCTGTGTTATTCCTCATTAGAATTAAAATCGAATAAATGAAAAGTTGGGTTCTATAAGCGACTATTGCGATATCTTCGTTGTTTGACCACCTACGACAACCTACCATACATCGCTGTAAAGGTGATATTTTCTGCTTTCATTAGCAGGCTTTGTCTTTAATATACCCCTTATAGATACGGAGATATTCGCTTTGAAATAAAACGTTGACTTTTTCCGCAAATAAGTTTTTTGCCCATTTCGACCCCTAAATATTATCCGACCATCACCAAAAACAATAGGCTTCTTCCCCTCCGGGACCCTCATCAACATACAAAATTTGGTGACGATCCGATCAAAATTGCGACCTGTAGCGTGATTACAAGGTTTAGATGGACGGACGGACTGACGGACGGACACACATAGCCACAAAAGGGATAATTATGTCGAATCACTTGCATTTGTATATACGAACACACATACATACATAAGTACATTGAAAATTGTATATTGTACAAGTATATGGTAAAAAACAAATTTCTTTTGCAATTCCATTTGAAAAAATTTAAAATTTTTTTGGAAGCACATCTACAATTTTTGGTGTTGAGATTAAGAAAAAAAAATTGGTTTCAAATCCGTTCGCATTCACAAAATTGGCCGAAGCGCTCAAAAGTTTTAACGGTTTCTATTCTCATTTAAAGAAATAATCGTACAAAGCTCTAAAAAATAAATTAAAAATATCTACAGAATCTAGACAATACATAGCAAAGTATGAAACCAAATTTATAGAGATTGGATATATAAATTGCATATTATAGCAACAACAAAAGAGGGAAAAAACTTATTGTTAAAATCAAGGCATATTTATACAAGGTAGAAGTCATGAAATTTGACACTTCGAAATTTGTTACCATAAAATACTGCTTTTCATCCTAAACATGTAATAAAAATGACCTACCAGAGTTCTGAATGCTTTACAATTACATTTTGATTCTTACACTGTGCAACAAGGTTTCTGTGCGGTGGAAAATTTCTTTTGGAGATGAAAGCCCTTAGTGAGTATATTAAGAACCCAAAAGGAAATTTTCCCCATAGGTCAAGTTTCTGAGATATCGCGCGATGAATTTTTCGAATTTTCGCCTATGATGCTTGAGAAAATAGCTTTATATCTCTGTTTGCCGTTATTGTAGCTTCGTTTTGAGATTACATGTCTTCAGTCAAATCGAATGGCGAATCTTTTTGTAGAACATTTCATTCTTCTAACTCAATTCCTTTCATGTCCTTTTCGTCCTTTCTTTCTTGAACCGTAGTAAAAGTACCACAAGATGAGATTTTACAGCATCCAAATATTCCACAAAAATGTTGCTCAGAGAATTTTAGGTACAGTTCTCATTGACAACTAATCGATATTGTAACGTTTTCATTGTCTTTTTTGACATTTACCCGGTTTTTGTTCAGAAAAAACCTATGTTTTGTTTTTCTGTATATTCGTTATTTGTTATGTATTGGTAGGTAGACATACCAATTGGTTATCGCTTATATTGACATCTGGGATGTATCTGAAATATTTACCATATATAGCTCACGATATGCTGAACACGTTAATGAAAAATTTTCTTGGAAAATAGATCCGGTTATCTAATATTTTGAACCGGATATAGCGATATAAAACCCGGATTTTGTACCGATTTTAAGTAACCGATTAAGCTTATATGTATACCATTAGAAAGCTAATAAAATTTCCAATCAGGGAAAATAAATTTTTTGACAGCATCTTACCTGGGTTCGGTGCTAAAACAAAAAACCCGTATTCTTGAACCGCTTTTAAGGAAAAATATCACTGCGCGTAAATATGAAGATAAAAGCTTGGTGGGTGAAATATTCTTTTTGCCGATGAAAGTCGATGAAGTTAATATTATGAACCCGGAAGGACAGTTATGCCATAGGTCAAACTTCTGAGTTATGGCGTGATGCATACATTCTTGATGAACTTTAAGAGCACGACAATAAACCCGTAACATAAATTCCATTTCGCTATAACTCAGAAGTTTGACCTATGGCATAAATGTCCTTCCGGGTTCATAATATTAACTTCATCGACTTTCATCGGCAAAAAGAATATTTCACCCACCAAGCTTTTATCTTCATATTTACGCGCAGTGGTATTTTTCCTTAAAAACGGTTGAAGAATACGGGTTTTTTGTTTTAGCACCGAACCCAGGTAAGATGCTGTCAAAAAAATTTATTTTCCCTGATTGGCAATTTTATTAGCTTTCTAATGGTATACATATAAGCTTAATCGGTTACTTAAAATCGGTACAAAATCCGGGTTTTATATCGCTATATCCGGTTCAAAATATTAGATAACCGGATCTATTTTCCAAGAAAATTTGTCATTAACGTGTTCAGCATATCGTGAGCTATATATGGTAAATATTTCAGATACATCCCAGATGTCAATATAAGCGATAACCAATGGGTATGTCTACCTACCAATACATAACAAATAACGAATATACAGAAACACAAAACATAGGTTTTTTTCTGAACAAAAACCGGGTAAATGTCAAAAAAGACAATGAAAACGTTACAATATCGATTAGTTGTCAATGAGAACCGTACCTAAAATTCTCTGAGCAACATTTTTGTGGAATATTTGGATGCTGTAAAATCTCATCTTGTGGTACTTTTACTACGGTTCAAGAAAGAAAGGACGAAAAGGACATGAAAGGAATTGAGTTAGAAGAATGAAATGTTCTACAAAAAGATTCGCCATTCGATTTGACTGAAGACATGTAATCTCAAAACGAAGCTACAATAACGGCAAACAGAGATATAAAGCTATTTTCTCAAGCATCATAGGCGAAAATTCGAAAAATTCATCGCGCGATATCTCAGAAACTTGACCTATGGGGAAATTTCCTTTTGGGTTCTTAATATACTCAATAAGGGCTTTCATCTCCAAAAGGAATTTTCCACCGCACAGACCTTGAGTTCCAATTTGTGGCACAGTGTTATTTGTTCTATTTTAGAGGATTTTTCCAAATGTATTCCATTACACCGTCCGACAATTTTCAAAAAATTTTGTTACACTTGAACCGGATTATAATGGTATTTTTAATTTTTCGTTTTCTCATCGTTTTGACCTTTTAGAGGTCAAACAAATTTCAAAGGTCATCATTTTTCAAAAAAAATATGTTAAATACTTGTAATCGTTGTACGATGCTAGTATTGGTGTCATATTAAAGAGGAGAGTATAGGATTTATATAATAATTATAAATTATTGCATTCCAGGATAAAAAGGACATCAAAAATATCCTTGAAAAATTAAGTCAAAAGTGAGCATTTTGGCAGGCGCAAATCTCCCAATACGACGAGTGCAAGTATTTAAAATATTTTTTTGAAAAACGTTGACCTTTGAAATTTGTTTGCCCTCTAAAAGGTCAAAACGATGAGAAAACGAAAAATTAACAAGTAAAAAAGTATCAGTCGGCTTTGCCGACAGAGATATATCCTCAGCCTGTGCAAATTGAAACACTTTTTTCACAAAAACTTATGTATTGTTGATTAGGATTACAGTTCAAAAATTTTGCGGAAAAGGTACTAAAAGGAATGGGCCGACATGGACCATGGGGGTGCTATAGGGGGTTTGTAAACCCTTCGGGCTATTTTCTCAAGAAGTATGGACTTGCCCCTGAAACAACTTTTACCATCGTAATTGAGGCAGCGAATGCAAGTTGCTTCAACAAACATCAAAGTGATTCAATAGCAGGTCTTAAAGTGAACTTATCCAAAATTTTGTGTGGGAGGTACTGGATGGAGTGGACAAATATAGTCCATATTCGAACCTGATCTATATCTGGTAGATATTTTGAGAATGTGTAAAGTATGGACCAAATCGGTCACTCCCATCAAGAGTTATCGTGCGCACAATTTTTTCGAATATTTTTGAACTTTTGTGGGGTAGGTACCTGAAGGAGTGGACCGATATGGCTTATCTACGAACTTAAAGTAAGTTTGGAAGCAATATTACGAAGGCCAAATTTTGGCCGGATTCGGCATATCCGTTCGAGAATTATCTTGCGCTTCCACCCATAAACATGGTGTCATAGGGTTTGTTTTTCAACTTTCAGAGTATTTTTCAGGAAGTATGGACTTGCCCCTGAGAATCTTGTACCTTCGTATAGGGGACAGTGAATACAAGATGTTACAACAAAAACCAATCCGATTCGAGAGCAGGTCCTCAACTGAACTTTTCCAAAATTTTGTGTGGGAGGTACTCGAAGGAGTTTACCGATTGAGTCTATATTGGAACCTCATTTAAGTCTGGTAGAAATTTCACGATGTGGAAAGTATGGACCAAATCGGTTACTCCCTTCAAGAGTTATCGTACGCACAAATTTTCCGAACATTTTTTGAACTTGAACTTAGTTTGGACAAAATATTACGAAACCCAAATTTTGGACCGAATCGGCAGATCCGTTCGATAGTTATCTTGCGCTCCAACCACTATACACGGTGTCGTAGGGTTTTTTGTAACTTTCAGGCTATTTTCTCAGGAAGTATGGACTTGCCCCTAATGAAACTTACAGCGTCGTATAGAGGACAGTGAATACAACTTGCGTAAACAAAAATCAAAGCGATTCGAGACCAGGTCCTAAACTGAACTTTTCCGAAATTTTGTGTGGGAGGTACCCGAAGGAGTGGACCGATTAAGTCTATATTGGAACCTCATCTAAGTTTGGTAGAAATTGCACGATGTGCAAAGTATGGAAAAATCGGTTATTCCCTACAAGAGTTATCGTGCGCATAAATTTTGCGACAATTTTTGAGGTACCTGAAGGAGTGGACCTATATGGCCCATCGTCGAACTTAAATCAAATCTGGACAAAATATTTCGATACCCAAAATTTGAACCGAATCGATTGATCCGTTCGAGAGTTATCGTGCGCACCAGCCTGCCAGACAGACAGACAGACAGACGGACGGACATTGCTAGATCTACTCAAAATTGTCTGAAACGGATATCGTACAAACATACTTGGGGTCTAAAACCATTATTTCGATGAGGCACATTTTTGGTCGTATCAAAGTGTAAATACCCTCTTTAGCCTAAAGGCTGAGGGTATAAAAAAACTTCGCTTTAATGATCAAAAATTCGAAAATGTGGAAATTTAACATTTTTATACCCTCCACCATAGGATGGGGTATATAAAGTTTGTCACTACGTTTGTAACTACTCGAAATAATCATTGTAGACCCCACAAACTATATATATTCATAATCAGCGTGCAATTCTACATCGATATAGCCATGTCCGTCCGTCTGTGGAAATCACTCTAGCGTCCGAACAGATTGACGTAGGTGGATGAAATTTTGGGAAAATCTATTATATGTACGTAGGACTTTTGGTATTGAAAGCGGGCTATGTAGGTCCACGCTTTCGTATAGCCCCTATACAAAATGACGCGCGACGCGTCGTCGTTTTAAGGAATTTTTAAGATATTTGTCCCATTTTACCACCGAATTGGTTGTAATTTGGTATTTTGTGCCTCCAGAGGCCAAAAAACATTCCTACCAAAGTTGGTTTATATAGGTAAACGTTTTGGTATTACCCCCATATAACGCCCCATATAAAGTACGCGTCATTTTAATATATTTTGAATGTATTAGTCCCATTTGACAACAGAATCGGTTGTAACTTTGTATTTTGTGTTTCCAGAGGCTAAGAAACATTTCCACCGTAAAGTGTTTATATAGATCCACGTTTTGATATAGCCCCCATAGGACGATATCTCCCGATTTTCGGTATTTTGAAGGTTTTGACCTCATTATCACACCGAGATGCCTGAAATTTGGTATTTAGTCTTCGTTTATGTTTAGGTATTTGTAGGTATAGGTCCACGCCATCATATAGCCCCCACAGAACGGTACCTTCCGATTTTCGGTATTTTGAAGGTTGTGGCCACATTAATCCACCGAAATGGCTGAAATTTGTGGTGGAGGGTATAAAAAGTTAACGCTTTTCCTACTTGTTTTGGTTATTTTGGCCTATAACAAGCAAACCATTGATATTTTCGATCCAAATCTAAGACAAAACTTGTAGCCAAAACAAAATTTAAGAACTCGCTAGCACATCGCTAAAGCATTGAAAGCTCCTTCAGGCAGGTTTGGCCTTGTGAAAGTGCACATTTAATTTTAACAATTTTTGTCGATAACTAAAAAATGCATTAGAGAATCCCACTACAGAGCAGACCGTTCATAGGTGTTCTGTCAAACGAAGACCTTTTAAAGGTCTGCTGTCCACCGAAGTGCTTTTAAAGGCCTTCTCTCCTTGGGAGGCCTTTTAAAGGTCTTCGGTCAGTCGTATACTGCATCATAGAATACCCAAGGAATACCTTTTACGGGCCTCTGCGTACTGCAGTCCATTCAAAGATCTTGTGCCCATAGAAGATTTTTCAAATGTGTTCAGTTCATAAGAGTTCATAGGATACATTCTGTCTATAACACACCTTTCGGTGGACTTTGCCCACAGCAGACCTTTCAAAGGTCTTCTGCCCATAGAATATCTTCCAATTGTGTTCAGTTCAATGGAGACCTCTCTATGGCCTTCTGTCTTTAGAAGACCTCTCGTCCATAGGTTACATTCTGTCTATTAAAGACTTTCCGAGGGACTGTTCTGTCCATAGTGGCCTCTCAAAGGCGTCTATAGTTACAGTATTCTTTCTATCAGTAGAATTTTACTACTTTTTATTCGTCGCTAACATCGTTTATTATCGAAATTTTAAGCATTTTAATTTTACCGATTTTTGTCGTTAACTCAAAAATGAGTTATAGAATCGAACTACTGATCAGAGCAGACCGTTCAAAGGTCTTCTGTCAAACAAAGACCTTTTAAAGGACTGCTACCCACCAAAGAGCTTTCAAAGGTCTTCTCTCGTTGGAAGGAATTTCTAGGGTCATCGCTCAGTAGTATACTGCACCATAGAATACCCAAGGAATACCTTTCACAGACTTCTGCGTACAGCTGACTTTTCAAAGGTCTTCTGCCAACTGCTGGCCTTTCAGAGATCCATAGAAGACATTTCAAAGGCATGTGTTCACAGCAGATCGTTCAAAGGTCTTCTGCCCATAGAAGTCCTTTCAAACGCCTTCTGTCCAAAGAAGACTTTTTACAGGTTTTCCTTCCATAAAAAACCTCTCATGGGCATTCCATCCATAGAAGACCCTTCAACTCAGCAAAACTTCTTACTAACTCATTATTTTACCAATATAAATACCAAATTTATGTCATTTTGGTAATATTATGGGGCAAAAAAAGGAACTATAACAACACGGGACACTATACTGACAAAGTTTCCGGGAAAGATCTTGCAAGCCCAAAGATGAGTAAATACCAAATTGCAGGCATTTTGGGAAAGTCCTAAAAGCCTCAAAATACCAAAAATCGGGAGGTTAAGTACTATAGGAACTATATTAACACGGGAAACAATACTGACAAATTTCTGGGGAAAGATCTTGTAAGTCAAAAAAGAGTAAGTACCAAATTTCAGGCATTTTAGTAAGATAAATACCAAATTGCAGGCATTTAGGTAAGATAATGTGGCTAAAAGCCTCAAAATACCAAAAAATCGGGAGGTACAGTTCAATAGGGGCCGTATCAACACTGGACCTATACCCACAAATTTCTGGGGGAATGTTTTGTAGCCCCAAAGAGAACTAAATACCAAATATACTGACAAATTCCTGAAGAAAAATTCTGTAGACCCAAAGAAGACTAATTGCCTGTTTCTGTATGTCGAAACAACGAGAGAATACTACCAAACTCTTGTGTATTTTCCAAATTTGTTTTTTGTTTGGAAGCAAGCAAAGGTAAAAATATTCCGAAAACTAAAGTTTGGACGTGTTTCATTCGCACACTTTTTCGTTTCGACATACAGAAACAGGCTGTAAATACTAATTTTCAGCTATTTCGGTGAGACAATGTAGCTTAAACCTATAAATTATCTAAAAATCGTGAGTTACCTTCCTGTGGAATCTATATCAAAACGTGGACCGATGGAGCCCATTTTCAATACCAGACATTCTAGAAGTATAGAACATACGGACATGGTCATATCGACTTATAATTTTATGATGATCAAGAATATATATTGGGGTGGCCCAAAAAAAGAAAAAAATTGTGAAACGGTTACACCCTAAATTCTGTCCATATGATACAAAAATTTTTTATATGAAATATAATGGCGATCGATTAACGTTACCCCGTACCACCATAGGGATCTTTCTTTCCATAGTAATTTATATGGGACCAAAGGTGGATTTTCACGAGAATTCTCCAAAGGCCACAAATATGATCCAATCGATGAAAAACTTTACCAGTTCATTGTTGTGTCTGAAAAACGATTTCTACAAAAAGTCATGATGATCGATTAAGGATAACAGGTGCCCTCTGCTCAATCTTGATTTCCTTAGTACATACTTTGTATGGGGGCCAACGACAAATTTTTAGGAAATCGCTCCACAGGCCACAATTAATTTCAAATTGACGAAATTTACCAGCATATTATGGTGGAAGGCAAAATGGTAATACAGATTTCCATAATTAATTTGTGTTTTTGTTCAATATCAACATTGGCCCTTAAAATTTTGCCACCTTTAAAAAAGTTACCTAATTTTATAGACATTAATTTAAAAATAAACGGATGTCAATACTTGTTAGTATGTTCTCTTTAGTGACAATTAAGCATTTTAATTTTACCGATTTTTGTCGGTAACTCAAAAATTAGTTAGGAAATCGTATTACTGATCAGAGCAGACTGTTCAAAGGTCTTCTATCAAACGAAGACCTTTTAAAGGACTGCTACCCACCAAAGAGCTTTCAAAGGTCTTCTCTCGTTGGAAGGCATTTCAAGGGTCATCGGTCAGTAGTATACTGCACCATAGAATCCCAAGGAATACCTTTCGCAGGCTTCTGCGTACAGCTGACTTTTCAAAGGTCTTCTGCCAACTGCTGGCCTTTCAGAGATCCATAGAAGACATTTCAAAGGCATGTGTTCACAGCAGATCGTTCAAAGGTCTTCTGCCCATAGAAGTCCTTTCAAACGCCTTTTGTCCAAAGAATACCTTTTAAAGGTTTTCCTTCCATAAAAGACCTCTCATGGGTCTTCCATCCATAGAAGACCTACCAAAGTTCGTTTGTCTATAGAAAACCTTTTAAATGCCTTCTGCTAATATAAAATCTTTTAAAGGTCTGCTGCCTACAGAAGACTCTTCAACTCAGCAAAACTCCTTACTAACTCATTATTTTACCAATATAAATACCAAATTTATGTCATTTTGGTAATATTATGGGGCAAAAAAGGAACTATATCAACACGGGGCACTATACTGACAAATTTTCCGGGAAAGATCTTGCAAGCCCAAAGAAGAGTAAATACCAAATTGCAGGCATTTTGGTAAATTCCTAAAAGCCTCAAAATACCAAAAATCGGGAGGTTAAGTACTATATGAACTATATTAACACGGGAAACAATACTGACAAATTTCTGGGGAAAGATCTTGTAAGTCAAAAAAGAGTAAGTACCAAATTTCAGGCATTTTAGTAAGATAAATACCAAATTGCAGGCATTTAGGTAAGATAATGTGGCTAAAAGCATCAAAATACCAAAAAATCGGGAGGTACAGTTCTATAGGGGCCGTATCAACACTGGAGCTATACCCACAAATTTCTGGGGGAATGTTTTGTAGCCCCAAAGAGAACTAAATACCAAATATACTGACAAATTCCACTTGTGTATTTGCCAAATTTGTTGTTTGTTTGGAAGCAAGCAAAGGTAAAAATATTCCGAAAACTAAAGTTTGGACGTGTTTCATTTGCACACTTTTTCGTTTCGACATACAGAAACAGGCTGTAAATACTAATTTTCAGCTATTTCGATGAGACAATGTAGCTTAAACCTATAAAATATCTAAAAATCGTGAGTTACCTTCCTGTGGAATCTATATCAAAACGTGGACCGATAGAGCCCATTTTCAATACCAGACATTCTAGAAGTATAGAACATACGGACATGGTTATATCGACTTATAATTTTATGATGATCAAGAATATATATTGGGGTGGCCCAAAAAAAGAAAAAAAATGTGAAACGGTTACACCCTAAATTCTGTCCATATGATACAAAAATTTTATATATGAAATTTTATGGCGATCGGTTAACGTTACCCCGTGCCACCAGAAGGATCTTTGTTTCCATAGTAATTTATATGGAACCAAAGGTGAATTTTCACGAAAATTCTCCAAAGGCCACAAATATGATCCAATCGATGAAAAACTTTACCAGTTCATTGTTGTGTGTAAAAAACGAGTGTCTAAAAAACGATTTCTACAAAAAGTCATGATGATCGATTAACGATAACAAGTGCCCTCTGCTCAATCTTGATTTCCTTAGTACTTTGTATGGGGGCCAACGACAAATTTTTAGGAAATCGCTCCACAGGCCACAATTATTTTCAAATTGACGAAATTTACCAGCATATTATGGTGGAAGGCAAAATGGTAATACAGATTTCCATAATTAATTTGTGTTTTTGTTCAATATCAACATTGGCCCTTAAAATGTTGCCACCTTTAAAAAAGTTACACTAATTTTATAGACATTAATTTAAAAATAAACGGATGTCAATACTTGTTAGTATGTTCTCTTTAGTGACAATTATTTGCTTAAATAATGTTCTACAAAACGTCATGATGATCGATTAATTATAACCAGTGCCCTTTGCTCAATCTTGATATCCTTAGTACTTTGTATGGGGGCCAACGACAAATTTTTAGGAAATCGCTCCACAGGCCACAATTATTTTCCAATCGACGAAAAATTTACTGGCATATTATGGTGGAGGGTAAAATGGTAATACAGATTTCCATAATTTGTGTTTTTGTTCGATATTAACAATGCTGCCACCTTTTAAAAAGTTAAACTTATTTTATAAACATTAATCTAATAATAATCGGATGCCAATACTTGTTAATATGTCTTTTTGCTTAAATAATTTGTTTTTTTTTAACCAAACTTCCCCAACCTATAAAAATAGTTAAATATGCAGACATATTAACATGTTTTTACATTACCGCCAAAGCTTTTGGGAAATTCAATTCACAGTTTAAATATCCACCACTCTGAGCAACCTTTAATCGCTATGGTCTTTTAATGGAATTGCAAACAAATTAGACTATTCCCTTTGTGCACTTTACTTGCTGCCAATGGCATAAGTAACGTCTGTCGACCGATGTTCGAGCCATTAATTATACCAAGTACTTTAACACTTCGTCCTTGTTTCCCCAAAGTGTTGTTGCCAAAGTGCAATCGGTAGTAGTCTGCTTTGTGCTGCACATACATTCATACATACGTATCGCTCAAAAACATTAACTTAATGCTATAAGTAGCAAATAGCCATGTCGATTGGGAGAAATTTACATAGCAGAGGATTTTTTTGTCATTCAAATTGGGTATAAATTATTGTATTGTATTTAATTGCACTGAGATTATTTTTTTGATGTTTTATATTTTGGGATATTGGTGTACAAAAAGCCTTATTGAAACTGTCAAGCCAATAGGATACATAACTACACAAAATA
Organism: Musca autumnalis; assembly: GCF_047663935.1. Classification (NCBI taxonomy): domain Eukaryota; kingdom Metazoa; phylum Arthropoda; class Insecta; order Diptera; family Muscidae; genus Musca; species Musca autumnalis. Next base: position 101,936,823 of record NW_027411977.1, on the reverse strand, counting down.
TTGTACTTATTTGTTTTCACTAAATAATTTATTCCCTTTCAACTTTCAAATTGGTTTAATTAGTTTTTCAGCCAAATAAAAAGAATGATTAAATCTGGTTCTAGCGCTCGGAAGGGATATTACAATTTTCGACCATAAAACAACATAATATTCAGTGAATGAATTACAAATTATACAAAGCAAGTATTATTAATAATAATTTTGAAGCCATCCTTTAATACCCTTTATTTGTTTTAATATCTAATAAAAAATTTTTCAAAAATTCACTTCCCATCTTTAAATTACTCCCAATCGACATCTCTAGTGTTAAATTATGCTGAGTGCAGTTAAAAAAACCTTAACTTTGCATCTCGCATGGAAATGTGGTAATGTGATTGTTTCAAGAAGTAAGTATAGCGTCTGTTATATGCATGTATGTTAACTCTAGATGAACCTCAGCTTTTGTGGTTGATGCAAAATCCAACTTTTGTCTAAATCCAAGAAAAATAACCAGAACGAACAGTGGTAAAAGTCAGCCACTAAAAGTATGTCAGCTCTGGAGAGATTTGAATTGAATGGTTCGTCAGATTTTTCGTTTTTGGAGGAAACAGCATGGCTAAAGACAACTCATAACAGTAACACCAAACAGGATGCAAATAATAGAAACAAAAATTCAGAACAAGAAATGTTTTTAGAAAATTGAAAGAATGCGCTTTAGGGAAAATATAAAACCATCAAACAATACATACTATGGAACGGAGTATGAAGATAATAACATTGTAGCCGTTGTTGTTGCAGATGATAAGCTAAGTCGAAAAACTATTCCCTGCAAAAGCGTTATAAGCTAAAATTGTTTTCCCAGAACTGTGGTTTCATATCACAAATCCATAAACAAGAGATAGTTGAATGTCTGTTGTATGTGCGCCCTCATAATAAATCAGCTCAAAACTATACGGTAGCATCTCGAAAAAATGCTTTAAATTGTTTTTTGTTTTATGTTAATTGCAATACGTAATCGACTCCATAATTTGGTACATAAGTTTGTTTGAATGGGTTATATCGGTTGATGTTATGATATAGTCCCCTTAGAACTTCTACCTTCTGATTTTCAGTATTTTGCACACGTACAAAACACGACCACAGAAAAGGCTCTAGTACAAAAAGAGTTGTACGAAAATCTAACATTAATCTGGCTTCATGGACGGACACAAGTTTAGTTTTAACCACCTTAGTAAATTATGTGATAAAATATTCTGTGCCATATACCATTTTCATTAGACCATAAAGAGGGACTACACGTTGCATATATACTCTGAGAAACAAACATACAAACTATTATAATTAGCTATGGAAGGTCTACCTATGCAAATTGTAGGGTATATTTCTGCTACATTTTTTAAATATTTTATAACCAAAAAATTAAAGTTAACAGTGATTCCGTAATTAACTTTTACAAAAAGTTGTAAAACAGACACAAAATACAGAATTTTGTAGTGCGTGTACAAATAGTTGACGGCAAACAATTCATTAGAAGTTACAACTTTCACTAAACTAAATTAAAAAATAGTAAGGCAAAGCACAAACTTTGCAATGTCATACAGATATATCAGGAAAAATTTCTAAAATTGTCTTTTCCATTTCAAAAAAATCAAAAAAAAAAAAATTTAATACTACATCAATGATTTTTGGTACATAGATTAAGAAAAAAATCTGCATTCCAAATCTGTTTTCGTTACTAACTTTGATCGTTGCGCGCAAAAGATATGACCGTTTTAATTATGATAATTAGAAAAAATTCTAAAAAAATCGCGGCTTAATATAGTTAGCTGTGATATCCTATTATCGTTAACTGAATTCGTAACCTTTGCGATGATGCAAAAAATGATCGCAAAGTCTCAATGGATTCGCGAAAAATCAAATTTTTTAACCTTTAACTTTGGAGGTGAAAATGTAGGACGTACTTTTTGACGTGGTGGTAAATTTTACCCCTATACATTTTCTTAAATATTTCTTTATATATTTTCTATTTTTAATAACATTTTGCACTTTTTGCATGATATTGTGTCAGCAAATAATTGAATAATATCAAATCAAACCACACTCTTTGTTTATATAGAAAATAAGGCTCTACATTTCACAGACCTTTTTTTAATCCAACAAAAAAGACATATTTTATTTTTAGAAGAAATAAATAATATAACAATACTTAAAAACGTGAAATTAAACTTTTTGACAGTCTTGCCTACATATTTAATAAAAATACAGAGATCATTAAAAAGCACACGTTTTTTTAAAAATCTGCAGGGTACCAAATAGTTGATCTATCATTAATAGTGATCGTACACTGTACACATACATATGGGTATGCTGCAACCCATTTATATTCCTTTATTGGATTGGAAACAGGTAAGTGTAGTTTTTTTTATGCCTACTTAGCATATATAACATATTTTCGAGTCTCTGGGATATATTTTGGATGAGGCTATTGAGTCCTTGTCCAAGATCCTAGTAATAATTTAACGTAAGTAGCCTTTGGTTATGTTGAATTCGGGATCGACCATCACCGTCAACGTTGCTGAACTTATCGTCCTCTTCTACCAATTGCCTTATTATAGGAACACTGCTGTGAAAATGGATTACTTGAAAATGCAGAATATATAATTCATATGCCGAATTTGACGTGTGGTCAAAACTTTTCCATGAAATTCATACGTCGTGTTGGACGTGGGGTCATTTTTTTACTTAGGCTACTTACGTTAGTTTGGAGGTGGTGGTAAAATATTTTCTATGCCACAGTGACAAGAACTTGGACGTGGGGTAATTTTTACACCATCGTAAGCATATCTCCTCACTTGCTAGTCATATGACAACCAAAACATTACTGGCAACTTACGTTAAGGAAATAATAATTAACAAAATATGATCGAGGGGGTAAAATTTACCCCCACCTCCACAGTTAAATGTTAAATAACTTCACGTATTTACAAACATATTTTTGAAACAATAGCGCTCATACTTACGAAAAATATATAAAAAAATTATAACAGCATCCAGACATTTTGACGAATAAAATGAAACCTAAGTTGTGAAGGTTGGAGCTATAGTATTCATGTTATTTGCAAAAATACGAAGAAAATATTAGGAAAAAATTAAAATCATATTATTCTAATTTTATTTTTTTATGGTTTTATAGGAAAAGTTGGAGAAAAAATGTTTGAGTTCTTCGACATTTTCGTGAAATTTTCACGCAATAATGATGATATTCCGTTGTTAAAATTTTTTCGCTTATAGTTTTCCTATAGGATAATATAATTAGAACCTTATATTAAATCACAAGGAATTCCAATTGTGGCATAACGTTAAAATAATATTATATTGAATATTACAACATTTGAGACGCATATAAACCGCGTAATTATTAAAATGACATGATGCGCATCCGATTTTCCAACACAGCGAATCAATCCCTCTTATTTGATGTACAGTTTGTCAAATTCTATTTGGCGGCCACGATGTATCATCTACTGCATATTAGGGTGCAAAATACTGTAAAATGGTCATAATTTCCGCGAAGTTCATTTACATTTTATGCTCATCCGATTTCAATAATCACCATTAAAAAATACATCATTCTATGCAGTTTCAATGCGATCCATCAAAACCGTGGATGTAGCATCGCACTCAATTTTTAGAAAAAATCTATTATATCTCTGGATTTACGAGAGTTTTTAAATATCTGTTTTCGCATAGTTTAAACACGCGTATCGATCTATTTATTTAAGTAGAACTGACACATCCAAAACGCGCTTTAATATGCGATATTTTCAAAATAATTTTTTGCAAATTTTCGAAATTTGAGGGGTATCATATCCGCCGATCTAGTGGGTGGATTTTTACGCGTCGTGGCTTGTTAGATTCAGAACGCAAAAAAACTAAATTTACGCGGGTTTCCACGGAAATCGAATGACGTTTGTAAATTTTAAACCAAAAAAATAGGTTTTTGAGAAAATTTACGCACAAAAATTTCGTGTTTGGGCGCAGACTACTGTGATCCTGTTAGGGCTACATCCTCATGTTATACATTAAAAAATGCGAAATCGCGAGTACTACAATCAAATTATAAGCTTTTAGTGAAATCCAGCTGCGCGTCCCGATTAGAGCAAAAATTCAAAAAACCCCATTTTTCAGGTTTCAAAATGTCAGCATCCGTTTGAGGTAGATACAGTTGATATATTAAAAAATCATACATTACAAACTTCAACTCTGAAGTGTACTCTTTAACTTCTCCTTTGAGCATTAAGCTCTACATTGTGTTGTAAAACCACTAATTGGAAAATGACATAATGAAACTCGTTTAATTCAACGATTTTTCCGATTTTTTTGCATTAGTACGACCACAGCTTCCGCTCAAATTATTATTTTAAGAAACCCCTCGGTGAATCGGGCTAAAACAGTTTATTTTACCGAAATTCGGTCAAAAGTTATGGTATAGTAAAACTGATCGCGAGTTACAATACCCCATACCTCAGTTTCAACATAAGTTAATTTTCTACAAAAAGCTTGATATGTATATTTACAACGTCGTACACATAATGTTACACTTAGTTACCATAGATTTCTTGTCTCACTTCTTGTTAGCATCGTACAATTTGTTAGTTATTAATTTCAAAAGAAATAAAAATAGGTAAAAAAACTTTTTAAGTTAAACGGTTTTATGTTAAACATACATTGCAATGTTTAAGATAAATGTACTAAAAACCAAAAAATAATAAAATAGATACAGTCGTGGGAATTATAAACATATGTATAGACTAGACTAAAATAAAACCGTGGGGCACGTCAATTGTCTACAAATTATCGACTTAATGTGCGATAGAAGAATCGTTTAATTCGTCGTTAGGCAGTTGGCCCGCAGACGGTGAGGAAATTACTTACTATTTTCTTGCTCATGGAAATTCCAATAGTTATACACTCCATGTAAATAAAAGAGATGTTTCAACTATTTTGTCGTTGGACATTCACACTGCTGGCTGGCGAGGAATCGTTTCACTGCTCGTAGTTTGTCTTTAATCGACAAAGTACTACTCGCTCACCACTATGAAACCCTAAAACTCGCTTATAATCGAGTTTGCTAGCTTCTTTCCACATTCTAGCCCTACTTATCACACGTCAATCGCTGTCGGTTGAACAACTGCCTAATTATAGTGTAACATTACAAAACAAACATTTTAATCAACGATTGTAGACAATTGACGTGCCCCACGGTTTTATTTTAGTCTAGTCTATGCATATGTTTATAATTCCCACGACTGTATCTATTTTATTATTTTTTGGTTTTTAGTACATTTATCTTAAACATTGCAATGTATGTTTAACATAAAACCGTTTAACTTAAATAGTTTTTTTACCTATTTTTATTTTCTAGTTTTTAGTTTTTTTTTTTCGCGTTCTGTTTAATTCATTTAGTGCTTCATTATTGTAAGGTTTCTTGCCCGTTAGTTTATTGCAGTGCAACTCTCCTATACGTAGTCCCTGCAAAGATCTTACTCTACTAAGAGCCACGTAGGCTTGACCTTCTTTAAACAGTTTCGCACCTTAGTATACGACTGCGTGATCCTCAGTGCTGGCCTGCATTTTATGTATTGTAGAAGCCCATGATAGTATTAAAGGCAACACACATCTGTGTGTATCGCTCACGTTGCTTTGTTAACCTGGCTTCATATTCTTCAGGCGTTTCTGACGCCGTCATTTGTGTATATCGCTGACGTTGCTTTTTTAACCAGGCCTCATATTGCTCAGGTGTTTTTGACGCTAATTGTTCCCGTCGTTTCTGTAATCGACTATTTCTATCACCTTCACTTTCTTTAGCTCGTTTTGCTTTATACTTTTCTTTCGCTTTTTGAAGCCTTCGTTTACGTTGTGTTGCAGTTTCTGTTTTATTTGAGTTTGTATTTTTTATATATTTTTTTACCATTTTGTTTCCACGAGTAATGGACATTTAAACGGTCGACCCCCCCAGAGGTCCAATAAAGGGGCAAGTCTATGTACAACAAGATGCGCCTGAATCTTGAGGGGAAAACGCTAACGACATATCATTTTTATCCACCCTAATGCCATACAGTTCTCGGCGCGTTTTAACCTTTCACCATAACTTGGGTGGTGTACCGCCAACGACGTATCATTTTTAGCCAACCTAACGCCACACAGTCCTCAACACGATAAAAAATCTTGACTTGGGTGGTGGATTCAGGCTGGATTAATCAGATACCAAAATTACAGATTCAATTTCTAAATTTAAATCTTAATTATAAGCCATTTAGTGGCTGCGCCCATCTTAAATATTGAGGTTGTATAGTGCACTGTATTCTTCTTGTCAAGCCCTTTTATTTGATACCCATATTGGTGGGATTGATAAAAAATTGTTATCAGCCATTTGGTAGCGGCGGCCATCTTAGATTTCAATTTTGCATAGTAAATTGTATTCTACTTGTAGAGACCTTTCATTTGATACCCATATTGATGGTATTGATAAAACCTACGTTATCCGCCATTTTGTAGCGGCCGCCATCTTGGATTTCAATTTTTATAGTATATTGTATTCTGCTTGTTGAACCCTTTCATTTGATACCCATATTGATGGGATTGATAAAACCTACGTTATCCGCCATTTTGTAGCGGCCGCCATCTTGGATTTCAATTTTTTATAGTATATTGTATTCTGCTTGTTGAGCCCTTTCATTTGATACCCATATTGATGGGATTGATAAAACCTACGTTATCCGCCATTTTGTAGCGGCCGCCATCTTGGATTTCAATTTTTTATAGTGTATTGTATTCTGCTTGTTGAGCCCTTTCATTTGATACCCATATTGATGGGATTGACAAAACCTACGTTATCCGCCATTTTGTAGCGGCGGCCATCTTGAATTTATAATGATAATGAATAAACATAATTGTATTGTCACCAAAATCCAAAGTGACCCAAGTGACCCAAGAATAAATAATAAAACAAACGGGGTGAGCTAAATAAAACAATTTAAAAACATTGTTTAGGAACAATCACATAAGCGATGTAAACTTTAAGTTAAGGATATTCAAAATAAAAACCAGTACGGATAGCTTCAATGTCGGTCGGGGCCGACTATATGATAACCTACACCACCACGATTTCAATATACTCCGACAAAATTCTTTCTAGACCAAATTACGTCACATTACCAAATTTCATATAATGTCTGCCCAATTTTGTATTTGATGCGTCAAATACATGAAATCGGCAAAAAAATAAAAAATGTACATTCAAATCTAAGAACAGATCCCTAGTTTTAAAAAGTTAAAGTATTTTCGTAGGTGACTATAGAAGTTTATTAGGCATTTATGGGGTACGTATCACATGCCTAATTTTTCCCACTTACAGTCTACAGAGTATAAAATTATAACATTGTAACAAATACTACTAAAAACGTTAGTGCGAGAGATGGACTTATGTATGGATCCGTAGGATGGGTACTTGCGAAAGCAGGTGAGGCAGAACTAGTTGTGTTTGGGAGAAAAATTCTTCGAAAGATTTAAAGAACACTATGTGTTAACGGAGATTGTCGCCGTCGTAGGAAACACAAAATGTAGCAGCCGATCGATATAGTAAAACGTATCGAACGTTGGCTGGTCCATGTCAGTACGATAAATAAAGATATAAATACGAGCCATATGACGTTATATGGCCCACGAAAAGGCCAAAACTCCGATGAAAAGACCAAGTTGAAGATAATATCACAAAACATGGCATTCAAAATTAGAGACGTAAAGCAGTAGATAGATGCTCTTGGAAATCTTTTCATAGTTCGGCTTGTGGGACAGAATGGTCTGTTTAGTATAAAAGCCATTTATGTAAGTAAGTATAGTCCATCCGGGACCTAGATCTAATTTTGGTAGTCATTTTTTTTGATAGTTACATGTCAAAAAATCATTTTAGTTGGTAATCGTACGATTATTTGAGGTTTATTTGACTATGGCACGAAAAAAATGTATCGGTGTAATCAGAATCACCTGAACTATCTTCGATGAGAATTTCGAAAAAAAACCCTCGAACAGTCCGTAAAATGTACTTAAGTAAGGTTTTGAACTTTTGGGAGGATGGTAATCGAATGTGTTGTCCGACAGGGACCTTCCTGGAACTTGATACACGTTTGTGAAGAAATTTTGTGATGAGCAAAGTTTCTGCCAAATCGGATAGTAAATTTGAAAGTTTTCGTGCTCGTTAGTCACTTTAGTTGGTGTCGGCAGGTTCTCTAGACCTTTTGGGTCGTTTTCTCAGGAAGTATGGAGTTATCTTGTACCATTGTAATAGGAGCCGCTATGACAACCTGTTGCAAAGCATTTAAAAATGATTCGAGATATGTCTTCAAATTGACTTGAAGGAAAGTTTATGAAATATTGTGTGGGAGGTACTCGAAGGAGTGGACTCATATAGTCCATACTCGAACTTTCTCCAGGCTGAATGATGTATTACAAGTAATACATTTTGAACCAAGTAGGCCGTTTCATTCGAGAAGTATTGTTCGCATCGTTTTGGCGAAAAATTTAACTATCGTGGGGAGGTACCGGAAGGAGCGGATCGATATGACGTATCTTCGAACCTGATATAAGTTTGAATAAAATGATGCGAGGACGATGTTTTGGACTATTTATTATTTTGATGAGAAACATTTTTTTTACCCTCCACAATAGTATGGAGGATATATCCAGTTTGTTTTTCCCTTTGTAACGCATTGAAAAAATCATGATCAAATGATCTGTTTCACTAAGACGATTCGAATTCAAATTCGTTCGAAATACTACCATATTTCTGTCTGTGAAAAAATATTTAATACATTTTTGTTTTCAATCAAACAAACTTTTTCTACAACAACAGAAATTTGGATTCGAATCGTCTTAGAGAAACAGGCCATAAGTATATTCTTGATGTATGTAAAATTCAGAGTCAATATATGCATGCCTGTCCGTCTGTGTTAATCACTCTTGCATCCAAACAGATTGAAATAGGATGGTAAATTGTACAGGTTAAGTTCGAAGATAGGCTATATCGACGTTTGTAATGATACCGCCCGATATTAGATATTTTGGACTTTTAATTTTTATTGATCTAAAGTACAGGGTGTGCAAAACAAAGGCACAGTTTTAATATTGATGCGAAGTTTTTACTTGTAATATTCTAGGCTAATGACCGGTTTCGCTAAGAAATTCGTTCGAACTACTACCAAAATTTCCTACAATAATAGGAGTTTGGTAGTTAATACCTCGAACAAATTTGAATTCGAATCGTCTTAGAGAAACAGGCCATAAGTGTTCCCATACATGTATTTTCATGCATTTCACACATATTCACGTGTGTTATATAAAATTAGCTTCAGCTGTAATATGCACAATTTCACGATTGAATTATTTTGAAATTTAACGATTCAGGACCAAAACAAAAACACAAATATATAACTTTTATGTACGTGCTTTGTACACACCAAATATAGATTATACACGTTATACAAAAGCCTACACAAAACTTGAAATCTTTAAGGATTATACTTTTGACAAACTTCTGAGAATTTGTCTCACATCGAAGAAAGAAAAAAAATACAAAAGATTTGTTTACCACACTGATCAAAATAAAGTGAAACCTAGAGAAGGACAAATAATCTCCATGGATTACATATTTTTAAAAGTTTGTGCTTATGTTTTTTTATTTATTCTTTTGAAATATTTCAAGTGAGTGAGCGGAACACTTGCATTTGTGATTGTATGGTTGTTATTGAACGTTAACAGTTGTACACAGAGGGAACTAATTGGAAATATGCACACATGGAAAGTATTTTTGTTGAGTGCAATTTAACTTAACCCAAGAATAAACATCCACAGAAAAATTGTTCCAAACACTGATAATCCATCGATAGTGACATTTTCATTGGTCCAGCCAGTTGCATGTGCCACGTACACATACTAGGATGCTTCAACAACAAAACACAAATCTATATATTGTTATATTATATATATTTTCTAGCATGTCCTAGCCAAGATACTCTTTCAACATTTTGGTCTTTGGGGTGCAAAAAAAAAAAAAAAAATTCAACCATTATAAAAGCTGTGAAATAGCACAAAACGCTATAGCAAAGAAAAGTGTTGATTTATATCAGTAAGCATAAAACGGGAATCAACTTGAAATGTTTTCCACATTTCGTGTCGAAAATAAATCGATTTGATAAGAATAATGCTCAAGTGTGGATATAAACGTTCGAATTATTGGATAAATTCTTTGAAAAGATAGAGAAATTTATCTCGACTAATGGTTGCAGACATGGTGAGAATTAGAAGAGAAAATCAGTGTTTTTACGAAAATTGAATTGGGGAGAAATCAAAAAGAAAACTATTTCGAATCGAATCGTTTAAAAAAGGGAGGAATGTAATTTTAAAATTGATGACAAAGTTCGTTAAATTTGCTTGAAATCAGTCAGAAAGCCACAATAAGTAACGGAATATGAACAGCATTTTATTGGTGAGCCGTTGTTTATATAATTTGAAGATTCTTAAAAAGAAAACAAGCAAAGTTTTTAACGTCATTGTTACCTGTGAATCATGTTGGTTCTTAGGTATCAAAATCAAACCCCTCCAAACAGTAGGAACATATCGCATGTGAAATTTAAACAATTATGTATTTTCAAAAATACAACAAAAACCTAAAAAAATTGAGCGCAAGGAATTGTAATTCCACGGATATAGTATAAGTATAAACAGGGCATTGTCCTGCAAAGACAAGTTAATACAATAGAGTCCATTAAAACAAAAACGATATTGATTGTATACAATCTAGCAAAAGTGAGGTTTAAGACAGGAACTTATCGACTGAAAAATATTACGACAGCAGGAGCTTATGGCCATCCAGCTGAAATGTTCACGATTTGTGAAGACACAGTATTTCTACTGTTTGGGGCAATTTACAGTTTCGGACAAAATTAAATCACCCCCTCAGTAAATTTTTTTAAATGATAATTTTTTTAAGTAATAAAAGTTATAAATTTATTTTTATATTTTTCGTTTTATTTATTTATATCTTTATTATTGGAAAACACAAATATAAGGATATGAGTTACAACAAAAACTATTGAAATCGATATTTTGTTGCGTATCCTCTATTCTGGATGATACAAGCCCATCGGTTAGGCATAGAGAATATCAAATAATTAATTATTACAGGCGATAATAATTCCCAGGCTATTTTTGCGGCTTGAATAACTCTTCTTTGCGTTTGCAATTTTTTTCGGGTAATTTTTTAGTTAACGATCTCCAAGTCCCAATCGGGAGCTTAGATCAGGGTATTGGGCAGACCAATGGAGAACTTCTTTCGAATTGTTTTGGAATCCCTCCTTAACCACTTTCGATACATGTTTTGGCTCGTTGTCTTCCTGGAATGTCCATTTAAGTGGCATTTCTTCTTCAGCTTAAGGCAACATCACGCCGTTTAATACCTTACGATACTTGAAACGATCCGTAATTCCATTAATTTTATGAATTGGCCCAATCCCTTACCCCGAGAAAAAAATTCCAGACCATCGTGTTCCGCTTTTGTAATATTGCCCATTTAGTCCACGCCTTATGCATCTAAATCCCTTAAATTTAAATTTGGATTCATCAAAAACAGCATTGCCCTCCATTTTTGATACTACGATTTTGTATTTTTGGATGAATATGAAAAATATCGGTACCCTTATAGCGGTACCTCCCTGTTTTCATTTTATATCTTAATTATTTTATTTTCATTTTCCTACTAAATTAGCTGTAATTTGGTACTTAGGGTGTCACAAAACTTTTCCATCAGAAATTGTGGACCTGGGCCACGTTTGGGTATGGGTTCTTTGTACCGGATTGACCAGGAACTACACAACATCAATGTTCCGGTCAGCGGCTGCCACCTCATTGTACATACATATTTTTGTATTTGTTTCGTTTTTCTGTGTTGGGAGCAGCATATCCCGGAATGCCTGCTCCGAATCCTTTTGGTCCGTGCCGGGACGGAGGAAAACCAAGGACCAATATATTTGAGCTCGGTATGTCACATCCGCATCGTCACCCACATCCAGCCTTTGGTGAGATGCAATAGATGTCAGGAGTGGGTGCATCTAAGGGGTTGCTCTGGACTTGTCCACGTGAGGGACTACGACAGGGACTATGTTGCTGCATGCTGTGTGAATACAGTCCCCAGTGAGTCGTCATCGGATTATGAAACTGATTGTTCGATTATGAGACTCCCCCGCAATCCCCTCGACAACAACCGCACATGCAGCCTTTAACACCAGCCGTTGTTGTCCCAATCCCGGAAAATGCATCCTTTTTGCAATTTAATTGCTAAGGACTCCGAGGTAAGATCGAGGAAATAGTACATTTCTTCGGTCGGAGGAATATCAAGGTCGCTGCGGTGCAAGAAACCAAGCTCAACAACAACTGTAGCTTACAACGTTGCGATGGTTACAACGTGCTAAGGAAGGATCGCACCAGAAGTGGAGGTGGGGGATCAGCCTTCCTATTGCAGCAGTCTGTCCAATACAGACTTATCTCGCTTGAGCCTGTCTCTAATGACCCGTACATGGAATGTATGGGGTTCGCAGTCAGGTGTGGAACTGCCAAGATAGAGTGGCTAAACGTATACATCCCGCCGTGAAATAGCTGTATCACAGATTACGTACCTAACATTAACCCGCTTTTGGAAGGTCATAATCGTCTGGTCCTGGGGGACTTTAATGCGCATCATGAGATGTGGCATTCGGCCCTCGGAAACTACCAGAGAGGTACAGCGCTTGCTGAGCAGATTGACAGCTCTACGTTTTGCACGGTCAATTAGGACGCCCCTACTAGAATTAGAGGAGAGTGTCACAGCTCTCCAGACCACTGTATCACCTGGTGTGACAAATGACGTTACTTGGCAACCCGTCATTTCCCTTGGATCAGACCATCTCCCCATAATTGTCTCCATTAGCAGACCTCCCGATTTCATTACCTCTGAACGCCACACATTCGTCAATTAAAAGAAAGCTGATTGGCCGGGTTTCAGAGAGTTCACCAATCACCGCTTCAGAGAGCTGCCCAATCCTTCTGATGTTCGGGTAGCGGAAAGGACGTTTCGAGACATCATCACTGCTGCAGCCGCTCGCCATATCCCTGCTGGTCGAATACCCGAAGTAAGACCAAACTTCCCAGCAGATGCGATGGGATTAGCAAATAAGCGTGATGAGCTTCGCCGAACCAACCCCAATGACCCCAGAGTCAGGGAGCTGACACTGGAAGTTTACAGGCGGGTCGGCGAGCATAAGCGGAACAAGTGGTTAAATCATCTGAAGAGTTGCAACATTGGAGCCGGTATAGGTGAATTGTGGGCAACGGTTAAGTCACTCTCGAACCCTGAAAGAAGGGAAGATAGGACTTCAATCACGTTTGGCGACGTTACGTTGACTGACCCGAAGAGGTGCGAAAGTTATTTCAATCGACAGTTTGTCGAGCACCCCGAGATTGACAGGGCGAAGAGAAGAGTACTACGTCGCATCAGATCTCTTCCTGCCGAGGATGAACCACCACAGTTTACAATGGATGATGTTGCCAATGCCATCAGGAACGCTAAATCATCCAAAGCGTTGGGACCCGATGGAATCTCCATGGTAATGCTGAAGCAGCTGGATGAGCCGGGAGTGGAGTATCTCACTAAAGTTCTCAACATGGCGCTATTCACCCTCATTGTTCCCGAAGTCTGGAAAATGGGTAGGGTGGTTCCACTACGGAAGCCCGGCAAGGATGCCAGCAAAAGTGAATCGTACAGGCCGATTTCGCTTTTGTCGGCCTTAGTCCTCCCAAGTATCAGAGTCCTCCCAAGTATGGATTCCGTAAGCAGCACAGGACGACAACTGTGCTGCACGCCATTACCACACATATTTGTCAAGGACTCAACCAGAGACGACCGTGCGATAGAACAGTGATGGTGGCGCTTGACTTATCAAAAGCCTTTGACACAGTCAGGCACTCCACGCTGTTTGAGGACATTGAGCAGACAACCCTCCGGCCAAGCTTGAAACGTTGAATAGTCAATTATATGAGTGAACGCCAGTCGTACGTGGAATTCAGGAACAAGAAAGTCCAAACCCCATGGAGTGATTGCGTATAAACTATACAACCGACAACAATCTTATAGTCAATAATCACCCGATTTCTTACACTAAACAAGTTCTGCTTCCAGGGAAGTGTATTGTAAACAGACACTGGCGTGGAAGAAGACATTACAAATAGACTTAAAAAAGCACGATCAGCATTCGGTCGCCACATTAAAACATGGAGAGCAATGAGCATATCAATAAAAACAAACGATTTTACTTTTGCCACAACTGAAAAAATGTGTGGCCTAGAAGTCGAACCTAGGTATTCAGTGTACCGGGCGTTGTTATACCCTCCACCATATGGAGGGTATAATTAAATTTGTCATTCCGTTTGTAACACATCGAAATATTCGTCGGAGACCCTATAAAGTATATATATTATTGATCAGCATAAAATTCTATGTCGATTGGACCATGTCCGTCTGTCCGTCCGTCCGTCCGTCCGTCAGTCCGTCTGTCTGTCTGTTGAAATCAAGATACAGCTCGCAATTTTAAAGATAGAGAGTCAAAATTTGGTACAGAAGTTTTTATTACTTGCAGGATGGTTGGTATTTAAAAGGGGATATATCGGTCCACGTTTTGATATAGCCCCCATAGAACGGTACCTCCCGATTTTCGGTATTTTTAAGGTTTTAGCTTCATTATCCTACCAAAATGGCTGAACTTTGGTACATAGTCTTCATTAGCGGTATAAAACTTTCCCCCAGAATTTTGTCGGTATCGCTCCACACCTTCATATAGCCCCCATAGAACGGTACCTCCCGATTTTCGGTATTTTAAAGGTTTTAGCTTCATTATCACACCGAAATGGCTGAAATTTGATACGTAGTCTTCTTTAGGGGTATACAACTTTCCCCCAGAATGTTGTTGGTATCTGTCTACACCTTCATATAGCCCCCATAGAACGGTACCTCCCGATTTTCGGTATTTTAAAGGTTTTAGCTTCATTATCACACCGAAATGGCTGAAATTTGGTACTTAGTCTACGTTGGTGGTATACAACTTTCCCCGAGAACATTGTCGGTATTGGTCCATGCCTTCATATAGCCCCCATAGAACGGTACCTCCCGATTTTCGTAATACTGAAGATTGTGACGTCAATATCCGACCGAAATGGCTGAAATTCGTTATTTCGCCTTCCATGAGTTATAAAATATTCCAGAAGAGTATTATTAGTATAGGTCCACGTCTTCCTATATCCCCATAGAAGCGTACTTCTTGATTTTCGGTATTTTTTAAGTGTTAGCCACATTCTGTTAACGAAATATAGGAAATTTGGTATTTAGTCTTCTTTGAGTCTAAAAACTTTCCGTCAGAAATCTGCCGGTATAGATCGACCTTTTGAACTAGCCCCCATAGAATGGTGCCTCACATTGTTTAACCGAAATTGCTGAAATTTAGTATTAAGTCTTCTTCATACACGAAAGGAAACTAATTATTCCATTTTACTTCAATACAACTCGTGGTGGAGGGTATAACAAGTTCGGCCCGGCCGAACTTAACACCTTTCTTACTTGTTTCTTCATTCAATTTGTTGTCTTTATACCCTCCACCATATGGAGGGTATAATTAAATTTGTCATTCCGTTTGTAACACATCGAAATATTCGTCGGAGACCCTATAAAGTATATATATTATTGATCAGCATAAAATTCTATGTCGATTGGACCATGCCCGTCTGTCCGCCCGTCCATCAGTCCGTCCGTCTGTCTGTCTGTTGAAATCAAGATACAGCTCGCAATTTTAAAGATAGAGAGTCAAAATTTGGTACAGAAGTTTTTATTACTTGCAGGATGGTTGGTATTGAAAATGGGATATATCGGTCCACGTTTTGATATAGCCCCCAAATAACGGTACCTCCCAATTTTCGGTATTTTTAAGGTTTTAGCTTCATTATCCTACCAAAATGGCTGAAATTTGGTACATAGTCTTCATTAGGGGTATAAAAGTTTCCTCCAGAATTTTGTCGGTATCGCTCCACACCTTCATATAGCCCCCATAGAACGGTACCTCCCGATTTTCGGTATTTTAAAGGTTTTGGCTTCATTATCACACCGAAATGGCTGAAATTTGGTACTTAGTCTACGTTGGTGGTATAAAACTTTCCCCCAGAACTTTGTCGGTATCGGTCCATGCCTTCATATAGCCCCCATAGAACCGTACCTCCCGATTTTCGGTATTTTTAAGGTTTTAGCTTCATTATCCTACCAAAATGGCTGAAATTTGGTACGTAGTCTTCTTTAGGGGTATAAAACTTTCGACCAGAATTTTGTCGGTATCGGTCCACACCTTCATATAGCCCCCATAGAACTGTACCTCCCGATTTTCGGTATTTTTAAGGTTTTAGCTTCATTATCCTACCAAAACTGGCTGAAATTTGGTACGTAGTCTTCTTTAGGGGTATACAACTTTCCCCCAGAATGTTGTTGGTATCTGCCCACACCTTCATATAGCCCCCATAGAACGGTACCTCCCGATTTTCGGTATTTTAAAGGTTTTAGCTTCATTATCACACCGAAATGACTGAAATTTGGTACTTAGTCTACGTTGGTGGTATACAACTTTCCCCGAGAACTTTGTCGGTATTGGTCCATGCCTTCATATAGCCCCCATAGAAAAGTACCTCCCGATTTTCGTAATACTGAAGATTGTGACGTCAATATCCTACCGAAATGGCTGAAAAGTCGTTATTTCGCCTTCCAAGAGTTATAAAATATTACAGAAGAGTATTATCAGTATAGGTCCACGTCTTCCTATACCCCCATAGAAGCGTACTTCTTGATTTTCGGTATTTTTTAAGTGTTAGCCACATTCTGTTAACGAAATATAGGAAATTTGGTATTTAGTCTTCTTTGAGCCTAGAAACTTTCCGTCAGAAATCTACCGGTATAGATCGACGTTTTGAACTAGCCCCCATAGAATGGTGCCTCACATTGTTTAACCGAAATTGCTGAAATTTAGTATTAAGTCTTCTTCATACACGAAAGGAAACTAATTATTCCATTTTACTTCAATACAACTCGTGGTGGAGGGTATAACAAGTTCGGCCCGGCCGAACTTAACACCGTTCTTACTTGTTTTAGTTAGACCTGGCAAAACCTGGTCATGTGTAGTGTTTGTCAATACTCATAATATTATACGTGACATTTATACCAAAGTTATGCGAATAACGTATATGAGAATTATATACGATCAAATCAAAAATTTCAGTAACAGGTTTTCTGGACTGACAATAGTTTTTGTAAAAATTCTAGATTATGATAGTTCCTACCATTGGTATTGTCAATGATTTTTACAATATTGAGGAATTTCGCAAGTTGTTTTTGTTTTGTATGTTTGGAGCAAACTATGACATTTTTGGAAAATACCAAAAATAGGTAATGTTGTTCCAACAAAAGCGAAAAAATATTTTTTTTCTCTGTGTATATTTGCCATTGTGTATTTGTAATTTAAAGGTGATGATATTTATTATTCAGGAAAGTTATTATAAATATTAAAAGTTATGACTATATCAAGGGCTTTGACACTTAAATTTAAGATTTTTCGAAAAGTGGAGTTAGTCGATGTGTGCTCTGAACGGCTCATTTATGATTGCAGCAAAAAAAATATATTTTTACATAGTTAAATTGTTCGCCCTCTAATATGTTCGGAATATATTTCAAGAACAGATATCGAGTAACTGTAATTAATTTGTTTAAAATATCTGGTTTGATTCATAAACAATAAACAGGTATTTTTATACCCTACACCACTATGTGGAAAGGGTATTTTAAGTTTGTTTTGGTAAAAATTCATGTAACACCGCGAAATATTCGTCGGAGACCCCCAATGTGGTTTACCAATCTTCATATCTCGGCGAGATAAAACGATTTTGAGATGTGTGTCCGTCCGTCCGTCCGTGTGTCCGTCTGTCCATTATAAATTGTAATCAAACTCCAGGCCGCAATTATGGACCGATTGTCACGCAATTTGGTATGGAGGTCGGTTTCACATCAGAATAGATCGCTATTTTAATTGGCGATGATCGTGAAATATTTAGCGAGTGAAATGGACCACACAATGGACCACATAATTTTTATTGGATTTTGTAGGTGCTCTGTAGGTCGCAATAATAGCCCGCTCGCGTCGAAAATTCGAACGAGATAACAGTATATGACAAAGAAAATGCTTGCAATTTGAGATGGTGATCGGATGATGTTTAGAGGGTTAAATGGACCACAACTTTTGTGTGAAATTTTTTTATATACCGGTTATATCTTTATTCCTGGAAGACACCTTCCGACCACGTAAATAATATTTGGAAGGCCAACTCTTGCTCTTTCCATTGATACCAATTATGTTGGTTTACGTGGTCAGATAACAGAGTTACAGCCTAATATACCCAGTTTTTGCTTGTAGTGTAATCATAAGCACGCTAGAGGTCGCAATTATAGCTCAATAGTCACAAAATTTTGCACGAGGTAAGGGTTTAGGTCGAAAAAGATGTCTAACATTTTGGATGAAGATCTGATATTGTTTAGCTGGTGAAAAGGACCATTACTTTTGTACGAAAAATAAAAAAACAATTTTGGTCGATATTTGAATTCTTGGAGGGCATAGGTACACCGGCAAAGTCGCCTATATATGGACCTTTCCTCTGATGAAAATTGCAATAATATGTGTGTTTGATAACACTGTGAACCGAAATTTTGGGGGGTGGACAATTCCTATTGGAGATGAAAGCCCTTGTTGAGTATATACAGAACCCCGAAGGACAGATTCGCCGTGAGTCGAACTTTCGCGATATGGCGTGATGAATATTTTGCAAGAGACCCTAAAAACCATCTGGAATCAGCGTTATATCTTTGTTCGCTGTTGTTTAAGCTTGTATTTAACATGACATGTCTTCAGTCAAATCAAATGAGGATTTTTTTCGTAGAACATTTCGACCTTCTAACTCGCTTCCTTCAATGTCCTTTTCGTCCTTTATTTCAAGAACCGTAATAAAAGTGGTACAAGATGACATTTTTCCGCTTCGAAATATTCTACAAAAATGTGGCTAGGAAGATTCTAGGTACGGTTCTCAAAGACATAAAATCGATAAAATCTTGTTTAAGCGGTCGTTTTTCACTTTTACCCGAATCGTGCTCAGACAGCCCTATATCTATTTATTTCAATATATTATTGTTAACCTATTGATGACCGAGAATTCTCGGAGTCATTAAAACTGTTGCATCTCGTTTTGCTAAGCACGTTAATTTAATAATTTTTTGGAATAAAGATCCGGATATCCGAATTATGGAACCGGTTATTCTGATATTAAAACCGAATTTTTATCCGGTTTTTCTGAACCGATTAACCGTATATGTATATCATTAGAAAGCTATTAAAATTGTCAATCCGATATGATTAATATGCATTAGACAGTTTAAGCGGCTTTGGTGCTGGAACAAGAAAACCGTATTTTCGAACCGTTTCTTAACGTTTGTGAGGATACATTTCTGTGCGTGAAAAAAAATTATGATCATGACCTGGGGGGTGGAAAATTCTTTTTGGAGGTGAAAGCTCTTGGTGAGGACATACAGAATCCTGAAGGGCAGATCCGCCGTGAGTCCAACCTTTGAGTTATGGCGGCTTGAATTATGGGATGGTGACCCATTACTGCAAGTATAAAAAGTTACGTAACTGAATTTCAAGTGGGTTTAGGGTTCTACTGGGACAGTATGTGCTAAGTCAAATCGATTTAAGACGATTTCTGTAGAACATTTTGTGTCTTACTCTTATCCTGCCTTGTTGTTTACGTCCTTGTTGTTGAAAAAGGTATAAAAATATACTTTAAAAATTCATCCGATTTGGCTAGGGCATATCACGAAAATAATCTTTCGCCGACATAGCACATATTGTCCTAGTAGAACCCTAAACCCACTTGAAATTCAGTTACGTAACTTTTTATACTTGCAATAAAGAGTCACCATCCCAGAATTCAACCCGCCATAACTCAAAGGTTGGACTCACGGCGGATCTGCCCTTCAGGATTCTGTATGTCCTCACCAAGAGCTTTCACCTCCAAAAAGAATTTTCCACCCCCCAGGTCATGATCATAATTTTTTTTCACGCACAGAAATGTATCCTCACAAACGTTAAGAAACGGTTCGAAAATACGGTTTTCTTGTTCCAGCACCAAAGCCGCTTAAACTGTCTAATGCATATTAATCATATCGGATTGACAATTTTAATAGCTTTCTAATGATATACATATACGGTTAATCGGTTCAGAAAAACCGGATAAAAATTCGGTTTTAATATCAGAATAACCGGTTCCATAATTCGGATATCCGGATCTTTATTCCAAAAAATTATTAAATTAACGTGCTTAGCAAAACGAGATGCAACAGTTTTAATGACTCCGAGAATTCTCGGTCATCAATAGGTTAACAATAATACACTAGCGGTCATCTGAATAGGTTTGAATTTTTTTCTTTTTATATGTTAAGGTATCTTCTGATGTGTTCGTATTACAGATCCATACTATTTAGTTTTTGAGAGTCCTATCCTATGCCAACATTCCCAAGAAAAAACTTGACGGTGTTGCCATATTTTCGGAAAATATCCCAATTATAATAAAATATGTACAAAAAAGTGTCCAATTTTTGCGATCATCAGAATAGGTTTGAATCAAATAAAATTGAAAAATTGTACTACCCATCCAAATATTGCGCAATTTTTTGCTTTAGTTTAGTAAAATGGAAGATTCTGATAAATCCTACAACAAATTTGACCCACTTTATTAGGAACGTGGGTTCAATTCTCAACATGGAAAAGTTACCAAGAACTTTCAGATAAAATCAAGAAATATTCAAACAAAAACGTTTTATAAACTTGCTTTAAATGACTTTTTGATTTCGTAAGATCTCTTCTGAGCTTCGAAAATTGTCTGAAAGCAAATACCAAGTGTGGCCATATTATTAGGATCGATAAATTAGAAAGGTCATTGAAAATAGCTGGTATTTTAGTTCAAGTTTCATTTTTTAACTATCCTTGCAGTACAAATTTAAGTATTATCATGCTCACAAATCCACCATAGTGGACCACATGTATCATTAATGTTCGAAAATTGGTCTGGAAAAATGTTTCTTAGACGACAATAAAGTAGAAAATTGTAATTCAAATTTAACTCAAAGGGGCATGATATCGCCGACTTTTATAGTGCTGTATAACTTCAGTAGTCCATTCTTTTGTACTTATTCGTGTTTGTTTTATGACTTGTGAACAGAAAAAAACTTTTTGACCTGACTATATAGGTATTACAGCACTATAAAAGCCGGCGATATCATGACCCTTTGAGTTAAATTTGTATTACAATTTTCTACTTTATTGTCGTCGAAGAAACATTTTTCCAGACCAATTTTCGAACATTAATGATACATGTGGTCCACTATGGTGGATTTGTGAGCATGATAATACTTAAATTTGTACTGCAAGGATAGTTAAAAAATTAAACTTGAACTAAAATACCAACTATTTTCAATGACCTTTCTAATTTATCGATCCTAATAATATGGCTACACTTGGTATTTGCTTTCAGACAATTTTCGAAGCTCAGAAGAGATCTTACGAAATCAAAAAGTCATTTAAAGCAAGTTTATAAAACGTTTTTGTTTGAATATTTCTTGATTTTATCTGAAAGTTCTTGGTAACTTTTCCATGTTGAGAATTGAACCTACGTTCCTAATAAAGTGGGTCAAATTTGTTGTAGGATTTATCAGAATGTTCCATTTTACTAAACTAAACCAAAAAATTGCGCAATATTTGCATGGGTAGTACAATTTTTCAATTTTATTTGATTCAAACCTATTCTGATGATCGCAAAAATTGGACACTTTTTTGTACATATTTTATTATAATTGGGATATTTTCCGAAAATATGGCAACACGGTCAAGTTTTTTCTTGGGAATGTTGGCATAGGATAGGACTCCCAAAAACTAAAAGTATGGATCTGTAATACGAACACATCAGAAGATACCTTAACATATAAAAAGAAAAAAAATTCAAACCTATTCAGATGACCGCTAGTGTATATTGAAATAAATAGATATAGGGCTGTCTGAGCACGATTCGGGTAAAAGTGAAAAACGACCGCTTAAACAAGATTTTATCGATTTTATGTCTTTGGGAACCGTACCTAAAATCTTCCGAGCCACATTTTTGTAGAATATTTCGAAGCGGAAAAATGTCATCTTGTACCACTTTTATTACGGTTTTCGAAATAAAGGACGAAAAGGACATTGAAGGAAGCGAGTTAGAAGGTCGAAATGTTCTACGAAAAAAATCCTCATTTAATTTGACTGAAGACATGTCATCTTAACTATAAGCTTAAACAACAGCGAACAAAGATATAACGCTGATTCGAGATGGCTTTTAGGGTCTCCAGCAAAATATTCATCACGCCATATCGCGAAAGTTCGACTCACGGCGAATCTGTCCTTCGGGGTTCTGTATATACTCAACAAGGGCTTTCATCTCCAATAGGAATTTTCCACCCCCCAGACTTTGAGCTCCATTTTGTTGCACAGTGTAATGGGCCTACATCCTAATATATAATGAGTTTTCTGAAGAAGGCCACATCTTCCTCCCATGCTACAAATTGTCTCTATCATGACAGAGAAATTCCCAGTTTTTTTATTGCGTGGAGCCCTAGCGTATTACTTGTCCAATTGTCCAAAATTAAAAAAATGTAGCAGAAGGGACTAAAGAACGCCAATTGAATAGAAATGCATAATATATAAATGTTCCACTCATATTAGTGAGTGTACCCCAATTAATATTAGCTCAGTGATATGTAGACAGCGGAATTTTATAAAACCTCTACTTTTGTCAAATTTTGGGACTGGGCATATTTTTTGCTTCTGATTAAATTGCAATCGAAATATACCACAGAAAAATTCGTGTATTTTACATATTTTCGTATGCAATAAATATTTCAATAATATCTTCTAAAATGTTTGTGTACACATTTTTTCTGTTAAAATTCTCTGTACCCACAGCCACAACCTTCAAAATATCGAAAATGGGGAGATATCTTTTTATGGGAGGTATATTAAGACTTAGATCAATACCGACAAATTTCAAGTGGAAAATCTTATACCCCCAACGAAGACTTAATACCAAATTCCAGCCATTTCGGAGGGATATTGAGACCATAACCTACAAAATACAGAAAACCTGCAAATTTCAGGTTGAAAGTTGTATACCCACAACGAACAATTAATAAAACATGTCAGCCATTTGAGTAGGATATTGAGGCCACACCCTTCAAAATGCCGAAAATCGAGAGGTATCTTTCTATGGGAGCTATATGTTGACGCGGACCTATAACGACAAATTTCAAGTGGAAAGTTTTATACCGCCAACAAAGGCTTAATACAAAATGTCTGCCATTTCAGTGGGATATTGAGGCCACAGCCTTCAAAATACCACATATCGGGAGGTACTGTTCTATGGGAGCTATATGAAGACGTGGACCTATACCGATAAATTTCAGGTCGAAAGTTTTATACCCCCAACGGAGATTTAATACAAAATTTCAGCCAATTTGTGGGATATTTGGGCCACAAATCCTTGCATGTGTTTTTGCATATGTTAATTTTAATGCAAATATGACAAAATATGCAAAAAATAGGTCCAGACTAATTCATTTATTTTATTATAAAACGAGTTTTTGTCTAATCACATTACGTCTACGACATTCCTAACCATATATGCATTTGCATGGGATTACGCTGTCTGATTATATGGGACCTACTGTTTATCGCCGAGTCCGAAAGGCGTGTCCTAAGACACCACTTGTAGAGAAGTTTTTCATGACTGAGATACTCAGGAAATTTCGCCAAAAATACTGAGAGGTATTTTGCCATCGTTAAAATGTTGATACCATTGCACCACGTTGGCACCCTATTAGAAATGTCATAACATGGAAATTTTACATTTTCTGATTTTTAAAGAATAGACGTCCTATACATTTAATATGACCAATGCCAAAAAAAATCATTACGTATCTTAGTTTTTAATATTATGCCACAGAGTAAAGCTATATCAACTTCCTTAAATTTCCATGGTAAAATTATTTATTGATGCCACCGTGGTTCAATTGTATGCACACCCGCCTTGCACGCTGAAGGTCGGGGGTTCGATTCCCGACCAGCCAACATAAAATCTGCAACGATGGCAAAATATCCCTCAGTAAAGTTGACACATTTTTTGAGTATTTCAGGCATGTAAAACTTCTCTACAGGTGATGTCTTAAGCCACGCCTTTCGGACTCGGCGATAAACTGTTGGCCCCATATGATTGATGTAATATGAATCGTGGTGCACTCCCTGTCCTTTCTGGGATGTTTGTGGAACAATTATTATATTGTTATTTAAAATCGATGTGATAAGGTGGCAAACTCCACAAAGTTATTTCTTACAATAATATTTGTCCTAAAGGAATTTTGATTTGCTGAAAGCTAATTCGCAGGGTGGTGGTGTAGGGTATTGCATGGTCGGCCCTGTCCGACTATAGCCTTTGCTTACTTGTTTCTATTTTGTTTATGTACATTAGAGGTTTGTAAAGTATCAACTTGACCTACCTACCCACAGATATTAGAAAACCGCTTTACTTTTCAACATGTTCAAAAGTTCCTTTGGAATATGCCTTTCAGCATATACCGCACATGTCGAACACATTTATTGTGGAAAAAGTGTATGTACTGCAGTCATAGCCTACTTACATCCATATACATTTTCCGGGTTTACTTCCAGCAGTTATTGTAGTAACAAGTGAATATGTTACATTTGTGCCGATTTCATATGTTGGGCTTAGAGCCATAAAAGCCCGAGTGGTAGGAAAGGAATGAGTTAGGGTTCAACACAATGCCAATGGCATTTTTTTTGCTTCATAAACTGTTTTTGAATGAAAGCGATTCCAAGACAGGCACACACAGACGCTCTATATAGGAAACAAGCAAATCTGGTGGAAGAAAACGTTTCAAAATCCTGTTCTACTTACGACTGTAACAATAGAACTTTACCTCGTTATTACGGGCATTGTTGTTGATGGGGGAAAAATAAGAACTTATAAAAGAATTCTCCGGTATTGTGTCGACAAATGTTCTAAGGAATCTTTTAATATGATAATATTTATATTTCAAGTACATGCATATATTGACTAGTTATAAGATTTTTTTGTATTTACGAAGTATCTTTTGCTTCTGCTTAAGCATCCAACTTCAATATTAGACAAGTAATTTTCAACAAAAAACCAATTATTACACGTCTATATTGATTAAAGCTTTTTAGTATTTCTCTGAGAAAATATTTACTATCTCCCAAAAAACGAATTGTTTTTAAAATTCAAAACAACAAAACTGAACCCAACGGTTGCATATGTTTGGACCATTATTATTAGGTTTTTGTTTTAGCAGCATGAAGCCTACGCTGAAGCATAGGTTTGATGCTGGGTTGGCAGCCGCTGCACAGTGTGAAATATGGGCACTTTAGGGGAACTTTACTCATAACTTTAAATGTAAAGGACGTTGGTTACTAAAATTTTCCAAAAATGTTTCTTATATTTTTGAGTCGTATGTGGATTAATATGGGCCACATAGACCCCACGTATCGGTGGCGACCATTTTTACACATTAGGTTTATTTTTCAACCGATTTTGCTGCAAATTAGTATATTGGGGTCTCAGTGGATGGAGAACATCTGTACAAAATATTGCCAATATCTGTTCGCGTTTCGTATAGTCCCCATTGAGCGGTACCGGCCGATATGACATATTTTAAAGGTTCCTAGCACATTTACCAACCTATTTGTTTGTATATTGGTATTTGTTTTGTTCTTCGAAGGTAGACAACCGCTTTGCGAAATATTAGCAACGTAGGTTCTCGTTTTGCTATAGTTCCAATATGAGGGGTCCCCCGTTTGAGATATTTTCAAGGTGTTAGTTAATTATTGCCAACCGAGTTTAGTTTACATGAAAATTTTTATTCGCTGAATAGAAAATATTCTAATAAAACAATTTAAAGCATAGATCCTTGCTTTGGCCCTAACCGCCCTTCATCCAAAAACATTATCAAATGAAAATCAAAAAAATATATTTTTAAGATTATTTATTTTTAGTATAGAGACATTGATATAACATACATTTTGCAAAGTGAACGTTTGTTCTACAAATGAGTCTATCACCTAAAAGCATCTGGTGTAACTATGATTTGTTTTAGGTACTTTACGATTGTCTGCGAAAACTGCTCATTTCAAAACCTCCAAAGATTATAAAAAAATAAAAAATTTAGTGGACTTTAAAAAAGCATATTTTTGGAAACGAATTGCAACCAAACTAAATTAGATATTACAACTCTATAAACGGCAAATAATTAAAAAATTGTCAAAAATTATAACAGCGACAAAAAACTGTAATCAACTAACTTACTCTATTACTGTATCACTCTATTACTTATGCAAAGCTAGAATCACTTTTTTAAGAAAATAAGTATTGTAAAACAAAAGTGCAACTTTTAAGTGTATTTCTAGTTGTTTCGCGGGGTAAATCGCAAAACTGAGGCATTAGTCATGGGATACTTAGCAATGCAATTTAAAAGAATTTCATTAGTTCTATGTACTTTAATATTTCAGTAAAGTTTCACTAAAGTTCCCATATTTCGCACTGTGCCCTGGCCGAAACACTATGGCTACGATAAAACTCTAACGCATCAACCAATTCATTAAAACAATTGGAAGGAAATAAAGGATAAAGGAAATTTATTATTATAATCATTATTTTTATTATTTAAATAAATTGTTAAATTTGCATGTATCATGAATGAAGTTTCGGGATAAAAAAAGAAACAAAAAAGTATAAATCACCAATATTTTTGAAAACTCAGCATAGCTGAAGCCAAGGTTTACCCATTTAGAACACGCGACTTATGATTGCAATTATACAAATTAAATATTTTTGGATGAAATATTTTTGGACGTGGCAAGCAATATTGTCATTTAAAGATTATTTGCGTGGAAGCTGTGGCTATGTTTATGTTGTAAAATGGGTTGAAGCCAACTTGTCTTTTTTGTTTTCTCTCGATTTTTGAGTAAACCACACTTCTCATGATTTTCCTGTCAAAGTATAATTAGAAGCCAACTAAATAAGGATAATCTCACTAATGTATTCATTTTCAATATTTGATCTGCTTCTACCATTAAATGGTGCTGACATTTTGAAGCCAGATTAACAATGTTTCTTGAAATTTTCTTTTTATTTCAATCCGCAAAAAGGTTTTTCAAAAATCATAGGATTGTAGAACTCGCAATTCTGAGTTATTTGATATATGTGTCTAAACAATTTCATAGAAACAGTTTTCTAAAAATCATATTTTTCTGGTCTAATATTTGCAATTGTCATTAGAATACCTCTTACTCTATTGCACATTTTGGTTTTTTACGTTCCGGATCCAATAAATCATTTCCCGTGAAAATCCATCTACTAAAACGCGAGTTATGAGAAATTCCAAAGTATAAAAATCACCTAAAATTGTTTTTGAAAATGTCGTGTATTTTATAGCGTTTTCTGCGGGTCGTTTCCACTGCAACAAGTAAAAAAGTATCAGTCGGCTTTGCCGACAGAGATATACCCTCAACCTATGTGAATCCAAACTTTCATCTTCGGACAGATTGACTGTATTTAAGGTCTCTTCGGTATTTTGAGGCCTTTTTGGACTTGCCGACGAAAATATGGATTAGGATAAAAGTTCAAAAGTGATGCAGAGGCGAACAGGCCTTAAACTGCACTTAGACACAAATATTGAACTTTTATGGGGAGATACCCCAAGGTACCTCCATTTTAGAAGTTAAACTAAATTTGGACAAAATATTAGAAATCCAAAGTTTGGACTAAATTTGATCAAGATATATCGTGCATACAATTTAAGCGACATTTTTTAAATATTCGGGTGAAGTACCGGAAGTTGTGGATATGGTGCTCTAGTGGTTTTTCATCTTTCGGGCTGTTTTCTCAAGAAGTATGGACTAGCCCCTGAAAAAAAATTTTACCGTCGTAATTGATGCAGCGAATGCAAGTTTCTTCAACAAAAATCAAAGTGATTCGAGAACAGGTCTTAAAGTGAACTTATCCGTAATTTTGTGTGATAGGTACCCGAAGTAGTGGACAAATATAGTCCATACTCGAACCTCATCTATATCTGGTAGATGTATTAGGATGTGTAAAGTATGGATCAAATCTATCACTCCCTTCAAGTGTTATCGTGCGAAGAATTTTTCCGAATATTTTTGAACTTTTGTGGGGGAGGTACCTGAAGGATTGAACTTAAACTAAGTTTGGACAAAATTTACGAAAGCCAAATTTTTTATCAAATCGGTTCATCCGTTAAACAGTTTGCGTGCGCACCAGCCAGCCAGACAGACAGACGGATGGGCATTGCTTAATCGAATCCAAATTGTCTGAAACACATTTCGTCCAAATATACTTGGGGTCTAAAACCATTATTTCAATGAGGCACATTTTGTCCGTTAGCATAAATGCTGAAGGTATAATGAAAAAAACTAGTGCCGCATCTTCGTTTTAGCGGAAACAGATATTTGAAAACATGACTGAAAAGGGAGCTGTATTCATTTTATCCCCAAAATAGTGTGTGATGCTACATACATCCAGGGTTCTTGATTGATCGCCTTCAAATAGATATATGTATGTCTATATAGATTTTCATGGTGAACACTGAAATCGCTTTGAGCAAACTAGCGATATTTTATAGGTTTTTAATGCTTAAATGTAGTCGATGCTACATCTTAGCCTCCAAATTAAATTTCCAAAAATATATACAGCTTTAAAGATATGATCATGCTGTACATGAAAATCGCATGCGGGCAAAATGATTTTAATAATTACGCGATTTACACGTATTTTAATATGCATATAAATTAAAATGGGTTATTTGACCTTTATTTCCATTCCAAAAGCCTACAGATATACCCTTAGAACTCAATTATCTTCCTCAATGGGAAAGCTTTAATATGAATATCTATAAAGCAATATCCGACTATTTTATTGGAAGATTTAAGCAAAATGAGGGAAGTTTCCTATATATTTTTCCAATATTTCCTACTACAGAAAGCATGTGAAAACATATTTTTTCAAACAAAAAATTATTTTTTTTACCAAAATATGTGCTCATTTTGGGTGTAATATCGAAACTATAATACCAATCTGTATGATTTTAGTCTCATTTGATTAGCCGTGAAGTTTTGATCCACAACAAATTTTTATGTAATTTTGTGACCTGTAAATTGGCCTTTATTTTGAAAAAAGTTGACTTCAATAATTCATCAATTTTATGTACATTTCGCGAATTCTAAGTATCATTTTACATGTATTATGCAATCTACTCGCTGAAGTCACTTCGAGAGATGTTTATAGTAACAATTGTGCTCATTAAAATAATTAGCGTTTTTATAATATTTTCTTTCTTAAAACAATCAAAAATTGGCTCGCGAGCAGATTCGTACTTCGTACCAAAAATCTTTGATGTAGCGGGGAAAAAATTAATCTTTTTTGAAATGCAATGCGAAATAATTGACAATATTTGTGATATATGCAACACAAATATTTAAAAACATAAAAATGTGCAAACGAATATATGTACATAACAATCAAACTGTGGGATATGGAAAAAAACCCTTTTAACATGACTGCAATACAATATTTAACAACATCCATTACAAATTCAGCATGTACCGACACACAACGAAAATGCTTACAAACGAATTTAAAATTATCATCAAACGCGTTATCGTCAACAGCAAAATCATCATCCTGATGGTGCTGTGACTATACCAAAAAACACATCATTGTTTTGGAAGCAACAGCATCACTGTTGGCATAGTGTATACAAACACAAAACAACCAAGAGTACAATCTTAAAACCCATTGTGATGACTGTCGATATAGTATCTCTATATATAAAAGAGCTTAGTGATAAGTGAGTGAGTGACATGTATATCATCGCCCAGACGAAACCGCTGAAGCTAGAAAGCTGAAATTTTGACTATGTGTTGCTGTCGGTGTGTAGGGGTGAGATAAGACCGGGAAATTTTTGGAAATTCGACCTAGAAGGGTACGAAAAGTACTAAAAGGTACTAAATATGGTACCCTTTGTATTAGGCAAACGGAAAGAGCTAGAATGAAATTTGATGAAGAGATAGAAAGATGTACCAAAGGGTTTTTGGAAACCTCATCATAGCGTGATGAGTTTTGCCATAAGATTACATAAAATCTTAATTATAAGGTGATTCGGTGAATAAACCTCACGCACAAAATGATTTTAAAATTTGAATTTATCAAAATTATGGAAAATTTTTTGAAGTCACAGAAAACAGATATATAATTGAAAATAAACTTTAGAGCCACATGAGATAATTAAAATGACATAAAATTTATTTCTCACTATTTTTTTTCAATTCTGAGAATCGTAAAAATGTCGTAGACGCTTTTATTCAAAAATATAATTTGTTAACAAAAAACAAAAAAATTAAAATTTTTTCAAAGTGACATTTTTCGCGACTTTTTTAATATTTGAATGAAATAAACGTTATTATAGTTATTAGTCGGCTTATATTTATTCATTCGTGCAATAAAAAATAATTTTTTGAAAAAAAAATTTTTTTCTTTTTAAGTTTTTGCCTTTTTAGGGGCGAAGGCCATTATTTGTGAGATTTAATTAATTTAATTAATCGAACTTTTTATGACCTAAGGAGATTACATTGAAAAATTGATATCTAGCGAAGTCCTACACACACACATCAACCACTATGCGACGATCGTTTCGTTAGCTGGTTAGGCTAACATCATCAGGCATATTAGATGTTGTTGTTGTTGCTAGACAATTTTCGCCATTTGGAGCTCCTATTTATACATCCAAGATTGCAATTTTGCATTTGTGAAGTTCAAATTGAAGCTTTTTATTTCCAAAGACGACTCATTTGTCCCCCTTCTATTCCAGAAATCAATTTTTTCAATGTTGCATTCATATTACAGTCGATGGCTTTTTTCCATCGTAGACTGTATATATGTCTTTCACATCGAAAGATTTTTTAAGTGGATTGTGGTTTAGAACGCTAAGACGTCAGCAACATTGTCTGTTAGTTGGCGACGACCCAGGTTCGAATCCCAGCCGGGCTCAGCTGAATGTTTTATTTTTAAGTTTTTGCCTTTTTAGGGGCGAAGGCCATTATTAGCAATAACAACAACATCTAATATGCCTGATGATGTTAGCCTAACCAGCTAACGAAACGATCGTCGCACAGTGGTTGATGTGTGTGTGTAGGACTTCGCTAGATATCAATTTTTCAATGTAATCTCCTTAGGTCATAAAAAGCTCGATTAATTAAATTAATTAAATCTCACAAATAATGGCCTTCACCCCTAAAAAGGCAAAAACTTAAAAATAAAACATTCAGCTGAGCCCGGCTGGGATTCGAACCTGGGTCGTCGCCAACTAACAGACAATGTTGCTGACGTGTTAGCGTTCTAAACCACAATCCACTTAAAAAATCTTTCGATGTGAAAGACATATATACAGTCTACGATGGAAAAAAGCCATCGACTGTAATATGAATGGAACATTGAAAAAATTGATTTCTGGAATAGAAGGGGGACAAATGAGTCGTCTTTGGAAATAAAAAGATTCAATTTGAACTTCACAAATGCAAAATTGCAATCTTGGATGTATAAATAGGAGCTCCAAATGGCGAAAATTGTCTAGCAACAACAACAACATCTAATATGCCTGATGATGTTAGCCTAACCAGCTAACGAAACGATCGTCGCATAGTGGTTGATGTGTGTGTGTACGACTTCGCTAGATATCAATTTTTCAATGTAATCTCCTTAGGTCATAAAAAGCTCAATTAATTAAATTAATTTTTTTTTTTCATTTCATATATTTTTTCAAAAAATTATTTTTTTAAAATCGATTTGTGCGTGAACTTTTTTATATTTCAATGGAATAAACGATAGCATAGTGATTAATAGGCAAAAGTTCATTCATCCCTGCTACAGGAAATCATTTTTTATGAAAAATGTCAAAAAGTCATAACCCTAATATCCATATCTCAAAGGATTCGAGTCTTTTCATGTCGCTTGTTTTTAGCGTCCAAGTTTCTGCGCCATATAGAAGAACAGACCACACGTAACATTTTATAAATCTGTGTTTTGTTTGGATACCAATGTCGTGACTCGTTAGTACTTTGTAGTATTTATAGAAGACGTCTCTAGCCATCTCTATACGGCACTTTATTTCATTGGATATATTCCATTTGTCGTTTATACTGATTCCCAGATATTTAAAGGTTTTGACTTTTTCAATTTCGGAGTTGTTAATCTTTAAATTGAAGTTGCTAGGTAAGTTATTTCGACTTATTACCATGTATTTAGTCTTCCTAGTGTTGATTTTAAGTCCATACGTTTCACTTATATGTGTAAGATTGTCGATTAACTTCCAAAGTCCAGATATGCTACCAGCTAATAGTGTTGTATCGTCGTATATGCTTATGCCAATTTTCTCCGATTCGATGGCTTCCATAAATATCATCTGGGAATATATATTAAATAGTAGCGGAGAGAGTATGCAACCTTGTCGGACGCCCTTTGAAATTGAAAATTCCTCAGTCAATTCACCATCAATGTCAACATATGCCGTTTGATTCCAGTATAGGTTTTTTATACATCGTATTTCTTTATCATCTATTCCAATCGTTGTGAGGATGTGCATTAGCTTATCATGAAGGACGGTATCAAAGGCTTTTTCATAGTCAATGAAACACATATATACATCTTTATGTACATCTCGGCACTTCTGTATTAATATTTGAATGCTTAGTAGAGCTTCCCTAGTTCCCATTCCTTCCTTAAAACCGAACTGAGTGGCTCCCATTGACAGTTCACACTTAGAGTATATACGTCTATGTATTATGCGCAGGAATATTTTTAATGCATGACTCATAATGCTTATAAGCCTAAATTCTTCGCATCTTTTGGCGTTGTTCTTTTTTGGTATAGTAATGAACCTTGATTTAAGCCAGTCTAACGGGTATTTTCCAGTATCATATACGTGATTAAAGAGTTTTTCGAGTAGGTTTATATTATCTCCATCTATCAATTTCAGTACCTCTGAGTGAATTTCGTCAGGGCCTGATGCTTTATTCTCCTTAAGAGCGTTGAGTGCGTATTCTACCTCGTTCTTAGTTATCTGTGTCCCAGTCAGATTGATTTGTATTTCTTCATATGGGGTTCTTCCTTCATCATTAAATAATCTCATTACATAATTTTTCCATACCCTTTTCTTGTCTGATATCTCAAAAATGGCTTTATTATTTTCGTCAAGTAATATTGTTGTAGAAGTCTGCTTATAGACTAGGGTGGGGCGATTTGTGTGGAAGCAAAAAAACCTTAATGAGCCCTTCGCGTTTCTGATTCCTGGGATTGAACTGAGCAAAAAAGTCCACTGGACCATATATCTACGATGAAAATCGAGCCTCCCGATTTTGACTTTAAGTTTTTTATTGACGTTTTTTGGATATTTTGGCATATAACAGCCAAACCATTGAGATTTTCGATCCAACACAAAGACAAACATTGTAGCCAAGACAGTAATTAAAAACTCTCTAATACATCGCAAAAGCATTGGAACGCTCCTTCAGGCAGTTTTGACCTTAAGAATGTGCAAACTTTTCGGAAAATGTCAATAAACGACATTGTGCTACAAAATTTGACCCGAAAAATATTCTAGTGTTCTGATGCAAAATTATATCGTGTTGGGATCCATAGACAACGACAATGCCTTTATTTCGTTTGGTTCACTTCGTTTTATTTTTTTATAACGGTAAAAGTAGTGAAAATCTGGGTTTCTTACATTTTCAAATTTAAACGGGCATATCTTATTTTTTCCACAACGGATTTCTATTGATCCTATTTCCTTTTAAAGGGGTGAATACTGTCTTTTGAATAAGCTATTATTGTTTTAAATCGGTTAACAAATGGCTAAGTTATAGTGGGTTATGTCTGAAAACCTCCACACAAAACCTATAAAGGAATTTCTCATAATTTTCAAATATATAATGTTTTTTTGTTTTGTTCAATATTTATTTTGAAAATTATGAGAAATTCCTTTATAGGTTCTGTGTGGGGTTTTTCAGACATAAACCACTATAACTTAGCCATTTGTTAACCGATTTAAAACAATAATAGCTTATTCAAAAGACTTTATTCACCCCTTTAAAAGGAAGAAGGATCAAAAGAAATCCGTTGTGGAAAAAATAAGATATGCCCGTTTAAATTTGAAAATGTAAGAAACCCAGATTTTCACTACTTTTACCGTTATAAAAAAATAAAACGAAGTGACCCAAACGAAATAAAGGCATTGTCGTTGTCCATGGATCCCAACACGACAGAATTTTGCATCAGAACACTTGAATATTTTTCGGGTCCAATTTTGTAGCACAATGTCATTTATCGACATTTTCCGAAAAGTTTGCACATTCTTAAGGCCAAAACTGCCTGAAGGAGCGTTCCAATGCTTTTGCGATGTATTAGAGAGTTTTCAATTACTGTCTTGGCTACAATGTTTGTCTTTGTGTTGGATCGAAAATCTCAATGGTTTGGCTGTTATATGCCAAAATATCCAAAAAACGTCAATAAAAAACTTAAAGTCAAAATCGGGAGGCTCGATTTTCATCGTAGACATATGGTCCAGTAGACTTTTTTGCTCAGTTCAACCCCAGGAATCAGAAACGCGAAGGGCCCATTAAGGTTTTCAAATCGCCCCGTCCTATTATAGACGCCAGCTGCTTCCTTTAGTTTTTTGTGAAGGTTAAAATGATCATGCAGGTTCTGTAGTGATTCAATTTCTTGGCATTTTTTATTAAGTAGATCGGTTTTTGCAGCCCTTGTAGCAGTTCGTATTTCCTTATTTATTTCCCAGTACATTTCGTAGTTGATATTTTTGTATCGGCTTCGCTGTTCCCGCAGTTCCTTTATTTCGTTCGTGATCCATTCTTCTTTTGAGGTTCTATCCGTATTTCCTAGACATTCCTTTGTGGTGGTGGTGATGTTTGTTTTGAGCTTATCCCATAAATTTTCCAGATCATCACTGTTTATTACCTCAAGTTTGTGATTAATTTGCGCTTTAATATCCCTTTTCACTTTTGGGTCTTTCATTTTTTGCAGATCAATTCTATATATCTTAATTTTTCGCCTTATAACTGCTAATTTAGTACGGAGATTAAGAACTAAAAGATTGTGGTCCGAGGGAACATCCGCTCCAGGATACGTTGCGCATTTTGTGACACATGAACAATAGCGTCTATTTATAAGTATGTAATCAATCTGGTTTCTTACAATATTTTCGCGATTGTCTTGCGGTGATCTCCAAGTATACAATCTTCTAGGATGAAGGTGAAATAGGGTATTTGTTATTGCACCAGTCTGTCACCTCTTTCGTTTCGAACTCCGAGTCCATGTTTTCCAGTAATTCCTCCTTCCCAACTTTTGCATTGAAGTCTCCCTGTATGATGGTTAGTTCATGAGGTTTGGTCATTTTTATTAATTCATCAATTTCAGCGTAAAATTCTTCAATTTCGTCCGAACTGGAGTCATGTGTAGGTGCGTAAACCTGTATTATATTTATATTAAGAGGTTTATCATTGATTTTTATCATCATTGTTCTGTCTGACTTCGGGACATATCCCATTACACATTCGCCTATATGATTTTTAGTTATAATCGCCACCCCTTTTCTATGATGTCCTTCTCTATTTCCAGAATGGAACACTCTTGTGTTTTCTGATTTAAAATCTCCACATCCTGTCCACCATGTTTCACTCACTCCAAGTATATCTATATTTAATCTGTTCATTTCGCTTATGGTGTTATTCAGCTTTCCAGTTTCGTATAGACTTCTAATATTCCATGTTCCTATCTTCATTTTCTGTTTTGTTTTACCTCCGGGGATTCTTAGCACCCTCTTTGAGCCGGAGACTGAGGGCCGTGTGTTTTCTGTTGTTGTTTCCATATTGTATAATTTTCAAGGGAAAATACTTCAGTGGTTTCCCGTTGCCTTCTGAAGGGTTTATTGTTTTCCGTCGATATATTCAGCCGCTCCCATGGAGTACAGACGCTGTTTGCTGCCGCCAAATTTTGGTCAGACGCTGCCTTCTTCCTTTGTTTTTTTTTGGTTCACCCCGCATATTTTATTTTTGCGGTACCCATCATATCTGATGAGCGTTCCCCTATCCACCACCTGGGGAGGCGTCCGATGGGAGAAAATTGGACAAAATAACTCCGCACGGATCTAAGTGTACGAAAAGTACTAAATTTTGTACGAATTGTATATTTTGAAGGGATTTAGCTAGATACTTGGAATTTGGTATGGAAATCAAGGTCGGAAAGTGGTGTTTATAAAAGGAAATGGTTTTGGAAATTAGTACTCATGTGTACGAAAAGTTCTAAATGGTACTAAATTTAGTACAATTTGGATTTGGGTGAACGGATAGAGCGGGAATTCTGAAATTTGGAATGTGGGTCACTGATGGAGAGTTAGAAAGATGTACCAAAGGGTTTTTGCAAATTCGACCTATAAGTGTACTTAAAGTTACTAAATATAGTACCAGTTGTACATTTTCCACTGACATAGCTAGAATCCTGGAATTTGGTATATAAATCAAGGTTGGGAAGTGGTGTTTATAGAAGGTAATGGTTTTGCAAATTCGTACTCATGTGCACGAAAAGTTTTAAATGGTACTAAATTTAGTACAATTTGGATTTGGGTGAATGGATAGAGTTGGAAACCAGAAATTTGGAACGATGATTATTGTTAAAGTGTAAGAATGAGATATGGGTGTAGTTTTGTAAATTCGTACTTATGTACACCAAAGGTACTAAATGGTACTAAATTTGGTACAACTAGGAGTTGGGTAAACAGATAGAGCTGCAAACCTGAAATGTGGATTATTGAGGTATGTAGCTTTGGAAAATACTTATGTGTACGAAAAGTACTAAATGGTACTAAATTTGGTACAATTTAGATTTGGATAAATGGATAGAGGCGAAATCCTAAAATTTGGAGTAGTGATTAATGTTGGAGTATAGGATTGTAGTTTTGGAAATTCGTACTTATGTGTACAAAAAGTACTAAACTGTTCTAAATTTGGTACAATTTGGATTTGGGTGAACGAATAGAGCTGGAGTGGAGGATTGAGATAGTTATTGAAATTCGAACTTTCGTACGAAAAGTATTAAATGACATACGAATAACGGTGGAAGTCTCAAATTTGGTATTATAGTCGCTGTTGGTGTGTAGGGTTGAGATAAGTGAACGAAAATTACTAAACGTCACAAAATTTGGTTAAAAATGTTCAGATGAAATTGTAAATAAGTATCGCGATTGGGATATAATTTGGTATATCGCGATGTTATTTTTGAAACGTTTACCTATTATAAGTACTAAATTTGGTTGTTTGTTGGTGTTCAGATAAGGAGTTTTTGAAATTCATACAAATTCTGAAATTAGGTATGGAGGTCGCTAAGGACTGAATTATTGAGCTGGTTTTGGAAATACAAAAAAATACAAAATAGTACAAAATTTGGTGTTGGGTGATGCTGGAATTTTATAGTTAGTGTGCGCAAAGTACGAAAGTGCAATAAATTTTGTATTGGGCTAAGGAGAAGTTGTCAGTTTCACTGTTAGAGGTGTTAGTACAATAAGTGTACTAGAAGTACTAAATAGTACTAAATATTGCAGCACTGGTATTGAGAATGTCTATAAACATCCGCCTTTAAAATATATGCAATGTTTATGCATGTAATACTATGGAGTTTTAAAGTTGTATCGAATAGTGTGCCAATGCTTTGATGTTAACCCGAAGGTGGCTTCTAAATTTTACACTGAAATCAAACAGTCAAACGTATCATTTGAACAAAATTGTTTCTTTTTTATTCTGGACGTCTTAGAAAGTACATTTGAAAACGTAGATCTATGCGACTATTGTTTTGCAAGAAGGTTTTCATCCCCTGTGAACAAAAAGTGCTAAATTAAAATGTGTACAAAAAATAACTGTTATGTAGGGGTGTGCGCATTAAGTAACATTTTTTGAATAAAGGTTTTCTACATGTTGATATCACAAATGCCGATATTACAGATACTTCGGTTGGAAAATGTGAATAAAATCTTTAAAATATCGGTGCTGTTCTAATAAAACATGGACTGGAATTTAAAATGGGTATTTTTTGGAAATTTGGACTAAAGATATATGAACAATACTTAAAAGAAATTAAATATCAATTAAAATAGGTATTAGTACATCAAAAATTTCAGTGTCCACCATTTTCATATGAGATATTGTTTATTTGTATGTTATTCCCTTTCCGCATACGAAGTAGCGGGCATTTTGCTAGTAGCTTATAAAATGGTTCATTAAATGACACAATAAAAAGGCTAGTGTAAGTGTTCCGACTCTGCTCTAGAGCCTTGTACTATCACAATTCCTTTCCGTACATCAAAATATTTGATGTTGTTTTTTTTTCTTGTTTTCATAAAATTATGAAAAATAATTGGAATACCAGCGTTTTTTATGAAACCGGATTCACAAATGATTTGAGAGAAAAGTACCTGAAAATGCCCACGTTTTGAGGCAAAAAGTCTATATTGCAACTTTTTCAAAATAGCGCCATTATCGGGATTTAAATTGCAGCCAAAGTGAGAATTTCGAAGAAGAACTGAAAAAAATAAATAAATTATAAGGCATATTTTAATGTATTTAAAACCGTAGAAAAATAAACGGAATATAAATATATGTAAAATGAAATAGATTGGCAAGTGCGAGTGGATTATATTTAATATATTTAATATTCGTACCCCTTAAGTTCGATTTTCAAAAAAATCAGCCGTATCTCACCCTTACACATTAACAGCGAGATCAACGTTGCACACCAATACACACCCTAACTCCAAAAAGTAAAAATTCCAGCACTGTCCCTACATCCAAAAACAAATTGAGTACCATTAAGTAATTTTCGTATACTTATGGTACGTATTTCGACGACATATGTATCTCAGCCATACACGGACATTAATACAAAATAATTACAGTATATTCCATAATAATTAAAGTAATTCCAAATCTCAAGATTCCAGCTGTATCCGTTCGTCCAATTCCAAATTGTACCAAACTTAGTATCAAGTCGAACTCTTCGTACCCATAAGTAAGATTTTCCAAAACTACCTCAATCTTTCACTTTAGTAGTAATCTTACTTCCAAATTTCAGGATTCAAACTCTATCCGTTAAACCAAATTAAAATTGTACTAAATTTAGAACAATTTAGAATTTTCGTACCAATTTTCAAAACTTCCTCAACGCAACAGGGCTACAATAATCCGTTCACCTACATACAAATTGTACTAAATTTAGTACCATTTAGTGCTTTTCGTAACCATAAATTTGCTTTTTCAAAACAACCTGAATCCTACTCTTCGACTGTAATCGTAATTCCAAATTTCAGGATTCCAGCTCGATTAATTCACCCGAATCCAAATTGTATCAAATTTAGTACCATTTCTTTCCCAAACAAAAATTTTAGGATTCCAGCTCTACCAGTTCACCCAAATCCATATTGTACCATATTTAGTACCATTTAGTACTTCTCGTACCCATACGTACGACTTTTCAAAATTTCCTCAATACTACACTCCTACAGTAATCTTAATTCCCAATTCCAACACTATCCGTTTACTAAAATTCAAATTTTACCAAATTTAGTGCTTTCTGTACCCATAAGTACGAATTTCCAAAACTACCTCAATTCTACCCTACGGCAGTAATCTTAGTTCCAAATTTCAGAATTCCAGCTCTATCCGTTCATACAAATCCAAATTGTACCAAATTTAGTACCATTTAGTACTTTTCGTACCCAAAGGTACCCAAAGGTACGAATTTCCAAAACTATCTCAATCCTACACTTCTACAGTAATCTTAATTCAAAACTTTAGGATTCCAGCTCTATCCGTTCACCCAAATCATAAATACGAACTTAATCATAAATACGAACTTCCAAAACCATTTCTTTATTTCAACGCCATTTCCCAACCTTGATTCCCATACCAAATTTGAAGATTCTAGCTTTATCCATTAAAAATATGCAATTGGTACCAAATTTAGAAACTTTTAGTACTTTTCGTACACTTATAGGTCGAGTTTCTAAATACCCTTTGGTACATCTTCCTAACTCTCCATCAATGACCACTCGTTCAAAATTTCAGATTTCTAGCTCTTCGCGTCTGCCTAATACAATGGATTCCATATTTAGTACACTTTAGCACTTTTCGTACCTTTCTACGACGAATTTCCAAAAACCCCTTTACACAAAAACAAATTGTACCAAATTCTGTACAATTCGATTTTCCAAAACAACCTTAATCCTTCACTTCAACAGTAACCATAATTCCAAATAACAGGATTCCAGCGCTATCCGTGCACTCAAATCCAAGTTGTACCATTTGGTACATTTCGTACCCATAAGTACGAATTTCAAAAACTACTTCCATCTCAATCCTATACTCCAACAGCAGTCTGACCAAATTCCAGGATTCCAGCTCTATCCGTTCCCCCAAATCCAAATTGTACCACAGGTAGTACCAATTAGTACTTTTCGTACCCTTACTACCTCAGTCCTACACTCCAATAGTAATCCTAATTTCAAATTTCAGGACTCAAACACTATCCGTCACCCGAATCCAAATTCTACCTCCCCATAAGTACGAATTTTCAAAACTACCTCAATTCTACACCCCACCAATAATCTCAATTCCAAATTTCGAGATTCCAACTATATCCGTTCACCCAAATCCCCATTGTCCCAAATTTAGTACCATTTAGTACTTTTCATTCACATAAGTAAGAATTTCCAAAACTTCCCCAGTCTTACACTCCAACAGTAATATCAATTCCAAATTTCAGGAATCCAGCTCTATCCGTTCACCAAAATCCAAATTGTACTAAATTTAGTACCATTTAGTACTTTTCGTACACTCAAGTTTCCAAAAACCCTTTGGTGCATCTTTCTTACTCTTCATCAGTGATCCTCAGTCCAAATTTGAGGAATCAAGCTCACCCAAATCGAAACTGTACCAAACTTAGTGCTATTTAGTATTTTTCGTACCCTATGTACGAATTTCCAAAACTTCCACAATACTAAACTTCACCCAAATCGAAACTGTACCAAACTTAGTGCTATTTAGTATTTTTCGTACCCTATGTACGAATTTCCAAAACTTCCACAATACTAAACTCCACCAGTAATCTCAGTTCCAAATTTAGAGATTCCAGCGCTATCCGTTCACCCAAATCCCCATTATACAAAATTTAGTTCCATTTAGTACTTTCCGTACACATAAGTACTAATTTCCAAAACCACCCTCATATCTCAATCCTACACTTCAACAGTAATATTAATTCCAAATTTCAGGTTTCCAACTCTATCCGTTCATTCAAATCCAAATTGTACTAAATTTAGTACCATTTAGTACTTTTCGTACCCATTAGTACGAATTTTCAAAACTACCTCAATCCTACACCCCACCAGTAATCTCAATTCCAAATTTCGAGATTCCAGCTATTATCCGTTCACCCAAATCCCCATTGTATCAAATTTAGTACCATTTAGTACTTTTCATACACATAAGCACGAATTTCCAAAAGTTCTTCAATCCTACACTCCAACAGTAATCTCAATTCCCAATATCAGGATTTCAGCTCTATCCGTTCACCCAAATCCCTATTGTACCAAATTTAGTACTATTTAGTACTTTTCGTACACTACAACAGTAACCTTAATTCCAAATTCCAGGTTTCCAGCTCTTTACGTTCATCCAAATCTAAATTGTACTAAATTTAGTACCATTTAGTACTTTTCGTACACATGATTGGTAATTTTCCAAACCATTTCCTTTTAGATGCACCACTTCCCAACCTTGATTTCCATACCAAATTCCTATATTCCTGGGGCCTATTATTGATTTCATTAATTATTTAGCGATTTCTTCAAATTACAGATTTTGAAATTGAAAATTGAATACTTATGACTGTACATGGAGATGTACGATAAAATTCTTAATTGCAAATAAATCGTGGTAATATGCACAATTTTATTGCACTTTCATTGATTTGCAAACATTTAGTTATTACCAAAAAGTGAGGTCTATACAGTTTTTAGTTGTTGTTATTTTTGGCAGATTTCTGAATTTATTACCCTAATGTTGTCTTCATTTATTTGTTCAACAAACCCAACATTATTTATTGAAAGAATTTTTGTTTTAATTTTAAATTGAAAATCAAAATTTTTACAAATGCATCCTTTGTAATCATTTTTTCTAACTGGATTTTAACGAATGAAAATCTTCTGTGCGACACCTGTTATGTGAAAACAAAATCAATATCGGTTTGTATTTTTCGCGTAATTAATGTTTGTACCATTATCACCAACTGCGACATCTGTTGCAATGGAAGATAACAAATGTATTGTCTTTCTATTATTTAGTGGTTTACGATAAAAATAAGTGCGCCTAGAAGTAAACTACAAAATTTGAAATTATATGTGATCGTTTACGGTATCATGAAGTTATAGCATTGTTAATTTGACACATGTCTTGCAGAGGGCCAACTAAGTGAATAAGTACGTAATAGTAATGAAAAATAAGGATTTTTGTTGTTGTTATTTTTTGTGGTTCCAGGACGAATTTTCTAAAACCCGGCCTTATCTCGCACATTTGCATCAACAGTGACCCACTGGTAAAATTTCAAGCTCCTAGCTTTAGCCGTTTTGGCTGGGCGTTGATGATGAGTCAGTCAGTCAGTCAGTCAATCACTTATCACCAAGCTCATTTATATATATAGATTATGTGTTGTGGAGTCCAGTTTTTAATATTAATAATAATAGATGTTTATGAAAAATAAATAATATAAGTTAAAAAATTAAAGTGCAATAGAAAAATAATGTAATTAAAATTTTAAAATTTCCTCCAAAATTATTACCAGAATTTCAATAAAAAGCTCTTGAAAAAGCTGGAAAAAAGCCAGCGAAACGTCGAGCAGAAAATGAAATAAAACTTGTTTTTATTGTCATAAAGCAATCTGACCACGAAAAGCCCAACAAAATACATAATAAAGAAAATTCAAAAAAATAGTTTTGGCCATAGTTTGCATGGCTAATAGAAAGTAGGTATGTAATGTTTTTGATCACATTTTGTTTAAAGCCAAAAATAAAATATTACACCCTTACGAAAAATTTTGAAAAAAATGTATATTGAAGCAGCTCATTTTTCTAGAAATTATTGGAAGCTTAAGTTGATGAAAAAATATTAAGCGGACAAAGAAGCTACAAGTAAGGGGCCGTAAGAAAGTAATGTTTAAAAATAAACTTCTTCGCCCAGTATAAATGGCAAACAGCTTCTTTGTCCGCTTAATATTTTTGCATACGAGCAGTAACAAAAAGTCAGAAGACAAGCTCCTAAAATTAAATTTGTTATTTAGAATTTCAGATCAGACTGGGATCTACCGATAACCAAAGCAACTAGTCCATTGAGTAAATTCTTTAAACATTCCAGACCATAAAGATTCACAAATAAGTTAAATTCTTAACGGAATATCCCAATTATCCCGGGGAGTAGAACTCGTAGGTCGTCTCGAGAACATTTTCGTACGACAATTTTTCAAAAAATTCGACGTGGATTGTCTCGGCAAGAGTGCATCGATCAAATTAAATGTTCGAATGATGATAAAGGGCCATTCTATAGCACTATGAAAAAATGATTTTTTCTGATTTTTTCTCGTTGGATCCCGTGTCGATCGGTGTAAGAAATTTCGAAAAAATACGATGGATGTGCTTCAAAAGACGGTCAAAAGATGGATCATGGAACTATTCGTATGAGCCTGAAAAATACCAGTAATTGCCAGAAGATAAAAGCATTCCAAA
The DNA here is from genome assembly GCF_047663935.1 of Musca autumnalis. Lineage (NCBI taxonomy): Eukaryota > Metazoa > Arthropoda > Insecta > Diptera > Muscidae > Musca > Musca autumnalis. The sequence continues at coordinate 101,892,608 of NW_027411977.1, read as the reverse complement.
ACCATGTTTTGGAAATGTCTCCATCGGAGTGGAAAAAGTGATTCAATAATTGACTTGAGCGCATGAAAAAGTGTATAAGTCATGGTGCAGACTACTTAACAAAACAATAAAAGTGTTTTTGATGATAAATATTCGCGTTTTTATTATTAGGCCAGCAACTTTTCTAGTTTTCCTGGTATGTCCATAATATTTTGTGAAAAATGTTGTTGCTCACTTTGAAACCTAAAGGCCAACTTTTATACAATTTGGACCGAAATCGTGGGCTAAAACTTAAAAATACAGAAAATGTGGACGTATCGTTGTAAGGAGGCGATTCCAAAACATTCATCTATGTCCACAATTTGTTGTGCTGAAACTTCTTAACCACTGAGACAAATTTCATCCAAATTGAACAGAAATCGTTGAAGAAGACATTTCTTGACCACTGAAGACCAAACTATCTGAAATCGGTCGGTACCCTAAGAGCCATGCTATATACACTGTTTTTTATACCCTCAGCCTTTAGGCTAACGAGGGTATATACACTTTGATACGACCAATAATGTCCTCATATTTGGACGAAATTCGTTTCAGACAAATTGTCTGTCCGTCATATGTCTGGATGACTGGTGCGCACCATAACTCTCGAACGGATCAACCGATTCGAACCAAATTAAACTTAGTTTAAGTTCGAAAATGGGCATATGGCGATACATTCCTTCATGTAAATACCTCCTCCGCAACATTTTTGAGCTTCAATCCCAATTTTTTTTTTTCGGCGAGTTCATACTTCCTGTTCTGAATACCTCCTAAATACATAATTATTAGGGAAATGGATTTTGGTTGCGTAGCCGGTATTGGATTAGATATTGTTCATAAATGAAAGTTTTAAGTCAAACAGGCAAAGCCTTAAGGATTCATTAAGGATTAAGACTTTCAAAATTCCATAAGGTGACGCGAAGGGTAATATGGGGGCTATAGCAATGTTTTGTAGCCTCTGGAAACATAATATACTAAACAATATACTAAACTACAACCAATTCGGAGCGCGAATTAGGCTTATGCCTTCAAAATTTATTACATCGTCAAAGCGTCACTTTGCATGTGGGCTATACCAAAAATGGACCTATTACAAAAAGTTCTACGGACCTTCAACCAAATTTTATCCAAATTTTTATCCACCCACTACAAACTGTTCGGACGCTAGAGTGACTCCACAGACGGACGGACATTATTATATCGATGCACGCTGATCAAAAATATATGTAAACCTACACTTTGTGGGATAGAAAATTATAAATTAGAGGTTTTACAACGAAATAACAAAGTTAATATACCCTCCATTATGTAGTGGAGGGTGTAAAAACGGCGGGGTTGAGGTTTTATACCATTCATCCATTTAGGTCGGATAATGTGGCTTAAACAATCAAAATTCCCAAAATTTGGAAGGTACCTTTCTGTGGGGTCTATACCGAACATTATCAGAGGGAATATTTCACACCCCAAGGGAGATTAAAGACAGTGCAGTCATCAATTTGAGAATTAAATGTATATGACATGACAGACGAACAGTACACTATAGGTAATTTGGCCAGTTTTTGGGGCAAAATTTAATAGCGGTGGACTTATGTGCGTTTTGTACATTTTTACGAGGGCTGTTCAGAAACTTCTTGGCCTCTCAATGAAAGAGAATAGTTAGTTTTTCAAAAATATTTTTATTTTTCCATATAATCTCCTGAAACTTCAATACACTTAGTCCAACGCTTTTCTAGCAATTCTATCCTTTGTTTAAAATAGTTTCTTCAAGGTCTTCAAAATAGTGGTTTACAATTGTAATTGCATCTTCATTTGAGGTAAAACGCTTGCCAGCAAGGAATTTTTTTTAGATTTGGGAAGAAGTAAAAGTCGCTGGGACCTAAATCAGGAGAATAAGGTGGGTGGTCAAGCAACTCGTACTTTAATTCGTTGATTTTAGCCATTGTTAAAACACTCTTGTGCGCTGGTGCGTTGTATTGATGAAAAATTATTTTTTTTTGTGTTGTAAGCCAGGACGTTTTTTCGAATTTGTACATTTAATAGATCCAAAAGGTTGCAATAGTACTCTGAATTTATTGTTTACCTTTTTGCAGATAGTCAATCAATAAAATACCTTTGAAGTCCCAAAAACCCGTTGCCACAACCTTACCAGCCGATTGAATTGTTTTTGCCTTCTTTGGGGCACTTCCTCCAGCTTCAGTCCATTGTTTGGATTGTTCTTTTGTTTCTGGAGTATAGTGGTGGATCCATGTCTCACCAACAGTTATGAAACGACGCTTAAAACCATTTTATTTCGCTTAAAACGATCCAAACAAGCTTGAGAAACGTTCATTCTTATGCGTTTTTGATCGACTGTCAACAAATGCGGCACCCATCTTTCAGAAAGCTTTTTCATCTGTAGTTCTTCATGCAAAATTAAATGGACTCGATCATTTTAGATACCCATGATATTAGAAATTTTACGCACTTTTATTCGTCGATCATTTAATACCATATCATGCACTTTGGCTACAATTTCTGTTGTTGTTGTTGTTGTTTTTGGACGTCCACTATGTGGTTCATGTTCAATGCTTTTCGACCACGTTTAAATTCAGCAACCCAAGTTTTTACTGTTGCATATGAAGGAGCACTTTCACCTAACACATTCTCCATATCATTATGAATATCTTGTCCCGATAAACCTTTTTTATGTAAATATTTAATGACAGCACGCATTTCTAATTTTTCCATTGTAAAAAAATTGCGGATGCGTCTTTTTTGAACACCTGTTGCAGTATGAAGGAGTTGCCAGATCGAAACAAAATTTAGCATGTGTTCATAACAGAGATGGAAGTTTTCAAAACGCTTAACTTTTTTTCTGTTTATACCGCGCTTTTTGTGCTAGGCTAAGAAGTTTCCGAACTGCCCTCGTAATGCTTTATATGCCAAAAGAGCTAAAACAAAGAATTGCACAGTAGAATTCGGATATAGCAAAAATCGGTTATAGGAAACTACGTTTATAAAGAACAAAATTTTGTGTTTCCGAAGAATTTTTCTATTTTTACAATACATGGTGAATATTTCTTTAAAGAAATATATTTTTAGTTCAAATCGGATGCTTTTTATACCCTACACCACTATGTGGAAAGGGTATTATATGTTTGTTTTGGTAAAAATGCATGTAACACCGCAAAATATTCGTCGGAGACCCCCAATGTGGTATACCAATCTTCATATCTCGGCGAGATAAAACGATTTTGAGATGTGTGTTATAGCTCTGTGCATCATAAATTGTAATCAAACTCCAGGCCGCAATTATGGACCGATCGTCACAAAATGGAGGTATGGAGGTCGGTTTCACATCAGAATAGATCGCTATTTTAATTGGTGATGATAGTGAAATATTTAGCGGTGAAATGGACCAAAAACATAATTTTTATCCGATTTTGTAGCGGCTCTGTAGTCGCAATAATAGTCCGCTTAACGAAATTTTAAATATGGTAAGAGTATATGACAAAGAAGAAGCTTGCAATTTGAGATGGCGATCAGATTATATTTAGAGGGTTAAATGGACCAAAACTTTTGTGTGAAAATTGTGAAAATTTTTACTATACAGCTTATATCTTTGTTCCTGAAACACACATTTCTTTCTCATGAGTTATATTTGGAAGAAGATCTCTTGACCTTTCCATTTATGTCAATTATGTTGATGTACGTGATTAGATAACAGAGTTAGAGCCTAATATATCCAGTTTTTTGCTTGTAGTGCAATCATAAACACGCTTTTATAGCTCAATTGGTCGCAATTATAGCTCAATAGTCACGAAATTTTGCACGAGGTAAGAGTTTAGGTTGGAGAAAATGCCTATAATTTAGCATGATGATCTGATATTATTTAACGGGTGAAATAGTCCCTATTGCAACGGTACAATTTTCCGGGGTAAGTCCGTACTTCCTGAGATAATGGTCCAAAAGTTCCAAGACCCCCTGCCGGCTCCAACTAAAGTTACAAATCCGAAAAAATTAGAAATTAGTTCTCTAGAACTGATTTGGTATAGCCCCACATTACGATACCTACAGATTCCGCGCATTTTGAAGAAAACTCGTTATAGAAAATCAATATATTTTTATACGGCGTAATTATTGTGTTTGTTTCTGTTTTTGGTCAGAGGCTGAGTGTATATCACCGTTAACGCAGCTGATTTATACTATCTTCTTTAGTGTGTAATTGAATATGAATAATTTTAGGATTTATAAATTTGTTTGAATTATTTGAATTTCTATTCATTATTAGTTATTTCTACCGATATAAAATATAATTTTGATATCACAATATATACCCACAATGAACTATCAAGTATATTGGAGTGCATAATTTTTGGACGATAGATCTTCAATAAACTCACAAATTTCCCAAATATTAAATATCAGAGATATAGCGAATTGCATTGTTTATAATAGGTCCTTCGCGTTTCTGAAAATGTCAAAAAAACCTGGATAAAAACTTAAAGTCAAAATCGGGAGGCTCGATTTTCACCGTAGACCTATGGTCTAGTGGACTTTTTAGCTCAGTTGAATCCCAGGAATCAGAAACGCGAAGGACCCAATAAGGTTTTCAAATCGCCCCGGCCTAATATATATTTATTTATTTTAGTTGTATTCCAAAAAAGGAACCTGATATTCAAAGACAATTTGAAGATGTAGCAGAAGTGGCTAATCAATGTGAATTTTCGAATATTTTGTAGAAATGTATAATTTATATAATTGTTCCACAAACATCCAAGCAGGGACAAGGGAGGCTTCTCTCATATCAATGGATTCATATTAAGTTATTGATATGTGACCTAGTTTTTATAGCCGAGTCCGAAAGGCGTGTTCAAAATTGCCGCTAGTAGTAACGTTTTTCATGGCTGAAATACTATGGAAATATCGGCAACATTACTAAAGGGTATTTTGCCAACGTTTGAAATTTGATGTGGCCAGGCATGGGAATTAAATCCGGACATTCAGCGTCCGAGGCGGTTGCACATAACAATGGTCGGCCCGTCCGACTAAAGCCTTTTCTTACTTGTTTTTTTTTTTTGTAAAATTTTGAACTTGAGTCATAGTTACTGGTAAACTACAATAGTTAGCGTATTATAATAGTGCAAACCTTGGCTTCATGTCAATTTTCCAATGTTAGAATGATATATAATTTTTGCACGAACATTTCCACAAAGGAATTTTGATTTGTGGAAAAATAATTCCCAGGGGTAGTGGTGTAGGGTATCACATGGTCGGCCCCGTCCGACTATAGCCTTTGCTTACTTGTTTGTGTTTAATATTTTTTCTCCAAATCAATAATTTAAAAAAAAATACTTTTTTTCTGCAAGGAGGGCACCTTCAAAAAAGTAATATAACTCAAAAACGCAAAAAAATCGCACCTTGGTAATTATGTAGTTGATTCAGAACCCTTTCCTGAAGATATTCCCGGTATCAGAATTTCAGACAAAGTTGGACAATTTTGTAAAAGTCAATAATATGAAACTATATTTTTGTAAAAAAAAGGGATGCATTACCGACTATTGCGATATCTCTGCTATTTGACCACCTACGACAACCTACTTTGCATCGTTGTAATGGTGATATTTTCTACTTTCCTTGCCAGGTTTTGCATTCGATATACCTCTTACAGAAGAGAGATATTCGCTTTGAAATAAAACGTTGGCCTTTTCTCCAAATAAATTTTTTTCACATTCCGACACCTGAATAATATCCGACGATTACCAAAATCAGTAGGTTTTTTCCTCTGTGGGACTCCCATTAGAACGCAAAATTTCGTGATTATCCAAACAAAATTGCTACGTCTAGTGTGATTAAAAAAAAAATGGAAAAATGGGATGTATTCCCGACTATTGCGATATCTCCGTTATTTGACCCATCATTGTAAAGATGGGATTTTCTACTTCCATAGTGAGACATTGTTTTTGGAAGGTCCCCAATCAAAGCTGTGTTATTAGGGAACAGCTTGGAACAAAGTTCCATTTCCAGGATGATGCCCGACAGTGTACTCTTTCAGCCCATATGTACTTTTGTTCATGCCCTGTTTCGTCCGTTTAACACATGTTTTAATTTTTTGTTTTTTCCATACCACTTCTCATATAAATTATAACTTTTTAACGCAAATATAATTTATTTGTAAGCGTTATATGAGTTTTATGAAGTAGTATTTGTTTTTAATTCTGGAATAAATATAAATTTTTGGAAAAAAATGTTTTGAAAAAAATTTAAATTTTTTTTTCCCAAAAAAATTGTATTTTGTGGTTTGTTTATTGGTGTTTGACCTTTTTAAATAGTTAAAACATTTGAACAACTCAAAAGCACTCATATTTTGATGCAAAATATGAAAAAACCAATTTTAAACTTTGACCTTGAATTCCTCTGCAACTACTAGACCGAATTCGAATGTTTTTCATGCATCGGAAAGCTGATTATTTTATTTGTCCAAAAAAAAAAAAAATAAATAAATAAATTAAAATATCTCTATCCATTCAAAAGTTTCAGAGTTTTAACCAGGAAAAAATTCTAAACCATTGTGGGACGTTAACTTTTTTCGAACAACTAATGTTTTTAATTTTTTTAATTAAAGAAGAAGTGGTCAAGCGCCAAATGATTGAAGAAAAAGTCAAAACCAAGTATTAACAAGTAAGCAAAGGCTAAGGACGGGCCGACCATGTGATACCCTACACCACAGCCAGTAGGAATTAGCAATGTGCAACCGCCTTGCACGCTGAATGTCCGGGTTCGATTCCCATCAAATTGCCAACGGTGGCAAAATATCCCTTCGTAATGTTGGCGATATTTCCTGAGTATTTCAGCCATGAAAACGTCTCTACAGGAAGCAACATAGGACACGCCGTTCGGACTCGCCGATAAAAACTAGGTCCCATATCAATAACTTAATATGAATTCATTGATTTAAGAGAAGCCTCCCTTGTCTTTACTGGGATGCTTGTGGAAAAATATATAAATTATACATTTCTAAAAAAATATTCGAAAATTGGTAAATTCACATTGATTAGCCCCTGCTGCTACATCTTCAAATTGTCTTCGAATATCAGGTCCCTTTTTTGCAATACACCTAAAATAAATAAATATATATAATATGCAATTTGGTATATTTGATAATTGGGAAATTTGCGAGTTTATTGAAGATCTATTGTCCAAAACTGTGCACTTGTACCTCACATATGCTTTGAAATTCATTGTGGGCATATATTGTGATATCTAAAACATATTTTATACCGGTAGAAATAACTAACAATGAATAGAAATTCAAAAATTTTGCATGCAAACAAATTTATAAGTCCCAAAATAATTCATATTTAATTACACAGCACAGAAGATAATATAAGTCAGCTGCGCTAACGGTGATATACCCACAGCCTCTGCCGTATAAAAATATATTTATTTTGTAACACAAGTTTGCTTCAAAATACGTGGAATCTGTAGGTATCGTAATATGGGGCTATACCAAATCAATTTCAGTAAGCTAACTTCTGAGTTTTGGAAAAGTTTGAGAATTATTTTTTCGATTTATAATTTTAGTTGGAGCCGGCAGGGGTTTTTGGAACTTCTGTACTATTATCTCAGGAAGTATGACTTACCCCGGAAAAGGGAACAGAATAGGGACCGTGAAAAGAACCTTCTTCAAAAAAATCAAATAGATCCGATACGGGTCCTCAAACTTCACTTTTCCCAAATTTTGTGTGGGAGGTACTCGAAGGACGGACCGATATAGTCCATATTCCAACCTGACACACGACTGGATGAAATAATACGATGTGTAAAGTTTCGAACAATCAGAAAATTCCCTTGAGAGTTATCTTGCGAATTTGCAGCGCAAGTACAATCTGCTGAAAAAATTCAAAACGATTCGAGACGACTCTTAAATTTCCCTTTTCCGAATTTTGTGTGGGAGGTACCCTAAGGTGTGGACCGATATAGTCTTATCCGATCTATATGTGGACGGAATATGGAAAGTTTGGAGCAAATTGATTGCTCACTTCGCCAGTTATCGTTCACACAATTTTTCGAAAACAATTTTGAACTTTTTTGGCGGAGGTGTGGGCAGACATAGCCTACATTCGAACATAAACAAAGTGTGGGCAAGATATTACGATGTATAAAATTTGGTTCTAATCGGAAGATCAGTTCGAGAGTTATCGTGTGCACCAGCCAGCTAGACATTAAGAGAGACAGATGAACGGACAGGGCTAAATAGACTCCAAATTGTCTGAAACGAATTTCGTCCAAACATACTTGGGGTCTAAAACCAATATTTCGATGAAGAACATCTTTGGTCGTATTTTATTTGTATCCCCTTTACCTGAGGTATAAAATAGGTGGCGAGGCGACCCCATATTCCAATATTTGTATAAAAAATCCAATTTGACAACTGAACTGAAAATTTCTCTGTCATGATAGAGACAATTTGTAGCATGGGAGGAAATTGTGGTTCTCTACACAAAACCGATTATTATTAGGCAGTAAGCCCATTATCTAGCAGACACATTATTGCAATTTCCATCAGGGGAGAGGTCAGTAGTTGTTATTCCATATGTAGGCTACTTTGCCGGTATATGCCCTCCAGGAATTAAAATATGAACCAAAAATAAAATTTGTATATTTTTCATACAAAAGTAATGGTCTATGTCACCCGCTAAATAATATAAGATCATCATGCAAAATTATAGGCATTTTCTTCTACCTAGAGTGTTAATTACTACACTACAAACAAAAAAAATTATATATTAGGCTGTAGCTATGTTATCTGATCACGTACATTAACGTAATCGACATTAGTGCAAAGGTCAAGAGATCGTCTTCCAAATATAACTCACGGGGGGAGAATGTGTCTTTCAGGAACAAAGATATAAGCTGTATACTAAAATTTTTCACAACTTTCACACAAAAGTTCTGGTTCATTTAACCCTCTCAATATTATCAGATCGGCATCTCAAATTGCAAGCTACTTCTTTGTCATATTTAAAATTTCGGATAGTTTGGATAAAAATTATGTTTTTGGTCCATTTCAACCGCCAAATATTTCACGATCATCTCCAACAAAAATAGGGATCTATTCTGGTCTGAACCCGACCTCCATGCAAAATTTAGTGACGATCCGTCCATAATTGCGTCCTGGAGTTTGATTACAATTTATAATGGACAGACGGACGGACGGACACACATCTCAAAATCGCTTTATCTCGTCGAGATATGAAGATAGGTTCGTCTCCAACGAATATTTCGCGATGTTACATGAATTTTTACCAAAACAAACTTATAATAACCTTTCCACATAGTAGTATAGGGTATAAAAACTATTTTTCTAACACCGTCCTTAGATGTATTATCCTTACCATTAACATTCTATTCATTATTGACTTTGACTCTCATCACCATTGTGATGGTTGTGTTGTGCTTACTTTCCAGCGGCACGTTCCAATGTTAGTTAAAGAAGACAAAAGCGTTTAGAAATACTTACGCTTATTTAATTCTATTCTATCTTTGTATAAATATTTTCTTTTGTATTCCCTTTTCTACAATTTAGTACAACAGTCATTACGTTGACGTTATTTTAACATTAATTGGCGTAAGAATATTTCACACATCTCTAACTACACACTTTTTTGTTCGAAAGCCACACACACACATAACATGAGACACGAAATACAAACTTTATTATTTTCTCAAGAAGTACAACAAAATGTCCTTGATTCTGGTTATAACTTCATATAACCCTTACTACCACCATAAAACATCATTTCATTTATTTGATGGTCTCTCTTCCAACATTGGCTGGTAGTGTGCTGCTTCTTTATTTTTGTGCCAGCCACTTAGCTGCCACTTAGCTGCCTTCTTTTTGCTGTTGTTGCCTTCTTATTCTTCTCAATAGATGTAACCTGTACAAATTTACAAATGCCATGTTATACATGGACGCCTAAAATTTCTTATAGCTTTGCAAATTTCTAGATTTGTAGTATTTATACAAACAAATTTTTACCCACACCTCCCCATCCCACCAAACGCACACAATTCAACGTGCTGCTGATTTTATGTGACGTAGTTGATGGTTATTGTGTGGCACCCCGAACAACACGAAACTTTGTTCTCCTTGGGAATGTTGAATTATTTTCTTGAAATGAGAGGTTAATGGCTGGCAGACTTAAATGGTTGTAACATAGACCGACGACTATAGTGGCTGGTATACCATTAACTGCTGATTAAAACATTAACACATTTTTTGCGTTTTGGTTTGCAATTAAGTGATAATGCTTAAAATGAAGGAGTTTAGTGCCACAAATGTAACATCGGCAACCAATGTCACAACAACAACAAAAACAAATATAATTGGCTATGTAGAACCGTACAATTACTTAATAGCAGCGCAGCATCAGTGAACAAGGAGAGTCAATTGTACATCAAAGAAATTTGTGATTTTTTGAGCAGTGGGAATGTATGTATGTATGTAAGTATGAACGATTGCGACATGTTATATTATCTTCATTATTTCGTAATGGACCGATGTACAATTTACATATCCATACATATTTCTTAAAAAAAAAATAATAAAAAATAATTAAAAAACAAGTAAAAAAGCATTACGTTCGGCCGGGCCGAACTTTTCATACCCTCCACCATAAAATATTCTGAACTAAAATGGAATAATTAGTTTTCATTCCTGTTCCCAACTTTAAGTGGGTACGTTAAAATGTCAGATAATGTACATAAAATGCTTCATTCGGGAGACCCTTTTTTATGGTGCCTATATCTAACTATGTATGTTGACAATTTTTGGTGGGTTAGAAATTGGGAGGTACCGTTATATAGGTGTTATAATAAAACATGGGCCTATGTTGACAGTTTTTGAGCCTTTAATGTCAAATAACTCCTAATTCGGTTAAAAATTTTAGCTAGAACTAGATTCGGTCTAGAAATGTGACTTAAAACGTTAAAATACTTGAAATCGGGCGGTAACGTTATATGGAGGCTATTCCAAAATATGGACCTATGTCCACTAGTTATATAAGTTTATTGACACTTAAGAACCCTAAATGTCAATTTATAGCTAAATCGGTCTGAAAATGTCGATAAAAACGTCGAAATACCGTAAATCGGAGGGTACCGTTCTAAGGGGGCTATACGAAAACGTAGACCTATCTCCACAACTTTTGTTATATAAGTTTATTGATACTTAAGAACCCAAAATGTCAAATTATAGCTAAATCGGTCTGAAAATGTAACTAAAAACGTCAAAATACCATTAATCAGCGGGCACCGTTATATGGGGGCTATACCAAAACGTGGACCTATGTCCACAAGTTTTATTATATAAGTTTACTGACATTTAAGAACCCTAAATGTCAAATTATAGCTACATCGGTCCGAAAATGTAGCTAAAATCGTCAAAATAACGTAAATCGGGGGTACCGTTCTATGGGGGCTATACCAAAACGTGGACCTATGTCCACAACTTTTGTTATATAAGTTTATTGATACCTAAGAACCCTAAATGTCAAATTATAGCTAAATCGGTCTGAAAATGTAGCTAAAAACGTCAAAATACCGTAAATCGGGGGGTACCGTTATATGGGGGCTATACCAAAACGTGGACCTATGTCCACAAGTTTTGTCATATAAGTTTATTGATACTTAAGAACCCAAAATGTCAAATTATAGCTAAATCGGTCTGAAAATGTAGCTAAAAACGTCAAAATACCGTAAATCGGGGGGTACCATTATATGGGGGCTATACCAAAACGTGGACCTATGTCCACAAGTTTTGTCATATAAGTTTATTGACATTTAAGAACTTTAAATGTCAAATTATAGCTACATCGGTCTGAAAATGTAGCTAAAAACGTCCAAATACCGTAAATCGGGGGTTTTATGGGGGCTATACCAAAACGTGGACCTATGTCCACAACTTTTGTTATATAAGTTTATTGATACTTAAGAACCCTAAATGTCAAATTATAGCTAAATCGGTCTGAAAATGTAGCTAAAACCTTCAAAATACCGTAAATCGGGGTGTAGCGTTATATGGGGGCTATACCAAAACGTGGACCTATGTCCACAACTTTTGTTATATAAGTTTATTGACATTTAAGAACCCTAACTGTCAAATTATAGCTACATCGGTCTGAAAATGTAGCTAAAAATGTCAAAATACCGCAAATCGGGGGCTATACCAAAACTTGAACCGATATAGCCCATCTTCAAACTTGATCTTCCGACGGCTAAAAAAATGGTATTCCCCAATTTTCAGCGAAATCGGCCAACAAATGCGACCTGTATGTTGCGAACGGACGGACATGCATAAATCGACTCAGAAAGTGATTCTATGTATATCCCTAGAAGGAACTATGGGTCTATCTCGCTTCCTTTTGTATGTTACATACAAATGCACTAACACATAATACCCCTTACCACATAGTGGTGTAGGGTATAAAAATAAGTTTCACTGTTTTATTTAGAAATGCACTTAAAAGTAGAAAATAGTTTGTCACTTAGCCTCAATAAATATATTCTTTCTCATGATGGAATCTCTCAAATAAAACGCTTGCCGTTTAATTTTGCCGCCATTTATAATTTAAATGCAAGCGTTTTATTTGAGAGATTCCATCATGAGAAAGAATATATTTATTGAGGCTAAGCGACAAATTATTTTCTAGTTTTAAGTGTATTTCTAAATAAAACACTGAAACTTAATTTTTTTAAATTATTTTTTTATTTTTAACTTTTTAGTAAATATGTAATTTTTTTTGACCACTGCGAACAAAATTATAGTCAATTTAGGCCGAAAATTTTGATTATATAAACCCAAATATTTTTTTCTTTATAAGGGAACAAAACCCTCTACAACTTTTGGGTGCAGCATCCAATTTTGTGAACGCGAACATATTTGAAACCACAATTTGTTTCTTAACCTAAGTACCAAAAATCGCGGATGTGCTCGCAAAAAAATTATTATTTTTTTCAATGGTATTGAAAAGGAAATTTGAAATTTACCATATGGTAAATTTCAAATTTCCTTTACAATTCCATCGAAAAAAAATTAAAAAATTTTTTTACAAACACATTCACGGTTTTTGGTACTTGGGTTAAGAAAAAAAATCGTGGTTTCAAATCTGTTCGCGTTCACAAAATTGGATGCTGCGCCCAAAAGTTATGGGGTGTTTTATTCCCTTATAAAGAAAAAATATTTAAAAATTCCCTTGGTGTTGTAATACCAAAATGTATATATAAATCGGTAACAACATTTAATATCTATCCGTAGACGCCTAAATATTTGGTAAATTTATTTTCATTTTCGCGGAAAATCAAAAAATAATGAAGGAATCTTGGAGTAAATTTTATTATTCTAACTCAGAGTCCTTTAAAATCTCTAAAAAATAAATTAAAAATGCGTACAGAATCTAGACAATGTCCAGAAAAATGTGAGACCAAAATTTTATAGATTAGGATTTTAAATTGCATATTGCAGATACATCAAAAGATAAAAGTTTATTGTTGGAAAATTATTTCAAGAATATATTTTTTGGCTTAATACGAAAAATTTGAGAAAAATTTTTGGGAGTTATTCTACTATTTCGCTAAATTTCCAAAAGAAACCTAAATTATTTTGCTAAAACCTCTTCAAGGAAAATAGTTTATCATCGTGAAAGTATATTTGCTTAGTGTGATAAGCAATAGAATTAGGAAATAAAGAGTGATATTGATACTACAATCAAAGAAAAAAAATAAAAGTTAAAAACCGTATAACGCGCGAAATAGTTAAAATCGGTTGGGGCGCATGTGCTTTTCGCATATAGCGAGTGCATCTCTGTCAATATGTTTGCATTTTTCCATGTTTCATTCAGCGACCAAAGTGTGCCATCAGTTGCATCTTACTACACAAAAATGCTTCATGTGGGTAAAAATAACGCGATGTTCATATGATTATAAGGCGCATCTGATTTCAGTGACCCCCTGTTAAAAATACGTCAATAAGACAAATTTTATACAGATTCGTCAAGAACCGTGGATGTGCTACCTGATTCTATTTTTGATTAAATACGAATACTATTCCCGAATCTCTGTAATTTATGACACACCTTTTTGACAAATATTATAATCGCGTATAAAGGATTCCATTTATGTAAAAAATTTTAGGGGAAATCGCGGTTTAGTATGCGGATTATCCAAAATAAAATTTTGCTTATTTTCCTATTTTCAGGGTATCTATATCAGCGGTTTTAGTGGATGGATTCGATCGCGGTAGGGCTCATTAAATCCGGCGCGAAAAAAAACTAAAATCACGCGGGGTTCAAGGGTACCAGAGTCACAGTTGTAAATTTTGAAGCCAAAAAATAGGTTTTTAAAGAAAATTTACGCACCAAAAATTCGACTTTGGACTCCTATTACTAGGGAGCTGTAAGGAGCACACTCACGAGATATACATCAAACGACGTGGAATCACGAGTCCTACAATCCAATAAATAGTTTAGGTCATTATCTGGTTGCGCCCTCCAATTATAAGAAAAATTCAAAAAACCTCGATTTCAAAACTTCAAAATGTCAGCATCGATTTAAGGGGGATGCACTGTATGTATTGAGAAGTCGTACATTAGTACCATGTTGCCTAAAGGGTATTCTTCAATTCCTTCTTTGAGCTCAGGTCTGAATTTTCCCTGGTTTGACCAGAAATCAAGAAAAAACACAACAAAACTTGCTAACTTCAACACAATTTTACAAATTTTTTTATATTACCACCAACACAGCTTCCACGTAATTTATTTATTATGGTCTATATTATGAAACCCCTGCTAAAACACTTCAATTAATATAAATATATTCATATTATATAAAATATTTTGACAGTTCGCGACTTATTAAATGGTAAACCTCAACTTCAACGATTGTAAAACATTTTTGAATATTACCATATACACTTTGATACGACCAAAAATGTGCCTCATCGAAATAATGGTTTTACACTCCAAGTATGTTTGGACAAAATCAGTTTCAGACAATTTTGAGTAGATTAAGCCATGCCCGTATGTCCGTCCGTCTGCCTGCCTATCTGTATGTCTGTTTACCTGGCTGGTGCGCACGATAACTCTCGAACAGAACAACCGATTTGTTGCAAAATTAGGCATTCATATTATTTTGTCCAAACTTAGTTTAAGTTCGGAGATGGGCCATATAGGTAAACTCCTTTCGTTACCTCCCCCACAAAAGTTCAAAGTTTTTCTGGAAAATGGTGTGCACGATAACGCTTGAAGGGAGCAATCGATTTCGTACAAACTTTACACATCGTAAAATTTCTAACTGACGTAGATGAGGTTCCAATATGGATTTTATCGGTCCACTCCTTCGGGTATCTCCCACACAAAATGGTGCAAATGTTACAGTTTAAGACCTCTTCTTGAATCTATTTGATTTTTGATGCAACAACTTGTATTCGCTGCCCTCATTACGACGGTGCAAGTTTTTTTCAGGGGCTAGTCCATACTTCCTTGTATATATGCATATAATTTAGACTTCATAATTTTTCCCAAGCTTGGTTTAAGTTCGAAGATGAGCCATATCGGTTCACTACTTCAGGTACTTCCTCCCCAAAAGTTCAAAACTTTTCGCTAAAATAGGGGGTAAGATAATACTCCAAGGCAGTAACCGAGTTGGTACATACTGTGCATATTGTAATATATCTAAGATACGTGGATCAGGTTCGAATAGTGGCTATATATACACACTCCTTCCGGTACCTCCCCACAAAATTTCGAAAATCCTCGTAAAATTTCTGCGCACGATAACGATTAAAATGAGTAACCGATTTGGGTCAAAATTTGCGCAGCGCGAAATTTCTACCAGGCTTAGAAGAGGTTCTAGTATGGACTACGGACCTGACACTCCTTCGGGTACCTCCCACACAAAATTTGGGAAAAGTTATGTTTAGGACCCGCTCTCGAATCGCTTTGATTTTTGTTGTAGCAACTTGTTTTCCGCCACAAAAGTTCAAAAATGTTCTAAAACATTTTGCGCACGATAACTTTTGAAGGGAATTACCGATTTGGTCCATACTTTGCACATCCTATTATATATACCAGACATATATCAGGTTTGAATATGGACTACATTTGTCTACTCCTTCGGGTACCTCTCACACAAAATTTCGGATAAGTTTCCATTATGGACTGATCTCGAATTACTTTGATTTTTTTGAAGCAACTTGCATTCGTTGCGGTAAACTTTTTTTCAGGGGCAAGTCCATTGTTCTTAAGAAAACAGATCTAAAGGTTGTAAAAAACCCCCAATGGCACCATATGTAGTAGCTGGAGAGCACGATAACTCTCGAACTGATCAACCGATTTGGTCCAAGATTTGGCCTTCGTCTTTTGTGTACGTACAGTTTAGGGTCTGTTCGAAGATCCTTTTGAAATGTTTAGCCATAATATGTTTTCCGTTGATAAATCCATGCTTCCTGGCATACTGGTCTAAAACTAATATGGTGACACACTGAATTGACTAGTGGGTGTGATATCTGCAGAAAAGATATGACTCTCAGAATGAAATCCACTTCCATAATGGAATTTGTCGGTCCATTTCTTTAAGTACTTCCTTCGCAAGATTTTTGAACTTCAATCCTAATCCACAACATTCTGAAAATGCCCTAAATACATTCGATCTGTCCGTAGATGAAAGTTTCAATTTACTTGTTTGCTAGGTTTTGTAGAAATGTGTTTTCGCTGCCCCCATTACGACAGTAAAAGTTTTTTTTTCAGGAGAAAGTCTATTATATATCCTGTGAAAATGGGCCGAAAGCTGTAAAAGCCCCTATGGCGCTATGTGTAGTGGTTGAAGCGCCCGATAACTCTTACGACGGTAAACGTTTTTTTCAGAAGAAAGTCTATACATCCTGTGAAAATGGCCTGAAAACTGTATCTGACGACCAATGAATGCAAACAAACAAAACTATTCCCGTACCAATCACACAACACCACAAACTTTTCAGCTTCTCTGAATCGTTTCATTTTCACAGCCAAAACAAAACCACAAACTTTTTAATGTAAAAAGATGAAAACCGTACGATTTCTCAAATGTACTTCGGCTATGCTTTGCCGAGTTGTTTCATTCACCACCGAAACAAAAAATTTTTTGGCAACCGTTTGCCGTTCGTTATGGTCAATGACACACACAGGCACACAACACATGTGATTGCACAACAACCCTATAAACTAACATCAACATACCACAGTTTTTGATTTCATTTTATCCACCACCAAACGTTTTGATGGGCGCCCGATAACTCTCAAACGGATCAGCCCTCCAAAATTTGCGTTTCGTAATATTTTCTTCAAATTTAGTTTAACTTCCAAAATGGGCCATATCTGAACACTGCGAGGGTTATTGGTTATCTAAGCAGTCATATTATTCTGCACCTATAGAGGTTTAGACTTATAACATCTGTTATATATGTACATACTGTTGTAATACATACATGTATTATAAACTGATATAATTACTACATAGTCACGCAATGTATGTATAATTACTTTAAAACAGGGAAGCGCTTTTTTGGCAAAGAAAGTATACTCAGGAAAGTTAATAATGTGGGCTAATATTCATTTAGTGAAAAAAACTATTTGTCCTGTCGCGTCAATCATTGTGCATATTTAAAATAAAATTATTAAATATTAAAGTTAAACATTCAAACATGAAATTTATTTAAGTACTTAAAATGCTGATACCTACCTAAACATTAGGATAACCCATTTTTTCTTTCCTACCCACATCAAATGGATTAGAATGCCAACAAGCACGGAGATGACAAAACTCACAAGAGAAAGGATATAATATTTCTTTAAAACTACTTCATAATATAAATATATCTTACTGTTCTTGCCATGTGGTATTTTAAGAAGATTTAGAGGAAAGGGTTCACACAAAAAGAAGAGATACATAAATTCGTAATTTCACCAAAATGTATGGTTTTGTGAAAGAGTAAGACAAAATAGAAACATACACACATACATAAGTGTATTCCAAAAATTATGAACTTTAAACAAAGTGAAATATGTATATTAAACAAATGTTCATTGATAGTTATGAACAATTAAATGTAAATGTAAAATAAGTTTTAAGTAATATGAGTGACTAAAGGAACATATTATTAATTTTTTCAAGAAAAATAATTTTGTCTCATTAATGATTTTTGGCTCATGTATTCTAGTTATTGCTCTCAAAAGTTAAGACTGTTTTAATTCCGATTATAAGATCAGAAATTTAATATTGTTTACCGCATGCTATGAAACCTTAGTCAAAATACTTGTAAAGTTCGCGGAAATAAAAACTATGTGAATTTGCATACTTTATTAATGATAAATATGAAAAACATTTTAAAAATGTGTATATTAGCAAAAACAAGTAAGCAAAGGTTATAGTTGGACGGGACCGACCATGTGATACCTTACACCACTGCCCCTGGGAATTAGCTTTCAGCAAATCAAAATTCCTTTATGGAAGAAATAAGCTTATTGTAAGAAATAATTTTGTCGATTCTGCAAGCTTATCACATTAAGCTTGGAACCTAAAGTTTATCGCCGAGTCCGAACGGCGTGTCCTAAGACACATCTCTAAATTGTCGTTGAATATCAGGTTCCTTTTTGGAACACACCTATTATAAATAAATATATAAGCCGCTGAAAATATACCCAATTACAATGCAATTTGCCATATCTGTCCGTGAAATTTTCGACAGACGGGCACTGTTCCAATTTTATTGAACACTACAAATGCTATACACAAATTTTCAAAGGGAACATTGTGAGTTTGTTGAAGATCTATAGTCTAAATAAAGTGCACTTGTACTATACATATGCGTGGAAATGCACGCGATTTTGTGCTTATTAGGTTATTTCGAAAATAGTTCATTGTGGATATATATTGTGATATCAAAAATATATTTTAAGCGGTAAAAAACAACTAATAAAAAACAAAAATTAAAATATACATAATTTGCATGCAACAAATTTATGACTCCCAACATTATTCATATCTTTATTATATATTTGAGCTTGGTGATGACTGACTGACTGACTCATCATCAACGCCCAGCCAAAACGGCTAAAGCTAGGAGCTTGAAATTTTACCAGTGGGTCACTGTTGATGCAAATATGCGAGATAAGGCCGGGTTTTAGAAAAATCGTCCTGGAACCACAAAAAATAACAACAACAAAAATACTTATTTTTCATTATTATTACGTACTTATTCACTTAGTTGGCCCTCTGCAAGACATGTGTCCAATTAACAATGCTATAACTTCTTGATACCGTAAACGATCACACATAATTTCAAATTTTGTAGTTTACTTCTAGGCGCACTTATTTTATCGTAAACCACTAAATAATAGGAAGACAAGACATTTGTTATTTTTTGTTATTATAAAAATTACGCAAAAAATACAAACCGATCCTGATTTTGTTTTCACATAACAAGTGTCGCACAAAAGATTTTCATTCGTTAAAATCCAGTTAGAAAAAAAGATTACAAACGATGCATTTGTAAAAATTTTGATTTTCAATTTAAAATTAAAACAAAAATTCTTTCAATAAATAATGTTGGGTTTGTTGAACAAATGAGTTGATGTTGAAGACAACATTAGGGGAATAAATTCAGAAATCGGCCAGAAATAACAGCTACTAAAAACTGTATGGACCTGACTTTTTGGTAATAACTAAATGTTTGTAAATCAATGAAAGTGCTATAATTGTGCATACTACCACGATTTATTTGCAATTAAGAATTTTATCGTATATTCAATTATCAATTTCAAAATCTGTAATTTGATGAAATTGCTAAATAATTAATGAAGTCAATAATAGGCCCCAAACCAGAGACAAAAGACTGGTTCTGTAATTGAAAACGATTTTGGAGTATGTGTGTTACGTGAAAAAGGCTTGGGGAAGGGTTGGGAAAAAGTTCTCTCCCCGCAAAATATAAAGCAACGAATCAGATTTGCTACTAAGAAGATTTCAAGCCCGTTATAGTACTTTGATGACGTTATATTTTCTGATGAGATGAAAATTATGTTGCACTATTACGACGGAACCCAAAAAATATGGCGCAATACATACTGTAAAGTTCGGAGAACTGTAAGTTATGGTATGGGCATAGACAAATGAAGTGTATAGACAAAGGATTACTCATGTTGAGTGCTGTCAACAGACTCAAACCAAAATACTCAACATTTTTCGAAGTCGATTTTTGAGAAAAATTGCCAGATTTTCTTTTACATCTGTGTATGTAGATTTCGTCAAAAACTAACCCCATACAGTTTTTGTTAGAACAAAATGTTTTTATACCCTCCACCATAATATGGAAGGTATATTAAGTTTGTTTTTCCGTTTGTAACGCATTAAAAAACTCATTTGCGACCCTATAAAGTATATATATTCTTGATCTGAGTCGATCTGTGCACGTCCGTCCGTCCGTCCGTCCGTCTGTGGTAATCACTCTGGCATCCACAAAAATGGAGGTAGAACGCTGAAATTTTGGGAAAACGCGTCTTTTGTTTGCAGGCAGGTCAAGTTCGATGATGGGCTATATCGGTTCACGTTTTGGTATAGCCCCCATATAACGGTACCCCCCGATTTACGGTATTTTACCGTTTTTAGCTACATTTTCACACCGATTTAGCTATAATTTGACATTTAAGGTTAATAAGTGTCAATAAACTTATATAACAAAAGTTGTGGACATAGGTCCACGTTTTGGTATAGCCCCCATATAACGGTACCCCCGATTTATGGCATTTTGACGTTTTTAGTTACATTTTCAGACCGATTTAGCTATAAATTGATATTTAGGGTTCTTAAATGTCAATAAACTTATATAACTAGTGATTTCGACCGATTTCAGGTATTTTGACGTTTAAATTCACATTTCTAGACCGAATTAGCTATAATTTGATATTTAGGGTTCTTAGTGACCAAAAAGCTTATATTCGAAATAATTATGAACGTAGGTCCATGTTTTGGTATAGCCCATATAACGGTACCTCGGTATAACGGATTTCGGTATCCCCATATAACGGATTTTCGGTATTTTGAGAGTTTTACCTGCAAGTTTTAACCGAATTATCTGTAATTTGAACATTTGACATTTGAAATTCTTAGTGGTCACCACACCTCTCCACCAAAAATTGTCAAGAAAGGTCGATGTATTGATAAAGCTCCCATATAAAATACCACCCGATTTTCAGTAATTTGATGATTTTAACTACAATATTAAACCGAACTAGCAGTAATTTGACATTTGAAGTTCTTAGTGGTCACAACACTTCTCCATAAAAAATTGTCAACATAGGTCCATGTTCGGATATAGCTCCCATATAACGGTACCTCCCAATTTTCAGTAATTGGCAATTTTAGCTACAATTTTTAACCGAACTAACTGTAATTTGACATTTGAAGGTTGTAGTAGTCACCACACATCTGCATCAACAATTTTCAACATAGCCCCAATATAACGATACTTCCCGATTTTCGGTGCTTTGAGGATTTTACTTAAAATGTTTAACCACGTTTTGGTATGGCCCCAAAACAAACCTCCCGAATTTCCGTACCTTAGCTTTATTTTTTGGACGAACTTTCTGTAATTTGAAATTTAAAAACCAACAAAAATTCTGCAACAAAAATTGTTCATTTAAGTTCATATTTTCGTATAGCCCACATACCTCCGAACTAGCTGTTAATGACATTTGAAGTTCCCACGTTATGTGCCGATTTTCGGTATTTTGAGGATTCTAGCTACAATTTTTAACCGAATTAGGAGTTATTTGACATTAAAGGCTCCCATCAAAAACTGTCAACATAGGCCCATGTTTTATTATAACCCCTATATAACGGTACCTCCCAATTTCTCGCCCAACAAAAATTGTGAACATACATAAAAAAGGGCCTCCCGAATGAAGCATTTTATGTACATTATCTGATATTTTAACGTACCCACTTAAAGTTGGGGACAGGAATGATAACTAATTATTCCATTTTAGTTCAGAATATTTTATGGTGGAGGGTATGAAAAGTTCGGCCCGGCCGAACTTAACGCTTTTTTACTTGTTAAAATTGTGTTTTTAATTTAGTTGTTCTGAAAACGAAATCGATGTTAACAAATGAATCGTATAGACAAAGGATTACTCATTCGATTTGTTCCTAGGTTTTACCATTTTTGAGATTTAGAAGTTCAGGTCACAGTTTTAGGTTTTTTGTTAGGTTTTCGCGAGTTTGCTTGAAAAAGGCAAGTATTGTCAAAATGGGACTTATAGCTGTGAAAATTTCGTAATTTTTTCCTGGGTTGTACCATTTTTCCGATATATAAGTTAATGTATGGAAATTGCAGTCCTGACATTGTTTCATATGGAGAAGATACAGTCAGTGAATTGTCCTAATCTGAATATCTATATCTTAAAAATGTTAAAACCTACAAAAATATCATAAAGGACAATTTTGTAGAGAATTTTCGATGCTACAACATTTTTGTTATTCCATTTTGATAGGGCGTGAAAACCTAAAAACCCCCAAAAAAATGTGAACTTTTACCGTGATTTATTTAAAAACCGCTCAGGCGATTTTTTCTTTATTCCCAGGTGTAAGCTCCTTTCATTTAATGTTGTTTCAAGAGCACCGCATCATGTTATATGCTGTTAACCGACCCAAACAAAAATACTCAACGTTTTTCGAAGACGATTTAAAAAAAAAATGCAAGATTTTCATTTATACATTTATCTGAGGATGTAGATTTCGTCAAAAACTAACCCCATACAGTTTTTGTTTGAACAAAATATGATTACAATTGTATTTTTAATTCAGTTGCTCTGTCAACAAACTCAATGTTAATAAAATTGGTGAGAGCAGTCCTTTGTCTATACAATCCGTTTTTCTGTGGCATATAAAGCAAGGACTTTGGTAAAATACGGATTTCGGAGGAAACATTGAAAAATTATTTAATCGACAACGTCAAAATTGGGTTTTTGGACACTGAAAATTATAAATTATAATATAAACTCTACCAAGACAAGACAGTTTAGACAGACGTAAATTTTATTTACGTAGTACTTGGTTGTTATACAACTACAACGAAGACATCGACACTAAAGTCCAAATATTAACCCCATTGGAAATTTATGGGTTCATCTGAAGACAGAAGTCGGGAATAAGACAGCCCACTAATATGAGAGACTTAATTAAGATCAATGGCACAAATAACAATAAAATATGACATTTCGAATTGTATTTTTTTAAATCCCATGTAATTGATGCCCAAAGTAGGTATACGTTTTATTAAGACCAACTTTTTCTGAAAGTCCCGATACGATAAATGCTATACAAATAAAATTTGTATAACATTTAGATAACTAAAACAGTCAAATTTATACATTTTTCGCAGAATGCTTTCTTCGGACATCCTCAATGTTCATGTGAAAAAGAATGACAAAAATCGACCAACCCTAAATACATATGTACATATATACATCTGAAGACAGAAGTCGGGAATAAGACAGACCACTAATATGAGAGACTTAATAAAGATCAATGACACAAATACCAATAAAATATGACATTTCGAATTGTATTTTTTTAAATCCCAGGAGTTTACAAGCTGTAATTGATGCCCAAAGTAGGTATACGTTAAATTAAGACCAACTATTCTTGAAAGTCCCGATACGATAAATGTTATGCAAATAAAATTTGTATAACATTTAGATAACTAAAACAGTCAAATGTATTCATTTTTCGCAGAATACTTTCTTCGGACATCCTCAATGTTCATGTGAAAAAGAATGACAAAAATCGACCAACCCTAAATATGTACATACAAAATGTATATGCAAAGTTGCAACACATATGTAAAAACATATCGTGTAAAGTATCCATTACATATGTATATAACACATATTTAAAATTACAACTCTACAGAAAAATTGCAAGAATTACTAGCAACCAAACTCCTGTTGTTGTAGAAAATATTAGTTTGACTGAAAACAAACATGACTCATAAATTTTTATATATATTTTTCAAAAAAAATAGGTTGGTAGTAGTTTGAACGAATTTGTATATGTACCGTATTAATGAAACTGGACATAAATCTTCTTATGATAAAGTTTGTCGATTTTAGAATTTTTTGTTATACCCTACACCACACTGTCTTAAGGGGTATTATCAATTTGTGCATTTGTATGTAACATGCAAAAGGAAACGACATAGGTCAATGGTTCCTTTCGATGATCTACATAGCATCACATTCTGAGTCCATTTATACGTTCCCGTCCATCCGTTAATGCACTTTTGTCGCATTTATTATCCTATCCGGGTTAAAATTTATGATGGTCGCAATTTTGACCAAAGGACTATAGCTATTGCTGTTGACGAGAATCAGTTGAGATTTGGGTGTAGCTCCCATATAATCTCCCGATTTCGTATATTCTATCCACCATACAACTATTTTATAACAAATGTGTAATGAAATCGGTTCAGTAGTGCGATTCACTAACATTTTTGGGAGTTTAAGACATTGTCATTGTTTGCACTTATTTATAATGACAATAATACTGTAAATAAGCAGATAATCGAGCCATGTTTAATAAAATACTGCTTAGTGTAGTACAATTCAACTGTTTTGCCCCTCCGAGGAACATTGAAGTGACGGTTGAGCTAAGTACTTTCATTACTAAAGGGATTTAGTTGTGCCATATTCGAAGTAGTGTAGGGTACCAAATGTTAAAGGAATATGTAGTTTTAACAACAGTCGTTGGGACTATAGTTTTAAAAATACTACGGCCCCCGTAGCTACTTCTACGCGGCATCAATAAAGCAAAATTAACACAAATCGATTAATCGAATTATGTATTTCTATTTGAAAACCACAGGTATGATTTTTAGAAAGAATATGTGGTAAAACCTTAAACTGTCGTACTTTACTGAATAAAGAATTTGTAAATAGGAACTGGTGAAACTATACTCTGCATTTCAATTTATTTATTTATTAACCTCCTTTATATTCGTGTGAATTCTCCGCTAACGAAGTAGCGGGCACTTGCTAGAAAATAAATAATTTTTTTTTGCGGGTTAAGGATTGTTTGGCTGCAGGCTTTTTAAATAAAAAATCTGATGTTCCGATTTAAATTTCTTTATTTTCCAATATTTCGATTGGAACCTCCAATCATCTTCAGGGAACTACAAAAGATTATTAAAACTTAACAAATTTTACATGAAACTATTTATTAATTGATTTACTTGAAAGAGAGTTGTGGTAAGTTTGCTGCCAAGTACTTTCTTCAACTAAAACTTGTCGCGTTTGTATTTGTTCACAGTGTGTCGGTACATTTGAGCACAGTTATCTGTGTCTGTTTTGTAATTTAATCTGATATCGTTGGGAGTATTGATGATATGTAACATTTCAAGAGTGTAGCGTTTATTGGATTGGATTTGTCTTCATCCACATTGGATTTGTCTTCATCCTTAACTCTATCCTTGAGTCTGCTAAACACCCTGCTTAGGGTAT